>NC_090354.1:8182126-8809914 GCF_035084215.1 Heptranchias perlo
GCCACGGAATCAAATTAGCCCAGCTTCTCAACTGGCTAACAGACTGACTGATGATCTAAGTACAGATAGCCCAATATAAATCCATCATTAGAAATCCTTTGCCACAGAGTTATCCGTCAAAAGGATTACATCTGATCATTGGCCCTGCTCTTTCTCACAGGTCTTAGTGGCAAAACCATCACCTCCAGGCTTCTGATTCAGAAAACAGAGTGCTATAGTGACCCAAGCTGACTGTAACAAATGTGGGTGTGCTACAAATATCTACTCAGGTTCAGTAATGTCAGTTACTTCCTCAAGCAGTCCGTTGACTCCCACTGTCCTATATCGACTAGCATGTTAGTGGAAACCAGGAGCGTAGCAATGAAATAAAAACAGAGAATGCTGGAGAAGCTCAGCAAGTCAAGCAGCGTCTGTGGAGAAAGAAACAGAGTTAATGTTTCAGGTCGAAGACCTTTCGTAGTAATGAAACTCTCGTGTTCTGGATTGGATCTCTGTGTCTTAAGCACGTGTACTCCATCAATCTCTCGGAAGGTGGACCGAGTTAATACTAGGCTAGAGGTTGTTTCGTTTGATTTGTAAGCTGCTTTATTCCACAGTAGGCAAAATATACAGAACACTGGGTATGATGAGAGATAGTTGGTACAAGTCAGTGTAAGTTCTGTTTGCATATGATAACAAAAATAAAGAACGTATATACGCTAGCCCACTTTGGTGAGCCGTTTACTTAACATAAAAAGCACAAGCTCTTGCTGACAAGGGCAGAAGTTCTCTCCTTGCAGCTTTCTGTTGACTGTAAAAATCTTCCTAAAGAGAAAACTGATTGTAATATAAAAACATAAGAAATAGGAGCAGGAGTAGGCCATACAGCCCCTCAAGCCTGCTCTGCCATTCAATCAGATCATGGCTGATCTTCAACCTCAACTCCACTTTCCTGCCCGATCCCCATATCCCTTGATTGCCCTAGAGTCCAAAAATCTATCTATCTCAGCCTTGAATATATTCAACGACTCAGCATCCATCTCTGGGGTAGAGAATCCCAAAGATTCACAACCCTCTGAGTGAAGAAATTCCTCCTCATCTCAGTCTTAAATGGCCGACCCCTTATCCTGCGACTACGCCCTCTAGTTCTAGACTCTCCAGCCAGTGGAAACAGCCTCTCAGCATCTACCCTGTCAAGCCCTCTAAGAATTTTATACGTTTCAATGAGATCACCTCTCATTCTTCCAAACTCCAGAGAATATAGGCCCTTTCTACTCAACCCACTCATCCCAGGAATTAATCTACTGAACTTCCGTTGCACCGCCTCCAAGGCAAGTATGTCCTTCCTCAGATAAGGAGACCAAAACTGTACACAGTACTCGAGGTGAGGTCTCACCAAAGCCCTGTACAATTGTAGTAAGACTTCCTTACTCTTGTACTCCAACCCCCTTGCAATAAAGGCCAGCATGCCATTTGCTTTCCTAATTGCCTGCTGTACCTGCATACTAACATTTTGTGTTTCTTGTACCAGGACACCCAAGTTTCTCTGGACACCAACATTTAATAGTTTCTCACCATTTAAAAAAATATTGTTTTTCTATTCTTCCTACCAAAGTGAATAACCACACATTTCCCCACATTTTGCTCCATCTGCCACCTTCTTGTCCACTCATTCAACCTGTCAATATCCCTTTACAGACTCTTAGTGTCCTCCTCACAGCTTACTTTCCCACCTAGCTTTGTATCGTCAGCAAACTTGGATACATTACACTCGGTCCCTTCATCATTAGTCATTAATATAGATCGTAACATAGCTGAGGCCCAAGCACTGATCCTTGCAGCACCCCACTAGTTACAGCTGCCAACCTGAAAATGACCCGTTCATCCCTACTCTCTGTTTTCTTCTATGCAAGCTAATATGTTACCCCCAATCCCATGAACCCTTATCTTGCATAACAACCTTTTATGTGGCACCTTATCGAATGTCTTTTGAAAATCCAAAGAGATCACTTTCTCCTTCACCTGTAATCTTAATGACCTTGGTAAACAACGTTCCTTGATTCTATTTGACCAACATCAAGTTTAATTCCTGCTAGATCCTACACGCTCTGGACTCCAATAAGATTTCTGGTCCTGATGGTATGCCTTTCATCATCCTCAATATGTGAGACTGAACTTAACCTTGTTCTATGTCATTTCTTAAATCCCTTACTTCTGGTCTAAAATCCATTACTTCTGGTCTACTATTCCTTCTTCTTGGGATATGTTCATGTGCATCCTATCCCTTAGAAAGGTGTTCCCTCATTCTTCTATCAGTCGAAATGAAAACTGACGTTAACATTGAAACTATCCATCACCCTTAAAGTTTTGGTGTAATTCATTATTTGCAGCATGGCTGTTCCCCTAATGCCTATATTGTGCATCTCTGCATTTGAACATGCTGAAGATATCCAAGGCAGTGATAGATGATGATTCACCAAAGCCCCGAACAGTGTATGGAAACGGAATTTCTAAACAAGTCACCATTAAATAGTTTTGCCACCAAAACTATGTTCGTGGCTATCAAGTTTCTTCTCTAATTGCTCTACCAGTATCTATCTACCAATAGTTAATGGGAAAAGAGTCAAATAATGAACTAAGGGGTATCCCGGGGCTTTGTCATCTTCCACACTCTTTTGCTTCTTCATCATTGTGGCCTCTTCCACTTAACAGCCAACCCTTTCCATTCCATATTTGATAAGCACAAGATAATCATGAATTAGGGATGCCATTCAGCCCATCTTAATTCATCTATCCAATAGACCCTTCAGCATTCAAATGTTTCTTAAATAAGTACAGGGTACAGGAGAAAGCTTTTCATTTCATAAGCAATCTTTCTTTGCTATCTGGCCTCCAACCTTTCATTTAATTTATTGAAGTTACTACAATGAATATTTTTCCGAACATTGTTCATTCCTTTGTTCCTTCTAAGTTCAAAATATACCATGCTGTACACCCTTTCTGCATTCCCACTGTGTTGAAAACAAACTCATCGTGCTTTTCTACCCATTTATTCTTTGTCGGTACCTCAAAACTGTGAAAACTTAATTTCCTCTCTCTTGGAATCTTCAGGCTTTTAAAGTGCAAACTTAGCATCACCTAATCACTGCTCCAACTTACTTTATCTCGACACAATGCTGAGCTCTTCTTCCATCGCCTTCTCCTCCGTGCCCACTTCTTTGGCCAGGAATCTTCTCCCGCACAGTGGACCCTTTCTCAAGCCTTCGGAATTGTCGTTCCACCTGGACCCCTCCCTCTGGCCTCTTACCCTCTCTTGATCTTTTCATTGGGAACTGCCGGCGTGACATCGGCCGTCTCAATTTCTCTATTCCCCTCATTCACTCTAACTTACCTCCCTCCGAACTTGCAGCACTCCGTTCTCTCAGGTCCAACCCTGACATTGTCATTAAACCTGCTGACAGGGGTGGTGCTTTTGTTGTTTGGCGAACAGACCTCTACCTTGCGGAGGTTGGATGCCTACTCTCCAACACCTCCTCCTACCTCCCCTTGAACCATGACCCCACTGCCAAACATAAAGCCATAGCTTCCCAGCTGAACTTGTTCTTACGTTGAACAACTTCTCCTTTGACGCCACTCACTTCCTCCAAAAAAAGGTGTTGCTATGGGAACCCATATGGGCCCTAGCTATGCCTGCCTTTTTGTAGGATACGTGGAACATTCTTTGTTCTAGTCCTACTCAGGTCCCCTCCCTCACCTCTTTTTCCAGTACACTGATGACTGTATTGGTGCCGTTTCCTAATCTTGCTCCGAACTGGAAAATTTCATCAACTTTGTCCACCCTTCCCTCACCTTCACATGATCCACCTCTGACTCTTCCCTTCCCTTCCTCGACTTCTCTATCTCCCTTTCTGGGGATAGGCTGTCAACCAATATCTACTATAAGCCCACCGATTCCCACAGCTACCTTGATTACACTCCCTCCCACCCCGCTTCCTGTAAGGACTGTATTCCCTTCTTCCAGTTTCTCCTTCTCAGTGGCATCTATTCTGATGATGCCACCTTCCACACCAGTGCTTCGAATATGTCTTGCTTTTTCCTCAACTGAGGACTCCCCTCCACTGTGGTTGACAAGGCCCTCGACCGTGTCCGTCCCATTTCCCGCACTTCAGCCCTCACCCCTTCCTCTTCCTCCCGGAACCACCATAGGGTCCCCCTTGGCCTCACCTTCCACCCCACCAGCCTCCACATTCAATGGATCATCTTCCACCATTTTCACCACCACCAGCGCGATGCCACCACCAAACACTTCCCCTCCCCTTTCAGCATTTTGAAGGGACTGTTCCCTCCGCGAAATCCTAGTACACTCGTCCATCACCCGCTCTCCACCCCATGGCACCTTCCCGTTCGAGCGCAGGAGATGCAACACCTGCAATTTCACCTCCTCCCTTCCCACCGTCCAGGGCCCGAAACAGTCGTTCCAGATGAAACAGCAATTTACTTGTACTTCTTTCACTTTGGTATACTGTATTCGCTGCTCATGATATGTAGTCTCCTCTACATTGGGGAGACCAAACACAGAGTGGGTGATCACTTTGCTGAACACCTCTGTTCAGTCCACTAGCGAGACCCTGAGCTTCCGGTCGCTTGCCATTTTAATTCTCCGACCCACTCCCACCCTGTCCTCGGCCTCGTCCACTGTTCCAATGAAGTTCAACGGAAGCTCAAGTAACAGCACCTCATCTTTCGATTAGGTGTTTTACAACCTTCTGGACTCAACATTGATTTCAATAACTTCAGATCATAACCACTGCTCCCATTTTTTTGGATAGCAGGTCCTGGTAATGGTTCTGCTGTTGCCATTCACAGCTCCTCTAGACCCATCTTTTGTTTCTTTACTTGTCCCATTACCACCCTCCTTGCCTTGCACGATCATCCCTTTTGTCATTTAATCACTCCTGCCCTCTATCCTAACAGAGACCTTCCCTTCTTGTTCTTTCCTCCACTCCCCCTCCGCCCCGCCACACACACTTTTGCCTGGCTCTGTACTTGCTTAAAAACTGCTAAATCTTCAACTTCTTCCAGTTCTGACGAAAGGTCATCGACCTGAAATGTTAACTCTGTTTCTTTCTCCACAGATGCTGCCTGACTTGCTGAGTATTTCCAGCATTTTCTGTTTTTATTTTACACTTTATCTTCTGTTTTATTCTCTTCAATCTTAGTGATGTCCTGCATAGCCGGTCTCTACCTTTCATCTTGGTTTTTCAATTAAAAAATCAGAAACTGTGCCAAAGGGTAATCTTAATCTGTTTGATCACAGAAGGAAATAAAAAAGATCTGCAGATTATGTCACAAGACAGCAGCTGTTTTTGAAGAGGTTACGGTCACTGGTTACAGATTCTTTTGAAGTCTGAGAATAGTACTGCTACATATAGTCAGTGAAGGAAAGCACAGAGTAGGACAGTTTTAATAAATAAATCACAATTGGACTGATTAATTCTGTGAAAGTGAAGTCAAGTCATGAATTCTCGATTAAAGTGTTCAAGATGGATTAGCATTTCTTTAGAATTAGAAGTCATTCTTCAAAGTAAGTTTGAGCAGATATACAAACAGGTCACATCGGAGGGTCTCCTGTCCCTTTAGACTGCTTCACGAAATGAGGAAATGTGCTTTAATGTATTCAGTGCATCACTGATAGTTGGCCTAAAAGGTGATTTGGAAATAGAAAAATAAATGATGTTACAGTTTCTGCTTAATTCCTCATCCATGTCTGAGATAGGCTGAATTTCAGGAGGATTTGTAAGTAAGGACATATTGTTGCACTCAGTCCGCTACTGTGGTTTAATAATAGAAACTGGGGCAATATGTTGTTCAGTTCCTCAGAGGGGTTGTTTTTGTGTTGAGAGAAAGAAGTCAGTATTTCCTGTAGTGTGTAATTCCTACCAACTTATTAAAAAATTCAATCACAGCGCCACAGTGGGTAGCACTCTCACCTCTAAGTCAGAAGGTTGTGGGTTCAAGTCCCACTCCAGAGACTTGAGCACAGAATCTTGGCTGACACTCCCAGTGCAGTACCAAGGGAGTGCTGCACTGATGGAGGTGCCGTCTTTCAGATGAAACGTTAAACCGAGGCCCCGCCTGCCCTCGCAGATGGACGTAAAAGATCCAATGGCACTATTTCGAAGAACAGAAAGGGGTTCTCCCCGTTGTCCTGGCCAATATTTATCCCTCAACCAACATCACTAAAAAAAAACGATTACCTGGTCATTATCTCATAGCTGTTTGTGGGACTTGCTGTGCGTAGATTGGATGCCGCATGTCCTGCATTACAACAGTGACTACACTTCAAAAGTACTTCATTGGCTGTAAAGCGTTTTGGGACATCCCAAAGTCATGAAAGGCGATATATAAATGCAAGTCTTTCTTTTCAAATGTTTTTCTTTCACAAAAATAACTTACGGAAATTCAAGAGAATTGGAATTAAACATATGCATATGAATCTGTTTGATTCTAATACAAAATGTCAGCTTGGCTCAGCAGTAGCACTTTTACCTCCTGTATCAGAAGGTCAAGAGTTCAACTCCCACTGCAGGACACTTCAGGAAGTGAGGACTGAGGAAGTGGTGCATTGTTATAGGCAGTGTCTTTTGGATGAAAGGTTAAACCAAAGCACCTGTTCAGGTGGATGTAAATGATCCCATAGGATAACTCAAACAGCAGGAAATCATCCCTCAACCAACACCAACAAAACAAATTATTGGTCATTTAGCCCATTGCTTTATTTGGGCCCTCGTGCACAAATTGTTTGCCTCATTTGTCTGCTTAGGAATAGTGACTTCACTTCAAAATCACCAAGTGAAACTGTTGTGATTTCATAGTTACAATTACAAATTTTGAAGAACCTCTGGTTTAGAGATGTGGTGTGTTGGTTCTGAAATGTGGCATAAACATGGAGTGGTATGACATGTCTTTGCACTACATTAGGGAGTTCCTGATCTTGATGGGCATGAACATACAAGCAAGGTCAGGTAAAGACCAGCTGGTCCAAATGACCCTGTCCCATCACAGCACAGTGTAACTTCCAAACACAACCTCCCTCCACCAACTCCACGTGATATCAAGAAACGGCTGAGTGCACTGCATACAGCAAAGGCTATGGGCCCCGACAACATCCCATGCTGAAGACTTGTGCTCCAGAACTAGCTGCGCCTCTAGCCAAGCTGTTCCAGTACAGCTACAACACTGGCATCCACCCGACAATGTGGAAAATTGCCCAGGTATGTCCTGTCCACAAAAAGCAGGACAAATCCAATCCGGCCAATTACCGCCCCATCAGTCTACTCTCAATCATCAGCAAAGTGATGGAAGGTGTTGTCGACAGTGCTATCAATCGGCACTTACTCACCAATAACCTGCTCACCGATGCTCAGTTTGGGTTCCACCAGGACCACTCGGCTCCAGACCTCATTACTGCCTTGGTCCAAACGTGGACAAAAGAGCTGAATTCCAGAGGTGAGGTGAGAGTGACTGCCCTTGATATCAAGGCAGCATTTGACCGAGTGTGGCACCAAGGAGCCCTAGTAAAATTGAAATCAATGGGAATCAGGGGGGAAACTCTCCAATGGCTGGAGTCATACCTAGCACAAAGGAAGATGGTAGTGGTTGTTGGAGGCCAATCATCTCAGCCCCAGGGTATTGCTGCAGGAGTTCCTCAGGGCAGTGTCCTAGGCCCAACCATCTTCAGCTGCTTCATCAATGACCTTCCCTCCATCATAAAGTCAGAAATGGGGATGTTCGCTGATGATTGCAGTGTTCAGTTCCATTCGCAACCCCTCAAATAATGAAGCAGTCTGAGCCCGCATGCAGCAAGACCTGGACAACATCCAGGATTGGACTCATAAGTGGCAAGTAACATTCACGCCAGACAAGTGCCAGGCAATGACCATCTCCAACAAGAATCCCCCACCATCAACATCCTGGGGGGGGGGGGGGGTCACCATTGACCAGAAACTTAACTGGACCAGCCATATAAATACTGTGGCTACAAGAGCAGGTCAGAGGCTGGGTGTTCTGCGGCGAGTGACTCACCTCCTGACTCCCCAAAGCCTTTCCACCATCTACAAGGCACAAGTCAGGAGTGTGATGGAATACTCTCCACTTGCCTGGATGAGTGCAGCTCCAACAACACTCAAGAAGCTCGACACCATCCAGGACAAAGCAGCTCACTTAATTGGCACCCCATCCACCACCTTAAACACTCACTCCCTTCACCACCGGCGTACAGTGGCTTCAGTGTGTACCATCCACAGGATGCACTGCAGCAACTCGCCAAGGCTTCTTCGACAGCACCTCCCAAACCCGCGACCTCTACCACCTAGAAAGACAAAGGCAGCAGGAACATGGGAACAACACCACCTGCACGTTCCCCTCCAAGTCACACACCATCCCGACTTGGAAATATATCGCCGTTCCTTCATCGCTGGGTCAAAATCCTGGAACTCCTTTCCTAACACCACTGTGGGAGAACCTTCACCACACGGACTGCAGCGGTTCAAGAAGGTGGCTCACCACCACCTTCTCAAGGACAATAAATGCCAGCCTCGCCAGCGATGCCCACATCCCATGAACGAATAAAAAAAAAACATCGCCACTCAGTCTCTTGGGATATCCAGGAAAAAAACGTACGCCAATTTTGGAAAAAAAACTCTGGGAAATTCCTTCCTGGCCTTCAAAGGCAATCAAGCAAGAGAGAGTTGGAGAGAGAACCAGAGAGAAAGTTGTGATTGGTAAGTCCTTCATCTTCATTGCTCCACCTTGGTGCTCATCTTTATTGGGAGTCCTTTACCCAAGTTGGCTGTGGGAAATTCCATAAGTCTGACATCCAGGATCTGATTTTGTTTTTCATAGTTAGGATATGCAGAACACCTTTGTAACGACTATAAGGCCTATGGAGTAAATATTATCTTACCTACCTGAGACACATCTTCCTCATTCTCTGGAGTTCAATCTCCACACACAAAATAGGAACTCCCATCATCCAGGAGGAAGAAAGGGAATCACCCAAGGACACTGTACCTTTTCAGCTTCACAACAAGCACAGTGGACCATTCAGCCACACCAAATAGAAAATGATAGTTTTGTAGTAATGGCTTTCTGCTACTTGCATTGTTTGCTGAGGGTCTCTGCTGGCAAAAATAGTTTTGCAGCATTGGAATACCAGGTAGACTCTTTTAAACCAGCAGGGAACTTGTGTCATGGTTGAAATCAGAGTGTGTGAATTGCTAAAATAAATCCACATTCCATCTAGTACGGTGCAAGCTGTTGTCCTGTCACCTGTTTTACCTGGCCACAGAGTAACATACAGCAGACAATAAACCTCAAACTGGTACAGTACCTGTATTATAATGGTGCACTGAAGGACCTTTCAAGATCTAACTTCTCTGGCCCACTATTACTGCTGCAATAAATTAATTGTTCTACAACATTGGCAGATGCAGTTTTACATGGTTAACCAATGACCAGAATCCACCTTTAGGTCATCTCTTTATAAATCCACATTTTAATTGCTATTGAATATAACAGCGCTGACCCATTAAAATGGAAATATTCAGCTTAGGAAAGACAGAACTGAATGCAGCAGCTGATGCTGTAGAGCGCTCAGTTAGGAAGACGTTCATGTCTCTACTTATTAATCAGATTAATCTATTATATTGGTAACAAGCAATAAAACAGCCTCAAAAGTAAATGTAGGAGATATTTTTATTTCACTAAGCAGCCCAACAGCTAGACAGGACAAAGCACCTCACCATTTGGTTGCAAAATTGTGATTTTTTAAAAAAAGTATCTACAAAAACTTTGCAGATTTCTCAACACATAGTATGCAATTATTACAATGGCCATGTCACCAACACACAACTCAATTTGGCAGCAGAGATGCCACAAAATTTGCCAGAAAGATATCTGATCTGTAGTTTTTGTTGTTTTTTTTTGTTGAAAAACGCAAGGGTACTGCATAGAAAACAAGGAGTATTCTGGCATTTCATATTTTCAGCCTCCAATTTTCTCCCTTTGTCCCTCCTGTCCAGAAGGTGGCAAGTCACACTGGGGTGTTCAATTCAGTCCTCAGCTGCTATTCTTACATGCCACTGGATAGAGTAGGAACAGTCACATTTTTCCCCCCCCTTTTCTTCATTTGGTGATACTGAAGCCAACTGCAATGTCAAAGACATAGAGGCAGAGCTGCCACCAAGGCCACATTACCTGGTCTGTGCTGACTTCGCTGATTTCAGTTAGAGAGAGGCCTGCACAATGGGGCTGTCTCATCTCAGATATTCTAAATATTAAAAATTTCAATTGAAAAATTCACGTGATAAAGGCAGGATATTCTTTAAATCTGGTTGAAAAAAATTACTGCAGCAGTACACAAAATGTTAAAAACTTTATATAAAATAGCGAGCGCAGGAAAATAAACCTTGAACATTCACAAAAATAAAAATAAACCTGGTATTCTTATGCCAGGGATAATAGCAAAATGTAGTTAACACACACTCAAGTGAAAAGCCCTGTGCCCGTGGTAATCTATTAGAGCTGTATCATTTCTAATAGGACAGCTGAAAAACTCTTCTTTGCGGTGTTCCTCCGATTGTACTGGCATTGAACTCTGTGCGTCAACCTTCAGCTTTTCGATGACATCTGCTTAGAGAACACTATTCAAGTTATGTTCCTATTCACCTAGCTTAAGTTGGGCTTCAAATTCCCGCTCAGGGTGGCCTTTCCTGGTTCTTGTATTGCAGCCGGTTCATACAGATTCTGCAGAAAAGCAGCAATCAACAGGATCGCTGGGATTCTCAATAACCAATTAAAACTCAACAAAAGTTCAACAAATTCAACATGTAAAGCGCTGAATCACTGCAAACCGAGGTTGATGAATATCTGCTGACAAACAGCATAGGTAATTTTTTCTTAACCTCTGGGTTAATCTCCACTGGGTAATCTGAATGCTCCTGACCAAACTGATGGCAACTACCACGCAGAGGCTTGCCACGACAAGAGAAACTCCAGCAGCTTTCAGATCTCTGGTTGCTTGTCTGAAGGTATGCAGACAACTCAAACAGAAGTGCAACCTACTTTGAAAGAAGGTGTGAATTTGTACTGTTTTCCCAAATGTTGCAAGTGCCAACTTATATATTAAACACATTGGCATGCTGAGTACGTGGGAGGAGAGGTGAATTTCTTGCCCCTTTAAGATATTTTTACCCTCTCTTTTATGTCCTATCACACCACACACTGACTAATGTCCAGGCCACTAACAACCCCACTTAAGTTGATCACTAGAAGACCTGCAAGATATCCTGTGAACACTGAGAAGTGACTGGGGAATCATGGGCATGGCTTAATATCCTATGCTTCACAAACAAAGGACATCATCAGATCTAAGAGACGGTCGATTTTCTAAGGACAAATGTAATGGCAAACTGCATTAACGATAAAATTCAATTAGCTTTTCACCCCAGATATAACATCCTTAAACTGAAATCAATTTGCTTTATTGTTGGTTCTGAAGTACAGCCGAACCAAATCCTTAGCAACAATGATCGCTGCATATAAATAACAGGTTACCCCAGCCATCCTAGGAAAAAATCAATCTCTTACTAGGATTTTAACGATTTGATGAACATGTTAAACATAAACATAAACCAACTAATGCAAACACAGTGTAAGTAAACATTTGAGAGACTCGACAGACATTGGTTAGCAAGACAGATTTGGATTCTGACTTTCTTCAGGATACCACTTGATTCACTTGACATTTTAACATTAGATGCAGATGAGAAGAAAAAAAAAGGGCCAGATTTTGCTGTAGCAGGGCATCTACCGGCATCTGCATCTTTCAGCTCAAAACATTTTTGCCCACAAAGTTGCTGAAAGTGCGAGCTGATAACGGCATAGCAAGGGAAACAGGGCATCTGGGACCTGAGTGAACAGGGCAAGCAACTGGGTATCTCCTTAACCAATGAGATTTAATGATTGGTAAATAAACAGCAGAAGGACTAAGGAGAGTGAATTAAAGGGGGTGAATGAAATGTGCAGAAAGAGAAATAAAGAGGGGGAAAGATTGGATTAAGAGAGAGAAAAAAAATAAAAATTTAACATTTTAAAAATCTCCCCAAAAAATTCAAAACCTGAAGGAATGAGACTCCACACTTGCAATAGTTAATTTTCGGTGCCAGAGAGGTTGATTGGCTGTCATTAACACTTATCACGTCATTAAAAAAATATTTACGCTTGTAATTACTAGCCCTAAATATCTGCAGCGGGTTTAGTTTGTATCCACCGCACAAATATACAAATTCATAACATTCAATATATGTCAACAGTGAGGCAGATGGCAAAATGCCGTTTTCGTGAAACTAACGGTGGAGCGGCGCAACTCGGACAGCAACTTTTGGATATTCACATTTAACTGTGCATCAGCTCCCTGCCTGAACTTGCTGTACCATTTATGCATAAATAACGGCAAGAACCACTAGCCTCACTGTTATACTGACAGCAAAATCTGGCCCAATCTGAAGAAACAAAATAAAATGAAGCATGCTACTCTAGCACACAAAGAATAGTATAGATAGGATAAATGGGACATGAAGGTAACTTGAAAAAACACATGGATAATGCATGTATACAGGAAAGGTACATCATTTGTACACCCAATGTTCCCATTGGAGATGTTAAAGAAGTGAGCCTGGCTGGTGGGCCTGTGTTAAAAGCAGAACATAAGAAAAGTGGATGACAAGAAAGGGCTATTCGACTCATCAAAGCTCATACCAGCTTTCCCATTACAGCATCCAACTGCATTCTGAACATTCCTAGTGTTTTTGTCTCCAGAACCCCACATAACATAACTCAGGTATGTACAACTCCAAGAAACTCAATGAATTAACGCGTATTGTCACAAATACCATGTAAACAAAAGGGGCAATCATGTGGGAAGCCGCACTTGGAGAGAGTGCAGGTTGGAGATCTGGCAGCGATACTGTAGTCACGATTCCATAATCTGCGTTCCCTGTCAGTGAAGCTCCCTGTTGGAAGTGTGGAATTATCCTCAAAACGTATAATGAATATCTGCAGCAATACACAGTCCAACAGAAAATTTAAGATTACATTTCTGGCACGGTTTATCCTGCTCCCAACCTACTTCTCTGATGTGGTGCTGTGCAAATTTCTTAGCCTACAGTAGGAGTACTGCACCATAAAGTACACAGACACATCTCAGGAACTGTCCCTCTAGATTGGAAAATTGCACATGTCACTCCGCTTTTTAAGAAAGGAGAGAGAGGGAAACCGGGGAATTATAGACCAGTTAGCCTAACATCTGTTGTGGGGAAATTGCTGGAGTCTATAATTAAGGATAGGGTGACTGAACACCTCGAGAATTTTCAGTTAATCAGGGAGAGCCAGCATGGATTTGTGAAAGTAGGTTGTGCCTGACAAACCTGATTGAATTTTTTGAAGAGGTGACTAAAGTAGTGGACAGGGGAATGTCAATGGATGTTATTTATATGGACTTCCAGAAGGCATTTGATAAGGTCCCACATAAGAGACCGTTAGCTAAGTTAGAAGCCCGTGCAATCGAGGGAAAAGTACGGACTTGGTTAGGAAATTGGCTGAGTGAAAGGCGGCAGAGAGTAGGGATAATGGGTAAGTATTCACATTGGCAGGATGTGACTTGTGGAGTCCCGCAGGGATCTGTCTTGGGGCCTCAATTATTCACAATATTTATTAACGACTTAGATGGAGGCATAGAAAGTCTCATATCTAAGTTTGCCAATGACACAAAGATTGGTGGCACTGTAAGCAGTGTAGATGAAAACATAAAATTACAAAAGGAATATTGATAGATTAGGTGAATGGGCAAAACTGTGGCAAATGGAATTCAATGTTGACAAATGTGAGGTCATCCACTTTGGATCAAAAAAGGATAGAACAGGGTACTTTCTAAATAATAAAAAGTTAAAAACTGTGGATGTCCAAAGGGACTTAGGGGTTCAGGTACATAGATCATTGAAGTGTCATGAACAGGTGCAGAAAATAATCAAGAATGCTAATGGAATGTTGGCCTTTATATCCAGAGGACTGGAGTACAAGGGGGCAGAAGTTATGCTGCAGCTATACAAAACCCTGGTTAGACCGCACCTGGAGTACTGTGAGCAGTTCTGGGCACCGCACCTTCGGAAGGACATATTGGCGTTGGAGGGAGTGCAGCGTAGGTTTACTAGAATGATACCCGGACTTCAAGGGTTAAGTTACGAGGCGAGATTACACAAATTGGGGTTGTATTCTCTAGAGTTTCGAAGGTTAAGGGGTGATCTGATCGAAGTTTATAAGATATTGAGGGGAACGGATAGGGTGGATAGAGAGAAACTATTTCCGCTGGTTGGGGATTCTAGGAGTAGGGGGCACAGTCTAAAAATTAGAGCCAGACCTTTCAGGAGTGAAATTAGAAAACATTTCTACACATAAAGGGTGGTAGAAGTTTGGAACTCTCTTCCGCAAACGGCTATTGATACTAGCTCAAGTACTAAATTTAAATCTGAGATAGATAGCTTTTTGGCAACCAAAGGTATTAAGGGATATGGGCCAAAGGCGGCTATATGGAGTTAGATCACAGATCAGCCATGATCTTATCAAATGGCGGAGCAGGCACGAGAGGCTGAATGGCCTACTCCTGTTCCTATGTTCAACTGTATCAGGTGTATGTGAACAGTTAGCGTTTATCAGTGTGTATTTATTTCTTTGTGCCTAGTTAGGCCTGAAGAGATGAACCGACCTTCTTCAAAGAGCAGCAATGGCCTTTGCTGCAACCCTGCGTCCCAGAGGGAGGCCCAGATCAGTTATCGCCAGCACTGTTTTTGGTTTAGACAGGGCAGGCAGTTTCACCAGTTCAGAAACCTGTTTCAGGGAAAAAAAAACATATACTGTTGTCAAATAGAAAACACATCCAAACTTCAAAAACAATACACTTGGTAGCAAGAGCTCATTCTGAAATCTGCAGATACATTTTACTCCGAAAAAACCTCAACTATACAAGGTTAATTTCTGGTCTTTGTATAGCATGTGCTTGCTTCAGTCTGAAAACAGAAGCTTCCAGTTTACCCACTGCAGCCCATCAGCTTTTGAAAATTTAAAGCTTAATCTGTAGCTGGAGGCTGTCTGGCACAGAATTGAAATATAAAGAATGGCATAAACTTTCATTACTTCATGCTGCATTATAATTAAAATACTGCATTGTACACAGCAAAAGAATGAAATTTTTAAAGTTCTCATTATAATAGATTGCCCAAGATTCCCACACAATAAATATTGGCTAACTTAAAGAAAGAAGAACAAACTTGCATGTATATAACACCTTTCATGAACTCAGGACATCCCAAAACGCTCTACAGCTAATTAAGTACTTTTGAAGTGTGGTCACTGTTGTACTGTAGGAAACGCAGCAGCCAATTTGTATAAAGCAAGCTCCCACAAAAAGCAATAAAATAAATAACCAGATCATCTGTTTTAGGTGTTGGTTGAGGAATAAATGTTGGACACCGAGAGAATTACCCTGCTCATCTTGTGCCGTGGGATCTTTTACGTCCACTTGAGAGGACAGGCGGGGCCTTGGTTTAACGTCTCATCCAAAAAATGGCACCTCCGACAGTACAGCACTCCCTCAATACTGCACTGAAATGTTAGCCCGGATAATGTGCTCAAGTCATTGGAGTGGGGCTTGATCCCACAACCCTCTGACTCGGAGGCTTGAGTGCTGCCACTGAGCCAAGGCTGAAACCTTACTAAAGATTATAATCAAAAAGACCGAAATATTCAGTTTGAAGCTCTAATTACAAAGTGATTAAACAGCACAATGCAGAAAATATACTATTTTAATATAAGAATGACGGCAAATTTTGGAAAACCGAACAGATATGAACAATTAAAAATCAACTGGTGTCAAATTGTATCATGGGTTAAATTTGAACGACCTTAACAACTTGTTAAAATTTGGCTGAATCAAATCAGTTTCCACTGACAATAATGGGCATTCCTGAATTTTGCAATACTGTCTACAGTTCAACACTCTCAGTGCATAGTTAGCAGACTATTTCCCATCCATTTAGTTGAGACACAGTCTATGATTTTGGAAGAGAGCCCAACAGGGCAATAGGTTAAAGACGGGAAATCCACTTAAAATGTACAGAGCTGAAACAAAACAAAATCCCCCAAACAGATCGGTATGAAGATTTGTGTCAGAGACTGTTGGGTTATGTTAAATTAACTCCATGACTTGGTCACATATCTACAGTGGAATGTCTGTTAATTGCCATTCCGGGAGGAAAGGTTGGGGGGTGCGGGGGGGTGGTGGAATAACACCTCCCCTGGTGGACAATAGGAATTGGCAGATAATCAGGAGCCCCCATATTTTAGTTACAGTGGGCACAGAAATGAAGATAAGTACAATCTATCGTGCAACCAAATGAATCTTCCAAATCTGAGTTTTCAAATGACTGAAAGGTCAGCCTTCAAAATCTGGTTTACAGCTAATAAAACCTCAGTTTTGCTAGGCTTGTATGTAACTCCAAAGTGGACGGTGGGAGCTAGTTTTCAGGTGGGTGTTCTATTCTGGTTGAAAGTCTTACTTGTATTTTTTAGAAGCTTTAATTTTTTTAATGACTTGTCAGCAGCCTCCTGTCACACTTGTAGTCTTTCGCTGCAAGTGATTGGTAACATATTAGGTCCCCTATATGTTCAGTTGTTTGTTGCAATTTTATGAATGGTATTTGAGCCAATTATGTGCAAGCATGACAAAGACTTTACACGTGTAGCACTTTTAAAAGTGACAAGCGCACTACAGGCAAAACATAGAATATGTACGTGTACCTGGATGGTGAGCTGGATCGCCAAAATGGAAACCAACATATTATGATCATTTCAGTTTCTCCTTTCAATCCCAATGATAAAGTTTGATTTGAGAGATGCTGGACATCAAGTTATGTCCAAGAAACTCCTGAAGGTTCATTAGGAAAACCAGTGTGTAACTGAGCCACGAAGGCATATTTTCTCCATTTGCTAATGACCGTATAAAGACATAAGTAAAATGCAGATCGCCTTACCTTATACTCAAGTCAATTTGTTTTGCTAAAATTGGCGAATGGAGAGTTGGCAAATGGAGGAAAATATTCTCTACACAGACTCAAGGAGGCCTCAGCTTTGATCCCCGTTCTGTACTCAGTTAGCTGATCTCAGCTGGGGCAGCACAATGCGTGCTAAAATTGTCCTCAGTACCCTGGACCTGTGTTCCCGGTTACTGATTTCTGTCCAGTGACCCCTGCTAGAAAGTGAGTGTGTGTGGATGTTGGACGAGGACAGGATCACGTCTGTGGTTCCATCCTTAGTCAAACTGCCTGGTGGCATTCAATATTTAGGCTCTTGCAGGAAGAATGGCCATGTGGTCTCTGGAACTGGAGATAGCCTGGCACCGATAGAACTGTACCCTATAGTGAGGCAGCATCGTCAGCAGAGGAGGGAAGAGGATAAAGTAACATTACAGGAAGCTCCTGCCACAAAATCACTCATCCTACCATGACACAAAGTCAAATGCCGGCAAGTTTAACTACTCACTGCTAGCCGAGGGCCAATGTGAAAAAAACATTCCCGATGATAAGAGAGGAAGCATTAAATGATCAAGAGAGGAAGCATTAAATGATCAAGAGAGGAAGCATTAAATGATCAAGAGAGGAAGCATTAAATGATCCCAACGAGTTGATTTTGCCCATTAGAGATCTAATGAAGCTCACAGCTCAAATTACACAGAAATACTTCACCAGCATCTTATTTTTTTGGAAATTTATCAGCAGGGTGAGCGGCATCTTGGTGTATATCTAGGCTATTTACTATGTGATGAACCCTTCATACAAAGTAAAAGGAAATGATCAAATACCATTATATTCCTAAAGATCTATATCCTTAACCTTTTCATGTGGCAGGGTAGAAAGAGAGGGATGGGGAGGGAATTACAGACTCAACTGCCTGGATCTGCTCTCCATTTTTGATTCTGGCCGTTATGAGCAATCTGTTTTAATTCATATATGTGCAGTGACCGTAGTTTATTACATTGAATCTTCTGGCCAATTCTGAAGGGGTACACTGACAATCCACTTGGACAGTCCAAGTGTACAATCCAGAATGAAGCTTTGCAAAATGGACTAGTTATGTACCCCTGCTTTATATTGTCAATGCTAAACATTGTACATAGATATTGACCTTTTAATTTGAAGAACATAATATTTTCATTTCCTATTTTGGTTATCAGCTGATCTCTAGTTTTGACTTACCATGGTAAAAGGCATGAACTGGAGAATGCTGCCACGACTCCCCTGGTCCAAACACTCAACACATTCTTCCATGAACCACTGAACAAATTGAGTGTGCGGACCAGCCACCTTTGAGCTCAGTATCGAAGAGATCAACAGAAACAAGTTTGCTGAAATGAAGATTGAGAAAATTCATGCGTTAAATGTCCTAACTCATCTTGACCAGGTTGTTCTGAAAATTCAGATGTACAACCCTTGCATTATTGGAAGAAAGCCTCTCACTTTTTCCCTTTCAAAAAAGATCGGTTAAAGCTGGGAGACCCTCCCCCAGACATTCACCAGATGAAATTTTAACAAGATATTGATTTCCATCCACTGAAACACAATAGGAGGGATCGTATGTCTGTCCCTCTGTCTTATGCTCCAGTTTTTAATAGGTGGATGATCACACAAACATAACTTTACAGCGCATTCCTGCAAAGAGTACAACTGATTAACCCTCGAGTTTTATACCCTTATTAGGGCAAGCATTATAAAAAGTCATCTAACAGTATCTAGTCCACCTTTTAAAAATAATAATGAGGAATAAATGCAATCAATATGTCTGATTTTAGTTTTTCAGAATTAAAATTACTGGAAAATAGGGTAAACACATTTCTTTCTGATCCTCCCTTTTATATTTTACTTTAACTGTAAAGGCAGTCATTTTTGTAAGTAAAGTTCTTGCCCTTATGTAGGTTACATAATAACTCAAATCATTTGAGACACACTACTTGAGTTTCGAAGAACATAGGATGTTAATCGCCAAGAAATCCCCGTCTGAAATGAATATTCAATTTGGCAACCTATCATGACATGAATTTGCTCAGCAATCAAACATCAGAATAGGATTAGTTATAGTTCCTCAGAAAATCTGGATGCAAAAACAGCTAAAATATCATAAAAATAAGGGTACAAGAAGCACTTTCCAAGGGAAAAAATAACTTTGCTTTTATAAAGTATCTTTTACATCTTCTGGACACCCTAAAGTACTTTACAACCAATGAAATATAACACTGTTGTTATGTGGCCAAATGCCTGTGTAACAACATGATCCCAAATAGATTTTAGTGGCTACCCATCACTTACCCAATACTCTGTTCAAGGGGTCTCTCATGTTTATGTTGTGAAGCTGAGAGGCAGACAGTGAGCTGCTCATTGAACGATCACCTAAAGATAATAAATTTAAATAATTACAAAGTAAACATAACAAAAATTTAGTTAAACTACAGCATTGCAGAAGTGGAAAAGGTATGACAAAATGTAAACGACTGCATTTCCAGTTAAAGTAGAATATAAAAGGGAGGATTAGAAAGAAAATTGAATTGCCACAACAGTACATAATGTTTGAACAAACTGGTACAAAACATGTTGCAAATGTTGTCCACAATTACGCCTGTGGGGAAATGCGATCTCTACTCATATCCATGTTAGACACTGTTAGCAATTCTGTACAAAAAGAGTGAAATTTGGTTTTGGGAATTTTTTACGGCTTTTAAAAGAGTGAAAAACAATTTTTGCTTCACTCTTGGATTGAACACAGTTGGCATGATTGGAGAAAATAAACAGTTTTCATCATTATCTGTTAACAGGCAACAGCAAAAGGTGAGAGAGAGAAACCAGAAAATTATAGACCTGTTGTCTGTTTTGGGGAAGTTATTGGAATCTAGAATTAAGGACAGAGTGACTGAGCACTTAGAGAAATTTGAGCTGATTAGAGAGAGCCAACATGGATTTGTAAAGGGTAGGTCATGTCTAACGACCCTAATTAAATTTTTTGAGTAAGTAACTAAAGTAGTAGAGAGGGGAATGTTTATGGATGTAGTTTCTATGGACTTCCAGAAGGCATTCAATAAGGTTCTACATAAGGGACTGTTAGCCAAAATTAAAGCTCATGGAATTGAAGGCAAATTATTGAGATTGGTTAGGTGGTGGAAGGCAGAGAGTAGCAATAATGGGTACATACCCGAATTGGAAGGAAGTGACTAGTGGTGTCCCACAAGGATCTGTGCTGGGGCCTTAACTATTCACTATATTTATTAATGACTTAGATAACACAATAGAGAGCCGTATATCCAAGTTTGCCGATGACACAAAGATTGGTGGCATAGTAAGGAGTGTAGACAGGAGCATAAAATTACAAAGAGACGTTAATAGATTAAGCGAGTGGGAAAAACTGTGGCAGATGGACTTCAAGGCAGGCAAGTCTGAGGTCATCCATTTTGTACCAAAAAAGGATAGATCCGAGTATTTTTTTAATGGTTGAAAGCTAGGAACAGTGGAGGTCCAAAGAAATTTAGGGGTCCATGTACACAGTTCACTAAAATGTAGTGGTCAGCTACAAAAAATAATCAAATAGGCAGATGGAATGTTAGCCTTTATATCTAGAGGGCTAGAACATAATGAGAAGCTTTGCTGCAGCTAAATAAAGCCCTGGTTAGACCTCATCTGGAGTACTGTGTACAGTTCAGTGCTGTATTCTTCCCAAGGATATATTGGCCTTGGGAAGAATACAGCACAGATTCACTAGAATGTTACCAGAGCTCCAAGGGTTAAATTATGAGGCGCAATTATATAAACTAGGCTTGTATTCCCTGGAATATAGAGGATTAAGGGGTGATTTGATTGAGGTTTTTAGGATTTTGAAAGGAATTGATAGGGTAGATAGAGAGTATCCTTTTCTGCTGGTGGGGAAATCTAGGACAAAGGGACATATTCTTAAAATCAGAGCCAGCCCATTCAGGAGAGAAGTTAGGAAACACTTCTTCACGCAAAGGGTGGCAGAAGTGTGGAACTTTCTCCCACAAAAAACAGTAGATGCTAGCTCAATTAATAATTTTAAATATGAGATTGATAGATTTTTGCTAGCCAAGGGTATTAAGGGATTTGGAGCCAAGGTGGGTGGATGGAGTTGGGATACAGATCAACCATGATTTCACTGAATGATGGAACAGGCTTGAGGGGCTGAATGGCCTACTCCTGTTCCTATGCATTATATATACAGGTGCACTATCTCTTCAGTTATAGCTTTGTGAAAGAAAACAACATGCCTACAAAATCACTGTTCCATCCTCAACTTGTGGAACTGCAGTCACCAGGCACGCATTATGCCTGGAGTTTCTTTTCGTGGTTACACTCTGATTTCTCATGGTATTACTGATAATATACACTGAGCTTTGAATTCTACACACATTAACATTTCTCTCTGGTTAGGCAGCAATACAATATGACAGCACACCCAGCCAATGTTTAATATAACCCATTGCTCTTTAGGCTGGGCAGTGATTTGAATCAGAGTACCTACCAGGACTGGACAGGATATTTGGATCCTCTTCATTTGAGCTCAACAGTCGTAACAATTTTGATGGCTGGCTGTCATCCAGTGGGAAAAGGTTGATGTAGTCCTGTTGAAACAGGAGCCCACCACATTTATTTGTGCCACCAGATTTAGATATCACATCTCATGTGTAAACTAGACACAATTAGTGCAAAGTACTACAGACAGAAATGCTATTTTATCACAAGCAAAGGCTGTCAACTGCTCATGTGTACATGAGAAAGATTTTGCCCTAGATCTTATGGTAGGCTGGTGAATTTTAAGACAGCCCTGAAGATATGCTAGTTCCTCCTCCTATCACATTTCGAAGATAGTTTCTAACCAACAAGCGCAGTGTAGTACCCCCACTGCATAAGTGACTCTTAAAGAGCAGATAATACAGTTTTTTTTTGTTTCACCAGTTTCCTTCCCGGACTCTTAAAGACATCGACCCATCCTGGGATACTGTTCGTTGAATGTCAGCTGCCCTCTAGTACGACACCTGACTAACGTGACCATTATACATCAAATGTGTAAGCTTAAATACAAGTGGGAGATTGGGTGGTACCTGCGGTTACAAATGCCATCCTTTCACTTCTGACCTACGTTTGAATGCAATGGAATGATTTGTCTGTTTCTTTCTCAGCCAAATTCTAGTGGAAGGGGCAACCTTACTCAGAGAGACCAAAAGGATGATGGACACAGGAAATGGAAACTTTACACCAGTTCAGTCTGGGACTGGCATTATCAGTAAAGCACATCTTTGGGGCAGAGTACAGTAATCACATGATGTAGTGGCAGGGTGCTCTTCAGAAGGTGGGGTGATGGAACAATGTTGGGGCACTGCGGATGAACTTTATTCCACATCCGCGCTTTGTTGCTTGAGTACAGAAATCCTTCATTTCAAATACAATAAAATTAATTCCTTCCCCTGTAATTAATTCACTGTAAAATAAAATTTTGAAAAATAAGATTTTTAAGAAGTTGGAGAGGGTGCAGAGGAGATTTACTCGAATGATACCATGGATAACGGACTTCAGTTCTGTGGAGAGACTAGAGAAACTGAGACTGTTCTCCTTAGAGCAGAGAAGGTTAAAGGGAGATTTAATAGAGGTGTTCAAAATTATAAAGGGTTTGGATAGAGTAAATAAGGAGAAACTGTTTCCACTGGCAGGAAGGTCAGTAACCAGAGGACACAGATTTAAGATAATTGACAAAAGAATTAGAGAGGAGATAAGGAGAGATCTTTTTGTGCAACGAGTTATGATGATCTGGAATGTACTGCCAGAAAGGGTGGTGGAAGCAGATTCAAAAGGGAATTGGATATATACTTGAACAGGAAAAATTTACAGGGCTATGGGGAAAGAGCGAAGGAGTGAGACTACCTTGATGGAGTCGGTGAGTGGCAGGAAAGAGCGAGACCAGAGCGGGGATAAAAACAGCGCGGAGAGAGCGGGAGTTCAGTCGGTGAGCGGCGGCAAAGAGTGAGACCAGAGCGGAGATATAAACAGCGCGGAGAGAGCGAGAGTTCAGTCAGTGAGCGGCGGCAAAGAGCGAGACCAGAGCGGGGATAAAAACAGCGCGGAGAGAGCGGGAGTTCAGTCGGTGAGCGGCGGCAAAGAGCGAGACCAGAGCGGGGATATAAACAGCGCGGAGAGAGCGAGAGTTCAGTCGGTGAGCGGCGGCAAAGAGCGAGACCAGAGCTTACTCTGAGAGCGAGACTCTGAGACCAGCGGCAGAGTTCGGGGTGACGTCACCAGTCAGAAAGTGACGCGGCACAGGGGAGGCAGCTGATTGAGTAGGTTCAGATGAGTATTTCTACCATTTTACTGTAAGTAAAGTAATAAGAAAGGGAAGGTCTGCAGGTTCTATAGCAGGTAGTGTTTTTTTTTAGTGAACCTAGGTCCCTAGTATAGTTAACATTTTCTAATTTCAACGTAATTTAAAAGGGGTAACTAAGCTAAGGCAAGTCATGGCAGCAGACCTCACACCCGTGATATGCCCCTCCTGCAAGATGTGGGAAGTCATGGACACTACCAGTGTCCCTGCCGACCATGTGTGCAGGAAGTGCGTCCACCTGCAGCTACTGACCGATCGTATCTCGGAGCTGGATCTGCGGGTGGATTCACTGTGGAGCATCCGCGATGCAGAGAAACTCGTGGATAGCACGTTTAGCGAGTTGGTCACACCGCAGGTAAAGGGTATACAGGCAGGAAGTGAATGGGTGACCACCAGGAAGAGTAAGAGGTGCAGGCAGGTAGTGCAGGGGTCCCCTGTGGCCATCCCCCTCTCAAACAGATATGCCACTTTGGATGCTGTTGGGGGGGATGACTTATCAGGGGAAGGCAGCAGCAGCCAACTTCTTGGCACCACGGGTGGCTCTGCTGCACAGGCTGGGAGGAAAAAGAGTGGAAGAGCTATAGTGATAGGGGACTCAGTTGTATGGGGAATAGACAGGTGTTTCTGCGGCCGCAATCGAGACTCCAGGATGGTGTGTTGCCTCCCTGGTGCAAGGATCAAGGACGTCTCGGAGCGGCTACAGAACATTTTGGAGGGTAGGGCGAACAGCCAGCTGTCGTGGTGCACATAGGCACCAACGATATAGGTAAAAAAGGGGATGAGGTCCTAAAAGCAGAATATAGGGAGTTAGGAGGTAAATTAAAAAATAGGACCTCAAAGGTAGTAATCTCAGGATTGCTGCCAGTGCCACGTGCTAGTCAGAGTAGAAATAGGAGGATATTTCAAATGAATACGTGGCTAGAGGAATGGTGCAAGGGGGAGGGATTCAAATTCCTGGGACACTGGAAACGGTTCTGGGGGAGGTGGGACCAGTACAAACCGGACGGTCTGCACCTGGGCAGGGCCGGGACCGCTGTCCTAGGAGGAGTGTTTGCTAGTGCTGTTGGGGAGGGTTTAAACTAAAGTGGCAGGGGGTTGGGAACCTGAGCAGGGAGAGAGAGGAAAGCGTAACAGGAAGGGACAGAAGGTATGGAGTTTTTTTTTTATTCGTTCACGGGATGTGGGCGTCGCTGGCAAGGCCGGCATTTATTGCCCATCCCTAATTGCCCTCGAGAAGGTGGTGGTGAGCCGCCTTCTTGAACCGCTGCAGTCCGTGTGGTGACGGTTCTCCCACAGTGCTGTTAGGAAGGGAGTTCCAGGATTTTGACCCAGCGACAATGAAGGAACGGCGATATATTTCCAAGTCGGGATGGTGTGTAACTTGGAGGGGAACGTGCAGGTGGTGTTGTTCCCATGCGCCTGCTGCCCTTGTCCTTCTAGGTGGTAGAGGTCGCGGGTTTGGGAGGTGCTGTCGAAGAAGCCTTGGCGAGTTGCTGCAGTGCATCCTGTGGATGGTGCACACTGCAGCCACAGTGCGCCGGTGGTGAAGGGAGTGAATGTTTAGGGTGGTGGATGGGGTGCCAATCAAGCGGGCTGCTTTATCTTGGATGGTGTCGAGATTCTTGAGTGTTGTTGGAGCTGCACTCATCCAGGCAAGTGGAGAGTATTCCATCACACTCCTGACTTGTGCCTTGTAGATGGTGGAAAGGCTTAGGGGAGTGAGGAGGTGAGTCACTTGCCGCAGAATACCCAGCCTCTGACCTGCTCTCGTAGCCACAGTATTTATATGGCTGGTCCAGTTAAGTTTCTGGTCAATGGTGACCCCCAGGATGTTGATGGTGGGGGATTCGGCGATGGTAATGCCGTTGAATGTCAAGGGGAGGTGGTTAGACTCTCTCTTGTTGGAGATGGTCATTGCCTGGCACTTATCTGGCGCGAATGTTACTTGCCACTTATCAGCCCAAGCCTGGATGTTGTCCAGGTCTTGCTGCATGCAGGCTCGGACTGCTTCATTATCTGAGGGGTTGCGAATGGAACTGAACACTGTGCAGTCATCAGCGAACATCCCCATTTCTGACCTTATGATGGAGGGAAGGTCATTGATGAAGCAGCTGAAGATGGTTGGGCCTAGGACACTGCCCTGAGGAACTCCTGCAGCAATGCCCTGGGGCTGAGATGCTTGGCCTCCAACAACCACTCCCATCTTCCTTTGTGCTAGGTATGACTCCAGCCACTGGAGAGTTTTCCCCCTGATTCCCATTGACTTCAATTTTACTAGGGCTCCTTGGTGCCACACTTGGTCAAATGCTGCCTTGATGTCAAGGGCAGTCACTCTCACCTCACCTCTGGAATTCAGCTCTTTTGTCCATGTTTGGACCAAGGCTGTAATGAGGTCTGGAGCCGAGTAATAGGTAAAGTGTTAAAAAAGGAAAAAGCAGGAACTAAGCGTCACAAAACAGATTTGAAAGTTCTTTATCTGAATGCACGTAGCATTCGTAACAAAATGGACGAGTTAACGGCACAAATAACTACGTATGGGTATGATCTTGTGGCCATTACAGAAACATGGCTGCAGGGTGACAACGACTGGGAATTAAATATGCCAGGGTATTTAACAATTAGGAAGGAAAGGCAGGAAGGAAGGGGAGGTGGGGTGGCTATGTTAATAAAGGAAGGAATCACTGTAATACAGATAAATGATATTGGGACAAAGCATCAAGATAATGAAACAGTTTGGGTGGAGATAAGGAATAATAAGGGGAAAAAAACACTAGTGGGCGTAGTATATAGGCCTCCTAATAGTTGCAACTCTGCTGGAAGAAGTATTAATCAGGAAATAGTCGGGGCATGTAATAAGGGAACAGCTATAATTATGGGGGATTTTAACTATCATATTAACTGGACAAATCAAATTGGGCAGAGCAGCCTTGAGGAAGAGTTCATTGAGTGCATCAGGGATGGATTTCTTGAGCAGTATGTAACTGATCCTACAAGGGGGAAGGCAACCTTGGACCTGGTCCTGTGTAATGAGTCAGGATTAATTAATAAAGTCCTAGTTAAGGATCCCCTTGGAACGAGCGACCACAACATGGTTGAATTCCATATCCAATTAGAGGGTGAGAAGGTTGATTCTCAAACAAGCATACTGAGCTTGAATAAAGGAGACTATGATGGTATGAGAGCGGAATTGATTAAAGTGGACTGGGAAAATAGATTAAAGGGTAAGACGGTACATGAGCAGTGGTGTTCATTTAGGGAGTTATTTTACAACTTTCAAAATAAATATATTCCACTGAGGAAAAAAGGGTGTAAAAGAAATGACAGCCATCCGTGGCTGAGTAAAGAAATCAAGGATAGTATCCGACTAAAAACAAGGACATATAAGGTAGCCAAACTTAGTGGGAGGATAGAAGATTGGGAAGTCTTCAAAAGACAGCAAAAAGTAACTAAAGGATTGATTAAGAAAGGGAAGTTAGATTATGAAAAGAAATTAGCAAAAAATATAAAAACAGATAGCAAGAGTTTCTATAGTTATATAAAAAGAAAAAGGGTGGCGAAGGCAAACGTAGGTCCCTTAGAGGATGAGACCGGGAAATTAATGGTGGGAAACATGGAGATGGCAAAAATGCTGAACAAATATTTTGTTTCAGTCTTTACGGTAGAGGACACTAAGAATATCCCAACACTGGACAAACAGGGGGCTCTAAGGGGGGAGGAGCGAAATACGATTAAAATCACTCAGGAGATGGTACTCAGTAAAATAATGGGACTCAAAGCGGATAAATCCCCTGGACCTGATGGCTTACATCCTAGGGTCTTGAGGGAAGTGGCAGCAGGGATTGTGGATGCTTTGGTGATAGTTTTCCAAAATTCCCTGGACTCAGGAGAGGTCCCGGCAGATTGGAAAACTGCTAATGTAACACCGTTATTTAAAAAGGGTAGTAGGCAGAAGGCTGGAAATTATAGACCAGTTAGCCTAACATCTGTGGTGGGTAAAATTTTGGAGTCTATTATTAAGGAGACATTAACGGAACATTTAGATAAGCATGATTTAATAGGACAAAGTCAGCATGGCTTTATGAAGGGGAAGTCATGTCTGACAAATTTGCTTGAGTTCTTTGAGGATATAACGTACAGGGTGGATAAAGGGGAACCAGTGGACGTAGTGTATTTAGACTTCCAGAAGGCATTCGACAAGGTGCCACATAAAAGATTATTACTTAAGATAAAAAATCACGGGATTGGGGGTAATATTCTGGCATGGGTGGAAGATTGGTTATCGAACAGGAGGCAGAGAGTTGGGATAAATGGTTCATTCTCAGACTGGCAACCAGTAACCAGTGGTGTTCCACAGGGGTCGGTGCTGGGTCCCCAACTCTTTACAATCTATATTAACGATTTGGAGGAGGGGACCGAGTGCAACATATCAAAATTTGCAGATGATACAAAGATGGGAGGGAAAGTAGAGAGTGAGGAGGACATAAAAAACCTGCAAGGGGATATAGACAGGCTGGGTGAGTGGGCGGAGATTTGGCAGATGCAATACAATATTGGAAAATGTGAGGTTATGCACTTTGGCAGGAAAAATCAGAGAGCAAGTTATTATCTTAATGGCGAGAAACTGGAAAGTACTGCAGTACAAAGGGATCTGGGGGTCCTAGTGCAAGAAAATCAAAAAGTTGGTATGCAGGTGCAGCAGGTGATCAAGAAAGCCAACGGAATGTTGGCTTTTATTGCTAGGGGGATAGAATATAAAAACAGGGAGGTATTGCTGCAGTTATATAAGGTATTGGTGAGACCGCACCTGGAATACTGCATATAGTTTTGGTGTCCACACTTAAGAAAAGACATACTTGCTCTCGAGGCAGTACAAAGAAGGTTCACTCGGCCAATCCCGGGGATGAGGGGGTGGACATATGAGGAGAGGTTGAGTAGATTGGGACTCTTCTCATTGGAGTTCAGAAGAATGAGAGGCGATCTTATTGAAACATATAAGATTGTGAAGGGGCTTGATCGGGTGGAGGCAGTCAGGATGTTCCCAAAGATGGGTGAAACTAGAACTAGGGGGCATAATCTTAGAATAAGGGGCTGCTCTTTCAAAACTGAGATAAGGAGAAACTTCTTCACTCAGAGGGTGGTAGGTCTGTGGAATTTGCTGCCCCAGGAAGCTGTGGAAGCTACATCACTAGATAAATTTAAAACAGAAATAGACAGTTTCCTAGAAGTAAAGGGAATTAGGGGTTATGGGGAGCGGGCAGGAAATTGGACATGAAGCTGAGTTTGGATCGGTCAATGCCCTGTGGGTGGCAGAGAGGGCCCAGGGGCTGAGTGGCCGGGTCCTGCTCCTACTTCTTGTGTTCTTTAGATTTGTGGTTGGGATCAGATCAGCCATGATCTTATTGAATGGCGGAGCAGGCTCGAGGGGCCGATTGGCCTACTCCTGCTCCTATTTCTTATAACTCTTTCAAAGATCCGGCTGAATGGTGGGCTGAATGGCCTCCTTCTGTGCTGTATGATTAACAGTTCAAGATCCATTGTAAAAATGTTCCTTGTTTATTGGTAAAGCCAAAGCCTGGACACAGATGCTCTTCCTGCCATAATTTTTCCTCCAACTGTTTTCCCCATGCCGCTCAATGACTCATGCTTAGCTACAGGTTCGTGGGCAGCAGCAATCTAGGTGGACATTTCTCACATGCCAGACTGGGCAATGAGTGTCCACTATTAAATTGTGAAGACCATCATAGCTCAAACCAAACCTGCTCTTATGTCCAAATATGTGCACTGTCAGGGATTACTAGATAGCTATCAGCGGTAGGAACTTTTCCAGAGTACACTGAGGACAACAGTAACATCCACACTGTCAATATGGCTAAGATTGATTAACTCAGCATATGCCAGTGATTAGGATATGAATGTCTGTGTGGCTCAATACCGTACCATATAGTGGAAAACTGTAGGTATGCTAAATGAATGCTGGATAACAAACTGGTGAGCAATGTCAGGCACTACATAACCCACAAGTTTGTTAGGCAAGTGATATCAGGGCTCTGTAATCCACAAGCCCTATAACAGGGTGAACTTGTCTTCTAGTAGTGCACTGTTCCCAAATGCTCCATCCATGCATTTTAATGGAATTGAGAAGTGCATGCTTGGACAATTGGAGCTTTCAAGACTGAGATAGTTAGAATTTTGTTAGGAAGGGTTATCTGGGGATATGGAGCAAAGGTGGGAAAATGGAGTTGAGGTACAGATCAGCTATGATCTAACTGAATGGTGGGGCAGGCCGGAGAGGTTGAATGACCTAATTCTGTCCCTAATGTTCCTAAGAAGTGGGCTCCAGTAGTGGTTTGACAGAAATACAAGGATTTACAAAGGAAAAATGATTTTTAACTGCAAATCTAAATGGAATTTGTTTCTGATATACAGGATTTCAAAAACTAATATTCGTAACTAATTTCACAGTTAGTGAAAAATATCACGACGAGCAGGCGGCATAATGAATTGTAACACTGCTCATTCACTCCCGATACCTGAACTGATGTCAGCTCGGATCAAAGAAGGACTATATACTTAATCAACTTTCTTCTCTCTGTTGCAAGTGTCTACATAAGTGGAGCTTGGACAATTTTAATCCAGTCCTTATTAGCAACAATCTAGTCAAAAATTGTCCTATAGTTTGGCACTAAAACTGACTCTCAGAGAGTTTATAAGGATGGCTGGTGTTGGAAATGGAGGAGTCAGGTTATATCGGTGTAGTAAGGGACCTGAAGTCAGGGATCAAGACACATTAATGGAGCAGGTTGGAGGGTACAGCGTACCCTACACTAACATTGGATCTGGGAGTAACTCAAACCGAGTGACATCTTTAATCGACTTGAACATAATAAAAAAAAAGCTGAAAGAAGTGCTGGAATGCTTGCTATTAACTTTCTTCGGAGGCTGAAACATGACGTTGTGGTACAGACTTTCCGTTTCTCTCCACTGTTTCTTTGGCAAATTTGAGGTATGTGGAAGTAGAAATCAATAAACAAACACTGGAGGCAGGACTCCCCTCTGTGTTCTAGTAAAATTGTAAATGGTTTCTTAATATAAATGTATTAACAATTTAGAACACTAAGCACTTTCTGCTAACTCTGAGAGCAGGATTGCAGCACTTAACAAAAAAGTTCATGAGTAAGAGAGAGGACCTTATTGAAGTATTCACAAGTAGAATCCCGAGAAACTGCTTACTGTGGCCATAAGAAAGATAATGCGTGGCATGGGATGAAGCTCAAAAGAGAGGTGAATGGACAGATCAGAAAGAATTAATTCAAAGAGGGTGAATGTTTAGAATGGACTGCCCAGGGAGGCGATCGAGACTGACATCGGTAATTGGCATTTGCTGAGAAAATCAACTGAGGGGTATAGGTATTGAACTGTGTCTTCTGCTTTTGAATCCTGGGGATAGCCAGATAGACTGATGGTCTTTTCTGCTCCTGTAAGTCGTTGTATGCCTCGTATCCCTGGTCTACATAATGTAGGCTGACATTCCAGTGTAGTACTGATCGTGTGCTGTGCTGTCAGAGGTGTCGTCTTTCAGATGAGATGTCAAACTGAGGTTCCACCTGCCCTCTGAAGTGGACATATAAGGTCTCATGGCACTACATAAAGATGAGGAGGTGTGTTCTGTGTCCAGGCCAACATTTATCCCTCAACCAACATAATTTAAAAAAAACATGTTTGGACTATTTATCTCACTGCTGTTTGAGAGACCTTGTTGTGTGCTAATTGGCTGGTGCGTTTACCTACATCACAACAGCAACAACTTGAATTTATATAGCACCTTTAACGTACTAAAACGGCCCAAGGCACTTCACAGGGCGTTATCAAACAAAATCAAAACGGTGATTGCACTTCAAATGTACTTACTTGGCTGTGAAGCGCTTTGGAACATCCCAGAGATGTGAAAGGTGCTACATAAATGCAAGTTCTTGTTCTCTTTCTCTCTCTATCCTTTGGCACAAATTCCATATCTATGAATCCTTTTTATAAATTACATCAAACTCATGTGGCCAGAGATCAACAAGTATTCTTACTAACGTATCCTTCTAACAGCATCAATAGAAAGATAATTTATACAATAGGAAATTAGTAACTTACTGTTGAAATGGCACTTTTCTTACCTCAATATCCTCTCGGTGTCTTTTCCTCTGTTTGGCTGTGGCCTGACTCTTGTTATGTGAGGAATGAGAGCTCAGGGCACACCAGACTGATAGCCTGCATTAAACACAGGAAATAGGTAAATCAATGGAACTCCTCTCCTGTCCAAACAACAATATAGCACCTTCAATGAAACCATTACCAAAAAAAAATGCGTGGCCTATACTCACTTGAAGGTAGAGACAAACTAACAGAAAAGAGAGTTAATGTCACAGCTCAACCACTAAAGTTTAAGGCTCTACTTACACTGCAGTTACAGGTCTAGGACAATTTGGGTTCCAGCCAGTCAGAACCTTGTTTACGTTGCTTGGCTCTTACGTGGGAGGAACTTTAACTGTCCTGCTGGAGAGAGTTTTGCTCATGCCTGGATACCTGCCTCTCAAAAGTTAGAAACTTAAATGTTTAAGAGAATGGGGAAGGTAGAATCTCTATTATTTAAACATTTAAATAAAGATCAGGCAGGTTTACAAATTGTCCAAGGGGAGTCCAATATAGCGAGACAAACCATCCAGGGACTCTCACCTCACTTCGCTCTGGAGCCAGGTCAGACCCTGATTCCAGATTTACACTGGCAGTTTAGCATCGGTGTGAAGGTAAAATTCCCGCTGACTGATGCTGCACTTGCAGTGAATACCAGTGCCTGCATACCCTTGTACTGACCATCTATATGCTTTTACAGAATAACTCTGTGTGGCAACAATCATTTATTTTTAAGTTGTTAATTTTCCCCTCTTAATTGAGGCTTATTTTCTTATTTTAATAAGCATTGCAGTTGCTGAGGTTTGGGAATTAACTCATCTGTTCTCAGATGGACAGCTCACTAGCCTCATCAGGTAACTTAATTGGATTTTTGGATAGGGTGCTGCATGTATAGAAACTTCTTATTCAGAACCAATCTTATAATTTGTTGTTGTGTGGTCTATGCACAGATATACAGCTTAAATAGGGGCTTACTCTTTGTTTGTTATCATAATATGCAATACAGAACAAACACATTCATACTGCAATTTGAAGTTAAATAAAACAATAGTAGCTCTCTTGATGGCTCGGTGGATAAATGGTGTGGTACAAAAGTACATGGAGGAGAAAAGTCTCTGGACAAGGGAGTGCAAGGGAAAAAAAAACATCTGGGCAGGATTGTCACTCTTGACTTCTATCCAGTAACTCCTGTTGGAAAGTACGCAAGTGTGGATGCCAGATGAAGACAGAATCAGGTTTGACTGTGATGCTCTTGACCACCGAATACATCATCAATATAGAATGTCTTGCCACATACATAAAGAATGGCTACCATGGTGAGGTACTGGAGGGTTACCAAATCCAATGGAACTGTACCTTAGACAAGAACCTGCACCTTCAAGAGGCGAGGAGAGAAAGGGAGATAAATGTGAAAAACAGGTGAATTTTTTTTTCTCTCTGGAAGAGCTGTTTTTGATTACTTTTCAACTAAGTTTCTTAAAACACATTTTCTCAATTATGATAAAACTGAGCTAGACAAAGATACATAAATTTTCCTTTTGTTAGCTCCTGGGAATGCTGCCATATATGTTTAAGGTTTTGTACTATGAGCCCGTGAGTTTTCTCATCAACCAGAACAAACTGCACTTACTGGCAGTGGTGTTCCACATGGATCGGTGCTGTGACCACTGTTGTTCACAATTTATATTAACGATTTGGACTCCGGAATCAGAAGTATAATTTCTCAATTTGTGGACGACACCAAATTGAGGGGTATAGTTAATACAAAGGAAGAATGCATAAAAATCCAAGATGACATTTAATAAGCTTGCAGAATGGGTGTGTAATTGGCAAATGAATGTCAATATAGATAAGTGTGAGGTGCTGCATTTTGGTAGGAAGAATAAGGAGGCCATATACTGCTTGTATACTAAGAGTCTAAATGGGAAAGAGGAGCATAGGGTACCAGATACACAAATCACTAAAAGTAGCGATGCAGGTTAATAAGGCCATAAAAATGGCAAACCAAGCACTGGAATTCATTTCTAGAGGGATAGAATTGAAAAGCAGACAAGTTATGTTAAACTTGTATAGAACATTGGTTGGACCACACTCGGAGTACTGTGCACAGTTCTGGTCTCCATATTATAAAAAGGATATAGAGGCACTGGAGAAGGTTCAAAGAAGACTCACAGGGATGAGTCCAGAACTGAAAGGATATACTTATCAGGGAAGGCTGAACAGGCTGGGGATCTTTTCTCTAGAAAGGAGAGGGCTGAGGGGCGACTTGATGGGAGTCTTTAGGATAATGAAAGGGTTTTATAGGGTAGACGTAGAGAAAATGTTTCCACTTATGGGGAAGTCCAAAACTAGTGGTCATAAATGTAAGATAGTCACTAATAAATCCCATAGGGAAGTTCAGGAGAAACTTCTTTACCCAAAGAGTGGTAGGAATGTGGAACACACTACCATAAGTAGTTGAGGCAAACAGCATTGATGCATTTAAGGAGAAGCTAGATAAGCACACAACGGAGAAAGGAATAGAAGGGTATGCTGATACGGTTAGATGAAGAGGGGTGGGAGGAGGCTCGTGTGGAGCATAAACATCAGCATAGACCAGTTGGGTCAAACGGCCTGTTTCTGTGCTGCAGACTCGACATACAGCATAAAATAGTTTCATTCCAGTAACATGAACGGTTAAGAAAAACAAATTAGATTTACTTGGCAAGAGCTCTTCCAGGTGGGTCCATGAGCATCTGCCACTTCAAGGAGTTGGTCAGGAGTCCCGGCAGGATATGGCCTAGCAGGCCTAAGGTGATCTGTTGCATATCCAAGCAAAATACACTATGGAGCAGCTCGACAGCTTTGTAACAGTGTTCCTTCCTAGTCTCCTTCAATAGTTCCTAAAGGACAACAAAATGCATAAATCAAGCAATCTGTTGGTGATGCGGACATAATTGCATCCAAAGGGAACAGAAGAGGCAGGTTAAGTGATAAAATTATGCGATACAGATGTTTGGGCCAGAAACTGTGATTAATGCTGGAGACTACCAGATGTAACTGAATAAATTGAAATTTATCCCATTAATCAGTTACGAGTTAATGCATGCACAGCTGCAGAGGCTGTAGGTGTTACAAAACACTATGTCATGGAGTGGTACAGTATGAACCTGCAATCCCCATCACAGCAAAATTCTGATTTCAGTCATGCTACTGGAGAAAACTTTAAAAGAAATCACAATTGGGGGAGAGCAGTTGATACATTTACAGTTTCAGCGAGAACATTGTGGGCCAGGTAAATTTGCTGTTCGGACTACTGAACATATGAAAAGGAAGGGCATGAAAAGACCGTTAGGTCCATCAAGCCTGCCCCATCCAGTGGGGAACTTCACATATCATCCACCTACCATCTAGTAACTGTGTCCCCTGGGAGAGGCAAAAAACAGAAAGACAAAAGGCAGCCATTTCAGGGTATATCTTCAGAATCAGTTGCTCACTTTTAATCAACATCATGTTCACAGTAAATCATAACTCTTACTTTTCAAATCATTAAAAAATGACTTTATTGCTAAAGGAAATGCATTTGATTGAGGTAGATTCCTAAACTTTTTTTGCTGAGCCCCTGTTCGGAGATTCACGTCCCATTCACGCCTCCCCCAACTTTTCTAAGAAACAGTATTTTGTAGTCCCCAAGAAGAAGGCAGAGTTCAATCTTATTGGTTTCAAAAATGGGGAGAAAAATTTAAAGAAATTCAAAATGCTCACCCTACCTTCAGTTATGTAGCGATTGTCTGCCAACTGCTTCAAGCAGCTCTACTTTCGTGCAGCGACCAGGAGATGCCACAAAAATGTCTTTCACTTTAACTGATGCAGCCTCGCACAGTACCATAATGTACCTCCTCAAACTATGTTCTTGGCCACCCAGCCCTCTTCGCGTCCCACGATAATCTTGGTGCATCCCCCATTTGGGAACCTCTGCCCTAAGGCAATCAAGCAATCTCCAGGAGGCTGCAACTGTCCATGATGCATCACAATTTCAACTACCAATTTACCCATGTAACTGGAAAAGCGCTGCTATAAAACTCACAACATGGAGGATCTCCACATGAATCTTGAAAATTACACTTCAGTCAGCACTATAAATTGCAATGAAAATGATTTCCGGCACAGGCACGATGAGCCGAATGGCCTCCTCCTGTGCTATACCTACTATGATATCAAACAAAATTTCAAAAGTACTGCAGCACTTTATTCTTTTTTTGCCCTGCACTACCCCTGGCTTCTACTACTTCAACTCGAATTCACCACTAAAGGACCTGCAGAATGTTTGTTGTGACTCTTCCCCTCTTAGCTTCTGCTTACTACTTCCCCCAAGACAGCTCAGCTGAAGTCTGAATAAATAATGTAAGATTGCACACCTATGCTCTGCCACTCTATGGCACAGCCACATGTGAAACTGTGCCATGCTGATCAGTTGTCTCTGACCATTGGGTTGTAAGTACCATTGGTTAACAGACTCCCTGCTAAGGGAAGGATTTAAGCAGAAGGCTCCGTCAGCTCTGACCGCCCATTACAAAATTAAAATAGAATCAAAATGGGGATAAAAAAGGATGTTGAAGTCAAATATATATTTAAAACAAAAACTGTTTCAACAGTGGAAAATTGGAAAACTGCTTGGAAAAGTTATGAGGGGTTATCAATTTGAAACTGTCACCGAGAGTGAGAGGAGAGAGATTAGCAGGAATTTCTCCACACAAAGGGACGAGTTATTGTGAGGGGTAGTGTGAGGTAAGTGAAGCAACATGCTCTGTTAAAATGACAATCACCTTAGGCAAATTACTTAGCTATGCACAATTCAGGTTACTCACACTACTACAACGACAGCAACTTGCATTTATATAGCACCTTTAATGGAGCAAAACGTCCCTAGCCTCAGTAACTCTTCCAAGCCAGTTGTTCAATCGTTTGTTTTAATCAACAGGATGTTACATTGAATTATGACTCTTTTCAATCATAACTTTTTAAAGGCCAACAGCATTTTGGATTTTATAAATAGAGGCATAGAGTACAAGCGCAAAGTAATGATAAATTGGTACAAAACATTGGTTAGGTCACAGTTAGAATACTGGGTGGAGTTTTGGGCACCCCATTATAGAAAGGACATTAAAGCCATAGGGAATATACAGCCTAGATTTACCAGGATGATACTAGGAATGAAAAATTATAGTTATAAGGAAAGACTTGAGATACTGCGACTATTTCCACTGAAGCAGAGAATGCTATAAGCAGACTTAACAGAGGTTTTAAAATTATTATTAGAGTGAATGTGGAAATACTAATCGCTCTAGTTGGGGAGTCAGTGATGGGGGGTTATCAATTTAAAACTGTCACTGAGAACGTGAAAGGAGAGATTAGGAGATATTTCTTTACGTAAAGGGCTGTTGGAGCATGGAATACTTTGCCACAGGCAGAAACCATTGCGACTTTTAAGGGAAAATTGGATAAATATTTGAAGCATATGATGATACTTGGCTGTGGGAAGAGAGCAGTGCAGTGGGATTAAATTTTGATTGCTCTAGCAAACAGCCAGTACAGAAAGTGCTGTAAACTTCTATGGTTCTTTTAAAAAATAAACTGTGTGAATTGAAAAGTATTTGATTAAAAAAAGTTATACTCGGTTCTAAAGGAAAAAAATGTTGCTTTAAAAGGAATAGTGGGTAGGTTTTGCAGACAGGATCTTCAGTCAATGAAGCATTAAGCACGAGTTAATGGAAGTGTTTTAAATTGCTAGAATATCTATTATTGCTAAACATTTTCAGACCAGTTCTATTAATGTAAAAGATTTTGTCTTGCTCTTTTTGTATATAAATATTATGTAGCTTTGTCTGGCTAAAGTTGTGGCAGGAGTGAGGGGTTGCAATAGCGAAAGTTCCAGGACTTGGGGTTACAACACAAACTGTAGAACTATTGAAGGAGGGTCCACCCAATAGCAAGGCCTCAATCCAATCACTTCACTTTATGGTATGTCAGTAGTAATCAAAAATAAAGGCAGCCTGTTGAAATAATTTTAGTAATACCAATGATAGGGATGTCTACTGTGGTATATTTGTACATTAGGTCATCAAATGTAAGGAGCTTTTCTTTTCTTTTTCTAAAAGAGCAACCAGCAAGCTACCATAGGCATCAAAATCATGTTCCTGCTTCATCTAATTGTAGCCAGGCACAGGTGAGAGGAAGCTGCTACATTACTTCAGAATAGATTCATCTCAAAAGAATGCCTTGCTAACATTATTGCCCAAGAATTGGATTCACAGCAATGCCTTGAACACAAAGGCAAGAGATAAATTACAATTATATTAGCACAATTTCCAGTCACAAAAACAATCTGAACTTGGCACACCTACCTTGACCAGGTTGTTGCAGAACCAGTACACTCCTCCCATATGTAGCAGTGCCTCAAACACATGGATGGAGCGGCTGTCCACCCAGCCTTTATTCAGTATATCATTGAAGTTGGAAATGAGCACCTCTTTAATTGGCTTCTTCACTGGCAGCAGGTTCCGGTATGGGATGGGGTCCAGGTTTGCTGAAGGAAACTTGATGGAGGTTGCAGTCTGCTGCAGGACATCAGCACACATCTGCTGTAAGATCAGGCTCATGATAACCACTCTGGAAAAGAACAAAGAAAGATAGTATCACTAATAATGGGCTCTCCTGATGGATTAGTGGCTTTGTACTAAGCCTCACAAACCCTGAAACCTCAGGTTCAATCATCGGGCTATGCTGACCTGACCTCAGATAGATGGCAGTTACAAGAGGCCACAGCACGTCTGGACCAGGGAAGCAAAAAAAAATCAGCCAGCTCCCAATTTATTTTCCAATGACTTCTGCTGGAATAGTACACATGGATGAAGATTGGCCTCGGCTATGATATTGAGTAGCCTGTCTGGACTCTCACATGAAGAATGGCCATTTGGTCTGCTTGCACCCATGGAACAACACCCCAGCATGAACAGAGGGGAGAAAACCAGGGAAAAATGACTGATGTAAATCAGCCTAAGATCAAGGCACAGCTTCATTATCTTCAGCCACTACTGCCAAAGTGGCATTCAAAGGGCCCGATTTAACCACAGCAGTACCAGCCAGTCACAAAACTAATGTCAAGGATTGAGACAAATGATGGCCACTTGGGGATAAAAAAAATATAAAACAGGACATTTATATAACCAGAAGTTGCAAATCATCCTTTATTATGGAGAAACACAGTGAGTTGAATTAAGTACATTACTACTAAGTTGAGTGCTGATGCTAAAATATAATTTATTGACTTGTATCAATACAGGATTTGGGATTAGGACCTGTTGAAAATGCATTGTTACAATATTCATACTAATATTTAGAAGAGCTGTAAAAAGGTAACAGATTCATTCTCTATGTGCAAAGGATTTCTGGGAACTGCAACTTGCAACTGTAATTTGTAGGTGGAATAAACAGGCATTTGATTATTTGTGAGCCAGTTCAAAGGGTTATATTGAGGAGGGGACGAGAGGAGGATGGGGGAAAATGAGAAGCAATCATCTTCATGTCCACCAATTCATTCAACATTAAGGTCATTCTAACTTGCGTGGAAAGGTAAAGGATGGTGTGGAGCTGAACGGTGATGTAATATGTTGAACCACAACACCATGAATCATGGAGACAAGATCAGTTCCCAATCTCAACCACACTGAGCACAAAGCAGACTCCAAAAGTTTTCCCGCCAGGAAATGAACAAAATAAATGGATCACCCCCTCCCTGGTTAGCTTGTGCACACCTACTTGGGGCCTGCTTCAGACCAGAATTGGTAGAGACCTTGAAGCAAATCAAAACCCGGGAAGGCTTAAGAAAGGGGAAATAAAATGAGAAAATTAATTTGCAGCAGTCTTCAGAATCAAACAGTGCAGATTTGCTGGGTGTACCTCTCAAAATACAATGAAATTACCTTTCATTGTAGAACTGAAGGGTGTTCTCCGCATACAGCGGTGTTACAAGCTGGCAGATCATCTGCAACGGTTTCTCACGCTCTTCCAGGCCCAACATCCTGACATGTGCCACTAACCATGCGACCGCACAGATTGCCATGCTGCAAATCTTCCCCTTGATGTTATCGGTGATTTTCTGGCTCAGATTAAAAATAGAAGAAAATAAGCAATGATTCTTGTAAATTTGTTTTTACTAGTAACAGATCGCACACTAATTGGAGGGAATTGACTTTTTATACCTTGTTTAATATAGACACGCGCACCTGATCCATTATAATAGGATCATGAACTGGCCCCATTAACCCTAATGCCCCTGCCCTGCTATGCCAGTGTTTTGCCCACTGAATGACAGCTATTACAACTAATAATTTATAGGAGAGTTGGAGCTGTCATGGAAATTGTTTTGTAATTCTGTTGATCAACCTTCACGTCCATTTCCTCAATTCCAATTCATGGTGGTCTTATGCCACATAGAATGCCAGGTTTGGAGATTGTGCCTTTTATTTTAGTTTATACAATATTGGAACTGTCTGAGTTTGAATATATTTACACCCGACTTCCATCTTAAACTAAGATACAAGGACAGTGTAACAATTCTTGACACAAAAACCTCTAAACTCTTCAAAGGTGAATGGCACTTGAAATGGGACAGAGGGCATCAGGAGCTCAACAACATCGGCTCAAAATAAACAATTTACAGAATCATAGCATGATGCAGCTCAGGAGGCCATTCAGTCCATTGTGCCTATGCTGACTCTTTGGAAGAGCTATCCAATTAGTCCCACACTCCTGTTCTTTCCCCATAGCCCTACAAATTTTTCCCTTCAAGTATTTATCCAATTACCTTTTGAAAGTTGCTACTGAACCTGCTTCCACCACCCTTTCAGGCAGTGCATTCCAGATCATAACAACTCGCTATGTAAATTTTTTTCTTCCTCATTTCACCTCTGGTTCTTTTGCCAATTACCTTAAATCCATGACCTCTGGTTACCGGCTCTTCTGCCACTGGAAACTGTTTCTTCTTATTTATTCTATCAAAACCTTCATTATTTTAACCACCTCTATCAAATCTTCCCTTCTCTGCTCTAAGGAGAACAATCCCAGCTTCCCCAGTTTCTCCATGTAACTGAAGTCTCCCATCTCTGGTACCATTCTAGTTAATCTCTTCTGGACCCTCTCTAAGACCTTGCCATCCTTCCTAAAGTGTGGTGCCCAGAATTGGACACAATATTCCAGCTGGGGCCTAACCAGTGTTTTATAAAGGTTCAGCATAACTTCCTTGCTTTTGTACTCTTCGCTTCTATTCATAAAGCCAAGGCTCCCGTATGCTTTTTTTAACAGCCTTCTCAACTTGTCCTGCCACCTTCAAAGATTTGTGTATATACACCCCCAGGTCCTTCTGTTCCTGCACCCCCTTTAAAATTGTACCATTTAGTTTATGTTGCTTCTCCTCATTCTGCCTACCAAAATGTATTGCTTCACACTTCTTTGCGATAAATTTCATCTGTCACATGTCTATTCACCAATCCGTCTATGTCTTCCTGAAGTCTGTTACTATCCTCCTCATTATTACTACATTTCAGAGTTTTGTGTCATCTGCAAACTTTGAAATTATGTACTGTATACCCAAGTCCAGGTCATTAATATATATCAAAAAGAGCAGTGGTCCTAATACCACCCGCTGAAGAACACCACTGTATACTTCCCTCCAGTCTGAAAAAGAACCATTCACCACTACTCTCTGCTTTCTGTCCCTTAGCCAATTTCTTATCCATGCTGCCACTGTCCCTTTAATCCCATGGGCTTCAATTTTTGCTGACAAGTCTATTATGTGGTACTTTATCAAACGCCTTTGGAAAGTCCATATACACATCAACTGCACTACCCTCCACAACCCTCTTTGTTACTTCATCAAAGAAGTCAATCAAGTTAGTCAAACAGGATTTGCCTTTAACAATTGAGAAAAGAAAGTCAATGGAATTTAGATCTTCAAAGTAATGGTTTCAGAGCCTTTGAATCAGGAACAGAGATTGTGAGTTCAACATCAGAAAAATATAAGATCAGTTGTGGTTCAGAAGGAACTTCTTGCTGACACAGTCGTGGGTACTGCCGCCCAGTGCAGATAATTCTGCATTAGTGGTTTCCTTAAAAGAGTGCAGGTACTTTCTGATACATTTAAAAAAAAGGTGTTCTACTCTCACACTTTTCCAGAACACTTATTTTACTTATTTTGCAATTATCTTTCTTTTTCTCATAATGTTGACTCCTGCGGGGGTAAAGTTCCACTGGCACCCGCCACCCTCTGATACCTCACTCAATTCACTATTCTTCATGTTGGCAAACTATTCTGCAATCTGGGGATCACATGTCCGATCTTTTCCTTGCCTGAAACCGACATACATGTACTTCCAGCAGGAATTACTGAATAGCGATCAGGAGTGGGAACCCTGGCTAATCTTCCTTTCCCTGGTCCAGGGACGGGGAGGTCAAATTAGCAACCCTACTGCCATCCTAGTGAGATCAGCTAACTTAGCACAGGCTAGGAATGGAACCTCCTGGTTTGTATGGCTTAATTGAGCAGTGCTACTGCCAATTAGACATTGGGCCCAGCATACTTTCTGGTCATAATGCAGTCCAAAGGTAGTAATCTGGAGCCTAGGTCCGTACTGAAGATATGCACAGCAACGTTATATCTGGTGAGTACACACCACTCACATCAAAGACCTGCACAGCATAGCAAAACCACTGCAGTACCTGCACAGCTTCAAACGTCAACAGTCCGTGCTCCCAGGCATTGAGGACCTCCAGGATAGCCGCTGGTGTACAGGAACATACTTCGTGCCATTTCACCTGGCTTGAAAAGAGTGTGGTTACACCTTGGATATGGTACACTTTTTGTTATTCCAAATGGTAATATGGTAAGAGATTGAAAAAATAATAAATGCAGATAGGGGGAAAAACAATGGTATTGTAGAAAGCACTAGAAGATAGACACACTGACGGAATTGAAAGCAGAGAGACATAAAATACAAAACACGAATAATTTCACAACTTCGCCACTCATAAACTAGCCAATCTATAAATTTAAAGCAGTGCTTTGTGATACTGTGTGAAGTTGAATAATGTGGATCTGAAGTACTGGTTCCTGAAACAGTAAATCCTACCCGTTCTTTTTTTAGATACTGACCGACTTGCTATTTATTTCAAGAATTTTCTATTTTTATATTTGGAATTGGTGGTCAGAGCATCTGTAATAGGATACCATTCAATAAGCACAATATTTGCATATGACCAGACTGTGCAACCTACAATTAGCAAAACCTGTGAATGTGTTTGTCACGTCACAAATTCAACAGTTTGAACAATGCAACTGCTCAACACATAACCTGATCCACATCTTGAAATACAGGTAAAAAGAAAAAAAAATCAGCAAATATTGGAAATCAAAAATAAAAACAGAAAAAAAAGCTAGAAATACACAGCATCTGAAAAAAGACAGGTTAATCTGTTATGCTAAGTCTTGTATACTTCATGCTCCAACCTATGCATGAGATATGAGAGATGAGAGATGATTTGAGAACAGACAAACTATCCTAGCCTCTGCACAGGTGCATGGGGGTCTCACTGCACTATATCGATGTAAATGCATAGCAGCTCCTGCAACATCTGGAAAGAGAAAAGGCAGGTTAATCTTCCAGGTTTTAGATCAAATCAGAACTGAAGTAGACTCTTCATCAGAATTGAATTCTGATGGAATATTTATACCTGAAACATTAACTTGTCTTTTATTTTTTCAGTTGTTGAAGGACTCACTATGTATTTCCAGCATTTTCTGTTTTTATGTCATACTAGAAATGCTGGATAATACCGGGAGTTTCAATGCCTTCCTCCTGCCTTTTAAAAAAAATTAAAATTTCATACTTGACTTCACACGTGTAACTTATGTTGATACTCACTTCCACGATGGTTAGACCTGACCATGTTAAGTATTAATTACCTTTGTCAATAAACTAACATGCCCCATGAACACAGAATAGTGTAGTGCCAAGTCCTGCACTATGCTCCAACCTATGCATGAGATTTCTAACAATCCGAAAGGACGACTGAAGTCAGACAGACCATCCCAGCCAATAGGTGTACGGGACGCTCACTGCGCTACATTTCGAAAATAAACATCAAACAGAATTACAGAAAATGAGAATGAGGCAGCAACATACACGAGCTTCATTTCAGTAGAGGAGTTGAGATGAGCCACCAGTGACTCCACTTTTGTGGGATCGGCTCGGAATCCCTGCTCTGGGTTTAAGATCTTCCCTTCTTCGGGCATGCAGGTCTGCATCCAGGTCTCGAAGAACACCACCTCCCCTGACGCACTGGGCTCTGACAGAATTACCTACAACAAAGGCATAGTCACAATCATCAGTTCTCCCTGCAAAATGAGATTTAAATGACTGCAGCAACAAAAAGAACAAACCTACATTTACATAGCATCTTTCAGGTCCTCAGGTTGCCCATAAGGTCATAAAAAAAGGTTGGAGGATATAATTTCACAACAGCTATTCACAAATCTTGTAAAGAAAGAAAGGTGCTATATCACGGTGTGAGGTAAAATCTATCATACAATTTTATAACACTATGATTGGACCCATACTGTCTCAGACTTTTGCTGCATTCAAACAGTAGTTTGGTACTAAACTTATAGTTAGTGTGAGGAGCTAAAATAAAAAAAGGAATGTTTCTTTCCAGCTAGCAATCAAGTAATTGGGCACATTAATGTTTTACCTATTCTGAGCCACAGAACCAAATACTCTCAGTAGTTCAATAAATCAAGTTGCTACAATAGTACTGTTTGGGCTCAGTGTCATTACAAACTTAACTGTCGTTTCTAATGGATGTTGGGAAAGTCTGGTTTAAAATTAGTATATGCAAGAGTTAACCTTAAAACCGTACTACTGCAAAACCCGCTATATAAGAATGAATAAATGGGGATTTAGGATTTATTCACCAATGCGCAATAGCACTAACAACAGCCCCTTTCTGAACCTCGAGACCAACAAAACTCAAAGAGGACAAACCAGCAAATAATATAAGTGCAAATAGGACTGAGTTGCTTGGGCTCCAAGGGCTGGGTTGCCAACGCTCAGGGGCTGCAGTTTGGACAGCCCTGATATATAAAGTGGAATTATGCTACCTAGTGACAGAAAACTACATTTTAAAGAGTCCCATCAGGATTACATTTGAGGTGAAAAAAAAGTCTTTAGTGCATTGCCTTTCATGTTAACACTTAACTGCTCTAAATACACATCTGGATACCTGTCAAAATCTCATAAGATGAGCTTTATGAAATTAATTTTCAATAAATTGCTAAGTCCATCACGAGCAACATTTGAGCGTATTCAAGGCTGAGGTCGATAGATTTTTGGACTCTAGGGGAATCAAGGCATATGGGGATCGGGCAGGAAAGTGAAGTTGAGATTGAAGATCAGCCATGATCTCATTGAATGGCAGAGCAGGATCAAAGGGCCGTATGGCCGACTCCTGCTCCCATTTCTTATATTCTTATGTAACATGGTCAATAGTATTTTTGCAAAAAATTATGGCACTTTAGCACCATCTGGTGAAAGTTCAGCAATCATAAAAAAAAAAGCATGTAGAACACAAAGGTAAGTACAGATGAGGGAGATGATTCAGCCCATCCAGTTCATGCTTCCAAAGAAACCCCATCAAAGCATCCAAGGTAAGAATGAGAGCTACTGTTTGCATTCAGTACAGACACATAGGTAAGTACAGACAGGAGCTACTCGGACCAAAAAAAATTCCCTCGGTGCAATTGTGATGATGCAAGTATAGCTATGGTTATCAGCAGCATCTGAAGCTCCATTTAGTGGTAGCAATTTGCAGCTACAGGAATGACTGTGTTACCACGATGGTGATGTCCAAAATAGTGTGCTTGCCATACATAGCAAATTTCATTTATAATAGATTTACAAGCCAAGGTTGCACTTACATCGGATCCATACGTCTGAGCAACATGGCACAGCATGAGGAAGGAAATGTCAAACAGCAGTGCTCGGACAGATGCTGCTTTTGCTGAAACACAAGGAAAGACAGAACATATCAGTCAATGGGTTTTATTCAGACAACCATTGATCTGGACTGTACAAATCTTCTGCTGGGTTGATGTAAAGCCTAACAAGAACTTTTTTAAAAGCAAGTCAGTGAGCTGGATTCAGAGATTTATTTTTCTCCAAATGCTCACTTTACCAGGAGTGCACAAAACTTTGGTGATTGACTGACTACTGAAACCATATTCCAATATAATACACTGTTTCCCATTTTCATACTCTATTATAATTTAGGGTTATTGCACAAGATTTATAGAATTATAGAAATTTACAACATGGAAACAGGCCCTTCGGCCCAACATGTCCATGTCGCCCAGTTTATACCACTAAGCTAGTCCCAATTGCCTGCACTTGGCCCACATCCCTCTATACCCATCTTACCCATGTAACTGTCCAAATGCTTTTTAAAAGACAAAATTGTATCCGCCTCTACTACTGCCTCTGGCAGCTCGTTCCAGACACTCACCACCCTTTGAGTGAAAAAATTGCCCCTCTGGACCCTTTTGTATCTCTCCCCTCTCACCTTAAATCTGTGCCCCCTCGTTATAGACTCCCCTACCTTTGGGAAAAGATTTTGACTATCTACCTTATCTATGCCCCTCATTATTTTATAGACTTCTATAAGATCACCCCTAAACCTCCTACTCTCCAGGGAAAAAAGTCTCAGTCTATCCAACCTCTCCCTGTAAGTCGAACCATCAAGTCCCGGTAGCATCCTAGTAAATCTTTTCTGCACTCTTTCTAGTTTAATAATATCCTTTCTATAATAGGGTGACCAGAACTGTACACAGTATTCCAAGTGTGGCCTTACTAATGTCTTGTACAACTTCAACAAGACATCCCAACTCCTGTATTCAATGTTCTGACCAATGAAACCAAGCATGCTGAATGCCTTCTTCACCACCCGATCCACCTGTGACTCCACTTTCAAGGAGCTATGAACCTGTACTCCTAGATCTCTTTGTTCTATAACTCTCCCCAACACCCTACCATTAACGGAGTAGGTCCTGGCCCGATTCGATCTACCAAAATGCATCACCTCACATTTATCTAAATTAAACTCCATCTGCCATTCATCGGCCCACTGGCCCAATTTATCAAGATCCCGTTGCATTCCTAGATAACCTTCTTCACTGTCCACAATGCCACCAATCTTGGTGTCATCTGCAAACTTACTAACCATGCCTCCTAAATTCTCATCCAAATCATTAATATAAATAACAAATCACAGCGGACCCAGCACCGATCCCTGAGGCACACCGCTGGTCACAGGCCTCCAGTTTGAAAAACAACCATCTACAACCTCCCTCTGTCTTCTGTCGTCAATCCAATTTTGTATCCAATTGGCTACCTCACCTTGGATCCCGTGAGATTTAACCTTATGTAACAACCTACCATGCGGTACCTTGTCAAAGGCTTTGCTAAAGTCCATGTAGACCACGTCTACTGCACAGCCCTCGTCTATCTTCTTGGTTACCCCTTCAAAAAACTCAATCAAATTCGTGAGACATGATTTTCCTCTCACAAAACCATGCTGACTGTTCCTAATCAGTCCCTGCCTCTCCAAATGCCTGTAGATCCTGTCTCTCAGAATACCCTCCAACAACTTACCCACTACAGATGTCAGGCTCACCGGTCTGTAGTTCCCAGGCTTTGCCCTGCCTCCCTTCTTAAACAAAGGCACAACATTTGCTACCCTCCAATCTTCAGGCACCTCACCTGTAGCTGTCGATGATTCAAATATCTCTGCTAGGGGACCCGCAATTTCCTCCCTAACCTCCCATAACGTCCTGGGAAACATTTCATCAGGTCCCGGAGATTTATCTACCTTGATGCGCGTTAAGACTTCCAGCGCCTCCCTCTCTGTAATATGTACACTCCTCAAGACATCACTATTTATTTCCCCAAGTTCCCTAACATCGATGCCTTTCTCAACCGTAAATACCGATGTGAAATATTCATTTAGGATCTCACCCATCTCTTGTGGTTCTGCACATAGATGACCTTGTTGATCCTTTATACTTAAAAAAGACCAGGGTTAGAGGAGCCATCTAGTGTTAGATCTGTAATGTCCAAGATGTGAAATGCTAGGATAAGTCCAGGAGGTATATGATGCATATTATCCAAGGCATCTGACAAGCTGTATGCACTGAGTAAAAAGACTCACTTCCAATGAATGCATATTTCTGCCTGTCCAGATCTGCATATTTATACCCAATTATCATGGGAAACCTAAGTAGGCTACAGTATACAGCCTCTTTGCCAATCAATGTGATGGAATGCAACCACATCACTCTCTGAGTATTAAAGGAAGGTCAGCGATAGATAAAGTCCAATCATAGCAAAGCAGATTTATTCAGAATCCTTTTCTTGGGATTTGTGTAACACATCATTCCTTCCTCCCACTACAGAAAGTATACTGGTCTATCCAGGCAGCTCACTGGGTAAGTGCACCATATTGTGAGATAGTTAGCCATACAAACGCACTCTTTGCTGTTAGCTGATCTCCACCAGTGAAGACAGTAACTGTTCCCAGGGACCCTGGGCTTAGGAGAGACAAATACAGCCAGGATTCCAACTCCCAATTGCCATCCAATCACCCCTGCTGGAAAGGGCAAATATGTGGACACCGTAGTGTCCAGTTATGATGACCCCCACGATAGAATGGCCAGCACTTACTGTCTAGGCTGACACAGGAAGAATGGGCAGCTGGGTGAGGTATCAGAACAAGGTCAAGAATCATTGAACCACATCTTAACCCAACATGATCCAATAATTTTTTTTTTAGGAAAAGGGAGGTGTAAGCAAGCTGTAAAAAAAGTTTCTTTCAGTAGGTTATTCTAGACCCTTAGCGCATATACTTTTAAGATCATTAGAATAAACCATGTTTATACTTACATCCCTCCCCACTGATGTGCTTGGCAAATTCATTTAATCTGGGAAAAAAGCACAATAAAATTGGAGAAGATGTGATTTGGAGGTTACAGGTTGCTACCCTGATAACCACAATTCAAACTGATCAATGACAGGAGAACTCCCGACAGTCACTTGCTCTCTGAAAGTATTTGGAGGTCATACGGTTCCCACAGACCAAACAGTTTTGCGAAGTCAGACAGTAGGCATTATATGCTTAGTAATATTAATAATATGCTGCTGCTGATAATAAAGCAGATAATACATTGTTTTATAATGTAATGTACACAGGAATATTATAACATGTAATGCACAATATATTATTATAATGCTACGAAGATGGCATGTCCCTTTAAGATCACAAAGTCTAATTACTATATGTAAAAACCTCAGCCCATCTGCTGCTGAAATTCTCATCCATGCCTTTGTCACCTCCTGACTCGAGGATTCCTATGCTCTCCTGGCCGGCTTCCCATCCACCACACTCTGTAAACTTCAGCTCATCCAAAACGTTGCTGCTTTATCCTATCTCAGAACAAGTCCTACACATCTATCACCCTTGTGTTTGCTGGCCTCCATTGGCTCTCAATTCCCCAATTTAAATTTCTCATCCAGTGTTGAAAGCCCTTCATGGCTTTGCCCCTCCCAATCTCTGTAGCCTCCTCCAGCTCTACAAACTCTGTCCACCTCCCCCCCAAACCCCTTACCTGAATTTTTCCTCGAGCTATACTTCAAATAATTTTGAAAAGTAACCAAGCAGATACTGCTGGAAGCTGAAGGGAACCATTCTGGCAGTTGGATTTAATAAATGTGACCTTTGCATCCTGCACATCCTTGCCCGCTGCACATGTTCAGGCTCAGGATGTGTCTTCAGCTAAGAGGAGTCACAACTCTGAACAAAGTATCAAGTCCAAGCCAAGACTTTTCAGAAAGGCTGAGGGCTTGAAGTAAAACTTTAATGAAGATATTAAAATACAAAAAAGATGATTCAATTGGTAAATGTATTTGTTACAGTACAGGCTAATAGGTACAGCTGCATTGTAAAATCACTACACTTCTGATCTAGATCTATCAATTCCACTTCTGAAAATGGTTTCCTGGAAGGCTGGACCTCATTCAGGAATCCCAGCCTCAGCTGGGAATCAAAATACATTTTTTCTTACACACAATAGAGATAAAGAAAAAAAAACTCGTACCATAGGAAATCTAAAATAAAAACAGAAAATGCTGGAAGTATACAACATGTCAATCAGCATGGGAACCGAAAGGTCAGTGTTTCAGATATATACCATTCATCAGATACTAACCAACCCTGCTGTTTATTCCCAGAATTTTCTGTCTCCCCTTATGATAGCCAATTACAACAGTACTCAGCTGAGAAATTAATCAATAGAAGCTTGCTTTCTTGGCCAAGACTAAATTGATCTGGTAGGTCAATTACATAAGATAAGCAATTATTACCATCGATAGCCATTGCTATATTTTCACTGGGAAACAGGTCCTCAGTGAATCCAGTGTTACTTTACACTTACTTGACAAATTTCCTAGCAAAGGATTTCAGTTTCCCAGTAGCAGCGGCAGCTGCCAATAGCAAATCCAAGCTCTTCCCAGAAAGCATATGACCTAGAACTCCCAGCAGCCCCTCAGGCGATTTGGAATGGTCTGCATCCATGGTCTGAAGGAGTATAGGGAAAGAAATTTAAGGAATTCATCATATCTCATCTACATAAGTGGTGTTTAACATGTGCCAGTAGTGGCTATAATGACTCTGTGCAGGCAGCAGCTATATGGGATTTAGTGTGTGTAGGTAGAGTATACCATGTCAAACAGTATAACGCACACTGACATTAATATATATGAGTGCATACACGCACAGAGGCATAACAGGAATGTAACGTTTCAATTCTTAACTATCAAGTATCATTTGAATAGAACATAGGAACAGAAGTAGGCCATTCAGCTCCTCAAAGCTATTCTGCCATTCAATTAAATCATGGCTGATCTATATCTTAATTCCATCTACCCGCCGTGGTTCTGTAACCCTTAATACCCTTGCCTAATATATGTCATTTAACATTTTGATAATTGAACAAAACAGTCACGACACAACTCTGAGTCAGAATACTGGATCATTTAATTTCAATTAATTATGCATCAACAGCGCGTGGGTAGACTCATGTCCAACAATAATTACATTGGGGAAGTTAAATAAGTTAAAACTTTATTTCCTGGAACCTTCAACAGATAGAGGAGACTTTCATCTCTTAAATTTAGACTGGATTTTAATTCAAGGACTGGAAGTAACACCACAGGTTTGTTCACACTTTGCTGTGCCACTTAGTGATGCAGCAAGGAAGAGAGATCAGACTACAGTCAGTCTGGAGCTCACATTTGATGCCTTTCTCTTTCTTCTGTTTCCCCCTCCCAACAACAAAAAAAAATTACATACTGAAAACAATTCTAAGAAGAACAAACTTGCATTTAAATAGCGTCTTTCATGACCACAGGATGTGCCAAAGTGCTTCACAGCCAAGAAGTACTTTTGAAATGTAGTCACTGCTATAATGTAGGTAAACGCAGCAGCCAATTTGCACACACGGAGGTCCCACAAACAGCAATGAGGTAAATGATCAGATAATCTGTTTTAGTGATGTTGGTAGTTGGCGAGGACACCGGAAGAACGCCCCTTCTCTTTGAATAATGTCACAGGAGTTTTTACGTTCACCCGAGAGGATAGACGGGGCCTTGGTGTAAAGGCTCATCCAAAAGACGACACCTCTGACTGTGCAATACTCTTTCAATACTGCACTGAAGTGCCACCCTAGATTATGTGCTCAAGCCTCTGTAGTGGGGCTTCAACCCATGACCCTCCGACACAAAGGCAGAAATGCTACCACTGAACCAAGGCTGACAAAATTCTGCTCAAAATTAAATGGCGTTAGGTTAATGAAAACAAAATGCAGAAAAACTCACCTTTAAAATATTGGTGACTGTGGGCTCTGCACGCAGAATAAGGCCTGGGTTGGGCTGAATACTGGCATTTTCAGCAGATTTTAGTCGTGGAGCCAACTCCCTATCTGCTGTTCTGCAACATGAAAAAGAAAATAGGCTTTAAGAAACAGTTCCAGATATCAGAAGTTAACTTAAATGTGTTGTATAACTTAAGTCCCATCTCTTCAAACTCAGTCACTATTTGAGACGACTGCAGAATTGCCAGTACTCGTGATTTGCTCAAGTCCGATGATTCGCATAAGTTTTTAAAAAAATGGTTGCACTCCAAATGGGAAACTTAAACACCTAGAAAAATGTGCTTACATTTTTGACATGAAGCCCAAGCATTTAAAGTTGCTGGACTCGTCAGTAAATTGCAAGTGTTAACAACACTATGATTTTGAGAATTTAAACAAACCAAATCTTCAAAAAAAAATCAAGGCTATTCACCAGCTCACCTATTTTACAGGTTCCATTTCATGAGGTATTTTTGTGAAGAGAAAGGGCGTATAAGACTATGTGCAAACATCACCTGGGTAAAATGCATTTTTCTTGCACTCCCATTAGCCAACAGTCTTATTCCCAATGTTCAGCCACAACCTGTAAGACTGTGTATTGCTGGTGTGACATCAAAATACTAATTTTTCAAATTAGAATTTAAAAAAAAAGAAATCCATTTAAACTCCCATCATGAATTTAACACAATGGGCTCCACCTACAATGAAAGTGGCCTGCCTGGACAATCAGGCAAACCAGACAATCCACATATGCCCTGATCAACTGCATAAAAAGGGTTTGGTCCTGATTCTTGGCTCCCCAAACTGTTTGCCTGGTGTCATCTAGTGGTACTGCCTAATTTTTGCCAATTAACAAATACACAAACACTACAAAATCAAATTCAACTTTTTGTTGGTGGGAAGCAGTTTTTCATTTCATATTAGGAATGAAATCACATTCAAAATACTAAACTGGAGCATTTTTTTACAATTTGAATATCCCGAGCAATTTGATCTGGTCAGTTGATCTTAAGTGGAGCCCGCTATACTGCAACATCTAGTGGCAAAAATAAGATCACATCTTTGAAACAGTTCTGAACATCAGCCTGAAACAATAGCAGGTGGCTCTGCTAATGTCATCGTTCATTCTCCTCCCTTCCCCAGATCAGCTTTTTTTTTTGCATGCTCTAAATTCTGTATCTTCTTACCAATTCAAGATCACAGTGTACCTGCAAAATTAGCCATTTAGTGTATCTTGGGATCATAATTCTCTTTCAGCTGCCCAGGAGATAAAGGTTTGAAAATCTAGGCTACTGCCCCTCCAAATGCCATTCAGGTTTACACAACTACATATTTAGTGATTGAAGTTTATGTATATTATTCAATGCAATCATGTTATACTTTTATCATCTTTGCTTACACTGTACCAGAATAGAATTTGCAAAAAATTGTAAAAGCTTTTCATTTGTAAAGTAAGCAGTGCTTTTTCAGGCACTGAACTCCACAAGCAATACACACTGTACAGTGACACTTGGAGGGACAAAAGGATGTCCTTCACCTTCCCTCAACTGCACTACAGGCAGCATCAGTCCTACCTTTTGTTGACCAGGTTTTTCATGTTACCCTCCGAAAGAAGCCCTAGTTTACCACATTCCTGAAGCAGGAGACTGACGCAGTCACAGCTATGGTGAGAAGGACAAGAATACATTAATCTAATGCAATGGAAGACAGTTTAAACAAATCGAAACTCTGTGCCACTGCAGTTCTCGTTTTCTCCCCCCCCCTCTCCAATCCCTATATTTATCACCCCAACCCCAGGTTCTTCATTGCATCATGCAACATTCTCTGGAACAGATGGGCAGATCTCCTACCCTTGCAGAGATACACCTGGCCTCTGTTTAGACGTTGTCCATCTGACGTCACAACATAGATCGGAAAATTGTGCATGCTAATGTCACCCTGTTCAAGGTAAAATTCACCACGCTCTGCGTAGTTTAATCTAAATTGTCTGTGCACTCTTCGAAGTATGAGCTCATGTCCCCGGTTCTCGAGTTTGTGGCCATCTCTACACATTACCTGGGTTCAACTTACCTATTCCCTTTAGAATCTTGAATATTTGAATAATATCTCCCATGAGCCTTCTTGACTCCAGAAAGAACCATCCCAGGCTAGTGTCTTTTGGATTTTATAAAACTTTTTATAAATTAACTTTTTTTTAAAATCGTTTATTTTCTGCACCTCCAAATGCTGCATTTTCAAAAATCCCACCTCCCTCCTGCACAGTAAGGTGCAGCAAATGAGTACAATTTGGGGGAACATCATGATCAAATCCATTAGAAAGATTTATGAGTTCGCTTTCCACATTTAGTCAGTCCTGAACGCACTAAATCAGCACTGGTTACTGGTATTGTGAAGCACCTTCAGCCAATAAATCCTCGCCTTCATTCCTACTTGTCAACCAATACCTGCAAAGCAGTAATATTCATATTTTTTTGCACTACGATTGCCATTTCAAATTTAATACACAATAAGGATACAATTCACAACTCGGTCTGCAATACTCACTATGCTGCACTTCGACCACTAGATGGCAATAAGTACTGGAGAATTAAGTAAATCACTGACAAGCACAAGTTCAGCCAGGATGCCTAACAGTGATGGCAGCTATTCCAACAGATGACCAGAGACGCCCATGAGGCCAAGTGGTTAAGCGGTTGCAATTACTTTGACAGCTTGTTCAAACTGCGTGAATGCAGGGTTGCATAAATTGCATATCTGGATCAAAATCAGACAACCAGGATTAGTTGGCCCCTCTCCTCCCAGCCTGTTGGTTTGTTACATACAAACCTTTTGATCAAATTAATTGCTTAATTCTGTTTACCATAAGTAGTCTCGTGTCAGAAATGTTCATGACATTCTCCAGATAATGTATTGCCATCCATCTACCCCTCCTACTCCCCAGTGCAAGAGATTAACTTCAGCAGTTCAAAATGCCACTTTTTTTGCATAAATCCTCCTCTAACTGAAAACTGTGCACTCTACCCATTGATCTAGCATCACAGGATACAGCATTGCTAAGAATAGGTTCAGGTCATAATATTAATTACCACAATAACCTGTTTTAGGGTGGAACAGTGGAGCGCCTTTCAATAGCTGAGAGTTTAACTTCAGATAGAGAGAAAATATTTAAAAGAGATACAACCACCATCCAATCTACAAACACACCCATCACACAATAAGGGACCAAAGGGAGCAGCAACAGCACAGATCATGGAGACGCCCGAGGTCCCACCTGCATCTCAGAGATCTGACACATCACTTACTTGCATCGCTGATCTGCCTTGTCCAGAAGTGGAGTAAGTTTGAGCAAAAACTCAAAAGCTGTGTTCACATCTTCAGTAAAGTCCTGCACCCAAAATTAGCACAAAAATCGTCAAGGCACCTAGAGGTTCAAATTAACACCAAGTAATGCACTTGTTTAGTTCAGATTGCAGTTTTTTGGGGTCTATGATTCTGCCACCTGGACAAGAGAACAGGTTTTAGTAAACACATGGAACCAGCTGCAGATGCCCGCTCTCCTGCAATCTGAACTATACAAGCACCAGCTTAAGAGTGACTTTTATCTGCCCGCAAGGAACCTGATGTGGATTTGATTCCCACCTATCAATAGTGCAAGAGCATAATCAGGCACATGAAAAATAATTCAGTTAAATTACACAAGAACTATATAAAACCATGGGTAGAGCAAGCGATTTGCTTTCACTCAGAAACCAGCATTTTCACTGCTTTTGTGCAAAAATGATACTTGGGCAGCAAATCATAAGTGTAGAAATTCATGGGCTTTGTCACAGCGTATCATGTTGCGCTAAAGCACTTGCCCTAAACATGGATACAGCAGAAGCAGATGTTGTGTGTCACGAGCCTGAATCAGTTTCTTGTATTGCACCTCATATTAAGCGATTATTGTCAGGCTTGCTAGTTATACGCTGGGCTTGGGTGTATTAGTACTTAAAAAAAAAAATTCTGGTATATTTGCATCCCAGTGACGCAAAACAACTAGCTCAGAGTAACAAAATAATTTCCATCGAACTGAGAGTGTGGTACAGCTTATAAGGAATTAAACTGCAAGCTTAATTTTCTTTGATATTTTCAGTTGGATCATATCCAAAGTTAAGAAATTTTTATGTAGAAGATGCATGAAGGCCTGCTAAAGTTCCTCTATTTTGTCTTCAGAATTTGAGGATTGCTTATTAGAAATTTGCAGGGCTATGGGGAAAAAGCTGGAGAGTGGGACTAAACCGGACAGCTCTTTCAAAGATCCGGCACAGGCACGAAGAGTCAAATGGCCTCCTTCTGTGCTGTAAAATTCTATGATACAGATGGGGTACATATACTCAGACTGATAGGTAATTTAGTTGTTTACAGGCCTCAATAAAGATACCAACTTTTACAATCAAATCTCAAAATTCAATGCAAATATTTACCGAATTACATTCAAAAGAGCCAGAGAGAAAGAGCAGCACAATGGTGCAACATGTTGGAGTACCGGGCAGATACACATGGGTCTACTTTCCAATTGCCGAACATGTTTGTACTGAATTCCTTTGTGTGCTATATTTAAGTAGGCATTAAGCTGTTTATTTTGAATGGGCCAACACCTACATACAAATATCATAAAAAGAAATGCAGTGTAGGTGCATTAAACATTCATAGGTGCACTTCAATGATCAGAAAATATACCCTACAGTGCCGTAACAGTACAGGGTGCAGGTTCAACCCATACAAGTGATCTTTCTCTCACCATCACCACCTTTCTTCTTTCTCCCCCCTCACTGCTCCTCTCAATTTTCCTCTAGTTAGTCCTAAATTCCAAATATACCACTGCACACACTTCCTCCTTTCACTGTTGAAATTAAGACTCATCATGTCTCCTACTAATTCTTTCCCAGAATATCAAAACAGTGGAATTCTTTACCTCCGTCAGTCTTTCTTCCTACAATCTATAGGTGTTTCTAACCCAAGTATGAGCTCACCCAACCATTGCTTCTTGACTTATCTCATATCTTTACTCTTTTCAAGCTTGGCAGCATCCTACACTATGGGCCTTGGCCCTTCCTCCAGGTTTTGCAATATAAAAAATAAACTCACCTGGCTACTGATATCAGCTAAATTACTGTGGAGGTGCAGGGGATTGGGAGAAAATGTTGACAAATATAAACCCCAAAACAAAAAGTAACTTACTTTATCTCCAAGAGGATATTTCTTAAGCTTCAGTAATGCCTGTGGAATCTGCAAAGATTAGGCACAAGGTAAGTATGTTGCCATTACACCTTTTAAATGAATCCATAAGGAAAATCCAGACAAATAATGTCTCCCAATCAAAAATATTATTTAAATAATCTTCATGGTCTCGAATGAAGCTTGACGAAATCACAAGTTGATTTGATTTCTCAACTATTTTTACCACAACATAACAGTTCGTCTGGCAGATGTCAGGAAGCATTTATTTCCATGTAAGGGAGGGGGGTGATCACTGGGTTGGCTGGAAGGGTGGGTGAAGGCAGACACTGGACGCATTTCTGAAAGAGCTAGGTGTTATCATGGCAAAAGAGTGGGGCTTGGTATTCTGGAAGGATGAGATGAAATAGGCCAAAAGGATCAACAGTGCTCTATTAGATCATAGGTTTTCCTAGCTGATTTATCGGACTTCCAAGTATGCTATTTAGGATCAACTTGGTTCCAGCCTCCTTTTGCCATACATGTCGAACCGAAGAGTCCCTGCCTACCTCCACTCTCCCACTGAGGTCAGTCACAGGTGCAGGTTTGAGGACTTGCTGGACAGATAGCAGGTAACTCATCCCCATCGAAAGAATAAGCAGTTCAACTCGACAAAAAATGACAATGCATTTCCTCTAACCTGCACACCCGCCAGTAGGGAAGTGCCCAGCTCTCAAACAAAAATGTATATGTTTACATTTAGAGTGCCAATGAGTGATAGAAGGTTAGACTAACGCTTTGATCAATTTAAATATTCTGCTGTTGGAGCATTAACCGAGGACAGAGAATAGGACGTTCAGCCCAATTTCTGCATTTGAATAAAAATAATTCAAATGTGAAACATAACGGATCTACTCAAATAACTCAACTCTACATATAGCTATTTATTACCGTGCACTAGTGTATGGTAAATCTGTGTATTCAAGGAAGTAATATTGGCTGAAGCTTGTAAAAGCACAAATGTATTTTCCAGGCATCAGACAGTGTATCCTAATCTTTTTTACTATAAGCAGACCGTAGCCTGTTCAGATTATTTTTTGACCAATAAAGACAACACAGCAGTTTTTGAGCAGGATATGAATAATCAGATACATTTACTGTACTTTAAAACGCCCAAATTGAGCTGTTTAACAAGATTCCACATACAGCATTTGTGAACTAACATGCTATAGCTTGTACACATTCTGTTCATTTGCAACACAAGCATCAGGATCAGGAATTGCAGCAGAAATCGCACCATGTAGCGTCTTTAAAATTTGTCACGGTCTTTTTAAAAAAAAAATCAATTAAAATTAACTGAATGGTGAATTGGAAAGTGATATCTTTACCTTGAGGAACGTGAATGCAGTCCACTTTAACTCCTCAGTTCCTTCTGGTGATTCAATAAGGCCAACAAAACAGGCCTTCCAGATCTCCAATAAAAAGAGAGGAGAGGGCATTCGCTAAGAAAGAGAAAAGGTACAAACAGTTAATGCCTCCTAAGTGCACATTGTATATTTAGGATAAAACTCCCTCTAACCAAAATCACTGTATTTGAACCAGAGTCTGATTCTCCAACATCTTGTAGCTCAACACAGATGATGTTGCAATGACATCAGCACCTGGCTCAAGCCTAATACACAAGTGCATCAATTCCACAGCAAGGGTAAGTACAGGCATAGATGAACAATCAATGTAACACTATGGTTCCAGTCCCGTTGGGAAAATGTTTTGCTTTTACAATGGCACTTGGTTAGTTCGGATTGTGGGAGAGTGTATCTGCACACCAACTTTTACGGTAGTGGCAGAATCATAGTTCACGGGATAAAGAAGTCAGCTTTACCAATGTAGTCGCAGCTTTACCAATTTAGTGGCAGCTTACACACTGTGCCACTCTCCTATAATGGAGTGACAGCTTCAGGAAATCAATCTAGCATAATAACGAGCTACTTGCTCAATGTTGACTGGTTGCATTCATACACGCTTTCATATTGCTTCTATTCTATTACCTTCAGACCCCAGAAGTCATTTCATAGTGTTACAACTTCTTGAATGTTTTGTCTTTTGTTGGTCAACTGGCTCAGGAGATTACGTTGGGAAGAACTCTTGACCATGAAATCTGTACACAGTCTGTTTGAAGGAATGGGCTCGTTGGCCAAATAGCCATCTCTTTTTCCATACATTATGTTCTTATATGGACATCAAAATTATCATCCAAACCATTTTTTCCAGGAATCCACATACATAGACTTATACACTTTTAAAAAAAAAATGTGCATTGGGATGAGAGGGAAAATATTGCAATGTCCTTAATTGCTCCAGTAATGCTGTTCCACCTATAATATGATTTTTAGCAGCAAGCAGTTAATGACATAAAAGTATTTGTAAATCATTATATGTTTGACCCCATTTTAACCTGTGACAATTTTGGAAACTTGTATCACACATGACAACAAGTCAGCAACGATATCCATTATTCAGATATTTGTGAGTAATTTTAAAGTTCCACTGGATCCCAGTTACCTGCATTCTTTTCACCATGATCAGCTGTTCCACGAGTGACTGAGTGTCAGATGTGAGGTTCAGCGTCCCCTCCAACATGATCAGAGCATGAACGGTGGGGAATTCCATCTTAGTGTTCTGCTCAGACTGAGTTGTTATGACTGGAATACTGGAAACAAATTATGCAGTTTAATATGGGGTCAAAAACAGTGGACTAGTGATGCATGGCATTTTATAAAACTTTTGTGACTGGGCCATCAAAGACACAGTCCAAGGTTTTAAAAATAAATCAATCATTCATATAGAATTATTGTTACTACTTATCAGTACTGTGTTCAATAAAGATTAAAATGGTCCTGTATGGGTCCTGAACAAATGCCCAAACAACTGGTCAAGTAACTTTTCCACATTCCTCTGTTCTTGAGTTTGCATTTATATATGACACCATTAAGATAGTGAAAGCATCCCAAATTGCATCACAGAGATGAACAATGCCAAGCAGTGGTGGGCGAAGAATTAGAGAAGGTAACTTAAAGCATAGTCGACGAGGTAGAGATGGAAACAGATGAGCTTGGTGATGGATAGGATGTAGACTAAGCACGACACAGGATCAAACAGACCAGAGGTTATGTACTGTTGGGTTCAACCTGCATAAGCAGCGAGGGTGGGGGGAATGGAATTAGAAACAATGGTGGGAGCTGAACAGGATGGCTTTGACGACCTCAGGGCATCCCAAAGTGGTTTATAGCCAATGAAGTACTTTTGAAGTGTAGTCACTGTTGTAACGTAGGAAACGTGGCAGCCAATTTGCACACAGCAAGGTCCTACAAACAACAATGAAATAAATAACAAGATAATCTGTTTGAGTGATGTTGGCTGAAGGATAAATATGGACCAGGACACCAGGGAGAACTCTGCTGCTCTTCGAAATAGTGATGTGGGATCTTTTACGTCCACCTGGGAGGGCAGACAGAGCCTCAGTTTAACGTCTCATCCGAAAGACGGCACCTCCGACAGTGAAGCACTCCCTCAGTACTGCACTGGAGTGTCAGCCTAGATTTTGTACTCAAGTCCTTGGAGTGGCTCTTGATCTTATAACCTTCTAACTCAAGAGAAGAGAGCTACTCACTGGGCCACAGCTGAAAAGTATTATAGCCTGCCACACTTAAAGGGGAAGTGTATTCTACCGAGCTGCCCCATAATCTTTTTGTGTCGCACTCCTGTAATGTTCGAGATCATGAAATTTCAGTGATTCATGACTTGGAGCAGTGTTCTCAGCCCACCTCTCCTCTTCAATCTCATTAGTTATAGGTTAACTTGTCATTCGGGATTCAAATCCGGTTGAAGACAGGATGACTTGGAAATGGTACTAGCAGGTTGTCATAGTCGTAGAAGGGGCCAGCCTTACCTCTTAACCAATCCAATGCACTCTTCCAGCCTCAGTCTGAGCTGCTGATTGCTTATCTTGCTATGGTTTTCTGTAAGCTTGATGAGTGCCTGTTCCACATTAGTCCACGTAACTGAAGTGCAGAATACACAGTGAACAGATTATAATTTCCTTGCACAGCTTTTGTCTGTGAGAGACATCTTAATGTTCACTGACTAGCTGTGTACCAATCACAACTTCCAGTCACTGAAGCTGATAACATTGTGATTGTACTAACATGTACATCTCCAAAGGTCATGTCACATATTGATTGTATGACAGAAGAGACACATTAACTTAAATTGCAAAACTGGCATTAAAATGTAGAAAAAGATGACTGCTCCCTCAAGTGACAATTCTTCAAAGTACAGAAATATAAAGAAGGGGATGGCAATGGAGGGACAAACACACTGATGCTATTTGCAAGCTGGAAAGATACTTTATCAGTTCAGTGAAAGGCAGGAAGTAAATCCGCCACTAGCTATTTGGCAAGCGAGTGGAATGTTCCAGCTTTATGCCCAAGTAGGTTTTTATACTGTAGCACAGAAATGAATGACAATTTTCCAAATGCCTTTCCTCTTATCCTAAGGCATAGTTCCATGGGTGGAAGCTACTCTGGTCATTTGTCTGCAGCCATTCTTTGTGCATGAGCCTGGATAGTGAATGCCTGCAGGCTCTTCAACTATAGATGCCATCACAGCCAAACCTGATCCTATTCACATCAACATACACACCGTTTCCAACAAGCATCAGTGGACAGCATTCAGGAGGGGGAACAAATGGATTTCTACCAGTCAAGCCCAGGGCCATTAAGGCTCACTGCAGGACCCCAACTGCTACCTCTGCTGAGATCAGCTAATTCAGCAGACTGGGGATTGAAACTTGCTGCCTTCTGGGCTGTATAGCTTAGTACCACACCACATGCTCCATTTATTCATTAAACCATCACGGGAGCAGACTTTTTTTTCCAAAGGCGTATGAAATGAAGTAAAGCAGTTAACTTATCTGTGCCAGCAATTTAGCCTGGCACATGTACCTTGCTCTTCCAGCCTTGCAATATGAAGAAGGGCCCTATTCTTCCTCCTGTTCACAGTCTTCTCAATCCGATTAATGCAGAGCTGGAGCAGTTCTTCCCCAGAAGCTACATCTGGCACCTCCTTCAGCCTTTCAGTAAAATAAGCAGCACACCTCAGCAACCAAGTCAGCGTGCTCAGCAATGCTCGACAGAGACTTATGCATTCTTCCGCCTTCCCATGGCAGCTGGGGGGGGGGGGGGTTAGAAAGCAACATTAGGCTCTGACATATCTATGCAGAAATCTCTTAAAAGAATTGAATTATATAGAAACTGGGAGAATTATAGGAATTTCCATGTCTGTTAAAATCATTGGATTAATACTTGGTCATTTGAAAAAATAAAAATGTAAAAACTGCAAATGTTGGAAATTTGAAACAAAAGCAGAAAATGCTGGAAATACACAGTGAGTTGGCCAGTATCTGTGAAGAGAAAAGATATGTTATGATGTTTTGTGTGTGTATCTTTCATCAGTGGCTGCTCGTGGGTACACACCTGAAACATCATAACTTGTCTTTTGTCTTCACAGATGCTGACTGACCTGCTGTGTATTTCCAGCATTTTCTGTTTTTAAATTTCTGGGTAAAATGATTTGTGTGGAGAATTATATTAACACTGGAACCAGGAATAAGACCATGTGAAACAGCATACATTGCAATGTTTACACAGACCCTAGACCACCATATTTAGGACTGCAAAACAGAGTCTTGCCTCACCAATAAAAGGGTTTGAACAACAGCTATTTGAGGTGAAAAATGATCAAGCCGCTGCAATCTCAAAGTTCAAAAAAATACCATAATGCTCTTTTACATCACTCAACCCAATCAAACTTTCCCAAGTTTGCAAACGACATGAATCTAGGATGTGTAGTGAGTTGTGAAAGAGAGAGTAGGAAATTGCAAAGGGCATAGAAAAATGGCAGATACTTTACTGTAATGAAGTGTGAGTAGTACAGGGTGGATGTAAGATAATACACTTTGGATGCAAGAGTGGCAGATGGCAAGACAGTACATAGGTCATTAAAAGCTAACTACCAGGTGCAAAAAGCGATCAAACAGGCAAATGTGATCTGGGCTTCATCATAAGAGGTATAAAATATAAAAGCAAGTACTACTAAAATTACACAGCACTGGACAAACCTCATTTGGAATATTATGTTCAGTTTTGTGTGTCCCCATTTTAGGAAATATATGTCAGATTTAGAGATGGTCTGGTGAATCGTTGTTGGACTATGAGATGAAGTGACTTAGCTGTGATAAGTGACTGGATAAATTTGAAATATATTCCCTAGAGATGAGGAGCTTAAAGAGTGATTTAAATGAGGCGTTTAAAATAATGAAGTAAACCGACAGGGTTAATGGGACAATTCCTCCCTTTAGTAGGGGAATCCAGAATAAGAGGGCAAAATCTTAGAAATAAGCTGGTTAAAAGTGAAACCAAAAACAAACTCTTTACACAAGGGCTGGTGAGAATGTGCAATGCACTGCCCCAGAAGGCCCTCAATGCAGAATCAATTGTGATATTTAAAAGTAAGACCGGTACCTACTTAGAAGTAAAGGTATTAAGTGATATGGAGAAGGAATTGGGATTAAAAAGACAGCTACCAAGGCTAATAAAATGGTGAAGGAGGGTCAATGGACCAAACTGCCTACTCCTACTTCTATATTATTGCTTCTTTTACTAAATTTTCCAGTACTACCTTGTGTGTGAAGTAGTTAAATCCATCTATCTGTTCACATTCCCTCTTCTGAGCTTGATCTGTGCCTCCTACTTACAGCATTTGCCATTATGTCAAGTATGTTATTCTCTACCCCTTAGAATCTTGAACACTCTGATCAGACATCCTCTGCGCCTCCTTTCCTCCAGCATAAACATTTACAGGTTCCCTGGTCTCGCCTCATAGCTCAGATACTTAATCCCATGTGTCAGTTTAGTTGCCCTCCTGTCTATCTTCTCCAAAGCAGTATTTTTCACAATGCACTCAAAAGGCAGACAGATTTTGGAGTTGAGGAGAACAAGTTAAAAGCATGAACCACTACTGACCTGAGTCGATCACAGAACATGTCCATTAGTTCCAGCAGAGCTTTAACACACAGTTCTCTGGAGTAATCTTCGAACTGAAATTAGTACAAAATTCTTAAAACGTGAAAGATTATTCCCTATAAATATAGTAATCTTCAACAACATATACTGCTCATGGCTCTTGGATTAAAAGATGTATATTTTGAAGGCCCTTCACCATTTTACTTGCAAACAGAAAAACAAACAAAACTATGAAATAAAGGCTGCACTGTTTGGTTTCAGCTTTTCAAATTAATTTACACTCATATGTTTGCCCACTGCAAGCACTGATAGAGGAAGAGAGAAGAAAAATAATTCTCTTTTCAGAAATTAAAGATAGAAAATGCTGGTTCATCAGTATCTGAAGAGACAGGTTAATTTTTCAGGTGTAAAGCCTTCATCAGAAATGGAAACTGGATGATAAAATAGTCCCATTAATAGAAGTAAATAAAACAAAATGTGGGGGGGGGGGGGGGGGGGGGAAGGAGAGAGGGAGAATAACACGTTCTAGTCAAGAGTCAGATATGGTGACTTGCACATAGAGTGGCAGTTAATAGGTTTACTAGCCTGCAAATAGGTTCCTTTTTTAAAAAAAAGGCTGGAAAGAGTTATATATAAACTTAGGCAGCGAAAAGGCAGAAGTGTGTGTGTATGCATACATGTACATGCCTGCTTCAAAGTAGGGAGCAATGATGTAGAAGAGTAAAACAGGCAAGAAAATGAGGAAATTTCCTACAGTCTAGAGAGGAGGAGGAGAGAAATATGAAGAAAGAACAGTACTGACTCTCATCTTCTACATCATTCTCTGCAATTGTGTACCAGATAATGCAGCAGATTTCAGCATTCTAAAATCGTTCCACAAATTCAACTACATACCTTTGCAATAGTAGACATTACGCTTGCGTAAGAAACCATCTGCAAAAGCAAGTGGAAGAAAATTAGAGACTAAAGTAATGAACACACTGAGGTTATGATACTTGCAGGAAGGTGGAGAAAGGTGGGACAATATGCGTTAGGATTATAATTCTGCAACCATTATTTAAATTTAAAATCAAATCAAATGCTTAAGAAAGACATAGCTTGGGCACCACTAATTTATGGAGTTTTGAATCACTTTACCTGTGAACTAATGGCATACTTCAAATAGGACATAATCAGAGGATTGGGGGATGGGCCAACCAGGGCCTGTTCCAGGAGATGATCTAGAACAAATTCAAACAAGATTAGAGCAATTTTATTTACAGTGAACAACAGCACTCTGGAAAACCATAAGCAAATTGTGTACCCTGTAATACCTTAACCTGGCAGTGGATTCCTTTTCTATTTCAAATAAGTGGATAAGAGAATTGTAATTCCACCCAAAAAAAAAACAAGAACACCGAAACATTAAATAGCAAACTGAAGACAGATTCCCTTACAGTTACTCCTGTAATGGTTCTGTTAAGTGCACTGTATGCTGTGTACCGACCTACACGTCAGAAAAGTCCCAGGTTTGATTTCATTGGACTGTGCTACGTTAGCCGTTCTTAGCTGAAATGGTTGAAAGGACACTATGAATTAGCCTAAGCATCCCTCCGCTGGGGGAGGAGGGAGGAAATCAGTCTGGGTTCCCGCTCCCGATTCCTAACTAATGACAACTGCATGAAAGTGAGTGCATGCGGACGTCAGTTGAGGTTAGGATCGGGCTGGGGCAACAGTGGGACTCAGTGAATTAGCCTGCTGAAACTCATGGTCTAGGCTCACCCATGAACAATGAACACTTGGATAAAATAATGGAAGACAGCTGGTGCCCACAAGGCAGTCCCCAGCATGCCAGTGCCTGCTGGAGACTGGTAAGAAAACTCAAGGGAGGGGATAAAAACTCCATTCCAGTAGAAACTCAAATCCAACTTTCATTATTGAGTACAAAGCAATTTTCAACAGTTTATAATTGAAAAATCAGCTAGAAAGGTGTTTTGAAGAAGGATCTACACTGGAAATGTTAATATGTTCTCTCCACAGATGCTGCCTGACTGGCTGAGTGCTTCTAGCATATTCTGTTTTTTGCTAGAAAGGCATCTGGGTTTTTGCTTCTGACCATTTGCCTTGACAGTTTAGCTATGAATATCCAATCAGATTTTTACACATCAGCTGCCAGGTTAAATTGTTAATGGGTTAAAAAACAGAAGAATGAGCTATTTTCTAATTCTATTTTAAAAAAGATACAAAATCTCAACCATTAAAAAGTTTTTTGCTTTTCTGCTTCAAACAGCTGAGCGATCACATCTCAAAAGCTCAGAAATAGACTTCCTGCAGTAGAGAGCATCACCTGAGAGTCCAAGGAGATCCCATGTTGGACCCTTTGGGAAAAGTTTTTTCATGTTTATGGCCCATTGATAGTCTGTCCATCGCTCCTTCCAGGCCTGAAGAATAGCCTGCCTCAGGTTCACCACCTTCATCTGTCAGCCCTATAATCGACAAAGGGATGGAAAAAATAAAAAAAAAGCACTTTCACTGTGCCAACCACACTGATTTCATTACCCTATGACAATGCAAAGAGAACAGTCGAAATGTCTCAGGGGCACAAAAGAATCATCAGCAGGGCTCCTGGCAATACTATGGCTTTGTGTATTGCAGCTATGCTATGTTTGAAAAGGATTATTGTAAACAATTTTACAACACCAAGTTATAGTCCAGCAATTTTATTTTAAATTCACAAGCTTTCGGAGGCTACCTCCTTCCTCAGGTGAACGATGTGGAAAATCATTTTCCACATCGTTCACCTGAGGAAGGAGGTAGCCTCCGAAAGCTTGTGAATTTAAAATAAAATTGCTGGACTATAACTTGGTGTTGTAAAATTGTTTACAATTGTCAACCCCAGTCCATCACCGGCATCTCCACATCATGAAAAGGATTAAACATTCCCGAATCTCGAATAGCCTAATTAATGCAGAATTGGGATTCACCAAAGCTAAATTGTGGATGGCTGAAATTTTTATATTATGTCCAATTGAATGGGGAAAAACACCCTACAGTACACTTAGAAATATTGTCCTTTCAAACTTGGGTTATGTCTGGAGTGCACATTTTGAGCTGTACCACATTTGGGTGGTGGTATTAACCATATTAACCAACTGGAGGTGGCATCAGAGAAAGGAGGTGGCCATTTGGCCCATTGTGCCAGCAATTTTCTCAAACAATCCAAAACTAATCTCACTGCTCAGTTCCCTCCCCATGGCCCTTCATCTTCCTCTGCTGCAAATGTTTATCTACTCTTCTCTTAAAATTGTCTGTCTCATCCACTCCCTGTGGCAACGCATTCCATACTCTATCAGCTCTCCTTAAAGCCCACCTCTTTGATCAAGCCTTTGATCACTCCTTCTAAACCCTGCTTCTTTGGCTCATCATCCATTTGTCCACCATGTTTCCGTAAAGTGCCTTGGAATATTTTAAATGTTAACAGCAATATATACAGATACGTTGTTGTTATGGTTAGGTACTGGGAAATTTGGAGTATGTCAATCTATAGTTAACCATAGCAAAATTAATTTGGCATACCAATCTATTGTTTGGTTGGAGTGCTTGCTTATGCATAGTTGAATGGAGAGAAGCGGGAGTCTGTAGTTGGCTATATTAAGGTTACATTTAGATACCAGTCTATGGTGGTAGTGCATGGTCAGCTATGGTTCACCTGGTTTGTCAGTCTATGGCAAGCTGTGGTTTCAGGTGCCAGGTTTTTTTTTTGAGTGATGTTTGGTTTAGGGTTCAAGGTTATGGTTAGTTATACTTGGGCTTGGGTGCCGGTTTATAATTAGTTATGTTCGAGTTGGAGTGCCTGATTAGTTATGCTTGGGCTGGGGTGTCACTGCATCATTAGCTATACCTCGGGTGCCAGTTTCTGATTAATCATGCTTTGGGCCGAGGTGCGAGTTGATGATTAACTATTTTGAGGTGCCAAGCTACAGCAACCTTCTTTCAAAAAAAAAGTGACGTGGATAAGACAGCACCTAAGGGCGCTTTACCTGAATATTTCTGACCAAATCCAAACCCCGCGCCGCACCAACAACTTGCGCCTCAAGCGAAAAAAAAAACAGTCCGCCACGTAACCGAACGACCACCGACCAACAACGTCGGCAGCAATTGGCCGAACCCACGTCGCAGCGAACCAATCAAATCAATGAGGTGGCGGCGGGCGCGGTGCCGTCTGGGAGTTGTAGTCCGCGCCGGCCGTGAGTCTGCGGGAATCGCGGGAGGGGAGAACTACAATTCCCGGAGTGCACCGCGAGCAGCTCCTTGTCACCTGCGTTGGAAGCGCAGAAATGGTAAGTCAGACTGCTTTTTGCTTTGAAAATACATAAGATCTGGTTTCAGTATATTATGGGAGCATCTATCTGCAGACTCGTGTGTATATGTGGATGTGTTTGGTGCATATTTATGCCATGTGTTTTATGTATTTAAATGATTTGGGGTGTTTGTCCATCTATTAATGTTGGGATTCAAATATTGTGCCTCACTCCCCCCTTTTTTAACACTTGCATCCCCTCCTGTGCCTTTCCTAATCATTTGATTTGATTTGATTTGATTTTAAATAGTTTGTAGGATTGTAATCCTAACGCAGATTGTCCCGCCTTCCTCCACCCTGCCTGCAGGTTGGGTGCAGTGACAGATGTGCTATTGATTCTGTTGCGCTGTGTGCTTCCCGAGAAATGGGGTCAGCTTTGCTTTTTGGATGTGAGCGTACATGATATTTCATGTAAAGTCAGCGAGTCGCGATTCTACGCCCATAAATGTGGTTGCCCACAATTGTTCTGACTCCATACGTGATAAAGTCCATCTAGGAGGCTTTCATCAGCCTCATAAAACAGAAATAAATGTCATGTTTTTTTTTTCCTGCTCCATTAAACCTGGAGTGACAGAGATATTTGTAGTGGTTTCTTGATCAATATTTTGAAATTTTCCAATGCATGAGTTAAAGCGTGTTTACATTAATGTTTTTCCATATTCCCAGAGTTACAGACATTCCCCTATTTGTTTTTCAATTTGCTGCCCTTCCCCTCTCTCCCAGTCTGATGCTTGCTGAGGTACAGCCCCTCAGGCACCACTAGCCAGTACCTCACCAAAGGGCCGTTCTTCATGTATGAGGACAGACATAAGGTTATTTGCCTGTTAGGGGCATCACAGCCAAGCCCAATTTAGTTCTCACCCAATGTCTACATAGGCGCACTTTCAGCTGGGGTTACTGAATAGTAATCAGGGGCAAGAAACCTGACTGATTTTTTTCCTCTGCCCGACCAAGGCACACTGAAGCCATTTGGTGCCTCTACCAGCACTTCAGGTGACTTTAGCCAACTCAGCACAGACCAGAAGTTGGGCCTCTGATTTTCTGATCTTTATGGTATAGTTCCACACCAGGAGTTGCTTTTACCCAGATTTGACCATCAGGGAAGGCAATAGTCCCTGGCACAGAGATGGCATATCCCACTTTTGTGTGGTGTTTTGTGCTGCCCTTTGTCCTGTGTATTTTCAAAACAGCTGTGACAGTGTCTTAGAATCTCAGCATCAGCTTTGAAAAGATTATTACTGTTTCTGAGGGGAGAACAACAGTAAAAGAGAAAGATAGCCAATAAAGTTACAGGAAAAAAAGCTGGGAAGAACATGAGCAAGTCAGATAAAATGAAAGTTGGAAATAAAAACAGAACATTTAGGAAATATGCAGCAGGTCATTCGGTATCTGAAAAAGAGGTTGACATTTTGGGTGTGACCCTTCACCAGAATGTGTACTACATGAAATCGGTTAGGTTAGTTTCAACACGGCTCTTAGTGGGACAGACTCTCACAGCAGAAAACTGTTCCTAATTTGGCAATCACCTGCAGCTAGTTGGCTTGGTATGGGAACTGGAAATGTCACACTGGTGCAGTAGGTGGTGCTTGGAGATGAGGCTGTACCTGACCTGGGAATGCTTGACACTATGGTATCTGAAGTAGGAATATGATCCATTTCCCTGCACTAACATCCCTTACCTTGATCAGCACAAAAAAACCTCCAAATTTGATACAATAGGACACATTCCATAATCCCATGCTTCCAGGAAGTCGCACTCACAGGGATTGTATGTCGGAGAAGCTGAGCTACAAAGTTGAAAGCCCACCTCTGGCCCATGCCCCCTGCAATCATGGCACTCCTCCCCCTCCCGGGAGCGTGAGTTCGTCGAACCACCGATATTATGCCTTAATTTATAACAACAGTTTACTTGTCAGAGGTCCTCAATATTCTGAGTTACAAGAAATGTTCATGTGGTGGTCACCACCAATTACTTCACTCTCCATATGGTTTAGCTCCAAAAAAGGACCTGATTTGGCTGCTGAAACTTTAATTGTAGTCGAATGCTGTCAAGCAAAATTTACTCAGTTTGAGGCTGACGCATGTATTATTAAGGATTTGGATGGAAGCTGCCAGAGTTTGAAGAATAATAAAACATTAATATCCCCCAGCTATACCACGTCGGAACACATTTTGCTCTGAGATTTGCAAGATTCTTTACTGCTGTTCTGAACTGACAAGAAGATTGTATAACCTTTATCTAATCTGTTCATCTGTCAAAATGACAAGAACTCCTGCATTTTTCTGTTTTGTATTAGGACATGTTGTCACTTGCTCTAATTGCACCGTTGCAAATCAAAGGGCAATGCTGTAGTAAATAACAAAACAGTGAGGGAGGAGGAAGAGATCTCCCTAAAGAGCACTATTTTAAACTGACCTTTCCTGAAATTGATTAATATGAAATGTAGTATGTGGCTTTGAGTAAATAGCTTCCTTCCTCGCACCTTCATCTCTCTCTCCCTAATCTCCTTAGACTAAGAGGTGAGAAAGACTAAAAGTTCAGGTATGCGAGTTTGGAATATAGGATATGATACACGAATGCAATTAGGGTGAGACTGTCCTCTTCCGGGAAGGGACAAGATCTGCAGCCAAGGTTTCGATGGAAAGTGACACAACATCCTTGCAACTTGCAAACGGTGTCATTGTTTTGAGGGTTTTACAATACAAAAATCAGGTTTGCCAGCACGTGCTGAAGAAGATTACGTTTCTTTTAAGAAAAATATGTGGGGTTGGGGGTTTTCTCATTAATGCTGAATTGTGCTGACTGCTGACAAGCCTTCACTGATACACCGCATTTGGAAGAGTGTCCAGGAGGTTAGCCTGTCCGGAGAGATTGAGGAGGTGCAACCAAGAGCCAACTTTAGGAAAATTTTTTTTTGAAAGTTTAGAGCAAAACAGACAAGAAAAATAGATTCCTTTCCCTTCAACTGAAACACCTCTCTGTTGCATTTATGATCTTTTAGCTAAGTATTTTTCAGTTCCTTTGATTAAAAAGTGAAGATCAAACCTAAATGACATTTTACATTTTAATTCACAAATGGCTTTCTTGTGGACTAAACTGCTTCTGTGCTAATTTTGAGCTCCTTTAAAATAATGTGAGGTGCATTGAATGCTCAGTCCACACTCACCAACTTCAGCACCCAACAGGGCATATACCTTGTTACAAATTCAGGTATGCTGGAGCTACCTCCTTGAGCTCATCCAAAGCTCTAATGCCCGTATCCTAACTCACACCGAGTCCCCTTCACCCATCACCCCTGTGCTCGCTGACCTACATTGGCTCCCGATCCGGCAATGCTTCGATTTTAAAATTCTCATCCTTGTTTTCAAATCCCTCCATGACCTTGTGCCTCCCTATCTCCATAACCTCCTCCAGCCCTACAACCCTCCGAGAACTCTGCACTACTCCAATTCTGGCCTCTTGTGCATCCCCGATTTCCTTCGGCCCTCCATTGTCGGCCGTGCCTTCAGCTGTCCAGGCCCTAAGCTCTCCGCCTCGCTCTCCTTCTTCAAGGCTCTCCTTAAATCCTATCTCGTTGACCAAGCTTTCGATCGCCTGTCCTAATATCTCTTTATGTGGCTCAGCATCAAATTTTGTCTGATAACACTCATCTGAAGCGCTTTGGAACATTTCACTACGTTAAAGGCGCTATGTAAAAGTGTCTCACTTTTATGGGAGTTGACTCACACGACCCTATATCTACCACTACGATTGTGGGACGCAGGAGTGTAACTTTGAAACTCCCTTATGATCTGGACCGGATCTCCATGTCTTTTGCACATGTATTTCTTCAATCTCTCCGAAAGTGGATTAATTCAACACTGGATGGTTTGAATCATTAAGCTACTTTATTCCAACATAAGGCAAACATACAGAGAAATAGTTATAGTCAAATTCACTCAGTCCAATCGATGCAACTTATCTCCTCATGATCACATGAAAATACTGAACATGCTATGCTACCCCACTTCACTAGGCCATCTTATTTAACTTAAACAGAATAACCAATCCCCATTCTGACCTACAGTTCAGGGGAGTACCTTCTCTCCCTGCAGACTACTGTCTTTCACAGACTTCTGCTACTTGACTGCCTGTGTAATGTCCATTTTCCAAAAGCCAGACTGCCTTTTAGGTGTCTGACTTTCGGTTTTATTTCCTGACAGTTCACAGTCAGGATGAGATCAGAAACCTTCCATCACAATGGGTGTGAGGTGTTCATTGATTGCAGAGACAAGCCAATGATTGCTTATTATTTTACACTCTGAGGAAACAGCATAAAGCCTATCTCATTAGCATCTTAACGACCTACTGACTCAAACCCTCTTTTTTTTTCTACTTGCGGTAATGCTTTTAAGCTTTACTTTAAAAGGAACTCTTTTTCCAAATTCTTTCTGTGGAACGACGGTCAAAAAAAATCGAGACATGTGACATACCCGAATTAATACTTTATTATATAGAAATATATTGCCCCAGCAGCCAGCCATCTTACATTCCTAGCTTTTATTTGGCTTGATGGAAAAGAACTGTGACACTGCCACTCTCTTTTCCATTTTTGTTCTCTCGCAAACCAGGCTGTGGTTTCTGATGGGACAATTAATAGAAAAATAATTAACCGGAAAATATAATTCCATTGTGACATCAACTTTGTATGACGGACACCGTCAACTTTCTGCTCTTTTTTTTTAAAAGACCTCCTGCGTCCTCCTGAGCAGAAAGACCAGGCCTTGCTTTAACATCTCAACCAAAAAAATGGTAGCTCCAACATTGCAGCACTCCTTCAGAATTTCACTGAACTGCCAATTTAGATTATGTGCTCATGTCCCAGGATGAGGCTTGAACCCATGACCGTCTGCCTCAGAGTAACACCAGCTGAGCTAAACTGACAAATAGGAATCAAAATTCAATAATTTCTGTTAAATAATAAAACACCACATCAGTCGTAGCAACACTGGTGGTGTGCTCAGTGATTTTGTTTTTCCCAGTGCAACCAGAACGAAAATACACTCGCATTGCACAAGGCACAGTGCGGCACAGCAATCAATGCGACCTTTGACATGCTTTGCTTCCTACTCTTTCCTTGAAATCTGGTTTCCACTCAGCTGTGCGTGAACATAATAACTCTGAAATGTGAGTGTCAGTCAGAACAGATCTGCACTTGAATTTTACATGTTGACAGGTAGAAGATAAAAAAAGATCACTGGGATGGAGCCAGAAATAGAAATCAGACGAAGGCCAGTGCACCTGATTTCTAGATGTTTCTCACATTGCACAGCACTCTTAACATTCAGCTCAGCAGCAAGATTTGTAAAATGCTTTGTGGCACACCTTGGACCTCGGACTCCATAAAGGAGCAAATTCATATCAAGGACCAGCAATTTAAACACTTGTATGGCTGGCACACCCTGTATGATTTCATCCCAATTTCTCACTGCCGTCCCTTATCTCTAGTCGAAAGAGAACTCACTTACTGGGACAGGAGGATATTAGTTCATATCCTGATTTTTAAACAAAAATTTATTCTTAAAAATATATATTATTCTTTCATTTCACACTTCCATTCCTCCCAAAAATCTAATTATATAGCACTTGACATATCAGACAGTTGCAGCATTATTAAACCTGAAACCCCACAAGCCATTATCATTAACAGATCAGATTTCTGAAGTTAAAATCATCCTAACCCTGATCTGTAGCAAGGTCACCTGGTTTCACTCACTATTTTGTTTGCTGCTCCTCTCTAAATGCCAACTAACGGGATTACATTCAATTCGCACTTTTTCACTGGAGTGTGTCCCAGTTCCAGAGTTGGGCTGTATTTTAGTTGACATGATGGCATATATGCCATTTGCGTGTACAGAGGTACCGAATACTTGGTGCTGCTGTGCCATTGGCTCAGCTGTTCCCCGCTCTGCATAAAAATGCCAGTCCCCCTTTTAATCGGTGAACAGACTACAGCCAACCATGTTGTAAAGTCAAAGAGCCCTCTTTGAGCAACAGAAGAGCCGCATGCAGCCTGTGAGCTACCTCTGATATAGCAGATATCACCTGACGAAGGAGGAAGCCTCCGAAAGCTTGTGATTTCAAATAAAGCTGTTGGACTATAACCTGGTGTTGTGCGACTCCTTATAGCAGATAATGGCTTTGTTTCATGTGTGCTGCCTCAAAAGTTGGTGGAAGCAGATTCAGCATTAACTTTCAAAAGGGAATTGGATGTATACTTGAAAAGGAAAAATTTGCAAGGCTATAGGGAAAGAGCGTGTGAATGGGACTAATTGGAAAGCTCTTTCAGAGAACCGGCACAGGCACAATGGGCTGAATGGTCTCCTTCTGTGCTGTATGATTCTGTGATGTGGACAATAATGGGTGAATGGGAATGATGACAATGAAAATAATCTCATTAAGAGGAATATAAACCACAAGAGTGAAGCTCAAGTTACTTTCAAAATGAGATTCATCTCAATGTAATCACTCTGTTACCATTATTAATTATTATAATATGACATAGCATGTTTTTTCCCCTTTCCACTCCAATTTTCTCCCCTTCCTCTCCAGAAAGCATTGACGTCCATGATGGGGTTTTCTTCCACGGGCTGTGGTCGCCCAATTGGCCATTTTTCATGTGTGAACCTTAACATCATAGTCAAGCCCATTGTGTCCTAACCCTACGCCCATGCACATGGACTACCATGAATCGTAATCAGGAGCAAGAACCCTGGTTGATTTTCCCTTCTCTAACCCAGGTGCTCTTTAGCCAATTTTGATGCCCATACCTGGCTGAGATTAGCTAATTCAGTGCAGATTGGGGATGAAATTTTGGATCTTCCAGATCTGTACGGCTCAGAGTGTAGACATTTGAACTACTGGGAGAAGCAGTGTTATTATTAACCATATAAATATATGTACAATATGTTGCCTCTCTGTAAAGGGCGGGGATTTTCATTGGTGGGTGGAGGAAGATTAAATTTATTATATGATTGTTGCAACATTACTGGGATTGGATTAGTGACAAGTAATACTACACCTTAGAGTACGGTAAATTCCTTTTAAGTTGCACATGTCGGGAGCCAAGTGAAATCCTTAAATTAAAAGGAGTCTTGATTGAAAAAAAAAGTCTGGAATGTGTTTCATTTGGGGTTTTTTTCACACTTTTCAATCAGATGGATTAAAGAAGCAAGGTCTGTCATGTCTTAAAAGAAGTATACAGTGTATAAGATACTAATTCAACTCAGGGTTCAGATGTCATCATAGACAGAAAGAACAATATGTTCACTAACTTAACCTTTAAAGAAAGAAGGGATTTGCATTCATAATGAGTCTTTCACAACCTCAGGATGTCCCAAAGCTTTTTACTGCCAATGAAGTACTTTTGAAGCGTCGTTACTTTTGTAATGTAAGGAAACGGGCAGCCATTTTGTGCACAGCAGGGTCCCACAAACAGCAATGAGATAATGACCAGATCATCATAGAATCATAGAATCATAGAAGTTTACAACATGGAAACAGGCCCTTCGGCCCAACATGTCCATGTCGCCCAGTTTATACCACTAAGCTAGTCCCAATTGCCTGCACTTGGCCCATATCCCTCTATACCCATCTTACCCATGTAACTGTCCAAATGCTTTTTAAAAGACAAAATTGTACCCGCCTCTACTACTGCCTCTGGCAGCTCGTTCCAGACACTCACCACCCTTTGAGTGAAAAAATTGCCCCTCTGGACCCTTTTGTATCTCTCCCCTCTCACCTTAAATCTATGTCCCCTCGTTATAAACTCCCCTACCTTTGGGAAAAGATTTTGACTATCTACCTTATCTATGCCACTCATTATTTTATAGACTTCTATAAGATCACCCCTTAACCTCCTACTCTCCAGGGAAAAAAGTCCCAGTCTATCTAACCTCTCCCTATCAAGTCCCGGTAGCATCCTAGTAAATCTTTTCTGCACTCTTTCTAGTTTAATAATATCCTTTCTATAATAGGGTGACCAGAACTGTACACAGTATTCCAAGTGTGGCCTTACTAATGTCTTGTACAACTTCAACAAGACATCCCAACTCCTGTATTCATTGTTCTGACCAATGAAACCAAGCATGCCGATTGCCTTCTTCACCACCCTATCCACCTGTGACTCCACTTTCAAGGAGCTATGAACCTGTACTCCTAGATCTCTTTGTTCTATAACTCTCCCCAACGCCCTACCATTAACGGAATAGGTCCTGGTCTGATTCGATCTACCAAAATGCATCACCTCACATTTATCTAAATTAAACTCCATCTGCCATTCATCGGCCCACTGGCCCAATTTATCAAGATCCCGTTGCAATCCTAGATCAGTTTTAGTGATGTTGGTTGAGGGATAAATATTGGCCAGAACACCGAGAGGATTTCCCTGCTCTTCTTCGAATAGCGCCCAAAGGATCTTTTACATCTACCACACTGATTAATCCCTTAAACTTTTTATTTTAGTGGGCCTCTTAGTGATATGCCATGAAACCATGTAGGCCACATTGAAACACCATTGCTACACCTCTGCATAATTAAAAATTAATTTTGTGTAACTAAGTACACGTACCACGTCCCCCAAGCTAAGTTACAGACTTAAATTAAAAATGAATGAGTCTAATTAACAACACAACACTCTCCCACAGGCTAAAGTACTAACTGTTTGAATTTGCTGCTCTGTTTCTCTTTGCAGTTATATACCATTGAATTTACCAGTTTGAATTTGGTGAGGTTAGCTGTTTGGAAAGGGCTCTTCTCAGGACAGCTCCGACATGAGTGGACTTAGGCTTTATCTACCAGTCTAGGGGAAGTGTTGAAAACAGCAACAACTTGCATTTACAGAGCACCTTCAACACAGGAAAACATCACAAGACATTTAGCAGAGGGAGAAAGAAATGGACAGAGAGCTTTGGGAGAGTGGGAGGAGGGGTGGGGTGAGTTAAGAGAGGTGGTGAAAGGTTTGGTTGAAGAAATTGGTTTTAAGGAGGTTTTGAAAGGTAGAGAGAATAGTAGAGGGTTTAGAGAAGGAGTTAAGAGTGGTGGTCAAGAACTAGAGGAGATTGCCGGGATGGGGGGCAGGGAGCAAGGCCGTGAGTGCATTTGTAGATAAGGATTGTAAATTTGATGGGACAGAGAGCCAATATTGGTCAGTGAGGATGGAAGTCATGGGTAAGTGAGTTGTACCTTATGGGAGCATCATCACCTGCAGCAGTTTAAGGAGAAGGCCAACCACCACCTTCTCAGAGTAAGAAGGGACGGGCAATAAATGCAGCCTTGTCAGTGTCGCCCACATCCCAAGAACAAATTTTTAAAAGTCTGGGACAGGATGCAGGTTGCGAAGTTTTTAAGGGTTGAGGTCAGGAAGCTAACAAGAAAAATATTGAAAAAATGGAGCCTGGAGGTGATAAAAGTGGACGAGGATTGTGTTGGTTGGTCAGGCTGAGTAGGGGTGGAGGTGAGCAATGCTTTGAATGTGGAAGTAAGCAGTTTTGATGATAGATAAGATAATGGACGAACTTCAGCTCTGGACCCAACAGAATGCCAAGATTGTGCACAGTCTGGTATAGCCTAAGCAAGCAGCTAGGGAGGGGGGTGGTGTCAATAGTGGAGTTTTTGGTGGGACCAAAAACAATGGCTTTGGTCTCTCTGATGTCAAATTGGAAGAAATTCTGGATCATTCATGACTTAATCTCAGACAGACAATCTGATAGCACAGAGCTGGTCATGGGGGTGAAGGCAGTGGTGGAGAGGTACAGCTGGGTGCCATCAGCATACATATGGAAGATGACCCTGTGCCTCCAGATGATATCACCAAGGGGCAGCATACGAAGGGGCCAAGAATTAATCTTTGGGGAATTCCAAAGGTGCTTATCTAGGGGTGGGAGGAGAAGCCACTATTGGAAGTGTGCTGGCTGTGTTCACACAAATGAGAGTGGAACCTCACATGGGCAGGTTTATGGAAGAGAGGAGGATGACGTGGTCGATTTATGTTGAATACCACGGAGAGGTCGGAGAGGACAAGGAGGGCATCAAGTTTCAAGGGATATCATTAAAGAATTTGACCATGGCAGTCACAATGCTGTGAGCAAGTGTAAACCAGACTGGGCGGGGGAAAGATGGGAGAAAAGATGCAGAGTGAATAGGGAGGGGGACCGGGGCGTTGTGCCTTGGTGAGTGAGGGGCTAAAGGGTGGTCAGAGACTGAGGGATGGAAGGGGATGGATAGGACGCGGTGACTGACTTGGTGGAGACAAGAACATTGAAAGCGAGGGAGCCGAACGGAGCTTTCCAAACTGTTGGGTCCATCAAATTCAAACAGGCAAACCCATTGGCATGAAAAATATAATCTAAAATAGAAATAGAGGGGATAACAGGAGCAGACTGCAGGAGGATGGAGCTTCACGAGCTAGATAGTCAGGGATCAGGGACCCATACGGTCCAAGGGCAGTAGTTTGAACCTTTGAAAATAATTCATGAGAAGCATCTGATAATGTGTATTACGTCTTTGACTTCAAGATCCTTGGTCTCCTTGTCAAATCCCTCAGTGCAGCCATTCCTTTATGTGAGCAATCTTATCCAGTTGTGCGTCCTTTCATGTGTGCTGCATTCCTCTGACACTAGGTGACTGCTCATTTCCTGCTCCATCATCAGTCATTGCACCCCTGCCTGATGGAACTCAACATCTCCATCATTCCACCTCATTTGGCTTCATAAGACTGCTCATAATCTTTCCCTCTAACCATGGGTGGGGCCTGACCCCCCAAATTTTCTTTCCTTTTCCTGCTCGTCGCGCACCCTTTTTTCAGTTTCGCGAGGCATTTTCTTCAAAGGACTACTATTCCAGTGCAGTACTGAGGGAGCGCTGACTGTCGGAGATGTCATCTCTCGGACGAGACGTCAAACTAAGGCCCCATCTGCTCTCTCAGGTGGATGTAAAAGATCCCATGGCACTATTTCGAAGAAGAGCCAGGGGACTTCTCCCCGGTGTCCTGGCCAACATTTATCCCTCAACCAACACCTAAAACAGATCTGGTCATTATCACATTGCTGTTGGGACGTTTTACTAGGTGACAGGCGCTATATAAATGCAAGTTGTTGTTGTTTGTGGGACCTTGCTGTACGCAAATTGGCTGCCATATTTCCCTACATTACAAGAGTGACTACACTTCAAAAGTACTTAATTGGCTGCAGAGCGCTTTGGGACTTCCTGAGGCCGTGATCGGTACCATATATTTCTCTTTTAGAGAAATGTGAATTATTGCAATGTTACAAATTTTAATGAAACCAATTTTTCTCCCCCTGTGCTGTCATATTTCAGTTTCGAGTTGCTATATGACCTGGGATTTGTGATTTAGAAGCTGGTTGGTTCCGCAATGGAGTACGGGAAAGTTCTCCACTGCATCAATATTTTATACTGTATAATAATATAAACTGGTAACCTGCTGTTTGAAACAGCCACTTAATACCACAGTGTCTGTCACATGGTACTGTTTAAGCCGTCAGATCAAATATCCCAGTTATTCACTTGGCCCTTTGTCACATTATCATAACCGTACAACCATATCTAAGCATGCCCAGATAGCAATCGTTTATCTTTAATTACAGATTGCATATTATACAAAATAGCGAATGCCTGAGAATGAGTTACAAATCCGTAATTCAACCTCAGGGCTCAGATGATGTGTACAAACCACTCATTATTCTGTCTCAGAATTTATAATGGACAGTGTCTGAGCCCGTCCTTCCCCTGCCTTCTCTTGATTTCGGCCTAATAACTTTGCCCTGACATCTATTATTCTGTTTGGACTGCACTCCTCAACTCTGTAGTGACAGCACTGTCTGTTCGTCCAGATTCCCACGTGTTGAGCCACATGTTTGCGTGATTCTCCAAGTGCCAAAGTCATGTTGTCTGCTGTTGTGTTTGTTTTCATTCCAAACTTATTCTTTCCCTTCAGGCGTAAGCTGCCATGTACTGTATCTGCATTCATATCAACTTGCCTCCTTTCTAATCCAGCTGACAAGTACCAAGATAAGGGATGTCAGTCAATACAAGCTGTTTTGAAACCAGACGCAATAAAACTGGACGAAGTTCCTACACCAGAGTTTGTCATGTTCAAACGCTAGTGCGGGACTCTTGTATTTTAATCAGTGGGGGAAATGATTAGTATCCACTCGGATCCACCAGAAACCCGCATTTTCACAACCACCAGGACTTTAGATACACTCAGTTGGGAGCATTTTTGCTTTTGAGTCAGAAAGGTTGTGAGTTAAAGCCCTACCTAAGGACTTGAGCACATAATCTAGGCTGACACTTCAGTGCAATGCTGAGCGACTGCTCGCCCCTTCCTATTTCTGTAACGTCGTCCAGACCTACTACCCTCCGAGAACTCTGCGCTCCACCAACTCTGGCCTCTTGTGCATCCTCCACTCACTTCACCCCACTATTGGCTGCCACACCTTCAGCATTTAAGCACTAAGCTCTGGAATTTCCTCACTAAACCTCTCTGTCTCTCCACTTCTCTCTCTCCTCCATTAAGACCCTCCTTAGACTCTACCTCTCTGACCAAGCTTGTAGTCACCCCTCCTAATATCTCCTTCTTTGGCTTGGTGTCAACATTTGTTTGATTACACTCCTTGAAACACTTAGGGAGATTTTCCTACATTAAAGGTGCTATATAAATGCAAGTTGTAGTAGTAGGTTATGACCCGTTGTCTGTTTATCCCTTCCACAGTTCTTTTTCTCCTCTACTTGATATTTTCAACTATCTTTCTTGACTAAGTCAGAAATTTCCAGTGCAGTTCAATACACACATTTATGCCAATCACTACACATGATGTGGAGATGCCGGTGATGGCCTGGGGTGGACAAATGTAAGGAATCTTACAACACCAGGTTATAGTCCTCTCTATCTCTTTTTTTTTTGTTTTTTTTGGTGATTTGTATATTCGGAGACCTTGCAGGTAACACCTGTCTGTCTGCACACTGATTGCCTTGGCAATGGGCAGTTGAAAAAACTGTCTGTAATCACGAAGCATTGTTCTGTGATTTATAAATGCGATTTCATTTCGAGGATTTCATTTCCAACAACGTTCACCTGAGGAAGGAGGAAGCCTCCGAAAGCTTGTGAATTTAAAATGAAATTGCTGGAATTTAAAATGAACTTGGTGTTGTAAAATTGTTTACAATTGTCAACCCCAGTCCATCACCGGCATCTCCACATCAAGGTTATAGTCCAACAGTTTTATTTGAAAATCACAAGCTTTCGGAGGCTTTCTCCTTCGTCAGGTGAGTGTGGGATTCCTTGAAAGTTACCGCATATATAGTCAGAGAACAATGCCTGGTGATTACAGATAATCTTTCCAACTGCCCGTTATCAAGGCAATCAAAGCAATTGAATAGTGTTCAGACAGAGAGACATTAGATACAAGACTACGGAATATACAAACAGCCAGGACCAAAGACAGAGAGAGAGAGAGAGAAACATCCGAAAGGAAGAGAAAGAGAGAAAATGACCAGTTGTATTAAAAACATAGCCACTTGTAATGATTATCTCCATTACATCTATATTTGCATAAGCAAGCAGACTGATGGGTTCCTCTGGGATGAGGTCAATTACATTCAGAGAATCCTGTTTCCTACACAGCAGGAATTCAGGTTTTGCAGCACGGTGTTAGTTTTTTTTGAGATAAACAAGCGGCTCTCTCCAAACACCTGCCCCATCTTCAGTTACTGGGCAGTGCAGGCAAGTATCAGCTTGTCTCTTCACTTTAGTGTGTAAGTGGGAACAGCTGTACTTTCGATGTGGCTCAAAACTGTCAGCACCTGCACAGCCTGTCAAAGAAATGACTGCTTTTATTTATCAGTTAATAGGATTTGAGGATAAAACTTTTCTTTTGCTGTTAGGGTGGGATTTGACAGTGATAGAAAATTGAGCCTTTTTTTCTCTTTATACCTAGTGCCAATATTCAGCACTCCAAATTCAGGTTTGAAGCATGCCCTTGGCAATAATGCTGGGCACACCCTTCATTATACATACTTCAATGAAGTCTATATAGTTCGTCTTCTGTACTGTGCCATTTAGTTTGAAAGAAAAAAGCAGGGTCTGCAGAGATGGAGATGCAAGAACTGTACTGAGTAGCAATGTAATATCAGTTAGACAGCATATCTAGCATTGGTGAAAAGCCAGTATTGCACTGCATTAATTTGAAATATGCATTGTATAGAATCTTAGAATTATACAGCATAGAAGCAGGCCATTTGGCCCATCATGCCTGTGCCAGCTATTTGAAAGAGCTATCCAATTAGTCCCACTCCCCCTGCTCTTTCCCCATTACCCTGCAAATTTTTTGCTTCAAATATTTATCCAATTCCCTTTTAAAAGTTACTATTGAATCTGCTTCCACCACCCTTTCAGGCAATGCATTCCAGGTCATAACAAGTCACTGCATAAAAAAATGTCTTCTCATGGTTCTTTTGCCAATTACCTTAAATCTGTGTCCTCTGGTTACCAACCCTCCTGCCACTGGAAACAGTTTCTCCTTATTTACTCTATCAAAACCCTTCATGATTTTGAACATCTCTATTAAATCTCCCCTTAACCTTCTCTGCTCTAAGGTGAACAATCCCAATTTCTCTAGTCTCTCCACATAACTGAAATCCCGCATCCCTAGCACCATTCTAGTAAATCTCCTCTGCACCCTCTCCTAATGCTGCTGATTCCTCAGGAACTTCACTGGGAACATGTGGCTTTGCACCACTGTCTGTGCATTACCGACCGTGTGCATTGGCAACAGTACATGTGTCTGCTTTGTGGCTGGCACTCTTTTGTCTGAGTGTGTCAAAGGGCCATCTTGGGAAGGGAAAGAGCTACACATAAAGATGATATCACATGCAATCGATGCCATCACACTTTGTGAGGTAGTGATTTTCTGTGACAGGAATGATCGTTTCATACTGTCATTAAGTTATGCAATTATCATCAGATAGCCCAAAGTCCAAATAATTTGTATTGGGCAAATGATGCCCCCTTAAGAAGATAAGTGAATATTTATCACGGGGTGGAGGGGGAAGAATATAGCTTAAATTGCAGCCGTACACTAAAGAAATGTTGTTCCAGAAATGCTGACCTATTGTCCCTTCTTGTCTCTCTACCTCATGTTTCAGCAGTGGAGGTATTACAATTGGTTTCAGTGTCCCTGGGCTAGGGAAGGGGAAAATTGACCAGGGTTTGAATTCTTGATCCCTATTCATTGACTTCCCTGCAGATAAGTGTATTTGCAGGTGGATATGGAGGGAGGACGTGATTGGAGCTATCTGTGTAGTGAAATAAGTTACATTTTTAAATTGAAATCAGTTAATATTCCATGGTGTTGTTCATGGAAAAAATGGACAAGTTTATAATAATGGACTTGAGCTTTGAAATTACCGTTGCTGATATTAGCAGACAAACAATTAATGTGTTCGCGGGCATTTCTTTTGTCTGCTATTTTAGTGAAGCCATTTAAAATAAATTAAATTCTGACAGAAATGTTATTATTAATTGCAATGATAAACTGACTGATTTATAAAATGTATTCCACAAATAGGTTTTTAAAGAATTGTGAGAAATTAATTATTGAATGTAGGTTGTAAATTAACTAGTTATTAAATAGACCAAGTACATTAATTAATGACATTTAATAAGTTAACTAAATATAGTTATTACATCTACACAGTTGTAACACACAGAGCTCCAAAGAGTATGAATGTCAGTAACTTGGGCATCATACCAGAATTGAACTGCTTTGAAGTAAGAGAAACATCCTTTGGTTTGAGCACATTTGTGAAATTACAAGGCAGGCGCTTTAATCAACTTTTTCTCAGTGATAACTTGGACTTTTCCTATCAATTGGAGCCCAAACTCTCTCCCTCCTCTCCTGTCACTGAATCACAAGACATTGGTTCTGGAACATACACTGAAACTTGGTTGGAGAAGAGCATAGTTTGTGAGACATCCACAAAACACTTTTTAATGAAATCGCAAAGAGCATCTTTCAGATCATACAGTGAGCAGATGGCTGTTAAAAAGAAATGAGTATGTAGAAATAACTAAAATGAAAGCTTGCTCAGGAGACTATTAATGAATATTCATTCAATCAACACAGTCAAAATCAGGACAACTGGATATTCATCTCATACTCTCTGGAGTTTAGAAGAATGAGAGGTGATCTCATTGAAACATATAAGATTCTGAGGGTTTGAAAGGGTAGATGCTGAGAGACTGTTTCCCCTAGCTGGTGGGTCTAGAACCAGGGGTCATAGTCTCAGGATAAGGGGTCAGTCATTTAGGACTGAGATGAGGAGAAATTTCTTCACTCAGAGGGTTGTGAATCTTTGGAATTCTCTAATCCAGAGGGCTGTGGATGCTCAGTCGTTGAGTATATTCAAGGCTGAGATCGATAGATTTTTGGACACTAAGGGTACCAAGGGATATGAGGATTGGGCAGGAAAGCGGAGTTGAGATCGAAGATCAGCCATGATCTTATTCAATGGCGGAGCAGGCTCGAGGGGTATGGCCTACTCCTGCTCCAATTTCTTATGCTCTTATGTTCTACTTATTTCTGGGAATTTGCCATACGTAAAATGCCTGCCATGTTTTCCTACATAACGACACACTGCAAGCAATTTAGGTACTAAATAAATGCAATCTTTCTTTCCCCCTTTCTTTTTCTTTATTCTTTCCTCCCATAGGAAATGATTCCCAAAGGTAGGGGAGTCTATAACGAGGGGGCATAGATTTAAGGTGAGAGGGGAGAGATACAAAAGGGTCCAGAGGGGCAATTTTTTCACTCAAAGGGTGGTGAGTGTCTGGAACGATCTGCCAGAGGCAGTAGTGGAAGCGGGTACAATTTTGTCTTTTAAAAAGCATTTGGACAGTTACATGGGTAAGATGGGTATAGAGGGATATGGGCCAAGTGCAGGCAATTGGGACTAGCTTAGTGGTATAAACTGGGCGACATGGACATGTTGGGCCGAAGGGCCTGTTTCCGTGTTGTATACTTCTATGATTCTATACATCCATTTTTATGATGATACATGGGGGGAAATAATCTCCCCTCCCCCATAGCAGGCATGAAAAACTGACACTTAAACATTTTAAAGTTTAATGAAGGGTTCCACAAAAGAGAATTTTAAAAATATAATTCCGATCAAAATAAGTTTCAGAAGTATTTCCGCTGTGCTTAACCTCACGATGTTTAATGCATCCTCCAATTCTCCGTGAGGAATACACCAGAATCATTAGTGGAATCATTTCCTTTGAAAAATTGTTCTTTAAACTTGTTCTCTCCCCCCCCCACCCGCAAAAAAAATGTTTAATTTATTAAGAAAATATCCCATGTCGACTAAAATTGCTGCTTTAAATTTTAAATTGCTGCACTTCAAATACCGATTGAGGCTGCCCACAGCTAATCCTTCACTGGTGGTCTCCAACTGCTGCACTTATTCAATAAAGAGCCACATGAAATCTCACTCAGAAACTACAAATGTTTCTGTAAAATAGAAGGGACACTCGATCAGCCTGACCCTCCGCCTTTCAGTGCTCCCATTATATACCAGAATGTTTCCCCCCCCCCCCTCCTTCAGTGTTTTGTTTCACAATCCCTTCAATAAAAGTAAAGACCCGGCTCTAGTTCCCCAATTGTCAGCATAAATATCCACATAGAGCTGCATTATTTGTGTAATACTTCAGACAAGGGAATAGGAGAAAGGTAAGATTTGCAATGTTTTTTACCACCTTACTATCAGGGGTGCCCACAGATTACGCTGGACACCCATGCATGTCTGTGGCTGAAGAGCAACGCCACATTCATTTAAACTATTATATGTGTCTGTATATATATTTTTATCTCTCTCTCTCTCTCTACAAAGGTTTGCTGATACACCCATCGGGTGCAAATTTTTGTGTCACAGTAACAAGAGGGGAAAAAAAAAGCTGGTCTTTCCAATATACAGAGAAACTTTCCCACCAAAAAAAATTGGTGGACAATTAGCAATTACAAGGACAATTAGCTTCTAATTGACCTAGGGAGATGAAGTAATTACACCTTGCGGTCTTAAAAGGACCCACTAAGTTACATATAGCTGCACTTCTGCAACAGAATAATATATTGTGTGTTACATGGCATATTATTCTACTAAGACAGTGAATCCTCCGACCTATTGCGAGCAGATCCACTGGTATATATAAAATTAGCATCAATTACGTGTCCGTCACAGTCTGTTACAGATGCAAAACGAACTTTAAAAAAAAATCAACGAAAAGCCATCATTTCGTAGGTTTTCCTGACCTGGAGCCAGAAATTTACAAGCAGCTGGGATTATCTGGAGTTGTCTATTTGGGACTCTTCGCCCCAGAGAATACTTAAAGGGACAGGCCATCTTAAACACAGCTCCATTTTAGCAGCTAAGTATCGCAAGTGTACTCGGGATTATCTGTCAGCAATGCCACAGAAGATCTGCTACTTTTTAAATAATGCAGGAGTCACCAAAAACATGTTATGCCTGGCTTTTTAAAGATCTAATCCAGGATTCATCCAACCAATGACAAGATCTGAATTTTAATTGCTTATTTTATCAGGGATGTTACAAAGATGACTGTGCTGTTGGTGTATTGCAGCATTTATTTTTGTGTGCTTCCCATTTTTAAAATATTTCATGACTGTATGTTGGTTGCACAAAGAATGATTTCCAAAATGTATTTAATTTGGTGCCTACAGCCACCTAATTTGTAAACTTTGCATTTTACTTTTAAAAAAATACTGAATAGTGTAGATGCCATTGACATGGGCATTCATCAATTGTGGAGTTTTTTGATATTCCATTTATAAACCACTAGAGCAAAGGAGTTTTCCTTTGGCTTATACCAAGGATATCAATTAAATGGTGAGACAGTTATCCTTCATGTGCATTTATTCATCTCAATAGTTGGTGAGTTTGCCTCTTAAATTTGATCAGCTCTTTCATTTTCATTTCTCTTCTCTTGCACAGTATCACTGGAAAAGCTGTTCACAGAAAGACAGTTGCAGGCTTGAAAACCCCTGTCTTTGTTTTATGTTGCTGACACAAAGCCATTACAGTTAAGATAGTATCAGATATTATACTAAAAATTGCATATGAATAGCAGAGGCTTAGATTTTCAGATATGTTGCTCGTTTGTTTTCAGTTACTGCAATGCTGTATACTGTGGATTGGATTAGTTGCTTTTGTGGTTATCGATTATTAGAAAGAAAGAAGAAATTCATACAGCACCTTTCACGACCTCAGGCTTTACAGCCAATGAAGTACTCTTGAAGTGTAGTCACTGCTGTAATGTAGGAAATGCAGAAGCCAATTTGTGCACCCCAAGGTACCACAAACAGCAATGAGACAATGACCAGATAATCTGTTTGTGATGTTGGTTGAGGGATACATATTGGCCAGAACACTGGGGAGAACTCCCCTGTTCTTCTTCAAAAATAGTGCCATGGGATCTTTTACGTCCACCTGAGAGGGTTGACGGAGCCTCAGTTTAACATCTTATCTGAAAGGCAGCGCTCCCTCAGTACCGCACTCGAGTGTCAGCCTAGATTATGTGCTCAAGTCCCTGGAGTGGGACTTAAACCAACAACCTTCAGAATCAGAGGCGAGAGTACTACCACTGAGCCATGGGTGACACCTTGTTGTTCGCTGGCTGCGTTTTAATGGGTTAAATTTTTGTGTAAGATTTAACAAAATTCTTTTACAGATAATGATTTTTGATTGGCTAAGTTGTCTATGTAAAAGCTAGCCAATCAAAAATCATTATCTGTTAAGCAAAACATGCTTATTGGTTGTTTTTGAATCTGTGGGTTATCTGTCAAAAACTAATATGTTAATCAAAACATTGGTTGTTTCTAGTCAATAGCTGCCAATCAAAATGCTTCATTTCCTATGGGTTTCCGCCCCCCCCCCCCCCATACCCTGGGGAAATTTCTTCTCTACAGAGTTTCTGCCCTAAGAACATCTATTGCCCTATGTGTACACCAGATGCTAAATTTTTAACACTTTTGATATATGAATGAATCTGAATCCAAGTGAGTGAGACTTGGTATGCTACATGTACTGACCTGTCTAAGTTCAGTAAGTTCAGCTGATGATGCTAGGGTGTGGAATTTCAAAAGGGTGAGTTGAGGACTTTTTCCCCCAGTACTCCCAGTAACTAGAGGATCTGGTTATTATCCAATTCTAGTGCATGCACTGCTTAGAAAAAGAGGAAGTGAAATCACTAATAAATATCTAGCACTGAAAAAAAGGATATGGAAGCACTGGAGAAATTGCAAAAAAGATTTCCAAGGATGACACCAGAACTGTGAGGGTGCAACTATCAGAAAAGTCAGAACAGGCTCGAAAAGAGAAGACTGATAGGTGACCTAATAGAGGTCTTTAAAATTATGAAGGGGTTCAGTAGGGTAGACGTGGAGATGTTTCCACTCGTGGGGGCGTCCAAAACTAGGGGCCGTAAATATAAGATAGTCACTAATAAATCCAATAAAGAATTCAGGAGAAACTTCTTTAGTCAGAGAGTGGTGAGAATGTGGAACTCACTACCACATGGAGTGGTTGAGGCAAATAGCCTCTTAAGGGGAAGGTAGATAAGTACGTGAGGGAGTAAAGAATATGTTGATAGGGTGAGATGAAGTAAATAGAGTGGAAGAAGGCACATATGGAGCCTGTTTCTGTGCTGTAGATTCTATGTAAAAAATATTAATTCAGAAGTATGTGCCAGTGCAGCAGTAGGGGTATTACAATGGGTCTCTATCCCTGTGTTAGGGAGCAAAAGGTAATCAGCTAGGGTTCCCTTTCTTGATTGCCAATCTCTGGCCAGTGCTTAAAAGTGCATGGACATCTGGTGAGGACAGGACTGAGCTGGGCTGTGATCTGTCTCATGGTCAAATTCCCTTCTGGCCCTCACTGTCTGGGCCACGGGTGTCCAACTTCTGCCTGTAAGTAACATGCAGCCCTGAGCTGTGGTATTTCTGACTTCGAAGTCCAGGCAGCTCAGTCCTATTCGCATATATATTTCTTATTCCCTAGTTTGAATTTCCTTTGCCTGGAATTCTGGAAAGGGCTGTTCTTTGTGCTGGATAAACCCTAAATCAGATCACCAAGGTCTGTTAGTATCAGCAATGGGAACCTAGATTTAAAATTCATATCCAGTACTCCATGATACACCCTATATGGCTCACAAAGACAAAAAGCTTGGATATCCCTGGTCTACCCCTGCTGCTCATACATGGAGAATGGCTACTTGGGCATGGTGTCAGAGGGTGACATGGAATCGCACCCAGCTTAAAAGGGAGGAAATGAATACAAGGTTCAACTGGCTTTCACCCTCTCTCAATGCTCTTCGTGATCTCAATTTGATGAGTATACATCCAGTTTTTCATATAGGGTTAGTGTAGTCAGTCAGTCAGTTGGAAAGAGGAGGTGCTGAACAGGTGTAACTTGAGGCATGAGTTGTCAAGAAGAAGAAATGCAATGTGGGACCAGGAGCCAGCAGTTAATCAGGAATAAAGGGATATGGAAGCAGGAAGATGGTATAATTTGGTCAACTGAGATCAAATATCTTCTAAATTTTTTTTCTTCCTTCCTTCAGTTTTCTCTTCTCTCCTGAAGACACTGATTCAGGAGGGGGTTCAGTTCCACAGGTGTCAACTGCCTTTAGGGACCGCAATCCAGTGGCCATTCTTCATTTGTAAGGCCAGCCAGTGATTGCCAGAAGGTCGTTGCACCATAGCATTGGGCCTGATCCTGTCCTCATCTAACATCCACACACATGCACTTTCTAGCAAGGGTCACTGGATAATGATCAGGAGCAGGAAGATGAGGCTAATTTGTTTTTTTCCCCCTCCCAAGTCCAGGTATGCTGAGTCCTCTTGTGACACCCTTACTGCCACACTGGCCTAAGATTAGCATATTGAGCCATTCGTACAAAGATTGTGCTTGGGATCTTCCTGGTCTTTATTGCTCAGTACTATACCAGAAAGTGCATTTACCCACTAAACCATCAGGGCTTCTTTCTGGTTCCTGAAAAAAATAAAGCAAATCATTCATATCCTTATTGTGTGTTTTACTTGCCACTACACCCTTTGGAGTTAAAAATCAAATTTATAGGATACTACAGTTGTGAAAGATTGCATACTCCCAACCTACAATATGCAGTATTTCTATCAGGACTTGCAACTATTCCGATAACTAAGGGATTGTTTGAATTAAGGATTAACCAGAGTGAAACATCTTACTCATGGTGTCAATCAATTCAACTTGCCATTTGAAGTGATGACCCATGTGGTGATCAAGGATGATTAACATTTGTTTAAATTTAGCCTCCGCCCTGTTTTGATATTTTTAGTTGGGTGCTCCTGTGTCAGTGTTTTTGTCAGGCTCTGATTAAAGAGGCAGTGTGCTTGATGCAGGACGTGTTAGCAGGAGAACGGCTTGTATTATTTGGTCAACTGAGATCAAATATCTTCTAATTTTTTTTTCTTCCTTCCTTCAGTTTTCTCTTCTCTCCTGAAGACACTGATTCAGGAGGGGGTTCAGTTCCACAGGTGTCAACTGCCTTTAGGGACCTCAACCCAGTGGCCATTCTTCATTTGTAAGGCCAGCCAGTGATTGACACCTGTGGAACTGAGCCCCCTCCTGAATCAGTGTCTTCAGGAGAGAAGAGAAAACTGAAGGAAGGAAGAAAAAAAAATTAGAAGATATTTGATCTCAGTTGACCAAATAATACAAGCCGTTCTCCTGCTAACACGTCCTGCATCAAGCACACTGCCTCTTTAATCAGAGCCTGACAAAAACACTGACACAGTTGACCAAATAATACAATTTGTTATATTAACCTTAATATATTTTTCTAAATTTTTTGGGAGGGGGGAGGCAGTAAAGAAATGGCTATAAAAGAAAATAAATGGTCCCGCTATTCATCTGGGACCATTACACGCATTTAGACCAAGGGGCTGAACATTTCCCCTTCCATCACCTTCCAGCCTAACCCCATTCCCATAGCAGCATAGTCCGACATGGTACGGCTTGACTCCACGTGATCTCTATCATTGCGACTTACCTTGACGTTGCTCAGAAGCCAGTAGGACCTACAAGGTTGTGCTACCCCAATCTCAACACGATCTTTCTTGCCCCCTTCTCCCCATCCCCATTTTTTTTTTCCTCTCCTTTCCTGAAAGTGCTGTCTCGTGCTGGTTATGGTTCTATTCTTCATAGTGAGGCCAGATATTGAGCTATTCAACCTCTTGGGGAAACATCACAGCTGGAGCTTGTCCTTGCTCGATGTTCATGTTTTTTTTAATGCAGCGAGCTGTTATGATCTGGAATGCACCGACTGAAAGGGTGGTGGAAGCAGGTGCAATTGTAACTTTGATAAGGGAATTGGATATATGCTTGAAATGGAAAAAATTACAGGACTATGGGGAAAGAGCGGGGAAGTGGGACTAATTGGATAGCTCTCAAAGAGCCAGCACAAGTATGGCGGGCCGAATGGCCTCCTTCTGTGCTGTAAAATTCTATGTACGTTTCCAGCAAGAATCGCTGGATCGTAATCAGGAGCAGGAATCCTGACTGATTGATAAGCCTTCCTTAACTCAGGGATACTGAGTACAATTGTAGCCTCCAGCTGACATCACCTAATGATTTGAAAAAGGAAAATTTCCCCAAGTAGTCTGAGCAAAGCTAGTTTTAGGTTGAAGAAATCTCAAAATAATACATCTAAGGAGTTGCACACACTGGACGGTAGGACCCAGAGGTTTAACGCTGTATCAACACTGTGCTACATGGTGTTATGGATACAGATTTGTCTCTGTAATTCCCCATGTGGTCAGTTCCCATTCTCAGCCTGGTCATCAATGGGGAGGGAATATGCTAAGCAGGAGGAACTTGTCAAGTGAAGGCCAGGCACCCCTCTGCCCCCCCCCCCCCACCTCTATAGATGAAAATTTGTGTATGTTTCATCCTGAGTTTCTCTCCATGCCTCCTAATAACCGATTTACAGAGCAGCATTAGTGGGAACAAGGAGGAGGTTCCTATATTGCAACAGCGACTACATTTCAAAAAGTACTTTGCTGGTAAAGTGTTTTGGGACGTCCTGAAAGGGGCTATATAAATGCAAGTCTGTCTGTCTTTCTTAACTGCCCTTTCGATTGCAAAATGATTGGCACTGGGAGGGGGCTGAAAGAAGGGAGAAAATAACTAGAAGATGGGAGAATTTAAAAGGTTAAATTGAGAAGAACTTTGAAAGTCAAACCTTTGTGTGTCTGGAAAATCCCTTTCCATTATTTTCAAGTTTTGGAATTAATCTCACTTCCACTGTCTAGTATCTTGTCTGATTACTGCTGTTGTTTTTGCTTCTGTTCCCTCTTTCTCCCCCTCACCTACTTGTATCAGCTTGCAGACGGCCATGGAAATTCCTGTTTTACTTCAAACAGTCAATGGGAGTGAACTGCCCTCAAGCACCTTGTTCACCTTAGTTTGAAACAAACAGCCTTCGTGATGAGGTAGAACCCCGCCCACAAAACCGAGGCGTTGAGACTCGCTGAAATCCTTCAGCTCCGATCAGTATTCAAAGACGATGACAGGGATGAAGCAGATAGAAAAATTTCTGAAGAAACAAACCTCGACTCTGACCAGAAGCCGTGTAGATAAAGATGGCTTTTTTCCAGGAACCCTTAAGCGGCGGCCAAGTGCGTCCAAGATACTTCCTTTTCTCAAGGATACAGTGTCTGGGAATGACAGCCCCAGCCCCAAGGATGAAGTTAGCCCAGACATTGGATGCCTGGAGAATAAGTGGACAGACACAGAGGATGACCTGACTAGTCCTTCCCTATCGTCGGGAGAAATCAGCCCCAATGGGTCCACGCTCAGCAGTAAGTTGTGGCTGCTCTCAGACACCCCGGAGAACATCGTGGAGCATGTGCTGGAGGGACTGGTGGAGACTCCGAAGAACTGCATTGACGCAGGTAAGTGTGAAAAAACTGTCAATAACTAGGACTGAATGAAGCAGCATCTATGCCACTTGAACAGGAATGTAACTGTCATAAATCATGGTGAGGATGCCAGGGATGAGCACTGACTGAACAGAATTAGAAATGCCAGTTATGAGTAGATGAGATGTTTGAATCTCTATTCAAATCAACTTCTACAAATCAGGCGCCAATTTCTCTGGCTCTGTGCCAAAGGTTGTGAAAGCGCGTTTAAATCTTACCCAAGAGAAGAGCAAAATACTATTAGTGCTGCAGGCTCCATTTGAATTTCCCAAATGTCATTCTAGTTCCAAACCCAAATGACTTTGTGGTCTCCTTTGAAAGATGTTTTGCAATTGGATGATGTATGGGCCTACAATCCTATGTAAACCAGGCTGTGGCTCTCCATTAAACATGAGTGCTGAACCTGAGACTTGAATTGTGACAAAATGACAATATTCCAGAAAGTTGAGCAAATTTAGATTTTATGTGTGTTTCTTTCAAACGCATGGGAGCAGAAGGGCACAATGTCCCTGCACATTCTGTAGTGTTGTTTTCATTGTCCAATCAATATATTTGCTCCAACATGGCAGGTGTTGGTGACTCTAAAAGTAGTTGCCACTTTTTCAGGGAGAGGGAGTTTGGTTTGTTGGTTTCTGTGCTTCACATCTTTTTATTGTTGGTACTGTAGTGAGTAGGTGGGTTGCTGTCCATTTTTCTTAGCAGTCTGGCAGTGGGCATTCATCTGGGTCAGCCCTGGCAGTCATGGTGGGTCTGATCCCTTGCTAATGGAAAAGTAATGTGTTTGAATCCTAGCCATTCAACGGTAGATGCACAGAGAAGACTCTGGTGGTCTTGTAATTGTGTACACGATGGGTGGTCTTGTTAATGGTTGTGTGTATAGAGGAACGATTAATGGCAATATCCCAAATTTTAAGTCAGAAGGTTGTGGCTTCAAGCCCTATTCGAAAACTTGCACACATAATCTACAATGACACTTCAAAGCTGCACTGAGGGAACGATGCACTTCAAAAAAGAATAACTGCACCTCAAAAAGTAATTCATTAGATGTGAAATGCTTTGGGGCTTCCCGAGAGATGGGATAAGACAATAAATAAATACAAGCTCTTTCTTCCCTTGCACGCTGAGAAAGAGAAATCGGATTTAAAGAGCTGTAATTTTAACTGATCTGAATGCTCATCCCTGATCCCTTTATGCTGATATGCATCACATCATACACTCTCCGCCAGATAAAAGAACACTCCAGGGGAAGGAAGCTCACGAAAATCATATTTGTGAGCATCACTGCCCATTAATTGAAAATTCCTTAAGAAAAAAATGAAAGCACAGTTTTTCCATAGATCAAAGGCTGTCGTACACATCGGGATCAGTGGGATCTTCCTGTGCTCATTACCACATTGTTCTCAAAATGAGCACGGGAAGACCCTGATGACTGTATAGAACCTGACAGTCGCTGGTGTAAGGAAAGCCATAATTCAAAGCGCAGGCAAATGTTGCCAATACATTTTACATAAAGAATTCTCTGTTGTTGGACTGGGCTCACACACATTCCTCCCTGTAAAGTAAGCACTTTCCAAAAAATGGAAGTTCAATTTGGCTGAGACACCAGTTTAATAACAGCAGTTTGTAACCTATATTTCCGGGTTGCATTGTCTTCTACAGTTTAATTGTGTGCTCAAGCGTGTTATTGATTTAACAATTTCACACGTATGAGAACATAAGAAATAGGAGCAGAAGTAGGCCATACCTCTCGAGTCTGCTCTGCCATTCAATAAGATCATGGCTGATCTTCAACCACAACTCCACTTTCCTGCCCCATCCCCATATCCCTTGATTTCCTTGGAGTCCAAAAATCTATCGATCTCAGCCTTGAACATATTCAACGACTGAGCATCCACAACCCTCTGGGGTAGAGAATCCCAAAGATTTACAACCCTCTGAGTGGAGAAATTTCTCCTCATCTCAGTCCTAAATGGCTGACCCCTTATCGTGATACTATGCCCCCTTGTTCTAGACTCGCCAGCCAGGGGAAACAGTCTCTCAGCATCTACCCTGTCAAGCCCTCTCAGAATCTTATGTTTCAATGAGATCACCTCTCATTCTTCCAAACTCCAGAGAGTATGGGCCCATTCTACTTAATCTCTCCTTGTAGGACAACCCTCTTATCCCAGGAATCGATCTAATGAACCTTCGTTGCACCGCCTCTAAGGCCAAAACTGTACACAGTACTCCTGGTATGATATCAACAAAGCCTGTACAATTGCAGCAAGACTTCCTTACTCTTGTACTCCAACCCCCTTGGTTGGTTGAGGGTTTTACTGTACAGAGTCTTACTAATGCAAAGTGACGTACTACACTATCCATCCAAAGAACCTTTCTAAATGTTAATACAATGCCATACGATAGCATTAGTAAAGTTAAGTTTGATATTGCATTCTGTACCCTCAGTAGGTATTTTTAATGTATGATATCTGTCTAAGTGATTTCTGCTGTATTTAGAGAAACTCACTACTTGGTTGATCACTCAAAACGATCCACATCCACAATTGAACACACTTCAACCTTGTTTCAGAATTCCAAATGCAAGTTGCACTCTGGTGATTTGCTGAGGTTGAATGTGATGCTGACATTCAGTGCAAAACGGAAAGTGTTTCATCCCTTAGCACTGACGTCCCTCACTTTCATCAATGGAAAAATTACTCTGTGGGTTAGAGCTAACACACTCTTTAAGTGAGCGTTATTGTGCAGTGATTTGTTGTATAAGCACTAATGGAACATCAGTGCATTTTTGCCCATGCTCCCATTGGAACATAGCAACAGGAGTAGGCCATTCAGCTACGTGAGCCTGTTCGGCCATTCACTTTGATCATGGCTGATCTCCCAAAATTCCTCAAGGGCATGCACGTTAACCCACAGACCCAGGGTTAACAAGTTTTTGTTTTTTTTAAGGGCTCATTAATTATCAATTAAAGGTGACTGTACAAATTTGCACTTGCTTTCAGACCTATATTATGTGAATGACACCTGCTATAAAGTAACATTAAGGCAGCAAAGAGAGTTGCCATTAGTCTAACATGGAGCAGAATCCTCAGCTGATTCAGTCCACACAATAACTCGGGCGCATCAACAAGTCTCACTTTGTTGATGTTGGAGGAGGGGGGAGGAGGACTAAATGCCAGCGAAATCCTAAATCATGGGAGGACCACCACCAGGGCCCACTACTACCCCAAGCAGTCTGACTGCCGCAAGTGGCAAGTAGTACTTTAGCCTAGTTCTTTCATTGAGGCCTGCCTTTAATTAGACATGCCTTTTTTTAGTAAACAATCATTCCTCAGTATTGCTGCCTATGTGGAAACCACCAATTTTGAAAGTAAACTACAGCCTACAGTTAAGACGATACGTGGAGATATAGTGGGTTACTTCCATCTAAACAGGCAGGCACAGCCTTAGTTTAACGTCTCATCTGAAAGATGGATAAAGTGGAAAAGTGTTCCCTTCCCCGGGCCTGACATCCTTCAGCTTGACTTTTACCAAAATTACAGACTGAGATCAGCTATCTCAACACAGATGGTATCAACCTGGAGTTTTCCTGATCTGTGTGGCTCAATTCCACACCAAATGGTGCCTTTACTCCCAAAGCCATTGGGGGAGGTACAAGTCAAATGTACTTGAACATGATGTCATGCCACATCAAGCACATTCTGTTTAATCCTCCTACAAGACCATTAATGCTGCATTGATTAGTGCTGGATAAGTATCTAGGTAAGAACAGAATTGAAGGCTACAGCAATAAATAGAAATTTAGATGATCAGATACTGTATGAAACACAGTGGTGCATGTGATGTTGGCGCTTTTGGAAATATCATCTTTGGAATGGGAGTGGCCAAGATGGGGGTCAGGGAGAAATTCTGCATTGGTTTTGCTTCTTGGGAATGCAGTATTACCGGTAGTTACTAACCTCATTTGGATGGCAAAATAAATTGATTTGTGCCAATGGACTAATCGTACACGGAAAAGGAATGAATTTACTGGACTTTCTTAAAACGGCAAAGGTTTGCTCTGATGGTAAAATGATGCGTTTAGTTTTCAGACAAAAATTAAACTTTTCCACTCTCATGGTCGGTATTTTTAGCTGACCTAGGTAATAAATCAGTTGCAAGTGAAGAATTGTGTTGCTTTTGAGCCATGTCTTTCTATCATCGCAAGAAAATGCCCATTGTGTGTTTTTGAGGAGTACTAGGAAAAACAGTTTAAAGTAGGTACTTATACAATATGTGAGATATGGTACATACTGCATGGAGGACTGTTTTGCATTCCATCAAACTTTCCTTTCTCCAATTAAGTTTCCTACTTATTAAATCAAATGTGCATTTCATAGCCAAAATTTTACTCTTGCTTCATTCTTCTGGAAAACTGTTCTATTACATGTATAACAATAAAGAGTTTATATTTCTTTTAATTTTGCAGCCTAGACTCTCCATTGTCACCATTGCAAATGTCATGATGATGACTGTTCATTAACCTATTAAAGTCTAGCCAGAGTAAATCCCTTAAGTCCTATAACTAGTCCTAAACTGCCATTATAGTATTAATAAAGGGGAAGGAACTGAGACACAACATGCTGTGCCGTGGAGCAGTAGGGTGACTATTCGTGCCTGTGATCAGCACACACAGATATCCCAATCTGCACTGAGCCAAAGATGGTGAGCAAAGGCCTGATATCCAACACACGCTTACCTTCTCCCCATATCTTCACGTGTGTTGAAATTGGACAGACTGTTGCATTGTCTCCTCCGACTCATTCTTTTTCAGGAACTCGGAACTGTGCAACTCCTTAACTCCCTCCGTCTCTGCTTCCTCCTGCAATCTACAAGCTTTTAAGAGCCACAGCTGAAGCCAATCCTGATTTGATCTTATCTCATACTCTTTGCATAATACCTCTATGTCCCTGTTTCTCTCATTCGCCTGTCTTGAATCTGCACTGTCTTTCTTTCTTATCAGCTTCATATTTGAAGCATTCTTGCTTCCCCCTCAAGTTTGCAGCATTCCTTCTCCTCGCATTTCTCCTTTACAGCCTCCAGTTTCAGCATCCCTAACTGGCATGTGCATTCCTTTGCTTTATCCCTGTGCAGCCGTACAGTTGAATTGTAGCTTTTTTTGTCTACTCTTTTTGAGTACGTTTTAAGTACTGCTGTTTGCCTCTGATCAACTTATTTTTGAATAGCCTCTTGGTCTCTGAGTGATATTCAACTCCCATCTTTTAATGCCACTACTGTTAGGTTTTTGGGATTTTAGTCCCAGTTTTATTGTCTCAGACTACTTCTGTCCCTGTGCTCAACGTCTAGGTAATTTTGTATTATGGTCACTGTCTTTTAGCTTACTTGGTATATCACTTTTCCCTCTCGTGATCTTCCTCGACTTCAGAAGGTGGTAGAATAAACATTCCATTATACCATGGCTTAGGCTATAAACTGCCAAACAGATTGATTAAATAGTAAATGGATAAGTGAACAGTAGCAATAGCATGCTGTAGATTTACAGTAGTTACAGTCACTCAAAAGATTGAAATTAATAAATAGTCGCATCTGCTGCGCTAAACCTCAATGTGAACTAGAACTGATGTGGAGATGCCGGTGATGGACTGGGGTTGACAATTGTAAACAATTTTACAACACCAAGTTATAGTCCAGCAATTTTATTTTAAATTTTGTTCCAACAACGTTCACCTGAGGAAGGAGGAAGCCTCCGAAAGCTTGTGAATTTAAAATAAAATTGCTGGACTATAACTTGGTGTTGTAAAATTGTTTACAACTAGAACTGAGGCAAAGACCCTGAATATTAACCTTTGGTTTACTTTTACAGTTTTTCAGTGAATCACCTGCGGCCCATCTTAGTGTTGCCACAACTTTAAAATGACGCATATACAAGATATACACATCTCACGGGATGAAAATTCTATTTTCAGTATAAAACAGCGTCAGATAGATTTCTGAAGAATTGTCCTCAAGTGAAGCCCTTAAAAACAATAAAATAAGTCTGTGGATCTCAGATATTGCTGCATGCCAGGTGAGAGTTTCGAGCTATAACATGGGCATTTTAATAAATACAACAGGCCCATGAAGGATGCTCATTAACTTGCTGCGGTCTTGCAGGAAGCTACACAAAGTGGGAGTGAGTGCCTCACTGTTCTTCCCGTACCAGGACCTGAGGTCCAATGCAGATTGGTGGGCTTAAAATCTTTTTTTTTTCTGTCTGTCTGTTTCTCTCTCTCTCTCTCTCTCTCTCTCTCTCAAGCATAAGGTTCTTACACGAAAATAATTTAGACAGTCTCAATCCAGTTCCTAATGGGCATTAGTCCGTAAATTTTTTTTTTTTTATTACTCGTTCGCGGGATGTGGGCGTCGCTGGTGAGGCCAGCATTTATTGCCCATCCCTAATTGCCCTCGAGAAATAAAACTGACCACAATTCAGTACTAATTGGAAACAAGTTGGTATATGGGAAAAGTTCACACTGGTGCTGTCGGAGTTGCTCTGCTGAAGTTGGCAGTTAGGCACATTGTTGGGAAAAAAGTAGTGAATTTTATCCTGTATCCTATACCGAGATTTGGAGTTCTTGATGATGAAGTTGAATACCAAATGTGGAAAAGTATCCTATTCCCCAGCAACAAAATCCCTTGTCTTAATTTTTAAAATAGCTGCAAACAATCACACAGATGAGGAGACTATGCATAAATATTATGTAATAATAGTTGTCATTTATAAGTAAATGTCTTTTGATATAATAATTCATTGAAAGACCATGAATAACTTGGTTTATACCAGTGATTGAGCCTCATCTGCATCATTAGGCTACAATCTGGCATCTCACTCCAAAAAGAAATGGACATAAATTTTGTCGGTCTTTCTACTTGATTGACATTACATCACAAAAGCTTTCAAATTGATTCTCTTCCCATAGCCCAACGGGATACAACAACTTGCATTTGCATAGAACTCTTCACATATTGAAAAAAGTCTCCTATTACTTAACAAGGAGAAAAATGAAGGACATGGAGCAGGAAAAGGAGGAGATTTGCAGGGACTGGGAAGGCCAAAGGCAAGAGAAGGTCTTCTGAGAGAGCTTTAAGGCAAGGAAGGGAGGTAGTAAAAACAAAATAGTTCTGGTAGAGAGTTTCAGAATCAGGAACACAGTGACAGAATAATCAGCCTCTGATGGTGGAGAAGAGGAAGCGGGGAGTAAGCAGAGATCTGAAGACAGAGGACTGGAAGATGTAGATAGGGACCTATTGGATCTTGGGTAACATTAACTACTGTAACAGTTTACTGTCTATATTGCATTCGATATAAATATAACCAGACTTAGTCATGTGTAACAGAGTGCATTAGAGCAAATGTGGTGTCGTGGATTGATGAGACCCCCCCGAGTTCACTTTCCCCACTCTCTGCTGAGTTTATGATCTCAACTGCGCTGGCCCTCCCCTGTCCCCCTATTGCAGGGAGATGGATTTCACGCATCCCATAGTGGCTGGTGGTAGCCTGGCAGCAGATGCCAATTTCTCAGACAATAGAGGTGCACAACGAAGAGACCACCAGGTGTTGGGAGAAAAATAAGAGGGAATTGTATCCTTGACCAAAAGGGAGGTAGCTGATCTCACCTGGTGCAGCAGTTGGGGCTCTCCAATTGGCCTCAGCACTCCTCTGTTCCTCAAGGTTCCTATTGCTATCCAATGACCCATGTTGGAAAGAACATGTGTGTAGATATCGGGTGATCTCCTTCAACAGGTGGAATCACCATTCAATGGAACATGGTGTGTGCCCATGCGTCATTCAGAAGCAAGATGGCAAAGCACTCACACTTCAGGGTTCCTAAGCTTTGGCTGTGGCCAGCCTATGCCTGAGCCTTCTGGGCTTAGATAATTGAGATGTCTCCCTGCAGGAAGAGTGTGTGAACTCCATATTGGGCGAACAGAAATTCCACCTGTGTGGATTTCTCTTCAGCTTGGTTGGGGGATTCTTAAGCATGATGATGATGGGTTTTCATGCATATCAGACACCTAATTTTCAACAAAAAAATGACACAGTGCCTTGTGATCTCCTAAATCACAACTTCATATTCTTGGGGTTCTGTATCATCACCCAATGTTCTGTGAGGTTCTACAATACTCCAATATAATTACAACAGTGACTAGACTTCAGAAGTACTTCATTGGCTGTAAAGTGCTTTGGGAAATCCTGACGTCACAAAAGATGCTATATAAATGCAAGTCTTTTTAATTAGCCCACTTTAGAAAGCGATGATAAATAGCTGGAAATATGCAGCACATCTGTCAATATCTGGAAAAATAGATGGGTTAATAGGGCCAATCTTAAGCGTTTACGCTGCCAATGTGGTGCCTTGTGCGCGGGAGCACACATTGAGAAATCACAGGGCAGGTGCTTGTGATTTTCTATCCATTAAATTTGATGGAAGTAAAATTATGAGTAGTGAGCCTGCAATCTCCATGTTAGCAGCCCATTGTGAACTAGAAAAATTGCACCCCCCACCCCCCCCCCCCCCCTACATCCACTTCCCGGTTTTCGGAGTGTAGACCCTTAACAGAAGGTCCAGGCCCCAAACATCAACCTGTGTTTTCTCTTCTTAACTGTCAACAGACCTGGTGTGCATTTCCAGAATTTTCTGTTTTTATTTTGGATTTTCAGCATTTGCGATTTTTCTCTTTTTTTTTTAAGCAGGAAATTCTTAATTGGGTATGATTCCTCACATCTTGCCCCAGTGGCCATTCTTCATTTGTGTGCCTGGACTGTCCATGTCAGCAGACTTTTTGATCATGGGCTTGGAACCTCACAGTTGAGCCACATCCTGTGCTAACCTCAGTGCCACACATGTCCACTTTGTAGCAGGGGCTCATCAAATTGCGCCGAGCAGTGGGGGACCCTAACCAGACCTTTTATGGGTTCAGTGGCCAAAACTGCACGGCTTACTCCCAAGTGTGGCCTCACCAGCGCTTTATAAAATGTCAAAAACATTTCCTTAAACTTGTATTCTACGGATCTGTGTACACAGTCTGCCTTAACAACAACAACTTGCATTTATATAGCACCTTTTTAAAGTAGTAAAACATCCCAAGGTGCTTCACATGAGCGTTGTCAAACAAAATTTGTCAGTGAGCCACATGAGATATTGGGACAGGTGACCAAAACCTTGGTCAATGAGGTAGGTTTTGAGGAGCATCTTAATGGAAGAGAGAGGGAGGTTTAAGGAGGGAATTCCTGAATTTAGGGCCTAGGCAGCCAAAGGCACGGCCACCAATGGTGGAGCGATGAAAATCGGGGATGCGCAAGAGGCCAGAGTTGGAGGAGTGCAGAGATCTCGGAGGGTTGTAGGGTCACCGAGGTAGGGTGAGGCAAGGCCGTGGAGGGATTTGAAAACAAGGATGAGAATTTTAAAACTGAGGCATTGCTGGGCCGGGAGCCAATGTAGGTCAGCGAGCACAGGTGAGGAGCCTCAGTGGCTGCTCCTATGCCACGTGAAACCAACATGATTATACAACAAAGGTCATTGAGTAGATGTGCTTATTTCCCTGGAAAATGATTTTTGCTTAGTCTTGATGAATAATTAGTGTGTTTGTGGAATCTTACCTTGTAATTAACTAATTAAGTGATTACCTGATCAGAGAGAAACAATGCTGCTTTGATGCAAGTTTGAATTCTATATGTAAAATGAAGATGGCGTTTCCCACGATACGCCTCAGTGAAAGAAGCGGGTAGAGGCCACAACAATCTTTTTCTGTGATGGGGCTAATATTTGTTTTTGCACCGGGATCGTGACAGACACAATATTTAGTGGCAGTGTACGAGACGTGTGTGGCTTACAATTAGCTTATGTTGCAGCTGTGAGGTTTTTATGTTCAGTGGCTTTAAGGCAGGGGTGGGGATAATTAAATTGTAGCACGGTAAGCACCTCTGAAAGAAAGACTTGCATTTATATTGCGGCTTTCACGACCTCAGGACATCCCAAAGCGCTTTGCAGCCAATGAAGTACTTTTGAAGTGAAGTCACTGTTGTAATGTAGAAAACAGTGACTGCACCTCAAAAGTACTTCATTGGCAGTAAAGCTTTGGGATTTCTTGAGGTCGTGTAAGGCACTATATAAATTCAAGTCTTTCTTTCAGAGGTGCTTAGTTATTTTAAATAGATAAAAGTTGCATGGGAGACTGGGTGGACCTGTGCATTACCTTTTTTAAAACCTGGTTTCAAATCCTGCCAGACAGATGGGATTAATGTCTCCTTTGTCTAATTGCTGTAAGAATCCTACATCAGCTCTCCTGTGATATCTGCCTGAGAATACCAATCTGGCAGCAAATTAGGGTGGTTTGAACCGTGGACCCATTCCCACTAGGGAACTGGGTTAAGATGACCCAAACTCATTTCATATAGGACCCTTGCAACCATCAGGATAAGGAAACTTTCACCTCCTCAGTCTAAGGTGCATGTGAACCCACATTTCAGATCTTAGAGATATATGATAGTAAGTGGAATAGAAAGAAGAAAGAAAAAAATAAAAGTCTTGCATTCATATAGTTCTTTTCACATCTCAGGATGACTCAAAGTCCTTCACAGCCAATGACGTATTTTAACTGTATCACTGTTTTATGTAGTAGGCACATGCTGCCAATTTGTGCACAGCAAAGTCTTACAAACGGCAAATGAGACAACTGATTATTTAATCTGTTTTTGGTGATGATGTTTGAAGGATAAGCATTGGCCAGAAAGCTCCTGCTCTTATTCACATTATGCTGTTGGATCTTTTTAGATGCACCAGAACTTTTTTTTCAAAAAATATACTTTATTCATAAAATTTGCAGCAAAACATACAATACAGTTGTCATATCACATTCCAGATGTACACATTACAGATTATACAATTTGCAGGTTACATCAAGTACAGTTCATTGAACACATTGTACATAATTACAGTTCATGATGCTCTGGGGTGTCTCATTGCATTATACTCAATACAGATTATTGATTACAGATTCAATACAGGTACATTACAGCTAGACAGGGCCTCCGTTTAACATCTCATCTAAACAACGGCACCTCCAATAATGCAGCGCTCCCTCAATATTACACTGCAGTGTCAGCCTAGATTATGTGCCCAATCCTGGAATGGGACTTAAACCTACAACCTTCTGAATCAGGGGAGAGAGTGCTGCCCCTGAGCCAAACTGAATGGGATATGGTTAATTCAAAGCACTGTTTTCAAGTTAAACCACAACTGCAGGAAAAGCTCATGTATGTACAAATAAAATTCAAATTCAGCAAACACTTCTCTGCACAGAATGGTTAATTCCTTTAATTGTCTTCCAGGTAGGATAGTGGAGGCAGTGGAATCAGTAAAGAGGCAGTTAAATGCTGTGGGGGATGGGGAGTAACCTTAGATTCCTCTGGAGGGATAGGCAAGATTTGTTGAATGAGCTGTCCGATCTGTACTCATCTTTGTAAAAACACTGCTCCTATCCCAGCTCCCTAACGCGTTTATATTTTGACATTAGATAATGCAAAGTTCCACGGTAAAACTCAGGAAAACCATGACAGCGTAGTAAGGGAGGAAAAAAAATCATTGGCATTAAACAGCAAAAAAAGGAAGCCGGGAAACTCTACAGTGAAAACCGCCTGAACGCCAAATCTTCTGCTACACCCTTTCTCGGGCTGCCAAGAATCTTACACCACTCCTGTTAATATTTATTTTCGCAGTTTCTCTTTGTAGCTGTGCCCAGGTCCTCCCAATTAGCGGCTGCAGCAGCTCCCCGGGTGGGACACCTCATTTGTATTCTGCCTCGCACCTCACCCCTCGAGTGCTCAAATCCTGCAGAACTGGTTTACGGGGCTTTTGGGATTCTATTCCGTTCCTAGGCGTGATTACTATAAAGGACATCAGCCGCGTCGAGATCATCACAGTTATTGTCATGTGTGTAAAATATACATTTTAGCAGCGAACCCAGGTCTGTGTCTGATGGTTTTTACGTCTTCTTACAGAGATTTTGCTGGATGATTTCCTTCTCACCCACTCAGTCTTCATGCCAACTGACAAGCTGCTGCAGGTTTTGCACAAACAATATCCTTCCTTCGGAAAACATTGCACCACTCTCATTATTAAATCAAACGGGAAACTACGTCTGTTTGGCGAAACCTGCAATATTCCTATCATCAGCTATTGGGTAAAGTCTTTTATCCATAAACGAACGTGCAAGCAAATTAATGATCATCCAAATTCTTTTTATTTTTAATTGGAGACCTCCCACGATCTCTGGCATTTGAACAGAACTCTTTCATTTTTCCCCCCCTCTAATGTTCTCCCCATCTCTTCTGGCACCTGTTGTTTGAGCGTTGGGGGACGATCTCCCCCGGAGGTGCACCGGATGCCTAGTTGGAAGCAGGCTACTTCCAAGTGTCCAGGAGGCCACCTGAAACAGGCATTAGGCGCCTAGAATTTGCAAATCAGGATCCTAACGCCTCTTTTAGGTCCTGCTCGAAATTCACCATCAATTGGACGGGGCATGCGCTCTCATGCTCCGCTCTTTTTTTCGGGGGGGGCCTACAGTGGCCTAACCAGCAGTCCTTAAAGGAGAGCTCCTCCTGGCTCTACAAAGGGACTGCGGGCCGCAGCCTGCCCGGGTTCGCCTCCCCCCACAGGAACTGCCTGTGAGCCAGCTCAGTGTCTGAGCCAGACGAATTTCCCAATGGCTCGACTGGCGATCTGCATCAAGATGCCCAATCGGCCTCTGCAGCTCAGCGTTTTTATGTGGATGAGGCCCGGGGACCAATTTCTAGCAAGCCTCGGTCCAGCATCTGAGTGTACTTTCCAGTCGTGACGCCCGTTTCGAGCCACTCGGAGTAGAAAAGGTCCCGGTTCCGTTCCCAGATTGTGCTGAGTTTGCTGATCTCAGCCAAGGCAGCTGTTGGGGCGCTGAACCCAGCCTCAATACCCTTAGCAGGGAGCGAGGAAAAATATCAGCTGTAGTTCCCACTCATGCTCACCACCCAGTGATGTGTGTGTATGTGTACATATGACGTACGTACGTACATTGGATGAGGACTAGCTTGGGCTCAGCTGCGTTGTCCCCCTATCAAGACTCACATGTGAAGAGTGGCCACTTTGGCAAAGTACCAGAGGGCTGCTGACACCCATGGAACTGAACACTAACAAGAGTTAGTGCCTTCTGGGGAGGTGGGGAATTTGGGTGGGGGTGGGGGAAATAGAAGACTACCTTTTGATTTATGGAGACCATATTGTAATCCAGCCCTGACCAGTGGGTTGAAAGGGCTCATCGCCCTGATTACTGTAAAGTCAGTTTTGACCATCTAAATCCTATGCCTGGTTCAGTAGTTAGAAACTCAATGTATAAAACTGCCGGCACGGGTCATATATTAATAAAATAGTAAAAGATTATGATAACATCAGGATCTCTCACTGTATCTTCAACAACAACAATTTGCATTTATATAGCGCCTTTAATGTAGTAAAACGTTAGCTGGTTTCAAATTTTCCAAATGGCCCTTCACCCATTCACTGAGCTGTAAGGGGATTGCCTTATAAGGATTGAAAGCTGGTCTCCTTAACAGCATGTTACATACTGCATGAGTGCTTCTGAAAGAGCTGAAAACTGGAATGAAGCTTGCCCTCAATTGAAGAAACAGAAGGTCCTGAGAATCACAGTCGACTGGGCAGAGAAATGCAAGGATCTTCTGCTGGAAGATGAAACTGCTGTACGATTGCTGAAGGTAGGACAAGCCCTGATTATATATATTTTTTGTATTTCTTGACTGAAATTCTAATACTGTACTGTGGAAAACGATACCGAAAAGCAAAAATACTGTGGATGCTGGAAATCTGAACTAAAAACAGAAAATGTTGGAAACACTCAGCAGGTCAGGCAGCCTCTGTGGAGAGAGAAACAGAGTTGACGTTTCAGGTCAGTGATCTTTCATCAGAACTGAATATGCCATATTTAGCATATTAACTAAGTCCCTGAAAATAATGTCTAATTCTGCAGCTCAATATTAAATGGTAACATAGTTGAGAGTAACAGTATCATTGAGGAATCCAGTTGATGTCATAAAGCATGAGAATTCAACTCCAACATGTAATAAATGTCACCGTCTCAAATTTAAATTGCTGGCTTCAGGGGCCTAACTCTGATGGCTGTGATAAATGCATCATCTGATGTGGTACTGAGCCATGCAGACCAGGAAGGCCCTGGGTTTGATCCAGGACCTGTGCTGAGTTAGCTGATCTCAACTAGAGATACTACAATTGGCCTCCGTGCCCCTGGGCTTGGCAGGGATAAAATCAGCCAGGTTGGTATCCAATGATCCCTGCTGGAGAGTGCGCATGTGGCCATCAGGTTTGCATAGGACTGAGCTTGGCTGTGATGCTTTCCGTGATTCAGTAGCCTGCTGGTATCCACTTGCCAAGACTCACTAATAAAGAATGGCGCCTTGGAGAGCTGTAGGCACTCATGGGAACATACCCCAGCAAAAGTCAATAGCAAAAAAAGAGGGAGGAGAAAATTTGGAGGAAAATTACTTGCCTTTACTCACTTTTAATCTTTTGTCGTACACAACAGGCTCTAAATGTTACTTCCCAATATTTTGCAAGGTTATTGTTGAGCTGGGTTTTAGGTTTTATAATTAGCAATTTTCCTGTGGCATTGATTACAGTAAATCAGATGACCGGAGTGTTATACCATGTAATAATGTATTATTCTGCAAAGAAAAAGCTGTGCCCCTTAAAGGTCACAAACTCTAACTGTTGTTAAGTAAACACAGACTCGGGTCAATCAGAGTTCATTTGTTTGGTATGGGAACTTTGCAAATTGGAATGTGATTGTCAGATTCAGACTGCAGCTCAGAAGAATCCAAAATTATTGTTTGGAACAGAGTGTGATTCTTAGTGTGACCTTTTGCATGTTCTGTGCTGTGATACATTCAGTCCTAGATTTTGAAACTAATAGTGGCATTAGAACAGACATTTCAGTTAGAACTAAAACCCAGAGTGATAGATGAGCATGGTAAGGTTTCCTGTGACCGTATGACCTAACTCCATTCTATAATGCTGCAAACCAGGCTGTGACAAATGTGTTACTTGCAGAAAATGGAAAATCTATTTTCTCGTGGGAAACAAATAGCAGCACAGACATTTTGTTAGTTGAACAGTCCGACTACCTTTTACAATGCAGTAACAACAACTTGCATTTATGTCACACCCCTGCTCTCCAAAGTCTGTCTCGGAGCAGTTTACAGGCGGGCAGGGGGAGAAGGATGAGCAGGAGTTGAGAAGGACTCAGGTGGAGTGCAGAAAAAACTCGGTCAAATTAGGTTCTTATGAGGTTTATGAAGGAAGTGTGAGGGATATCACGCCAATGTGTTTCTGGAAGAGTGTTCCAAACAGAAAGGGCATAGTGACTGAAAGTTAGACAACTGATGGTGAAGCGGAGAGAGCAGGGAATAATCGAGAGTTGGCGGGGTGGAGAGTATGGTTGGTGAAGTTGCTGAGATAAGGTGGAGTATAACCCTGGAGGAACTTGGGACCTGGAAGTTGAAACACTGGTGAGCAAGCAAGAACAGGTGATACAGTAACTTGAGGCTATAAACTTGGAACTATTCTACCAGGTCTTAAGCAAAGTTAAAGAACCTAGTATACATTGTAATGACACAGAGGTGAATCAAATGCAAGATGCTAAACTGTTGTTCCACACTGTTGTTGTCTCGAATTTCAAGCTTCAGTGTTACCAGGGCTGGCAGAGCACACGTGAGGTCACAGGAAGCCTCAGAACATGCCCCTTAGCACAAAGATTTGTGCAGGGGTTCTATCAGTAATTGGCAAGGTCAGTTTTCTGAGACTTGTAGCCAATTCATGTTGTGCAGACCTACCTGTGATGGAAGCTGTCTGGTACATGTTGGTTCTTGGTTCTCCGAGAAACAACAGCGCATGCACAGTTATTGAGAAGGCAGGACCGTGACTTTTTAGTTTTCTGGCTGTGGACCTGCCCTGCTGTTGCAGGAAGGCCCATACCAGTTGGAACTTGCAAACCATGCTGTTGGCCTATGCAGGCCGGCTGGGCGTTCACTCTGACAGAAAATAAATGACAGCCTCTGTTCGCTCAGGCTGTCACTTCACCTCTGCTGCCAGGGAGAAGAAAAAGAAACACCTTTTTGATTATAAGGAAAAGTTAAGAATGAGAAAAGGCTAGATAGTCCATTCTGCTTGTCCATCACCTCTCCCAGCCTAGCTCCAACTGCATCTGGAACTCCCCTAACGCTTTCAATTCTCCTACCTGACCTAGTAGATCTTTCCAAACATTTATCAGTCTTGAATACAGAATTTTTTCTAAGATCTGTATTAAATTTACTTTCCAATGGTTCTTTGCAGTGGGATTACTCTTGGATTCCTTCAGCCAAGAGCCGGCTGAATGGCCTCCTTTTGTGCTGTAAACTTCTTAAATTTATGCCCTCTTGTTCTACTGGCCTGACCTCAAACTAAAATTCTGAATTTGCCTGATCTGTTCCATGTAATTTGTTTTACTCCATGCTGTCAAAAGTGTAGTCATTCCCTTATGTACATTCTAGAAAATGCCATTGTTGGTGACAGTACTTTAACAAAATGGCCACATTCTCTGCTTGCTGCATTTGTGTTGAGTCGAACCTTATTTTCAAGCTGTCAAATACAGAAATTTCAGATTTTGCTAAGGCAGGGGTTGCTGCACTTTGACAGGCAAACTAGTGACGGGTAGGTTTGCTAACTCGGCAGTTTAAAAAAAAATAATATATCAATGTATTTATTTATATTGAATAGGACCTGAATGCTATCGCCAGAAAGGAGCTGCATCTCTTTCCTAATCTGAAAGAAGACCTGACAAGGCTTCGGCACATGGTGGAAACGGTGGAATACAGGTCAGGAGCGAGACTGTGTCAATACAAACTGTATGCTACAACACAATGTAGGAGAACCATCCGGGTGAGAAATACAAAGCTGTGTTAGATAAATATCTGATAGAATTGAAATTAAGGATAAGTGCAGGTTCCATATTTGATCCCTGGTCTACGGAGAGTTGGCCAATCTCAGCCGGAACACTGGTCGGGGTACTCGTGGACTCAGCGGTCGTGGACTAAAGAGGGAAGGGGAACTCCAAGCCAGTTGATCAACCGTGCAAGGGTTTGGCGGTGAGGTGAGGATAAAATCTGGCGTGGTTGTGATGGCCTCCACAGCCAAATAGCCTGCGGAATACGTCATCTAGGCTCCTGCTTAAAGAGCTGATGAATGACCGGTAGACTGTTAGCTCTCACTGAACCGTACCCCAATATGAGTTGGTGCCTTCACGGGAGGAGAAAAAAGAACATTGAAACAAAAAACACACATAATACGTCAATGCCGTTTATATCCCAAAATATCACCGCAAAGGGAATAAGTTATTTGCATATTGCAGTATTAGAGAAAATGGTGCATCATGATTTTTTTAATTCATTCTCGGTATGTGGGCGTCGCTGGCAAGACCAGCATTTATTGCCCCACCCCTAATTGCCCTGAGAAGGTGGAGGTGGGCCTTTTTAAACCACTGCAGGCGGTTTGATACAACTGAGTGGCTTGCTAGGCCCTTCAGAGGGCAGCTAAGAGTCAACCCCATTGGTGTGGGACTGGAGTCACAAACAGACCAGAACGGGTAAGGACGGCAGGTTTCCTCCCTTAAAGGACATTAGTAATCTGACAGTTTCATGGTCACTTTTTTACTGATACCAGCTTTTTATTTCCGGATTTTAAAAAATATATACCATGGTGGGAATTGAACTTATGGGGTATGATTTTAACCCTGAAGAATGGGTTGCCACCAGTGACATCACCAGGATCTCTCAGTTGTCTGCCCATAAGTGTATATGATGGGTCACAGATGGCTTGTTTGCCAGGGCATCCCACTATGTCAACTTCCCCATTGACGACATCAGCCAGACTGAGGGGGCAGTGGGTTTCTACTCTCTGGCAGGCATCCCACCGGCATAGGGCGCAATTGATTGCACACACGTAAAAATCCGAGCACCTGCAGGAATGTTCATCAACAGAAAAGGATATCACTCCATCAATGCGCAGCTGGTTTGCAACCACCAGAAGAGGTTTCTGCAAGTGTCTGCCAAATTCCGTGGCAGCAGCCATGATTCCTTCATTCTGCATGAATCCAACATCACCGCCCTCTTCCACATACAAGACACACTTAAGGGCTGGCTCCTTGGAGACAACGGATACCCTCTGCAGACGTGGCTCATGCCACCTGTGAGGAGCCCCACCAGCGACGCACAGAAGCGGTACAATGACAGTCACAGTGCCACCAGGTCTGTCATAGAGCAAGCCTTAGGAATGCTGACTATGCACTTCCGTTGCCTGGATCGATCTTGGGGAGCCCTTCAGTACTCACCTGAGGGTGTGTAGAATAATAGTTGTGTGTTGCGTCCTGCACAACATCGCTCAACAGAGAGGGTTACCGGTGGATGAGGTCCCATGTGCTCCACAAGCAGCATTGAGTAAGAAGACAAGGAGGAGGAGGATGACGATGGGTGAACCATCGGCAGAGCAGCGTCTCACCTGGCTGCTCGCCATGCCAGGGAGTCACTCATATTGGATAGATTCTTATAGGGAGATCTGCAAAATGTCTACAGCCAATTACTCAGAGCACCTGTAAGGACAACCACAACCCCCGCGCCCCCCCCCCCCCCACCCCGGCCACTTCCCGGTTGCTCAAAACATTCATACAACAATATAAGGTACGGTAGCATAGTGGTTATGTTACTGGACTAGTAATCCAGAGGCCTGGACTAAAATCCAGAGTTATGAGTTTAAATCCCGCCACGGCAGCTGGTGAATTTAAATTCAATTAATTAAATAAAAAATCTGGAATTAAAATACTAGTATCAGTAATGGTGGCTATGAAACTACTGGATTGTCATAAAATCCCATCTGGTTCACTAATGCCCTTTAGGGAAGGAAACCTGCTGTCCTATATGTAACTCCAGACCCACAGCAATGTGGTTGATTCTTAATGGCCCAGCAAGCCACTCAGTTCAAGAAGGCGGCTGACCACCACCTTCTCAAGGGCAACTAGGGATGGGCAATAAATGCTGGCCTCGCCAGCGACGCCCACATCCCATGAACAAATAAAAAAATATATATATACACCCATTGCAAACGCACCCAATGGGTGGCATCAAGTCTCGCCTTTCATGAGCAACCATATGTAAGGACGCTTTCACAAAAGGGACTCAAGAATGAACAAAACATGGCAATGGTGGTGAAATTTAATCTGATTTTAACATAAACCAAATATAAATGAAAATCAGACAGATCGATCACATTGGATCAGGATTGGGGTGAGTGGGAGTGATGGGCGCACAAAGGGGGGGGGATGAAGAAGTGCACAGAAAGTCGATACTGAACCTTAAGTGGGTGTGATGGGTGATGTGATGGAGTAGGCTTCGCAGGGCAGTGTGGGGGGCGGTGGGTGTACTATTCATCATGGAATGCAGATGAATCAGTAACTGTACTCACTTTTCCTGACCTGGTTAGGTCATTAAATCTCTTTCTGCATTGAAGCCATGACTGGGGCACATGCTTCTGCCACCTCCAGCCACGCCTTCTTTGTGACAGACCCAGGTTTCTTCCTCCTGTCTGCTGGGTAAAGCACCTTCCTCCTGCTTCTCACAGCACCTAGCAATGTCTCCAGGGCGGCGTTGGAGAACCTAGGTGCTGGCTTGGCTCTGGAATGTTGCATGGTGATTGTAGCCCCCTTTCTCCTTCAAAATGCATTGTTGGAGTGGCCCTTTAAATAGTGGGTTTTAAACGCGTCATGCGGGTGCGCAGTCATCCCTCTGTGCAGCTTGAGGACGCAAAACCCGGAAGTTCGGTTAAGTGGCTTCAATTTAGTCGCAATCGCTCGGGAAACCGCACGATTTTTTTCTCCAGGTTTCCCACCCAATTATTGACTTCCCCCCCACCCCGGCTTGGATCACGCTGCCATGTTAAAATCATACCCATGTTCTCTGCATTATTAGACTGTGCCTCTAGATTACTAGCCCAGTGATAACCACTACACAACCGTACTCTATGGCATCTGTATGACAATAACACTGAATCATTTTGTGCATTGAGGTGTGTGACAGGAATGTATGATTCATAGAAAAACATTTCTGTATGAATTTTGTCATTACCACTCCTCAATGGGCTATGTATTGTATAGGGTCTACACAATTTCAAACATTCCCTGAAGATACTGGCACATTCGTGGATCCTCTTACAAATAGTCACACTCCCAGGGGCTCCCACTTCTGTGCTGTATCTTTTCTATGGTTCCATGGGCCCCCTGTAAATATTGATACTAGGGTTGCCAACTATCCAGGAATGCCCTGGAGTCTCGAGGAATTGAAGATTAATCTCCTGCATACCGCTGCGAGCAAACCCTGGAGAAAAGTCATCGGGGCATTAAAAAAAATAGTTTTTTTTTCATTTCCTTGTTTGTTAGTTATAAACATATTGGAGATGGGACAAAAGGCTGACAGTCAAGAATCATCCAATTGGGTAACAAAGAGTCTGTTTGCTTTCCAATTGGCGTGGGAAGGCAGGCCGCCACGAGGATAGATGTGGGGCGAGTGTCACATGATGAAACCTCCCAGAATACGACCAACCAGAGTTGGCAACCCTAATTGACACATTCCCAGGGACCCCTGTCCTAACTTCCAAAAGACAGTCTCAACTATCCAAAGAGTAAATTGTACTATTATTGCAGGAAACATTTTTATTGGTATTGAGCTTTCTTAGTTGAATAGATTAGATCCAGTCCGCAACCAGATCAATGTCCCAGCTTGTTTAAGTGGTGTTTTGTAACAGGTTTTCATGTCAGTAAATTCCCCGACCATGACAACTACACAGCAAATAAACCACCCTCTGGCATTGATGGAATTATCCAGGGATCATTGTTAAAATGGTAAACCTAGTTAACACTCTATTAGATGTTAACAACACCGTGTGGGCGTTCACTTAAATGACTGAACGGTCTTCTCTATCCTGCATTATAATGTTGACTCAGGGTGGGACACGGACTCCAGCACTAACACAATTTATTTACCTCAAATGCAGGCCACCTGAGGAATGCAGCTGCTTGAGAAAGAAACAGGTAACACCTCCCCTCACTTCATGTATTCCTGATGGGTGTTAAAACAATAGTTAAAGAATGAACTGATGGTTGATTGGCTTTAAAGGGGACTGAGTGGTGCAGTGGGTTAGCGCACAGAGATTTTCAGTCTCTGGAGATTTAGTTAAAATCCAGTCTGGATTAATGGAATGAAGATTTCCTGTCTACTGGCCTATGCTGAGTGGTGTATTACCATGTGGTAACTCCTATGTATAAATGTTCTCCAGGACACTGAGAGCACTCCCCTGTTTTTTAAATAGTGCTATGGGATCTTTTACTTCCAATTCAACAGGCAGATGGTCTTGATTTAACGTCTCACCGGAAAGATGGCACCTCTGACCATGCAGCACTCCCTTGTTACTGCACTGAAGTGTTGCCCTAGATTATGCATTAATTGCTTTTAAACGGTATCTTTAACGTAGTAACCACCCCAATCTGTTTCACAGAGGAGAGACATATGGCGAGCAGTCGTAGAAGGGTTAAGAGCGACAGCTTAAAGCACAGTCGCAAAGATGAGTTTTGAGGAGGAGAAGTGGCGGGCTTTAGAGAGGCCTTTCTAGACAGTGGGGCCTAGGCTCTGCCACCATAGGAAGGACAAAGAGCCAGAAAAAGTATCTGCTGCAAGGACCAAGAAGATGCTTTAAGATAAGCGTGGTCCAGGTAATACTGGGCATCTCAGATCCATATAACGGTTTGCTTCTGTGCATGATACCGGGAACCAACCAAAGATTCAAAATTGGTTAGAGAGCAAGGTCTTTGTCGACAGAGGAAGAAGCCTGTGAGATCCCAGACAGCCCTTCCTGCTAGAGGCTCTGTATTGTGCAAAGTACTTTTAGGTTTTTCTTGATAAGTTGTTCAATAATATGGTAATCTTAATGGAATGACCAGATAATCTAAAGCAATTTACAGTATTTTAAATCTGTCGTCACCTAAACGGTTTAATAAAGGGAAGGGGGTAGAATTTCTGTGAGGGTTCTTTGGATCTCCCGCTGTAAGCTCGGTGGAAATGGCCGTTTACGCCGTTTCTCTAACGTTTCTATCAAAATTAAGGCGAGAGATTGGGGAAACCCCCCTGTGGAAATATCAAGGGGTAGATTTAGGAGACAGCAAAAGGATGTTTACACTCTGACACTCTGTCTTTAACAGGTTAAGCCCCTGTTCCGTCACTTCAGTCGTACTGATATCTGCCTGCAGCAGAGGGAGCCTCTACGTGGCACAGATGAGAGTAAGTTTCAATAGTTCTTCATTGTTACTGTTTCTGAAGCTGCATTGAGCTACACCAAGTACACACTCGCTCTAGAATAAATCAAACCCATGTTCACTCCCTTCAACACCGTGGCTGCAGTGTGTACCATCCACAGGATTCACTGCAGCAACTCGCCAAGGCTTCTTCGACAGCACCTTCCAAATCCGCGACCTCTACCACCTAGAAGGACAAGGGCAGCAGGCACACGGGAACAACACCACCTGCACGTTCCCCTCCAATTCACACACCATCCCGACTTGGAAATATATCGCCATTCCTTCATTGTCGCTGGGTCAAAAATCCTGGAACTCCCTACCTAAATAGCACTATGGGAGAACCTTCACCACACTGACTGACGGTTCAAGAAGGTGGCTCATCACCACCTATTCATGGGTAATTAGGGATGGCCAATAAATGCTGGCCTTGCCAGCGACGCCCACGTCCCATGAACAAATTTAAAAAACCATGTTAGACAAGTAAATGCTTCCAATCAAACTGAAGCAACCAATGCTAAGTGGGTACACACTCTCTCTGAAACTCAGACACATCCATGTTGGACTAGTTTGCATTGAGCTGTGACCAAGAAGGACTGGTTTGCACAGTGAGTCAGGAATGTGAAAACAGTTGTTGTCGCCAGCACACTGTTGTGTTCAAGTGAGATGCAGGTGATGAATCAACATCAGAAGGGGAATGAGTCTGAGTTAATTGGCTTCCAAACATATGACTCCATTTAGTCAAGAGCTGTGGCATCAAAACAGTCGCAACATGAAGCAGAATAATTGCTGAACGAAACAACGCATTTAAAGAAAGAAAGACTTGCATTTATATAGCGTCTTTCACGACCTCAGAATGTCCCAAAGCACTTTACAGCCAATGAAGTATTTTTGAAGTGTAGTCACTGTTGTAATGTAGGAAATGTGGCAGCCAATTTGTGCATAGCAAGGTCCCATAAACAGCATTGAAATAAATGACCAGATAAACTGTTTTAGGTGTTGGTTGAGGGATAAATATTGGCCAGGACACCGGGAGAACTCTCCTGCTCTTCCTCGAATAGTGCTGTGGGATCCTTTATGCCCACCGGAAAGATGAGATTTGCTTGTGAACACTTTTCTACGTCACAATGATTTTTTAATTGACAAGCCAAATGAAGGGCCATATTCAAAAGCGCAGGACAACTTAATCAGACAGAACTGAAGGTGAACTAGGAGGGAGTGATTACATGACACCAAGCTTAGAATACTCATGCATAACTGTGGGGGAAATTTTCCCCTTTAGTGCTCCCAGCACAGAGTTTCACACACTGGAGCACTTATTGGGAATTCAGGAACGTGCCCGATTCACAGATCTGTGATTTTCTGCCCATTAATTATGGACATGCAAATCCGGCACCTGGATGATAATTTACCCGAACAAAGTGAAGCTACCATTCTGTGAGTGCAAAGGCACTCCAGCCAACCTAAATGTAGTATTTACCCAGGTACGGCGCAGGATGACTAAAAACTAAACGGATACGAGACATGTCTGAGAAATAACAGACTGAAGTGTAGCAAAAGGAAAAGGACCTGTTGTTTCTGGTTCTGTTCAGACCATGTTTTGTGTTTGCTAAGGTGCCAGGTTCTACTTGAATTCCCCTAACACTGCTCTTCATTCCATTCTCCCACCTCTCCTCACCAGTTTTCTGTCGTGTTTACGCAACTGATCATTCCTACGTGACTATCAAGAGCAGACTATCCGCTTCGGTGCAGGAGATCGTATTGTCTGTAGCTGAAAAACTTCAGCACTCTGAAGAAGAGTCAAAGCAGCAGCCGCCCAAAAACCTGCTACTGGTCGCTATGAGATCTTCGGGGGGTAAGACCTTGTTGTGCATTAATTATGAAACCCTTTCTCTTTGTAGGTCTGACTTGTACATTGAGGATTGATACTCCGTAAATATTGGTGCTACTGTCTTGTCCTGAGCCTCTGCCTATAGTTGGTGGGAAGCCAAGTGTCCTGGCTTTCAGTGGGCAGTGATAGTTTTGAGTGTTATTCCATGCCATCCTTCCATCTCTTCTGGTATCTGGCCTAGAGTGCTTTTCGCAAAACTGAATCAGTAAAACGCTGTCAATGAGTCACACCGTCTCTCCTCATACCTGCTGGAGAACTCAGTTTATGCAAAACTTCTTGAAGTATAGGATACTCCTTGAAGTATCTTATACATGTGAGTCAGCAGATGTGAGCCTGACAACATCACGTGGCAGTCTGGGTGTAGTTTATTCAGGGCACCGCACCTTAGAAAAGATATATTGGAAGGAGTGCAGCGCAGATTCACCAGAATGTTACCAGGGCTCCAAGGGTTAAATTATGAGGAGCGATTACATAAACTAGGCTTGTATTCCCTGGAATATAGAAGGTCAAGGGATGTTTTGATTGAGGTTTTTAAGACTTTTGAAAGGAATTGATAGGGTAGATAGAGAGAAACTTTTTCCACTGGTGAGGGAATCTAGGACAAGGGGACATAATCTTACAATCAGAGCCAGGCCATTCAGGAGAGAAGTTAGGAAACATTTCTTCACATAAAGGGTGGTAGAAGTGTGGAACTCTCTCCCACAAAAATCAATAGATGCTAGCTCAATTAATTTTAAATCTCAGAGCGATAGATTTTTACCGGCCAAGGGTACTAAAGGAAATGGAGCCAAGGCAGGTGAATGGAATTAGGATATAGATCAGCCACGATCTCATTGAATGGCGGAACAGGCTCGAGGGGCTGAATGGCCTACTCCTGTTCCTAAGCCCAGCTATAGGCCAAGGCTGGTAGTGCAGGATCCCACCAAGTTTGAAACGAGTAGAAGAGAAAGAAAGACTTGCATTAATGTAGCGCCTTTCATGACCTCAGGATGTCCCAAAGCACTTTACAACCAACAAAGTACTTTTGAAGTGTAGTCATTGTCTATCGCAACAGCCAATTTGTGCACAGCAAGGCCCCAGCGATCAGCAAGAGATAATGACTAGATCATCTGTTGCAGTGATGTCAGTTGAGGGATAAATATTGGCGAGGACACCAGAGAGAACTTCCCTGCTCTTCTTCGAGATAGCGTCATGGGATCTTTTACGTCCACCTGAGAGGGCACACGGGACCTCGGTTTAACGTTTCATCCGAAAGAAGGCACCTCTGACAGTGCAGCACTCCTCCAGTACTGCGCTGGAGTTTCAGCCTAGGTTATATGCTGAAGTCTCTGGAGTGGGGCTTGAACTCACAATTCTGACTCAGGCAAGAGTGCTACCACTGAGCCAAGGTTGACACCATGAAGCAAGGTAAATTAGGAAGCAGTGACACCAAGCTTGGATTTAGAAGATAGTAGGTTGCAGAAGGAAGAGAAGACTGAAGGAGTTGCAATATGTTGAATCCCTTGCATTAACAAATCTTGATTTCAGTGTGGGGAGGAGGAGTATGTAAGACAGTGTATATGAAACTTAGGGGGGAGCAAGAGAGCACTGACTGATGCAGTACTGATACAATAAAGCGTCACAAGGTTCTGTTGCTGAGTTTAAAATTAAACTCGCAGAACAAATGGTCAGATTTCAGCAGGGGTGCTGTAACTGCAGCTGAGATGCCAGATTGTTTGTGGCGGAAGGAATAGTTTTTCTGGAGGAGAGACTGGATTATGGGGAAGGTGTAAAATCAAAGCTGACAATAGTCCACGCGGAAAATTCAACGGTGTGCATATTATCCCCTCAACTGAGGCCGAAACTTTCAGCTGGGGCTGGTAAAAGTCTCTGATGCAGTCTCGTCTTCTGATTCTTTGCTGCCTCAGTAACGCTGAGCCTGTTCTTCCGAAGTAACACTCAAACTTTACGCTCTTGTTTTGCAGAAAAAACGATGTTTCGGTTGGACGAAGATTCCGTGTTTACAACCTTGGGCGTTAACACTCATCTGTTCGCCTGCACAAAGGACTGCATAGATTCACTGGTGAGGAAGAACCTTCCCATTATATTTGTATATGAGGGGGAGATAAGTTAAGCCCGGGGGGGGTGGGGGGAAGGCAAAGCCTTTCTACCATAGAAATTGGAGAGTAAGGGACAGTTTACTTCTATAATTAAAGTAAAAAGAGACAATTTTTTTCGATGGACTTAAATTTATTGATCATGAACATAGGACTGTAACGATCTGTCAATAATGCCAGCCAGCCTCAAACTGTGCCAAACTGCATCCATAACGAACTGTGCCAAGCCAAAGTACAACATGATTACCTAAGACTAAGCATAGGAGTACTTGTTAGAATGACGAGCATTTCAGAAGTAATTCAGTGCCATTAAGAAAAAGCACAGGATTCATTTATCAGGAATTCGCAGGCCTGATTCAGAGAATGCCTTTTGTTGTGTTCATACGTTTCGCTTCCTGATTATTAACTGTGTCCAAACAATTTGCTGACTCAAAACAGATGTGTTTAAACCTAAGACTGACACGTCAATCCTTCGTCTATGCTGAGTTAGCTAATCTCAGCCTCGGCAGTAGTAAGGGTGCCACGAATAGCCTCAGCAGCCCGAGGCTAGGGAGGGGGGGAAAAAAACCTGTTTGTTTCTGTGGAGCGCTTTGGGCATTTTACTACGTTAAAGGCGCTATATAAATGCAAGTAGTTGTTGTTGTTGCTTGTGATCGTTATCTCGCCACTTCTGCTGGGAAAGTGACTGTATGGTGAGGGCAGGATCAGCCTTGGCTTTAATAGCTTCCCCCCGCTCGCCATGGCTCCCACTGACACTCACTGTTGAGGATCACACATAAACAATGGCCAATTCATTGAGGTACCGGAGTGCGGCGGGCTTTTAAGCAGCTCTACTCCAGCAAGAGTCAGCACCTTCAGGACATATATATAGAGAACGCTGGAAAAATTGCTTCAAACCAGATTTGAGCTCAAATATTACCTCCTATTGTAATAGGTTTTTTTTCTAAAATATACTTTATTCATAAAATTTGAAACAATACATACAATACAGTTGTCATATCACATTCCAAACGTACACAATACAGATTATACAATTTGCAGGTTACATAATTACAGTTCATGACACTCTAGGGTGTCTCATTGCATTACACTCAATAAAGATTATTGATTACAGATTCATTACAGGTACATTACATCAATTTGAATTTACATTTTGCCCGAGGGGGTTTTTCCCTGATTGCAGCCCCTCGGTATACAATTGCGGGAAGGCTCTATCCGGTTGCCTTTCCCCACAGAGCCTTTGCGGCGGCCGCACCCAGCCTTAGTGCGTCCCTGAGAACCTAGTCCTGGACCTTGGAATGTGCCAGTCTGCAACACTCGGTCGAGGACAGCTCCTTGCACTGGAAGACCAGCAAGTTTCGGGCAGACCAAAGGGCGTCTGTCACCGAGTTGATGGTCTTCCAGCAGCAGTTGATGTCCATCTCGGTGTGCGTCCCCGGGAACAGCCCGTAGAGCACAGAGTCCTGTGTTACGGAACTGCTCAGGACAAATCTGGACAGCTGCCACTGCATCTCTTTCCAGACCTTCCTTGCAAAGGCACGTTTCAGAAGGAGATGGGTGAAGGTCTCGTCTCCACCGCAGCCTCCTCTGGGACAGTGTGCGGTGGCGCTGAGAGTCCAGGAGTGCATGAAGGATCTGACGGGAAGGGCCCTTCTCACCACCAGCCAAGCTAGGTCTTGGTGCTTGTTTGAAAGCTCTGGCGATGAGGCGTTCTGCCAAATGACATTGACAGTCTGCTCGGGGAACCAACCGACAGGATCCATCATCTCCTTTTCCCGCAGGGTCTCGGACGTTACGTGCGGACCATTTACTGATCGCGCTGTGGTCGAAGGTGTTTTTTTGCACAAACTTTTCAACGAAGGACAGGTTGGGGGGGGAACGGTCCAACGGGCAGCATGGCCAGGCCCATCCATCGCAACACCCGGGATAGGTAGAACCTCAGCACGTAGTGACACTTTGTGTTTGCTTGCCAAGGGTCCACACAAAGCTTGATGCAGCCGCACACTAAAGTGGCCCTCAGGATGAGGGCCACGTTGGGCATGCCTTTCTCCCCTTTCTCCGGAGATTTGTACATAGTTTCCCTGCGGACATGGTCCATTTTTGATCTCCAGATAAAGTAGAAGATGGCTCGGGTGACTGTCGCGGCGCAGGAGCGAGGTATGGGCCAGACCTGCGCCAAGTACAGCAACACCGAGAGCACCTCGCACCTGATGACCAGGTTTTTGCTCACGATCGAGTGGGATCGTCAATCCCCTGTCCCAGTTTCTGCTTCACCTTAGAAATACGCTCCTTCCAGTTCTTGGTGCACGCCCCCGCCCCCCCGAACCAGATCCCCAGCACCTTCAGGTAACCCGACCTGACAGTGAAGGGGACAAAGGCTCGGTCGGTCCAGTTCCTAAAGAACATGGCCTCACTCTTGGTACGATTTACCCTGGCCCCCGAGGCCTGTTCGAACTGGTCACAGATGCTCATCAATCACATAAACGGCCAGTTTAAACAAATTGTCTTATTCCATGACTTTAACAAAGGAAAACTGATATGACTTGTACATTCTCACTAAAACTAAGACACCACACATCAAAATGACCCCATTATGTGAATTCTATTTACTCAATTAACATATGTATAGTGAACTCTTTCTAGAAACCTTAATTATTAGCAGGCTTATCCCAAGCCACAGAACTAATTACCATAATGAGACATATTTAATCACCCCATCAGCCTATCACTGCTTCTCTAATTATCTTATTGTTTCCTAACATCAGTTTCCCAGAGAAAACAATGTGACGTAGATTCTGCAGATCTTAGGGCTATGCCCAGAGCTGTCAATCGCAGCACCCCGTGTGGCAGTCCTTGCCAGATACAGATACATGTTTATGTAACTAGCTTAATTTCTTTCCTCTCCAGCACAAGAAATATTTAAATTTGCAAAACAAATTTGTAAATTTATACCATTTACCAATATATTATTCATTTTAAAATGTTTCCCCTTCCTATTATTAGTTTGTTCTTTTCTTAAAAAAAAAAGAGCAGTCTTTATCTCATCCCTTTCTATATCAGCGACACTAGTTAAGCAAGTTATTATTTTTAACTTAGCATAAGTTATGCTTAACCTTTTATAAATTACTGGTTAGGCTTCAGTTGGAGTAGTGTGTCCAATTCTGGGCACCACACTTTAGGAAGGATGTCAAGGCCTTGGAGAGGGTGCAGAGGAGATTTACTAGAATGGTACCAGGGATGAAGGACTTCAGTTATGTGGGGAGACTAGAGAAACTGGGATTGTTCTCCTTAGAGCAGAGAAGGTTAAGGGGAGTTTTAATAGAAGTGTTCAAAATTATGAAGGTTTTTGATAGAATAGCAAGGGAGAATCTGTTTACAGTGGCAGGAGGGTCGGTAACCAGAGGACACCAATTTAAGTTAATTGGCAAAAGAACCAGAGGGAAGATGAGGAGATTTTTTTTTACGCAGCGAGTTGTTATGATCTGGAATGCACTGCCTTAAAGGGTGGTGAAAGCAGTTTCAATAGTAACTTTCAAAAGGGAATTGGATACGTACTTGAAAAGGAAACATTTGCAGAGCTATGGGAAAAGAACAGGGGAGCGGAACAAATCTTTCAAAGAGCCAGCATAGGCACAATGGGCCGAATGGCCTCCTTCTGTGCTGTATGTTCCCAATATTTTTTAATAGTTGTCCTGGGTGCTTTTTCTGAGGACCTTCTAGAGGTGTACAAGATACTTAATAGGACAGAGAAAGTAAATCCAGAACAGAACTTTCAAATACACTGATGCAGCAGGTCGAGTGGGCACAAGTCCAAGGTTGTGAACAATTAGACACAGAGGATAATCATCATCTAAAACGGGTTGCCAGGAAGGGTTGTCGAGGCCAGGGAGCTGAACTCATCTATTGAAAAAAGGTAGTTGCTGTAACAAGGAGATGGGAGGGTTGGAATTCTCAAAAGACGAAATCAGATGAGTTAAAGGGCTTTCTTCTTGTGAGCTGTCCTTTTACCTCTGAACCTGCTTTTGGACTGAACCCTCAGAAGAGGAATCAAGCTGCAGCGTCCAGACAATGTAAAGAGATCTGAGTTTTGGGGAAAAACTGATGGTACGGGTGATCCAAACTCAACTAGGAGTTGTAATTAGCCAGGTTAGGGGTATGAGGAGAGTTTAGTGACTTATCTCGACACAGAAAGGAAAGACAAGTGCTAGAGATACGGAGCGGGTCCATATCATATGAAACAATAAAAAAGGCAAGTTCAAAATTTGGGTTGAGACAAACAATCTTCCCTTTTCAAAAAGGGAAAAAAAAGAAAGACTTGCATTTATATAGCGCCTCTCATGACCTCAGGACGTCCCAAAGTGCTTCACAGCCAATGGAGTACTTTTGAAGTATAGTCACTGTTGTAATGTAGGAAAGTAATGATGGAGAAAGTAAACCCAGATCAGAACTTTCAAAGATACCAATGCAGCAGGACCAGAGGGCACAAATCCAAAGATATGAACAATTAGGCACAGAGCATAATTATTAGCTAGAATGGGTTGCCAGGAAGGGATGTTGAGGCCAGGAAGCTGGATTTAACTATTTGAAAAAAAGGTAGATTCTGTAACAAGGAGGTGCTAGGGTTTTCAGATACTAATGGACATGTTGTGTATTTCCAGCATTTTGCGTTTTATATTTCAAATTTTCAGCATTTTAAGTTGTTTTTATCTCTAAAGATATTTTTGTCCAACAGCAACTAATTACAGTAAACAGCTCGAGGATAGTTTTTTCAAGGATGTTCTTCCAGCCTTGCCACTGCCGTATCAATGCCAAGTACAGGACTAACACTGGGTACAGTGTGCAGCCTTGCCACTGCGACCCTATCTCCCCTACTGCACTCCCCGCTAGTGAGGCTCCACACTGGGAGCACAGGCTCTCAAAATCACCCCTACAACTCCTTAATTTGGGAGCAAAAGTTGAACCATTAACACCATCAAAACTGAAGGAGTTTCTAAATTAAATGACTTGGATGAGTGAAAAATGTCACTCATGATTTTCCATAAGAATACTATTGTAAGCCGTTGATTTATTTATTTATTTATTTATTTGCAATAATTGCATTTTTAAAAAATGTCTTAAATGATGTCTTTCAGATTTCAAGGATTGAAGCTGTCCTGTAATAGCAGTGTTTGCTGCAGTAACATGACCTTACATTAGGGGGCACCATTGAGCTTGTTCTCAAATGACTCGTTTAGGAGACACTTAGTGCTACTGCAGCACTGGTGATACCAGATTTAGTACAGCAATGTTGCAACCATGGGAATCACATTAATGATTTATTGAATTTGTTTTAATGCACAATATTCATCAGGATAGAAAGGACAGAGAGAGAAAAATGATCTTTTTCACCAAGTTTCAGCTTGAGTCAATTAGTAGCACTCTTGACTCTGAGTCAAAAGGTTGTAGATTCAAAATCCCCACTACAGGACTTGGGGATGTAAACTAGCCTGACACTTCAGTGCAGTACTGAGGGAGTGCAACATTGTCAGAGGTGGCGTCTTTCAGATGAGATATTAAATCGGTGTCCTGTCTGCCAACTCGGGTGGACGGAAAAGATCCCACTGCACTATTTGGAGAAGAACAGGGAGTTCTCCCGGTGTCCTGGCCAAAATTCCTCCCTCAACTAGCACCAAAAATCGATTATCTGGTGATTCATTAATTTGCTATTTGTGGGACTTTGCTGTGATCAAATTGCCTGTCGTGTCTAACTATATAACCACGGTGACTACACTTCAAAGATAACCTTTTGATTGTAAAACACTTTGGGATGTTCTACAGTGCTGTATAAATACAAGCTCTATCCCAGTGAATAGCGCACATCAAAATAATAGCGCAAAATCAATAAATGTCAAGATAATCAGTTCTAGCAATGCTGCCATGGTCATAGCCCACTGATTTATCAGCCATTATAATTTCAGAAGGTAAAATGATGGCCTTTAAGGTTAAATAGGTGCCAGCGCCCTTTCTTAAAATGATTTTCTGCACAAATGTAACATTGAATAGCACGCTACGTGACTGCTGACTGTGTTGTTTCTCACGTCCCGTGTTAATTCGCAGGTTCCGCCACCTGCCGTCGAACGCCTATCCCACGAAGGACCAGAAATCAACGAAATGAACATGGAGGAAATGGCCAGTCAGATCACGGCATTTGACTGGGAGCTTTTAAATTGCGTGCATGAGGTGTGTAGCCCAGGGCTCTCCAGCATGTTTCAAACGTCACCGTATAATATTCAGTTATTGTGCACTGCTTAAAGAGGGACGGAAAGGCTGGCACAACTATGTAAAAGTACATGAGGAAAAAGAAAATTTACGCAGCGAGTAGTTATGATCTGGAATGCACGGCCTGAAAGGGTGGTGGAAGCAGATTCAATAGTAACTTTCAAAAGGGAATTGGATATATACTTGAAAAGGAAAAATTTGCCGATCTGTGGGGAAAGAGTAGGGTTGGTGGGACTAATTGGATAGCTATTTCAAAAAGCCAGCACAGGCACAATGGGCCGAATGACCTCCTTCTGTGCTGCATGATTCTATGAAGTACTCCTACCTGTGTATCTCCTTCAAACTAAGCATCTTGTGTTGTTGGTTGGGTAGTTTCAGCCTCATTGAGACTGTTGATTTCCTCATTAGCTGCCCCAGTGTTGTAGGTCACAGAGTAAGTTCCATGGAACACCTCCACTTATTTCAGTGTGAGCCGACTGTACGGACTGTTCTGGGGACAGATCAGACGCCATCTAATTCCAGAAAAACCACTCATGGTTGAGTGTGTAGCCATACTTAGCTGAGAGAGATTTCTCAGTTCATGTGGCTCCTCGTCATCCATTAGGCTGGTGGAAGTGCCAAGAACCATTGATATCAATGGGGCCTCTCTCTACAGTTGTATTTACACTGCGCACGGAGTACAAATCACTCGAGTTTGCTCCAGGTGTGCACACCGTGTTTACTCTGTAATAAGCGATTTGCAGTTTGGGTTTGAAACCCTTAAGAGCTGAGAGTTTCTTATTGAGTTCCTGGCACCGTGGAGAGTCAGATCACTGTATTTACACACCAAATGCAACAACTTGCATTCAAATAGTGCCTTTAACATAGTAAAACGTTCCATGACACTTCACAGGAGCGATTATCAAACAAAATTTGACACCGAGCCACGTGAGATATGTCCCCAGAACAGTCCGTACAGTCGGCTCACGCAGGTGACCAAAAGCTTGGTCAAAGAGGTAGGTTTTAAAGAGCGTCTTAAAGGAGGAGAGAAAGGCGGAGAGGTTTAGGGAGGGAATTCCAGAGCCTAGGGTCTAGGCAGCTGAAGGCATGGCCGCCAATGGTGGAACAATGAAAATTGGGGATGGGCAAGAGGCCAGAATTGGTGAAGTGTAAACCACTTTGCTGCAAAGCTAAGAAAGCTAAAGTTGCCTGTAAACACAACATGGGGCACAAGTGAGATGATTCCAGGAACCTATGTTGGAGACCTGAAGTGTTGGGTCTCCATGAGGCTGCAAATAACCTGTAAAAATGAGGGTACTTAATCAAAGGCTCTGCATCTCATGATTACTTGTATATTTTAAGTGATGGGCAAAGGAGGAGTTTGCGTTGAAAGTGCTGCCTGAAACTTTCCTTCTCTTTTACTATATCATTACTTTAATTAATGTTTGATGTACATGCCATTGCAGAATGAAGGATGTGTGATGTTTTCCTAACATCTTTTTAAGGTTATATCGGCGTCTGAAAGTAACCCAGTATTTAAGTGATTTCCACCCTCTAGGCTGACATGCATTCTGCATTCACATGTGGGGCACTGCTCTGAAGCTAGGGCCCATAAATATAAGATAGTTGCTAATAAATCCAATAGGGAATTCAGGAGAAACTTCTTTACCAGAGCGTGGTAAGAATGTGGAACTTGCTACCACAGGAGTAGTTGAGGCAAATAGCATAGATGCACTTAGGGAGAAGCTAAATAAGTACATAAGGGAGAAAGGAATAGAAGGATATGCTGATAGGGTTAGATGAAGTAGGGTGGGAGGAGGGTCATGAGGAGCATCAACACAGCACAGACCAGTTGGGCCGAATGGCCCGTTTCTGTGCTGTAAATTCTATGTTGTGTGTTAACGTGTGCGCTGATTTCCTTACAGCTGGAGCTGATCCACTATGTCTTCCGGAACGAGAGCATTCGGAGGCGAACAGCGAACTTGGAGCTGGTGCTGCAGCGGTGCAGTGAGGTGCAGCACTGGGTCGCTACCGAGATACTGATGTGTGAACGCCTGGGCAAGCGAGTGCAGCTTCTCAAGACCTTCATCAACATCGCTGCTCTGTAAGTGCTCATCTGGAATTAAAGGACGTGATCAGTGTCTGCGGGGACGGGGATGAGGAAAGCTGGTGGAATGCATTAAGGAGGAATTTGTTGTGACAGCATGGTTTTAGCACCATGCCGTTTAGACCAGGAGGGTCTCACGTTTCCTCTCTGGTTGTGTGCTGAGCTAGTGTTAGCTTGGCTCAGTGGCAGCGCTCTCTCGTTTGGGTCAAAGGGTTGTGGGTTCGAGTCCTGCTACAAATATGAGCACATCATCTAGAGTCATAGAGTCATACAGCACGGATAGAGGCCCTTCGGCCCATCGTGTCCGCGCCGGCCATCAGCCCTGTCTACTCTAATCCCATATTCCAGCATTTGGTCCGTAGCCTTGTATGCTATGGCATTTCAAGTGCTCATCCAAATGCTTCTTGAATATTGTGAGGGTTCCTGCCTCCACAACCCTTTCAGGCAGTGAGTTCCAGACTCCAACCACCCTCTGGGTGAAAAAGTTCTTTCTCAAATCCCCTCTAAACCTCCCGCCTTTTACCTTGAATCTATGTCCCCTTGTTATAGAACCCTCAACGAAGGGAAAAAGCTCCTTAGTATCCATCCTATCTGTGCCCCTCATAATTTTGTACACCTCAATCATGTCCCCCCTCAGCCTCCTCTGCTCCAAGGAAAACAAACCCAATCTTCCCAGTCTCTCTTCATAGCTGAAGTGCTCCAGCCCTGGTAACATCCTGGTGAATCTCCTCTGCACCCTCTCCAAAGCGATCACATCCTTCCTGTAGTGTGGCGACCAGAACTGCACACAGTACTCCAGCTGTGGCCTAACCAGTGTTTTATACAGCTCCATCATAACCTCCTTGCTCTTATATTCTATGCCTCGGCTAATAAAGGCAAGTATCCCATATGCCTTCTTTACCACCTTATCTACCTGTTCCGCCGCCTTCAGGGATCTGTGAACTTGCACACCAAGATCCCTCTGACCCTCTGTCTTGCCTAGGCTGACACCTCATTGCAGTACCGAGGGAGTGTTGTGTTGTATTGTTGGAGGTGCCGCCTTTCTCGTGAGTTCCCCACCACCTCTTCAGGCGGACGTAAAAGATCCCTTGACATTTTTTCGAAGAACAGCAGGATGTTCTCCCAGTGTCTTGGCCAACATTCATCTCTCGGGCAACATGACCAGAAAGGGATTAACTGGTCGTTCCTTCTTTGCTGTATGTCGGATCTTGGCTGTGAGTAATTGGCTGCCACGAGTGGCTACATAGCAATAGTAACAACACTTCAAAAGTAATTCATTGGCTGTAAAGTACTTGGGGAAGTCCTGAGGACATGACAGGCGTTACATAAATGTAAGTCTTTTTGACTAATCTCAGCTGCGGCAGTGGTAGTGCCCCCTACAACATTCCTCAGTGCCCTGGGCTAGAAAAAGGAAAGAATCAGCCAAGGTTCCCGCTCCAGATTGCTATCCGATGACCTCAACCTGGAGCATTAGGTGAGGATGTGATGCCACCCATGGTTAAATATCCTGGCAACACTCACTGGCTAGGCTTATAGATCAAGAATGGATGAGGTACAGGATGGCTGTTTGTGCCCATGGGATCACACTCCAGCGTAAACCAGGAGAAGAGGGAAAGAGAAAAAACTCCTGCAGTTTACTAGAGGTGATAAAAATCGCCCTTGTCAGGTGAATGAGCTTGAGCAGTTGAGATAAAGGATGTTGTTTACGATAAGGCAGCAGAAGCCCTGTATTAATCAGATTCTACTTTCTGTAGGCAGTCTAGACGTATCACGCAGATCGCACAAGATAATCAGAGGCTTCAGTTTCAGGGCGACCACAACATCTGCCATTCCCATAATTTAAGGGGCGTCTATGCCTGAGGTTCTGGGCTCACGGACTCCACCCAGTGAGTGCAGGCTGTGAATCACACAGTGGCGGTGTGCAGTCACTTACACAAGAAGGCCTGTTTTTTGAAGTTTACACTTATTAACCTGACAGCTCCCACAGCACCTGTTCAGGTAACCCAAACATCAACATTGGAAATCCTTGTGTATAAGAGTTTAATCCCTGTCATCAGTAAAACTTCACTAGCTAATAACTAACTGACAGTAATTAGATGTTCCATCGCAACTTTCACAACTAACAGCAAGGTGGGGACCCTCTGAGAAATACGCTAACAGTAATAATTAATGTATCAGATTAGCACTGTTAACAAATCAATTTTTATCCAGGTATATTCACTTGCCTCGCCCTCCGAGAGCACAGATTGGAAAGTTGGGTGCACGTTGTCCAGGATTTTCTGACCATTTAAAATACTGGCCAGAAAATCATGGGCAGTGCCCGCCCGAACTTCTGCTATGTGGGTGAGGCTCCCTGCCGGGAGTGTCAAGTAGTACGATTACTCACGGACACACACGCACTCTCCTAGTTTGTGTGTCTGTCATCCTAACTCTTAACTGTAGAGAGATTGAAATCGTCCAGATGCTACAAGAAAATTCCCACTGGATCCTTTCACGACCTCAGGACCTCCCAAAGCGTTTGCAGCCTATGAAGTACTTTTGAAGTGTAGTCACTGTTGTAATGGAAATGTGGCAGCCAATTTGCACACAGCAAGATCCCACAAACAGCAATGTGATACATGACCAGATAATCTGTTTTAGTGAATGTTGGTTGAGGGATAAATATTGGCCAAGACGTATGAAAAATCAGGGATAAGAGAAAGCCATTCAGCCAAGCGTAGATCATCCCTCCAGGGCATTGACTCTCCCATTCATGACATCAAATTTTATTTTGAATAAACCCAATATTTTTATGCTATTGCCTTCTTCAGTAAATGACTCCAAGCTTTGTTACTGTTTGAGGCAAGAGATTTTTCCTGAAATCTATCTAGTATTAAAAGTTTTGTGTCTGCGCAAGATGGCTGTCATGTAGCCCTGTAGTATATGCATCAAATTCCATCTCCTTGTCCTGGTTTACAAATCCCTCTATGATCTATCCCCAGTTCACCTCTGCAACCTCCTCCAACCCTGTGTCCAGCCCTCGCTCTTTGGTCCTGTTGATTCTGGCTTCTGTGCGTCACTGTTCCTTCTGCTCCACTATCAATGGCCCAGACCTCAGCCAATCTCTGGAGCTCCCTCCCTTCTCTCCTTACCTTTTTAAAACTCCCTCAAAACCTACCTTTTTGGCGATGCTTTTAGTTTTCTCTCCTAACTCTTCTACGCATTTTGATGTCCGTTTCTCCACTATAAGGTGCCTTGGAACATTTACTACATTAAAGATGCTGTATAAATCTACGTTGTTGCTTTCTTGAATGTAGCCATGAACAGTTGGATTTTTAGCTCCCAATTTTTGAAGTTGATATTTCCAGGCCTGTGATGCCCCTAACTTTGGCTTCAGACTTCACCTCCTTAAGTCCTTCTGGCTTTCCGCCTCCTTTTAAAAACATCTGCAAAGCTTGTCCGTTCGACCAAGCTTTTGGTCACCCTTCCCAATCTTTTCTGCAATGGCAACTCCTTTCCGTACATCTATTTGTGAAACATCTTGGGGCATTTTATATGTTGAAGGTGCTATGTGTAAATGCAAGTCGTTGCTATTGGACTCAAACCCACGAGAAAACCCTGTTGTTGAATTGTGAGAGCCCCTCCCTCTTACACATCAATGTTTCACCTGCTTATCCTAATGTCTCCTTCCTCTTCCAGCTGTAAGGAGAAGCAGAACCTGTTCTCGTTCTTTGCCATCATCATGGGCCTGTGCAACGCTGCAGTCAGCCGCCTCTGTCTGACCTGGGAGGTAAGTGGAACACAAAGCAATCAAAGCGTGTCTGAATTCTATGCACTGCGCAGTTTACGCTCATCGTCACATTTATTATGAACGTATATTAATAATGGGCCGGATTTTGCTGTGAGCAGCGAACGAACGGCACCCGCCATTCATTAAACTTGGACTTGCCCATCGACTCTTCGTGGGCTTTTGCACGGCAAGTTCCTCTGATCGGGCCCTCAATCCAGCACGATGCCCTCTTCCGGGCATCTGGGACCTGTGTGAACGGGGCAAGCAGCTGTATATCCCCTTAACCAACCAGATTGGAGCATCATTAATGAGCAGCGCAGAGTCTGAACCAGGAAGTGTAAGTTAGAATAGTGAATTCAATGTCAGATCAGGTACAGAAAGCACAATAAAGAGAGAGCAAGAAAGATTGAATTAAGAGACAGGGGGGAAAAAAAGTGAAAATGTAAAAAAAATGTTTTTTATTAAATGTCCAACAACAATTCAAATACGAAGGAATGAGATTCCACACTTGTAAAAGTTAATTTTCAGTGCCAGAGAGGTTGTTTGGCAGTTATTGAGACTTACCACGCTGTTAAAAATGTGCTTAGACTTGAAACGACTTGACGTACCTTTTTTGGCAAGATTAGTTCGTATCCATCACACCGTTCCGTTCATTTGAATAGGGAGCCAGCCGGCAAGATGTCGTTTTCACAGAGCTTACTGAGGAGGGTCACGTGGTACAGAAACTTCCGTATTTCCGTGTTTGACTGCGCATGTGCAGTCGCTGGAAGTTACCGTTATTTCTGTGCAAATCAGACAGTGAGCCCTGTTAGCCTTGCCGTTATTTTCACTGCAAAATCCGGCCCATTGCTAATTAACCCATTAAGTTTACTGACTATCTTTGGTGTTCTGGTGTCTAGTTCACCAGATTAATTATCACGAACAGAAGGTGCTTTGTTTTATTTTTTCTAGCCTGTAATTTTCTCCTCCCTTCTCCTGAAAGCACTGGCCCTTTGCTGGAGTGGAGCCTGAACCCACAGTCTTCCGTCTCCGAGGCAAGAGAGTGCTACCAGCTCAGTCTAACTGAAACTCCAACACACAAACTTCAACTCATCCAGAACTCTATTCCCCACCTCCTACCCTGCTCACCTATCACCCCAATTTTTGATGGCCTCCTTTCCCCTGATGCCTCAATTTCAAAATCTGTCTTCAAATCCCTCAAGTGGCCTTGCCTATCCTATTTTCGCAACCTTCTCCAGTCCAATGACCCTCCTAAGAACATAAGAAATAGGAACAGGAGTAGGCCATATGGCCCCTTGAGCCTGCTCTGCCATTCAATAAGATCATGGTTGATCTTCTACCTCAACTCCACTTTCCTGCTCTATCTCCATATCCCTTGATTCCCTTAAGAGTCCACAAAAAAAACCTCTGACTCTGCCCCGTCAGCTCTTCTAACTCTGGTCCATTGCGCAATCCTCTCTCCTCTATAATCAGTTCCAGAGTTTCAGTAATTTAACCCCCCCACTCTGGAACTCCCTCTTTAAATCCATCCACTTTGCCACATCTCTTCCCAACTTCAAAATCCTACTTAAAACCAATCTTTTCGACTGTGCTTCATGTAATTTCGCTTTACCCACAACTGTTAACTACCGTGGGCCATTTTGCCATGTTAAAGATGCTATAAAGATGTAGGTTGTTGTTGGTGGCCGTGCCTTCAGCTGCCTAGGCCCTAAGCTCTAGAATTCCCTTCCTAAAGCTCTCGACTTCTCTCTCTCTTCCTTTTAAGATGTTCCTTGAAACCTACCCCTTTGACCAAGATTTCGGTCACCTGTCCTAATATCTCCTTATGCGGCTCGGTGTCAAAATTTGTCTGATTACGCTCCTGTGAAGCGCCTTGGGACATTTCACTATGTTAAAGGTGCTACATAAATGCAAATTGTTGTTGTAGTAGTTGCAGTAGTAGGTATACATTGGAGGAGGCCAATTGGCCCTATGCTTACTACATAGAAATCTGAAAACATTTCAGGGTACTGGCATCTAGTTATTACACCAGAATAAAATACCTGCATAAACACTGCCTCCTTTTGAGTGAGTGAGGTTTTATCAGTAAATTTCAGTACAATGATACTTCCAGCAATTTAAAAAGCATCATAGCAGTTGCTACAGCGAGAGTGCTAGGCAACTTTCTATGACGTCAGCTTGTTCTGACTTTATATTATACCTACAGGAGATCCCAAGGTTGCTTCATTGTGTAAAAAAAACAGAGATTTCTACATAAATGTTTTAACAGCTCAGGAAAGTTGTGTGTAAATTTTATGAGCAATTTTCTTTGAAAAATCTGATGTTATTGACAACTGAATTGTTTTTCTCATATGAAAAATACACATCAGCAAGACTGACAAATGTATCATGGCTACAGTGCAGATCCGACATAGCAGATTCGGCTAATTCAATATGAAGGCTGATGAAGAGTAAAGACATTACAATAGCATGCATGAATCTAGCAGAGTAATCTGTCTGAAACATTTTGTAATCAATTTTATACGTAGCACTGCTGAATCATAGAATAGAATCGTTGCAACACAGAAGGAGGCCATTCAGGCCATCGAGCCTGTGCCGGCTCTTTGTAAGAGCAATCCAGTTAGGCCCATTCCCCCGTTCTCTCCCCATAGTTCTGCAAATTTTTTCTCTTCAAATATTTATCCAATTCCTTTTTGAAAGCCACGATTGAATCTGCCTCCACCACCCTTTTCAGGCAGCGCATTCCAGATCATAACTACTCGCTGCGTAAAATAAAGTTTTTCCTCACGTCGCCTTTGGTTCTTTTGCCAATCATCTTAAATCTGTGTCCTCTGGTTCTCGACCCTTCCACCAATGGGAACAGTTTTTATTTACTTTATCTAAACCCGTCATGATTTTGAACACTTCTATCAAATCTCCTTTCAACCTTCTCTGCACTACGGAGAATAACCCCCAGCTTCTCCAGTCTATCCACGTAACTGAAGCCCCTCGTCCCTGGAACCATTCTAGTAAATCTTTTCTGCACCTTCTCTAAGGCCTTCATATGCTTCCTGAAGTGCAGTGCCCAGAATTCCAGTTGTGGCCTAATCAGTGTTTTATAAAGATTCAACATTACTTCCTTGCTTTTGTACTCTATGCCTCTATTTATAAAGTCCAGGACCCCGTATGCTTTTTTTAATCGCTTTCTCAACCTGTCCTGCCACCTTCAAAGATTTGTGCACATATACCCCCAGGTCTTCCTGTTCCTGCACCCTCTTTAGAATTGTACCATTTAGTTTATTTTGCCTCTCCTCATTCTTCCTGCCAAAATGTATCACTTCGCACTTCTCTGCATTCAATTTCATCTGCCATGTGTCCGCCCATTCCACCAGCCTGCTTATGTTCTCTTGAAGTCTATTACTATCCTCCTCACTGTAGACTACACTTTCAAGTTTTATGTCATCTGCAGATTTTGAAATTGTGCCCTGTACACCCAAGTCCAAGTCATTGATATATATCAAAAAAAGCAGTGGTCCTAGTAACAACCTCTGGGGAACACCACTGTGAACCTTCCTCCATTCTGAAAAACAACCGTTCACCACTACTCTCTGTTTCCTGTCACTTAGCCAATTTTGTGTCCATCCTGCCACTGCCCATTTTATTCCATGGGCTTCAATTTTGATGACAAGCCTATTATGTGGCACTTTATTAAACGCCTTTTGAAAGTCCATTTACACAACCCTCTCTGTACCTCATCAAAAAACTCAATCAAGTTAGTTAAACACGATTTGCCTTTAACAAATCTGTTCTGGCTTTCCTTTTATTAATCCACACTTGTCCAAGTGACTTTTAATTTTGTCTCGGTTTATCGTTTCTAAAAGCTTCCCCACCACCGAGGTTAAACTGACTGGCCTTTTCTTTACATCCTTTTTTTGAACAAAGGTGTAACATTTGCAATTCTCTAGTACTCTGGCACCACCCCCATATCTAAGGAGGATTGGAAGATTATGGCCAGCACCTCTGCAATTTCCACCCTTGCTTCCCTCAGCAACCTAGGATACATCCCATCCGGACCGGGTGACGTATCTACTTTAAACGTAGCCAGCCTTTCTAGTACCTCCTCTATCTATTTTCACCCCATCCAGTATCTCAACAACCTCCTCTTTTACTGTGACTTTGGCAGCATCTTCTTCCTTGGTAAAGACAGATGCAAAGTATCCATTTAGTACCTCAGCCATGCCCTCTGCCTCCATACATAGGTCTCCTTTTTGTCCCTAATCGGTTCCACCCCTCCTCTTACTACCCGTTTACTATTTATATGCCTACAGAAGACTTTTGGATTCCCTTTTATGTTAGCCGCCAGTCTATTCTCATACTCTCTCAGAATGGACAATAAAATGGCTGCATTTTCAATCGTTTCACATTGAAGTTAGAAACTGTATATATGTTGAGTTAATCACTGCTCACAAAAGGCATCAATAGAAAATAATAGTCTTCGTGTGTCAAAAGGGTACTTAAATCACATAAAGTAGATGTAGATGTGGGAGGAAGAGAAGTCTAAAGATACTTTTACACTATTGAAGTGATGTTGACTACAGACATGCAGTTGTCCATTGACTGCAATCCATTGTGTAAGCAAGTCTAGGCTCGGCGAAAATATAGGCCTACAATCCTGCCTTGGGGATAAGAGAGGCTGGTTTTGTAATGTAAATGTGGGGAACACAGCCCCACACAGTTGCCATCTGTGGGGCCCAGCACACTACTGAGACCAGCTCCCTCATCCGAATGTACAAGTGGATGGATGGTGCATAAACATTTCTCTCAGGAAGCAGTGTCAAGTGTGAGGCCATGATGTGGAGATGCCGGTGATGGACTGGGGTTAACAATTGTAAACAATTTTACAACACCAAGTTATAGTCCAACGATTTTATTTTTAATCCCACAAGCTTTCGGGGGCTTTCCCCTTCCTCAGGCGGTGTGGAAGTGACAATTTCGAATCCTTCGCATTTTAAGATCACATAACAAAGCCTGGTGATTACTGCCCGTTGCCAAGGCAATCACAGTGAGCAGACAGAAAGGTGTCATCTAAAAGGCCACTGAATATACAACCCCCCAAAAAAAAAAAGAGAGAGACAGAACGAAGACAGTCAATGACCCGTTATATTAAAAACAGATAACATTTGTTCGCTGGTGGGGTTACATGTAGTGTGACATGAACCCAAGATCCCGGTTGAGGCCGTCCTCATGGGTGCGGAACTTGGCTATCAATTTCTGCTCGACGATTTTGAGAGTTGGTGTATGAAATGGTTGCGGAGTGTGCGAGAGGTACGGCGGCAGAGTCTCTCAGCATAATCCGAGTTGTATGTGGACACCGGGATCTTGGGTTCATGTCACACTACACGTAACCCCACCAGCGAACAAATGTTATCTGTTTTTAATATAACGGGTCATTGACTGTCTTCGTTCTGTCTCTCTCTCTTTTTTTTTCTTTTTTTTTTGGGGGGGTTGTATATTCAGTGGCCTTTTAGATGACACCTTTCTGTCTGCTCACTGTGATTGCCTTGGCAACGGGCAGTAATCACCAGGCTTTGTTATGTGATCTTAAAATGCGAAGGATTCGAAATTGTCACTTCCACACCGCCTGAGGAAGGGGAAAGCCCCCGAAAGCTTGTGGGATTAAAAATAAAATCGTTGGACTATAACTTGGTGTTGTAAAATTGATTTCAAGTGTGAGGATCAGTGCTTTGAGAGGTAAGGAGTTAAAGGGCCTGTGAAAGAGAGTGGATGACTGGGCAATGATTTCAAAATGGCAAGGACGCAGGGCAGAGGAAATTCATGCAGGACGGCCTATTTGGAGTAGCGGGAGAGGAAAGTTTGGAAAGCTATGGCTATATTAGTTCAGATAAAATAGATCAAGACGAGGAGGTTTGTGATGGAAAGAGAGAGCTTGAAGGGTGAGAGAGAGTGATCGCCTGCCAGCCTCACCTATGTTTGATGGCCCTTGGTGTTGGTTGTTATGGTAGCTCTATATCAATCTAGATTTCTGCATGATACGCAAAGTCGTAATTAACTCATGCAGCCCAAATGGAATGCTTGCACCCTGACTGAGCTTCCGATTTCTACCTGAACTTTCCAACAAGAACATCTTTGTTTCAACTTTGTTTTGTGTGTTTTTCAGAAACTACCTGCAAAATGTAAAAAGCTGTTCCAGAAATTCGAGAGTTTAACGGTGAGTAAAGCACAGTCCCTCGCTCTGAATTAGATGGTGTGGCCCAGTGGTTGGGTGTGGGATTTCTCTCATTCAAATCCCTTCACTACCAAAGAGTAATCCCCATTAGCAAGGGATTCGCCTTAATTGGCTAGTCGACCCAGATGCTAAATGGGCACCAGCACGACTGGGAAGTCAGCAGGATCCCTTTGCAAACTACCGGCCCCCACCCGCAGTGTTCAGATTATCCGCAGAGATTGTACACTTCTAGCCCTTGGCTTATTGAAGTTAAACGAGCATTCCTCCTATGACTGACTATTCATCTATAGGCTTTAGAATCACGTGAAGTCATGTGTCACAGCCTCCCACTCTGTAATACGGGAAAGGAAATCACCATTTGAACCATAGTTTGCGTAATATTTAAAGTCCACTGACTGTATTTCCCCCTGTCCCTCCACCAGGCTAGTGGTTTCACTATCGGTCACACCGGGAAATACCCTTCCATTGGTCTCTGGCTGGACTTCAACTGCACCAACCAATCTTTCTTGGCCTGTGACGCAGTGTCTCATGCAAGGCTTTGTACCAGGAAAATTCGGTCCAATATTCAGGAAGGCAGTTAATTCAAGCCTGGGTAATGGAGGTTCCGTTCTTCCTGACTGCAGACTATAAAAGTACTTTTTTTTGTCTCGCAGGATCCCTCACGAAATCATAAATCCTACAGAGACACCATCGCCAGGATGAAGCCTCCCCTGATTCCTTTTGTTCCCCTGTTGCTGAAAGGTAAGACTTTGGCACTGTCACTAGAACCATGTCCGTCTTGATATAGATTGGCTTCATAGAATGATACAGCACAGGAGGAGCCTATTCGGCCCATCGTGCCTGTACCGGCTCTTTGAAAGATCTATCCAATTAGTCCCGTCCCCTGCTCTTACCCCACAGCCTTGAAAACTTTTTTCCTTTTCAAGTATTTATCCAATTCCCTTTTGAAAGTTACTATTGAATCTGCTTCCACCGCCCTTTCAGGCAGTGCATTCCAGATCATAACTACTCGCTGCGTAAAAATATTTCTTCTCATCTTCCCTCTGCTTCTTTTGCCTATTACTGTAAACCCGTGTCCTCTGGTTACCAACCCTCCTGCCAGTGGAAATAGTTTCTCCTTATTTACTCTATCAAAACCCTTCAGGGCTTGGGCACACTGCACTTCAATGTGAAGGCTCTCTGCTATGTTTCAGCTGAAAGTCATCTTCTGGGCTGGAGAACATGTGGTTAGTTGGATGCTAAATTGACGTCATCCCAACCAGAACTAGCTGCAAGCTCTTCTAAGGAAGGAAGAGATCTGGGAACACTCACCTGGTTTCAGAGGCACTTCAAACCCTGCTTCCAACCTGGTATAAACATAGTTATGGTCCACAACTGGTTCACTATCAAAACTCAGCTGGACTTTCTTGGTCCGTATGGCTCACCACAGACATGGGCTCTGTAATTGGCCTTAACACCCTTGGGCTAAGGAAGGGGGGGAGAAATCATCCAGGATTCTCGTTGACTTTCACTATCCAGTGAACCCAACGGGAAAGTGTGTGCAAGTGGACACTGGGTGAGGACAAGATTGCTGTGACACCACCATGGTTGAATAACCTCGTACACTCACACATTTAGATTGACACATGAGGAATTGCGAGGTAGCGAAAGGTGGCCATTGCCTATGGAATTACCCCAGCACAAGTCCCCTCTTTGGGCAGGGGGAGCAGGGAAAATCGTAGCGGGTGGGGGCTAGGGGTGGAATTTCAAAGCGAACACAGCACTCAGCGTTAGAATGAGGAGCAACTGGGCAACAAAGCAGTTTGAAGTCCCTTCACCCGACCAGAACGCACACAGGTTGACGGCTCCTCACAATGAACAGAGCCGCTGTGTTTCCCAATGTAAGCGGGTCCCGAGATTCAAAGCCAGCCCAGTCAAAAGATCATCTTTCACCAGTGAATCACAGAGCTAGGCCGATTATCCGTGACTCTCTGGAAGCACGAGCATTGAAATGCCGTTTCAAATTTGGCTTTGTTTGCTGCAAAGAAATCGAAGCTGCATCTTGAGTTCTGTGTAGAAAGTACCAGAGAACAATGAGTGAAACTGAGGCCCTGGAAAGAGGGAGCAGATAAGAAAACACACACTAAATGTTCAAGTCGCCAGAGGAAGGGTTGCAGAGCTCCTGGATTAATCAACATCATGGTGTTTCGTGTTAGATATAATTACTGGATTAATTATAATAGTTTTTCCTTGGTGACTTTTGCAGACATGACATTCATCCATGAGGGCAACAAAACATTCCTGAATCAATTGGTGAACTTTGAGAAAATGGTGAGTATTTCTCTCTCTGTTCTAGCACGTTACAACAGTTAAACCCCAAAGGGACAGTGTTCTAGTGCACTGCACCCCCCAATGTCTTCATAACACTAACAGGGAGCTTACATTTGAATCGTACAATTTTAATTTATTCAGAAAGATGAAGACACTCAGACATGTGAAGCTACTTGAAATTAATGGGCTCTGCAAACAGCTGCTAGTCACCACGTTAGGGACTTTTCAGGCAGACACGCCTTGTGGCAGTGCATAGTCTTAAAACTGCACCTCAGAGCTATGACGTTGGTCAGTGCTGCTTGAGGACACTGCGGTTTACGTTACAAAATTCTTTTGAGACAGCTTTCATACTTTTTAATATTGAATTAATTTAAGAAAGCTGTTCAGTTCGCCTGAGGTACTGAGTCACACAGTACAGAAAGATTCCAGGTTTAATTCACACTCTGCTGAGTTATATAATCTCAGCCAAGATATTGGTTCTGGAACTACAGTTGGTCTCAGTTCCTCTGAGTTAGGAAAGGGGGGAAAATTAGCTTGAGTTCTTTTATTGAAACCATCAGTTTGTACTGGGTAGCCACAATTATGTTATCATAACATTAAAATATCTCGACGGATGCTATATGGTGCCTGATATCACCCCTTTAACCAGGCCATGTGTCTTATCGAGATCCCAGACCCCAGAGAGATCCCAGAAAGATGCAGACAGCTCCATCGCTGAGATTCCTCAGGGCGTGCTGAGAGTGCAGATCCATGACTGATAATCGCTGATATTGAACATCCTTTTTCAACGTGCCCCTGTCGGAGTTTAAACCTGACGCCAATCAGGCGGTTTCAGGCCGCGTTCATTGCACAAAGCTCTTTTCCTGAAATCTGCACTCTTGGGTTCTCTGCGGGATCTCTTGTCGAAAGTTGTTTTGGCAAGTTTCTCAGCTGCTGGGCACCATGTCCTGAGGGACTGGGAGATGATTCAGTCTTGACAGATAAATGGATAATTGCGATGACACACTTGACAAGTGACAGTTCTGAAACGCTGATTCACACCTTGCAGCTCAAGTTGTTAAAGTTGTGGGCTGTTGGTTCTTTCGGGCGGCTGTGATATATCAATAATGCAAACTTTAGGCAACTGGTTACTAGTGATCTCTACAGACTGTGAGTTCCCTTTCTCTTCCCAATGTTACTGGGCGGGGGGGCGGGGGGTCCGGAGGAGAAGGGGAAGGGTGGAGAGTTGGCCCTGATTGCTCTTGTGCATGTCCTGGTAGCTGGAATTCAGAGCAGCAGAGGCCGAGGTATGTAAGGGAATGGCTGCATAGCATGGGGCAACCTTACAAGGAGCAGAAAAAAAGTTATATACAGGGACAAAAATTTTTAAAATATAATTAAGGGCAAAAAATGATCTTGCCCTTCGGTACGTTATCAAGTTGTTTGCCTCGGACTAACCATCTCCTTCTCTCTTACAGCACATGGTGGCCAATGCAGTGCGGACCTTGAGGAGATACCGGAGTACCCCGCTCAGTAAGTTAACAGAGAGAAACTTAAAGTGGCAGCGTTTACACAATAACACTGGATCATCAACTTTAGAGGGAATATTAGATGTCACTGCATGGGACCCTGAGGGTTAGTGATGTGGGGACACACAACCCAGTACACTACTTATGTTTCTTCAAACAAAATAAATAATCCTGCCCGAATGGCTCTTTCTCTATCCCGGAGGGGCTAAGGTTAATGCGTTTGTCCAGGGCCCAGGATCTGCCAGGCCTAGGTTAGCGTACCCAATGTAACAATGAGGGGCCTGTCTTTTTTTTTTAATTATTTGTCTCCGGTTGTGGATCACATACAATGTACAGCATGGAAACCCGCCATGCCGCTGTTTACGCTCCACACGAGCCTCCTCCCACCCTTCTTCATCTAACCCCATCAACATATCCTTCTATTCTTTTCTCCCTTATGTGTCTATCTAACTTCCCCTTAAATGCATCTATGCTATTCACCTCAACCACTCCTTGTGGGAGTGAGTTCCACATTCTAACTGGGTAAAGACGTTTCCCCTGAATTCCCTATTGGATTTATTAGTGACTATCTTATATTTATGGCCCCTAGTTCTGGTCTCCCCCACAAGTGGAAACATCTTCTCTACGTCTACCCTATCCTAATCTTAGAGCTGTATCAGGTCACCCCTCAGTCTTCTCTTTTCCAGATGCTGCTGCTGCAGCCACACTCACTACCCATCCCTAGTTGCCTGAGAAGGTGATAGTGGGTGTTCTTCTAATGATTGTTTCTATGGCTGAGTGGTTAGCTGGGCTACTTAAGAGAGCATTAAGAGTTAACCACTGGGACTGGAGTCAAGTGTCAGCCAGACTAGATAAGGGCAGCTGGTTCCCTTCCCTGAAGATGATTAGTGAACCCACTGAGTGTTTACAACAAGTTGCTGGCTTAATTTTTACTGGTGGCAGCCCACAAATGACCAGATTTCATAGCTTGCTGTGGTGGGATTTGAACTCATGACCTACTAGGTTGCTAGTCCAGTATCATAACCACTACACTACTGTACCCCATGAAGTTGGCAATCCAGTGTTGAGCAAGGTCGGGGGGCCCTCAAACAGTTCTGATAGGTCAGTGTTTATGGAGTTATCAGTAGATAATGTTGGAAACTTTCAGCAAATAATAATTAAAAAAATTAATTGGCCTGTAATCCTAACTCTCTGGTGTGGAGAATTTCTCTCTCCTGAAGGTGTTGGCTCTTGGCTCATTCCAGCTTTGTCTTACCGGAATGGCAATTCTAGATGGGCGTGTTGGTAGGCTGTCAGCTGGGGAGGACATCGTAACCACGCCCAATATCCACGTTCCGAGCAGGAGTAACTGGATAGCAATTCGGAGCAGGGACTGTAGCTGATACTTCTCCTCCCTATCCTGAGGGTTGCTGAAACCACCCATATCACCCCCACCACTATATTGGCTGCTAACAGCACAGACCGAGAAAGGACTTGTGATTTTCCTGGTCTGCATGGCTCAGTTTATCATTTGGCAACTAAAAAAAAGAAGAGCGAGCTCGTATGTGTATCCTTTCAAGACCTCAGGACGTCCCAAAATGCTTTACAGCCAATGAAGTACTTTTTGAAGTGTAGTCACTGTTATACGACAGTTAATTTGCACACAGCAAGCTCCCACAAACAGCAATGAGATAATGACCAGATAATCTGTTTTAGCGATGCTGGTTGAGGGATAAATATTGGCCAGGACACTGGAGAGAACTCTCCAGCTCTTCTTCGAGATAGTGCTATGGGATAATTTAACTCCACCTGAAAGTTGGTTTAACGTCTCATCCAAAAAAACAACACCTCTGACAGCACTGCACTCCCTCAGTACTGGAGTGACTGCCTAGATCTTGTGCTCAAGTCCCTGTGGTGGAACTTGAACCCACAACCTTCATGACTCAGAGGCACAAGTGCTTCTCACTGAGCCACTTGGAGCTGAGAATTTGTATTCTGTTACTGATGGCTTTTCTTTCTCTTTCAAATAGAGCTGGAATCCGAATTGGCTGCAAACCACATCCAGATTAAGGCTTACATCCGTCAGCTCCACGTGATCGACAATCAGCAGTTGCTCTACGACCTCTCTTACAGGCTAGAGCCCAAGGACCCATAACCATGGAGCGTTCTGCTCTGCTCCCACTCTGCAATGCCGGTCAATGGCGTTGAAAGTGTATGTGGCTGTGCCACTGCTGATCTGAACTCACTGTGTGTGACTGTGTGTAACCACCGACTTACCAAAAGAGATCTGTGCCTCCCACAAGCTGAACATCTCAAAGTGGAACCAGGCCTGGGTTAGTCCCATTCTGGACGCATTCACACATTTATTCTGGGCTGCAGCAGGCCAGGAACACTTGTGTGTGCCCATTGCTCTTCCAAGGATTTTGTGCACTGATGTAGGACCTTAAGCAGAGAACACTGAATGCCTGCAAACTATCTAGGATAATTATTTTTTTGACACCTTCTGTTTAATGAAACACTGGGGTAATGCGTTCGAAAACCAAGAGATACTATCAAACATCACAGAACTAAATCAGAATCTGGAAGTGGGGGAGTTATGTGTACAGGTCTTTCTCGGGAATATCCACATTTCTGCTTGTACCCAGTATGATTCACTAATGGCTAACTAGAGATCTGAATCCAAGGCCTTCAAGATTTACACTACTGTAAATAGACAGTGACCCAGGACATTGGCTCCCCCTGTTGGCAAGAAACAGATGGTGCCGGTTTTAAACCAGTCATTTGTGTGTTTCATTACTGGTGTGAAACCAGTGACCAGAATGACACTACTCGCCCTCCATTTTAAAATATTTATTCACTTTTCCTCTTTTTTTTTATAATGCCTCCCACTTCACTGTCTACTTGACAGGATAGAGTGGTCACCAGCCCCTCACTCAACACCCTGGACCACTAGGACATGTACAAGAGTGACCTGAAGATCGATGAGGAGGGGATACACTCACACTCTGATCTTTTTTTATTCCCCCCCCCCTTGCCTTGATGTACATTGGGGCAAGCTCTGAGCTGCTATACGGGAATTCATGAATGCAATTCCATACCCTACCAACAGGCAGAGCACTAACAGGCTGGAGGGGAACATTTTCACACCAGACTAACACTCGGTGTGAAGGGTTTTACAGTCGTCTTTGTTCTAGAGTTGTATCCATATTTGATTTGCTCTAGAATTTACGTTGCAAATATAAAAGGGGTCAATTATTTCTATTAGTTTTTAATTTCAATGTTGCATTTAGAAATAATTTCTACATTTTTAAAAAATTTTGTACAAAGAATGCTTTTTCTCATTTGGATTTATTTTGAGTTTAAGGGAGATACGCAGTGTTCATCAAATTATCTGTGTGTTGTCTACTTGTAAAGCACTTACAGATCAGACTGAAATTATACGTACAAGAATTAAAAAATTGCTTTTTTAAAAAAAGTCTGATTTAATGTTTTGTGTTATTTTCCAGAAATTGAAATGTGGGGCTAAAAATTCCTGTGGTCACAATGTGTAACAACATCGTAAATGGGTTCAAGACGATTTATTCCGTTTGTTATTTGTATCAAAATCAGAATCAGGTTCTTTTAGAAAAACGGTAAATACTTTCTAAAAGTACCAGAGGAAATCTGAAATGAATTCACAGCGTCATTCCATAGAATCATAGAAATTACAGCCTAGTTAGAGGCCAATCGGACCATCGTTCCTGTGCTGCTGCTAGTTCTTCAATTGGAACTATCTGCTCTAATCCCATTTCCCTGCCCTTTCCCCAAATCCTTTTCTATTCTTCCTTTTCAACTACTTATTCAATTCTCTTTTAAATAACGTTATAGTCTCTGTCTCAGTAGATTTATACCCTCCTCCACCAGCTCACTGTGGCTGCAGTACGTACTATCTACGAAATGTACTGCAGCAACTTTGACGGCACCTCCCAGCCCCACAACCCCCTCCCAGGGTGAAGAACAAGAGCAGCAGTGTCATGAGACCACCATTATCTCCAAAGTGACACACCATCCTGACGGAGACAGATATCGCTGCCGTTCCTTTATCATCGCTGGGTCGGAATCCTGGAACTCAACCTAACATCATGGGAACACCTTCACCGCAAAAACTGCAGCGGTTCGAGTACAAGACCTACCATCATCTTCACAGGGCAACTAGGGATTGGCAATGAGTACAACATTGCCAGTGTTGCTCACATGCTGTGAACAAATAATAGAAAAAGACACTTGTGGTAGAACAGACTATGTTGCACATAGTAATCAGAAGAATACTAAGCCTGTGGAGTTGTGAGGAATGGGAATGTCACGCTGTTGTAGCAAAGTTTCTTTTCAGAGCCCTGGGTTTGGCACAGAATAGAAGCAGCATTACTCTGTATCCATCCCCAATCTGGAAGAGCTTGACAAAGATCCCCTGTGCAAATGGTACAAACCCTGACACCCCTCAAAAATAAAATAAAGCCCGATGGCTTGGTGGGCACGTGTGCTGCATGGTATGGAACTGAGTCACACAGGCCACAAGATTCCAAGTTTGATTGCTGTATCACCTCGAGGCACTAGTAGAGTAGCTACAGTTGGCCTAGGGTTCCCACTCCTGTGACTCTTTGTCAGCTGTGTCTTAGTGAGTAGCACTCACACATCTGAGTCAGAAGGACATGAGTTCAAGCCCCCTTCCAGAGACTTGAGCACTTAATCTAGGCTGGCACTTCAATGCAGTACTGAGGGAGTGCTGCATTGGCGGAGATGCTGTCTTTTGAATGAGACGTTAAACCGAGGTCCCGCCTGGCCTCTCAGATGAACGTAAAGGATCCCACGGCACTATTTGAAGAAGAGCAGGGAGTTCTCCTGTGTCCTGGCCAACAGTTATCCCTCAACCAATATCACTAAATCAGATTATCTGGTCATTTATTTAATTGCTATTTCTGGGACCTTGCTGTGAGCAAATTGGCTGCCGCATTTCCCTACATTACAACAGTGACTACAATTCAGAAATACTTCATTGGCTGTGCTTTGGGATGTCCTGAGGATGTGAAAAGTGCTATATAAATTCAATTTCTTTATTGCTGAAAAATGCATGAATGTGGATAAAAGGCACAAGGTGAGGACAGGATTGGGCTCAGCTGGTGACACTCCCTTCCCCACAATTAAGCAACATGCCCACACTCACGCTCCAGACTCAACTGGAGCCTGGATACAATGGGTCCTTGGTTGAGGTAGCCAACGGTGACTGGTGGTTGCTGAATCATACCTGCAAGAGTCAGGAGAGGAGAGGGAAGAGCAGATAACTTCCACCCTCAATAACAGGCAGCATCCTATCTCAGAATGCAGACTCTTGCACTGAACAGATAACAGCTACTGTAATGGATGAGTCAACACCTTCAGGAGAGATGGGGTGACATTTGCAGTTTATTTATGTAAGAAATGTGTTCTGTACAACTGAGAGAAAGTACATTTGTGATCACTTACTTAAAGCTATTCCTCCTGGTGGCGGAGGGAAACAAAATCATTACAACCTGAACACATAATATTCACAGGAGGTTACAGAAGACACTGAAGGAAGTGACAACTCTGGACTATTCCTTCAGCTGTTCCAGTGCAAAAACAATCGAGTCTTTTAAACACAAGCTAAATATATATTAATTAGTAGATCACCTCTGGCGTTATTTGTGGATAGTCTGGAACCCGGAGTTTGCTTCCTGTTTACTGCAGGCTAAACGTTGTTTTAAACAGCAAATTTACTGAAGCAGCATATCTTATTACTAACTCAACTGAAAGATAAAGATTGAATGGCAGAACAGGCTTGAGGGGTTGAATGGCCTACATCTGTTCCTATGTTCCCACAGATATAATATCAGGAATATTATTCACCACTTTATAAAACTTGCTTGAAATGCAAGTAGCTTTGCCCTTCCCTCTCCCAAGATCATTTGTTTCCAGTCCTTTATATTATAAAACATTTACTTTTTTTGTTCTCACTCCCGCAGTGTGCAGTATTTGCTCAAGATGCAAGTACTTTATTTGTTTATTCTTTTACCCTCCCTCCCCCAAAACCTTTCACACTTTAAGAGATATTTACTGAAGCTGCCAATGTTTAACATCTGAACAGGAGGTTATTCTCCATAGTGTGGACCTGGCTAACTGTCTCAGACCACAGTATCCAAGACAGCATCAAAGTGTCTCATAAACATCCCTGTCTGCTTTGCCAATATCACCAGTCCCCCTCAGTGACAATAACACCATCAGCCCAAATAAAAGCATCTACTCCAAATTTTTATTCATTTTTATGCTGATGCTTCTCTCCGCTACATACACCTCATGGTTGTTCCTTGTGAGTTCTGGCCAGGTTATCGCAGTGTGTTTTGGATGTTGTCGTTTCACAGGATTAGGGTAAAAGCCACAGCTCCGATAATGGACCTCGCCCACACACATACACACGCACACACATGGTTCTTTCAGAAGAGATAGAACTCCCTGGTCCTTTTCTACCTTGTTGCCGTAGTGCAATTTAGGTATTGTAATTCCACACGAGCATAGTGAAAACCACAACTCCCATGATGCACTGCTCTCTCATTCACAGCTACTTGTCCACAGGAACAGGAAATCACCTGTTTCCAGGCTCCAGGTGAAATGTCCAATTCAAGGCCCAGGCTCCAAACAGATGGCCAGGCCTATGTGGGAGACACTTCTTGCAAGCATTTCTTCAATTAATCAATTCTATGGGTAAGCTTAGTGATTTTTTTTCCAGAATTCTTTAATTTTCTTAGGTACTTGGTATGTTACAACTATTATTTCAAGTTGTACACACTTAGCTGAATGATGAAGGAAAATGGCGGCCAAACCCAGGGTGAAGAGATTCTTTTAAAGATCAGTTTTGTGATATTTGCTGGTTTGTGAATAGTAGCTTTGAAAAACCATTGAGATTCGATTGATTGTTTTTCTGCTGGTTACTCATTTCTTCATCTGTGCTTTTTTGCTACTTTTGCTTTGTTGATATTCATCAGTGAATCTGTTATTTGAGCCAATCATGATTTTCTTTTTGCTCTACTGATGTTTGATACTTTTGAGTTATGGTGGTGCTAAAAGGTGTAAAGTGATGGACCCATGCTGGATACAAGACTTTTAGGTAAGTTCACAACTATTAAAATATACACTATTAAATTTCAGGTTTAGTTACGAAGAAGGTCTCAAAAATTATGTTTTTTATTTCACTGAAACTGAGAAGGTTAATGGTTGATCTAATGTAGGTTTTCACGTGAGTGCAAAAGACAAGGCTGAAGCGTTTGCAACCATCTTCAGCCAAAAGTGCCGAGTGGATGATCCATCTCGGCCTCCTCCCGAGATCCCCGCCATCACAGAAGCCAGTCTTCAGCCAATTCGATTCACTCCACGTGATATCAAGAAACGGCTGAGTGCACTGCATACAGCAAAGGCTATGGGCCCCGACAACATCCTGGCTGTAGTGCTGTAGACTTGTGCTCCAGAACTAGCTGCACCTCTAGCCAAGCTGTTCGAGTACAGCTACAACACTGGCATCTACCTGGCAAAGTGGAAAATTGCCCAGGTGTGTCCTGTCCACAAAAAGCAGGATAAATCCAATCCGGCCAATTACCGCTCCATCAGTCTACTCTCAATCATCAGCAAAGTAATGGAAGGTGTCGTCGACAGTGCTTTCAAGCGGCACTTACTCACCAATAACCTGCTAACCGATGCTCAATTTGGGTTCCACCAGGACCACTCGGCTCCAGACCACATTACAGCCTTGGTCCAAACATGGACAAAAGGGCTGAATTCCAGATGTGAGGTGAGAGTGACTGCCCTTGACATCAAGGCAGCATTTGACCAAGTGTGACATTAAGGAGCCCTAGTAAAACTGAAGTCAATGGGAATCAGAGGGAAAACTTTCCAGTGGCTGGAGTCATACCTAGCGCAAAGGAAGATGGTTGTGGTTGTTGGAGGCCAATCATTGGAGCCCCAGGACATTGCAGCAGGAGTTCCTCAGGGCAGTGTCCTAGGCCCAGCCATCTTCAGCTGCTTCATCAATGACCTTCCCTCCATCATAAGGTCAGAAGTGGGGATGTTCGTTGATGACTGCACAGTGTTCAGTTCCATTCGCAACCTCTCAAATAATGAAGCAGTCTGTGCCCGCATGCAGCAAGACCTGGACAACATCCAGGCTTGGGCTGATAAGTGGCAAGTAACATTCGCGCCAGACAAGTGCCAGGCAATGACCATCTCTAACAAGAGTCTAACCACCTCCCCTTGACATTCAACGACATTACCATTGCCAAATCCCCTACCATCAACATCCTGGAGGTCACCATTGACCATAAATTTAACTGGACCAGCCATATAAATACTGTGGCTACAAGAGCAGGTCTGAGGCTGGGTATTCTGTGGCGAGTGACTCACCTCCTGACTCCCCAAAGCCTTTCCACCATCTAAAAGGCACAAGACAGGAGTGTGATGGAATACTCTCCACTTGCCTGGATGAGTGCAGCTCCAACAACACACAAGAAGCTCAACACCATCCAGGACAAAGCAGCCCACTTGATTGGCACCCCATCCACCACCCTAAACATTTACTCCATCCACCACCGGCGCACCGTGGCTCCAGTGTGTACATCTCCAAGATGCATTGCAGCAACTCGCCAAGGCTTCTTCGACAGTACCTCCCCAACCCGTGACCTCTACCACCTAGAAGGACAAGGGCAGCAGGCACATGGGAACACCACCACCTGCACATTCCCCTCCAAGTCACACGCCACCCTGACTTGAAAATATATCACCATTCCTTCATCGTCGCTGGGTCAAAATCCTGGAACTCCCTACCTAACAGCACTGTGGGAGAACCGTCACCACACGGACTGCAGCGGTTCAAGAAGGCAGCTCACCACCACCTTCTCAAGGGCAATCTCGGATGGGCAATAAATGCTGGCCTGGCCAGCGACGCCCATATCCCATGAATGAATTTTAAAAATTATGAAATAGTGAAGTATTATCTTCATTGGTTGGCAAACCAGTATGAAGGGGACATAGACTCGGGTTGAACACTGGAAGAATAAAGGAGGAAGTTAGAAAAAATGTTTTCACACAATGGGTTATTCGGCATGGACTGCTTTATCATAAGTGACCATTGAAGTAGAGACTATAATATAATTTAAAATGAAACTGGACAATATTTGAAAAGGAAGAATACAAAAGACAAGAAAATAGGATTAGAGTAGAAAGCACAGGTTTTATCACAGTAAAGCTTTTAGTTTACTGGTAAGCATATCAATAGCATTGTACTGTCATCTAAATGTTCAAAAAGGTACTCCATAGAATTGGAACACAGAACATAGTGGCAAATTTACAAAAATAATCTTCTCACAGGTACCAAAAATTAATTATTCGATTATTCATTGTCACATATTGTGTGTGTGAGACCAGAAGGTCACATGTTCAAACCTCAGGCTCCGCACAGTTCGTGGGCATTACAACTGGTCCCTGGGCTAGAAAAGGGAATATTGGCCGCGGTTCTAGGCCTCGATCACTATACAGCAGCTCCTGCTTCAATGTGTGTGTAAGTGGATATCAGATGAGGGCAGGGTCAGACTTGGCTGTGATATCGCCCACGGTCGAATAACCCGCTAACGCTCGCTGTCTAGACTTACAACTCAAGAATGGCCATTGGAGTAAGGTAACGGAAAACAAATGCTGGCCATGCCAGCGACGCCCACATCCCATGAACGAATGGTGCCTGTGGAACTGTACTCCAGGAGTAGTTTTCAGGTTCGGGAGAGAAGTAATACTGAACACTGCCCAAAGTACTCCGATGCAAACAAACCGCAAACAAAACTTAACACTTGAGAAATGTAAAGTATTGGGCATACGTTTAAAATTTGTTGGTTTTAAGAATGCAATGAATGAACACATGGAGATTTAGGAAGTGACTTGGGATTCATAGTCGTCACGTCACTTTCAATGACCAAAGTGCAATGCCAGGATACACGACCATAGCTGTAGAATATAACTCTACAAAAGTTCTGTTAAGGCTTTACAAAGCCACACTTACAGTACTATGTTCTGTTTTGGTAACTATATTACAAGAAAGATGCACATGCGAAAGCCCTTTGAGGTGGAGAATTATTTTTTTCTGACTGTCATCATTTTGATACAAACAAAACTATACAAAATGCAATAGTTACTAAAAATGTTAAAACACATTTAGGAAAGCTATAAAGCCAGCAATAAAATGGCTTAAAATTTGTAGGTCATAAAATTCAAATTAACCAGAGATGACATGTGAGTTACATTCAAATCAGGATTATGTTGTGGAAATTACTGATATTCAAATGAATCTCTTGGAAAATAATCTAAAATGTTGATGGACCTGTTTGCCTTTTGCAGACTGCCTTACTGTTTTGTACCTTTCTGAACATTGGTATATGAATTTGGCCATTTATAATCTTGCCTCAGTATGGATAAAATGGTATCGATAAGAGATACACAAATTATTACTTCAAAGCCAGCCTGGAAAGGAGGACTTATGGATCTTCTTTGAGCTCCACAGCAATAAAAAACACAAGACGAATCAGCGCGTTGAGTTTGTCTGGATTCACCCGGTTATTGGCTGCTCAGTGCTTCCAGACAGTAAAGAGCGATGTACAGTTCGCAAAGGCTCGTTTCCCTCCCCTTTTGAACACCTTCTCTCTCCAGCTGAATTCCGATTTCATTCAGGATCTCTGCAGTTATTCCAAACGCAGCGTCTGTTAAACTTCGGGTATCCACTTTCAGAAGCTGGCCCACTTGGCTACACTCTAGATCATCAATGATGCTGGTGACCTTCAGAAACAGTGAACAGGTAAATGAAAGGATTTTATCTTTCAGTTTCACAAACAAGATTTACAGGCTAGTCCAGCTCTGAGGCACCATTGCAGCTATGAAGGGTGCAACCAAGTACTTCTATTGCATGTTACTGGTCTGTATGGGCTGAGCTGAGCATTCAACCTACCTGTGGCCAGACACCAAATGGCAGATCCGACCTTAGCGTCAGTGATGGCTGCTGTTGCTCCTTGCTGCCATTTTCATTCAGCACTTGGAGCCACCAGATAAACTCTCCTTCCCTCCCTTCCTTCCGCCACCCCCACCACACACACACTTTCCCCAGAAGAATCTTTGTGTCCCAGAAGAATTGTGCTCCAAAGGCACTGGCATCTTTATTTGACAGAGTTAAAAAGAAAATAAAGAAAGAACTTGCATTTCTATAGCGCCTTTCATGACCTCAGGATGTCCCAATGCACTTTACAGCCAATGAAGTACTTTTGAAGTGTAGCCCCTGTTGTAATGTAGGAAAGGCAGCAGCCAATTTGCGCACAGCAAGCTCCTACAAACAGCAACTGGGTAATCAGTATTAGTGAGGGATAAATAATGGCCAGGACACCGAAGAGAAACTCCCCTGCTTTTCTTCGAAATAATGCCTTTGGCTCTTTTATGTCCACCTTAGAGGGGAGACAGGGTCTTAGTTTAATGTCTCGCAGGTTGCCTCAGATGGTGCTCTTGCTGTCAGAGGCAACCTCACTCTCCAGATTTATAAAACTATCTGTGCTGTTGAATTTAGTTTGCCTGGATATCGCTCCTATATACCCACTATTTTCAATTTAGTTCACTCCCACGTATTCATTATTTCAATTGAATTCACTATGTTATCCTTATTTTCCATTTAATTCATTCCCAAGATTCCCATTGGAATTCATTCACTGGTTTTATTAATTTAATTAATTCTTGAGTACATATTACTGCCATTTTAATGCACTCCCAGGCATCAATTATTCCTATTTTAATTTATTTTCAATATCCATTATTCCCAATTTCATTCCCAGATATCCATTTTTCTCATTTGAATTCACTTCCAGTTACCATTATTTTCGATATAATTAATCCCCAGATTTCCATTATTCATTATCCATTATTTATTCCGAGGTATCCATCATTCCCCTTTTAATTTACACTCAGGTAGTCATTATTTTCAATTTCATTAATTCCCAGGTGTCTGATATTTCCAGTTTAATTCACTCCCAGGTATTCTTTATTCCAAATGTAATTATTTTCCTTGAACTCTTTCCTTCCCCTTTCATGGTATCAGCTCACTTCTTACCAGATCAAGTTGCTGAGGCAGAATCTGCATGTTCAAACTCTGAACTAACAATCGCAGTGTTGCTGGCGGCAAATCTGAAAAAGTAAAAAGAAAGTTTGCAATATCCTAGACTAGGAACAACCCGAGTTCCTGCTGTTTCCTCTTAGACTTTCGACACATCCTAGGTTACTGTGTGTTGCCAGCAGGGAGAGCACAGAATCATTTGGCATCGCACTGAGAAACTGCACAAAGCAACTTCACCAGATGTAACTAAGAGCTCCCCTTACAGTATCCAAAGGTTGCAAAATTTGATCCAAGTTCGTGCTGAACTCAGTGGAGGAGCTGTAGGGTTGTTACAACTGGCTACTGCGCAGTTTCTTAGTGCAATGTCGAACGAGGGAAGATTTCCATTCCTGATCACATAACCAATGACTCCTTGTTGAAAAGTACCTGTTTGGACATTGGTTGAACAGAAACAGACTCAGCTGTGATGTAGCACAGTTTGGGTGAGTTACAGGTGGTGTCAGGCTGCCTTCTTGAGCCACTATTTGTAGCTGTTTCAACAGCTGAGTGCCTTACTAGACCACATCAAAGGGTAGTTAAGAGTCAACTACTGGAGTGAGGATGACAGGTTTCCTAAAGGACATTAGTGAGCCAGTTAGGTTTATATGACAATCGGACAGCTTCATAGTCACTTGGTTACTGATACCAGCTTTGCATTTCCAATTTTTCTTTCATACTGAATTCAAATCCTCAAACTGCCATGGTGGGATTTGAACATGTTCTCTAGATTATTAGTCCAGGCCTCTGGATTACTAGTCCAGTAACATAACCACTGCACTACTGTACCCTACAACTTTTCCACCTTTGTAGAAGACTGCCCATTTGCATTGATACTAGGACAGTCCAACCTGGGAAGGTTTGAACGTTGGTCCACACTGAAGGTTCGCATTTGGCCTCCTACCTTCCAATGCTGTAATGAGATGACAAACTGCTTTAAGAAGCCTGTTCTCTTCTGCGTTCTTCAACTGATCCTCACTCCAGATTCCCAGCAGTTTTTCTGCGCATTCTTTTCCTTTTTTGTCCAACTCATTCAAATCTGAGAGTTTACATTTGATTCCAGCACAGGCATCACAGAGCTGGGAAAAGAAATAGCTTAAGTGAAAAAACATGATTCGTACAACGACAGCACATTTAAATAGCACCTCTAACATATTAAAACATCCCAAGGAACTTCACCGAGATGCAATCAAACTAGAATCGAACCAAAGGAGATATTAGGAGGGGAAACTAAAATCTTGGTCAAAGAGGTAAGTTTTAAACGGGGCCTTAAAGGAAGAGAAGGAGGTGGAGAGGCAGAGAGGTCTAGGGATGGAATTGCAGAGGTTAGGGCCTTGACGGCTGAAGGCACGGCCACCGATGGTGGGGCGAAGGGACTGCAGGATGTACAAGAGGCCAGAATTGGAGGAACGCAGAGCTCTCGGAGAGTTGTGGGGCTGGAGGAGGTTACAGAGATAGGGAGGACGATTTGAATATAAGGATCAGAATTTTAAATTTGAGGTGTTGGGAGGCCTGGGGTCAGTGTAGGTCAGCGAGCACAGAGGTGATAGGTTAGAGGGAATTGCTGCGAGGTAAAATACGGGCAGTGAAGTTTTGGATGAGCTGAAGTTTGCAGAGGTTGGAAGATGGGAGGCCGGCCAGGAGAGCGTTGGAATAGTCAAGACTGAAGAGGACAAAAGCATGGATAAGGGTTTCAGCAGCAGACAAGAAATGCAATAATCAATACTTGATGTCACAGAGGAGCTGTGATCCTCGTGAAATTATCTGGTTCCCTTAATTGATGTTTGGCGAATGCATCTCTTCTGAACATGAGCCATGTTGCTCTTGGTCTGGTAGCAGCACAGTGGGTTAGTATACTGTCTGTTCAGCTCTGGGTTCTAATCTGGCCAAGAACGGTGGAATGTGAATGTCCTGACTGTTAGCACATTTCATTAGGTGCTAGCCTTGGTAGCACTTTCACTTCTGAGTTAGAAGGTCGTGGGTTCACGCCTTACTCCGGGATTTGAGCACATAATCCAGCCTGACACTTCAGTGCAGCACTGAGGGAGGCAGAGGTGCCGTCTCTTGGATGAGCCATTAAACCAAAGCCCTCTCTGCCTAGTCAGCTGGATATGAAAGCTCCCATGGCACTATGCGAATAAGAACAAGGTTGCCTTGGTGTCCCAGCCAATGTCTAGCCCTCAACCAACATTACTAAAACTGATTATCTGGTCATTATGCTGTTTGTGGGACCTTGTTGTATGCAAATTGGCTGCTATGTTTTCCTACATTATCACAGCGACTACATTTCAGGAATACTTCATTGGCTGTGAAAAGCTTTGGGACATCTTAAGGTTGTGAAAGGCACTATATAAATTAAAGTTTTTAAATGAATTCAGGAAGTGAATCCAAAGCAGAAAACAGCCCATGTTTCAACACAAATTAACATTAAATTGATAATTTTAGTCAGGGAGACCACAAGGATGGCTAAGAGTAAAAAATTCACACTGATCTTGCAGAAGGTACTTTCATACCGTGAAGAGTAGACCGCAGCTTACTCTTTATCTAACCCCTGGTATCTAATGTCAACCTGAAGCTAACCTTCACTTGGGAGTATTTGATGCCAACTACGGGTCTCCAAAATTGAATTTTCTCCCTGCTTCCAATAAAGAAAATAACATTTAGATTTTTTTCATATAAATGACAATCATCCCCATTCTAGGGGAGCTGGTTTGGACAATGTGAGGGAGTTGCATTCACTGATGCAATTGAAAAGAGAAGCTTCCTGTACATCTTTACTTCTGCTAATTTACCTACCTGATGTCAGTAAAGGTAGTGGTTGGGGTGTTGGAACTAGCCTCACAGCTTGTAGGTTGGGAAGGGGGTGGGATGACGTCAGCCAGGCTTAATCACTACGTAATGACCCTGAATAAACAGTGCATGTGTGTGGGTGTTAGCAAAGGACAGGATTCAGATCAGCTATGGTTTAAAGGCCTTGGTGATATTCACTGCCTGGGCTTCTTCATGGCCATCCTGCACATGTTAGCCTAGACAACAATATTAACAGCCTATTCGAGGAGCATTCACAGCCAAGCCCAATCCCATCCTCACACAAATGCTTTCCAGCAGGAGCTACAAGATTGTGGTCAGAAGCATCTCCTAATGTCCTCCCTAATCCAAGGACACTTGGAACAATTACACCGCCAATTGAGATTAGCTAACTCGGTACAGACAAGGGATCAAACCTGGGAGACTCCTTCTGTGGAGACATTTCCTTTCAGTATTTAAAACAAAAACTCATCTTACTTTGTTACTGAGAACTGAATGAAGTGCAGAGTCCTCAGTAATCTGACACATGAGGTCCAGGAATTGACGCTTCAAAACATTTTCCAGACACTTAAACTCACGGAAGATTTCAAACTCTTCCTTTGCTTCAACTGAAAGAAATAAAATTCAACAAAAAGTGATGCGTCAGAAGCAGTGAGATTCTGGAGAAGCTTTACCAATGTTGTGTGGATTTCTTTTTTACCCTGGCATGATGGTGTTAGTGCTGACTGCACCAACCATCAGACAATAGTAGCTATGATGGATAGAAAATTCAAGTGGAAAATTTTCACACAGGAGGAATTCATGTTTTGCAAGACCAGCAAATGAATCTCTGTCCTCGGGAGCAGAAAGAGTGATATCACTTCGCTCGCTCACTCACTCACTCGCTCTTCAACAGCGACGATCAGAGAGTAATCAGAAGCAACAACTCTGGTTGATCCTTCCCTTCCCCAGCCTTGGTTGATGTATCATAGTAGGTACAGCACAGGAGGAAGCCATTCGGCCCATCGTGCCTGTGCCGGCTCTTTGACAGAGCTAGCCAATTAGTCCCATTCCCCTGCACTTTCCCCATAGCCCTGCAAATGTCTCCCCGGTGCCACCTTTCCAAATCCACTCTTTGAAATAACTGCTCACAGGGTCCTTGAATGAAAACTATTGCAGTTTTCATGCTGGTTAAGGGCAGATTTAATAGAAGTGTTCAAAATTAGGAAGGGTTTTGGTAGAGAAAATAAGGAGGAAGTGTTTCCACTGGCAGGAGGGTCGGTAACCAAAGGACGCAGATTTAAGGTAATCGGTAAAAGAACCAGAGGAGAGACGTCGAGAAATTTTTTTACAGAGCGAGTTGTTATGAACTGGAATGCACTGCCGGAAGCAGATTCAATATTAACTTCCAAAAGGGAATTGGATATATACTTGAAAAGGAAAAATTTGCAGGGCTATGGTGAAAGAACGGGGGAGTGGCACTAATTGGAGAGCTCTTTCAAAGAGCTGGCACAGACACGATGGGCTGAATGGCCTCCTTCTGTGCTATAAGGGTCTGTGAAATAAACACATCAAAATATTGAAAATAACAAAAGTCTGAGAGCAATCTCTATGGGCTGATAACACGATGACCAGTGCCCTTTGCACTGGTGCAATATCTGGCACCAGCTCCCCATAGAAATAGGCACAGAGCTCTGAAGACTACTCTACACCTGAGTCTCCAAGTACACCCCAATTTATCTGGCCAACGCAAAGGGAGTCTGTGCAGAAATTGTGCGGAAGTCTCATTTAGACCCCATGTTTTATCGTAATTAGGCTTGTTAGTAATTGAGCCTGCTCCCCATAATACGATTCCAGTCACTCAGCACCTGTCACAAACAGGGCTGCAAGGAGGGTGGTGGGGGGGGTGTAGAAAAAGTTTTAAATGGCCGCTCTCCCAGAGGAAAATTGGCCTTTTGAGGCACAATACACGAGCAGGAGGTAAGCTGGGTGACCTGAAATTCCACCAGGACCATCTAGCTTATCTCTTGCTCAGCTTTTGTGCCTTAAAAGCCCCATCTTCCTCTGGGGCAGCAGCCATTTATATGCTGTTGCACTGGAAATCTGCCTCCGTGGACTCTGGATTCTCTCACTGCCTGAGCAACACGCTCGGAGCAAATTTTAAATATTATAATGAGCCAACCTTGTATTCTGGAACAAGGTCAGCTCATTTGCGGACAAGTACATGATGGGCCTCTGAAGCATTGTCCCAAATCACAGTATTGGCCTTTTAGATGAGTACCTGCCAGTGATAATACAGTAGGAGCTCAATGACACAGTACTTGAGCAAATAATCTAGGTTAACACTTCAGTGCAGTACTGAGGGAATGCTGATGTGATGGCCAGAGAATCTGTTTTTAGTGATGTTGGTTGAGGGATAAATATTGGCCAGGACACCGGAGAGACCTGTCCTGCTCTTGTTCGAAATAGCGCCGTGCTATCTTTCACATCCACCTGAGAAGGCCTCGGTTTAACGTCTCATCTGAAAGATGGCACCTCTGACAGTGCTGCACTCCCACACTAATGCACTGGGAGCGTCAGCTTCAATTTTGTGATCAAATTGCTGGAATGGGACTATGAACCCACAACTTTCTGACTCAGAGGCAAGAGTGCTACCGCTGAGCCACAGCTATGACTGGTGGCTTCCCAAATCAACTGGGGGAGGCCACAGAGGAACGTAAAACTGAAAATGAGGATGTCAAAGTCAATTTTCTGAGCATAGAGCTGGCGGGGGATGAAGGTGTGAGAGACTAAATTAACGGGAGGGCTCGAGCTGCAGAATTTTGGATTAACTGAAGGGTGAAGGCAGAACAACAGCATGGAGAACTTTTGAGAAGTTGATACTCGATGACGGTGTGGATTAGAGCTTCAGCGGTGGTTTGGACAATATTCTGGAGCAGGAAGAAGATGGTGACAGACCCAGATGGAGGGCAAAAAGCTCAGCTCAAGGTCAAAGAGAACAGCATCAGGCTTAGCCCAAGTGAGCAACCAAGGAGATTGGTGGAATTGGATTCAAAGCATGTATGTTCTGGGAAGAGCCACATACGATGGCATCATTATTGCGATGTTGAGCTGCAGGAGGAATGGAGGAATTGAAGCTAGATTCCTCCATTCCAGCAGAATCATCTGCAAACACAAGGCCAACTTCCACGTGTAATGATGACACTCAATTCTGCCTCAGCAACACCGCCATTGACTCCAGAGCTGTTGCTGTATTATCTGATACCAAAGACCTCATTACAATAAGACAATGTCGTAGCTTAATCTTTCCACTTTTTTCCTGTTTCCTGTTTCTATTTCTTCTAGAGACATGGTCTATCCTCCAACTGGCTACACCAGGGACTGTACCGTTTACATTGTCGAAGCAAAACCAGGACTTTGGTAGGTTCTTCTTTGCTTTTGGCATTGAGAGGCCTGAAAAGGGAAAGAGAAAGAGTCATTAAGTTAAAAGGAAAACTGGAAGTCAACAAGTGCTGCTAACAACAAACTTAGAATATTTTATTGTTTTGTGCATACGAAAGTATTCAGGAGTTCAGTGAAGGGGTAAATGTAGGACCTAGTGATAGAACTTCAGAAGCAGTTGTAGATAATGCAGAAGGTAAGACCTAGAGTCTGACCCTTTACCTAGGTGGAATGGAGCCTTGCAGACCCAGCAGGTTCCAGATTCAATCTTTGGCTTGTGCTGAGTTAGCTTATTATGTCTGGAATGAAAGTAGGGGCACTACAATCGGTCCTGGACTAGGAAGAGTAAAAAAAAAAATCTCACTCCTGAAGACTATTCACTGATCGCTGGTGGATGTCGAGTGAGGATAGATGGGGCTTGGCTATGATGCCCCATATAGTAGAATCGCCAGCCAACACTCACTATCTAGGTTCACACATGAAAAATGGCCACTTGGGTGAGATACAAAGCCCAAGTTCATGCAAGGGAGCTCTCTCAACATTTATCCTGGCCAGTATTTATCCCTCAACGAGCATGACTAAAAGAACAGATTATCTGGTCATTATCTCATTGCTGTTTGTGGGACCTTGCTGTGCGCAAGTTGGCTGCCACATTTCCAACATTACAACACTGACTACACTTCAAAAGTACTTCATTGGCCGTAAAGTACTTTGGGACATCCTGAGGCCCTGAAACATGCTATATAAATGCAAGTTCTTTCTTTCTTTTCTTTATAACTTAAATATCTGGGAATGCTTCTTGTGGCACTTCTCTCCCATGCCTGGAAAAGATATGAGAAAAAACCTCTCGTGTTATAGGTGATCCCTCTGCTCTCCAAGCTCTCTCTGCCACCGTTTCTATTTTATCCATACGATGGCCATTGTTCCTTTTCTCTTGTTCCCCCTGTCCTAGACACTCTTCTAACTACCTACATGTTAACTGTGTTGAAATCAATACCAATCGCACCATCTCCCACTCTAATACTGTCCCAGTACTTCAAAATTGGAATTTCTTCCCTTCCTTGATTTTTCCTTTATTCTAAAACCCATGCCCAGTGTCGCCTAATCACTATTTCCTGATTTACGCAGTCTTCCTGTCTTAATCATTGCTGCCTCGGCCCTTCACCATGGTTCCTCAATTTTTAAAAAAAAGTAACTTAAGTGAAAATAAGGACAAATCAGAAGGCCTAGTCAGCCAGGGACGCCTATCCCCAAGCTGCCTTTTACTGAGCAGCGCTGATGGACTCCTTGTATGGGGTTACCTGCCCAGCCCTTTAAATGGGAATGTGTCTGGCATGGGGATTCTCAGCGAAGGGTAAAACATATAAATTCCAAAATCACTTACAAAGTGTGTCGTCTTCTGTAATAGTGAGGTCCCACACTTTGTAGGCAAGGACCACTCCTTTAGGGATATCCAGTGTCTTTTCAGTCAAACTAATGTATTCTTCACTTGCCTAAAAAAAACACTCATTAGAGATGAAATATGATTGAGACATGGAGCAGTGGAGATTTGCATTCGTCCTAAATTAAGAGAGCACAAATCAACAAGTTAAAATGTTCCGTGAATCCATGAATTTGTTTAGCTGCTTTGATCTTCTTTGATTTTTTGAAAAGATCTCCTCTACTAGACTCCTCGCAGTAACCTTGTAATGTTGATCAGGGCCAGGGTTGTCTCCTAGACTAGTTTTGATCACCAAAGGTTGGCAGAGCAGAATTTTCCAGATTTCCCTCCCCTAATTGGCTTTAGTTTTTAATCTGTTTTTTCGCCTCTCCCAGGAGATTACGTGGCTCTGGGTGGAGAGTGTCCGTATTGTTTTCAAATCCCTCCATGGTCTCATCCCTCCCTATCTCTGTAACCTACTCCAGCCCTACAACCCTCTGAGATCTCTGTGATCTTCCAGTTCTGGCCTCTTGCGTGGCCCCGATTTTCATCGCTCCACCATTGATGGCCGTGCCTTCAGCTGCCTAGGCACTAAACTCTGAAATTCCCTCCCAAAACCACTCCGCCTCCCTACCTCTTTCTCCTCCTTTTAAGATGTTCCTTAAAACCCACCTCTTTGACCAAGCTTTTGATCACCTGTTCTAATACCTCCTTATGTGGCTCCGAGTCAATTTTTGTTTGATAAGGCTCCTGTGAAGCGCGTTGGGACATTTTACTACATTAAAGGCGCTATATAAATGAAAGTTGTTGTTGTATTGTGATGCATAAGGCAACTGTGTGAGACAGAATGAATGGACCAGTCGGTCGTCTCATGTCTGGGGAAAAAAAAAATCAATTTTCTCTAACCTTGGATCCATTTTTTCCTTTCATTAAACTATGTTGCAGGGAAATCACAGCAGCTCTGAAAAGGAATTATTGACTTGGTGTCATTAGTCATTGCATGCCCAAGAGTTGCAGGCACTCCTACCTTGGAGACATAGGGTAATGTGATATACAATTCTGATCCTCCTTTGTTAACTTTCTTCAGTGTGATGGGCTCTACAGACATTAATGTTTCTGTTACTACGCAGAGATCTCCTGAATAACTATTTTTAATGAGCTCCCAACAACGTCCAATTTTTCTGAAAGAGAAAGAGAATTGTAAATAAGTGGAATTTCACAACATGCAACCTACAAATATACCAAGATACCAGAAATCCTGGCACCCAGGTGACAACACTACAATTGGAGGACACCACTAACATCACCAGATGATTCTAGGTACACCTGGAGTCCATTACACCCACTGACCTGTTACCCAATTGATGCAAGACAAGAATTTTAAGCATGCACTGCTCCCCCAACCCAAAGATTAAAAAAACCTTTTAAAGATAATTCCACAAAGCTCATTTTTAATACACATAAACTTTGTTTAGCTAAAATTATGTGTGTATATATATATATATATATATATATATAAAAAACAAACTACTGAAATTTTCTCTATTGACAAAGTACTAACTCTGGCTTCCATTACAGTAAGAATTGGTCATTTTTAAAGCAACAATACCATAAATGACCACTATGGGTATATTCTCATTATTGTACTTTACCGTTTCTTCAGGCTTTCAATTAGATCTGAGATACTGACGGAAAGTTGTTTTGTTCCTTGCAGTTGAATAGTTTTGCACACAGATTTCATACATTCAAACTTTCCTGCTAGTGGATCAACACTGATCTTTGCCTTGGCTTTGAACGACCCATCCACCGTCTCTGAGAAATGGAAGGACATATCGTTCTGCTGAACTGTGTGGAAATAAATTAAATGCTTTATTAAAATGTAACATAGACCAGGATTTTCCCATTGGTAGTAATTTTTGAATGTGTTTTATTCAGTAATAACAACAACAGCATTCTCTTTCTCACTGGTACTGATATTAATGATAATGACGGACTACCAGCCATGACACCACGGTACAAAGCAACAGAGAGAAGGGGAGAGGCACAAGGGGAAGGAAGTGAGGAAAGGAAAGAACATTTAGCTTTGTAGCATTTTGCAAATTCCAAGCCAAAAAAGGGGGGCAAAATGAGGTAGGGGGCAGCTTTGTGGTTGTGCTATTTTCTTTGCTCATGATGAAAATTCATTGTAATCTTTATTGAGTTTACATAACCACACACCATAAAATAGAGAAATAAAATGGACGAATCGCTGTCTATTTAAAAGCACAGACTTGTGGTATTTGGTTTATATTTTAGAATTGTCTGAACAACTTGCAAAAAAATCAGCCTGCCCAGTCTAAAACTGAACATGCGGCAGGGCCTCCTTATAGCCTGTTTGGCGCCCGTAGCTCACCGCTTTCATTCAAATGAAGCCCGATGCCAAATTTAGCTTGGGCCTCAGCCCAACATGCAGAGCAATTGCCACTCATTTTGGACACAAGTCAAATTTCTCACCCATAGACTTTCAAATAGACACAGTTTTTCTAAATTAATGCTATGGTACTTTACTCCTCTGGCAAAGACACCATGTATGGTCACCTCCCAGCTCATTCATGAGCAAAAGCTATGACGTTGATGGGAGAGGGCTGGGGCTGACTCTCCTTTTGATTTTACTCCCCACACCACCCCCCTCCATGGTTCCATCCAGTGCTTCTCCAAGGCACCGCAGCTCAGAGCAACAGCTCCATGGGGCGGGAGGTACAGAGCACAAATTCACTTTTTGACAGACTTTTTAAAAGTTCTTTTCCATAATTTTGATCATCCTTTCTCCAGATATCAATAATAATAAAACACACGTGGTGACTCTGCAACATCTTACATTAGGATTTAAAAGAATGCTCCCTGCTTAACTTAGAGGTAAATGCACTGCATGATGTGGGTTCTGAGCCACAGACTCAAGAAAGCTCCGGGGTCCATGTTATGGTCTGCATTGTGTTAGGTGGTCTAAGTTGAGGCTTCAATTGGTGCATTACAATCACTCCCAATGCCAAAGGGAGTAAAAAACAAGCTAGAGTTCCCATCCTGATTGTTATCCAATGACCCATGTATGGATGTCAGATAAGGAAAGATCAGGCACAGCTGGTGATGCTCTCCGTAGTCAAATAAAAGAAAGAAAAAACTTGCATTTATATAGTGCCTTCCACAGCTTAAGGACATCACAAAGCCCTTTACAATCAATTAAGTACTTTTTAAGTGTTGTAATATAGGAAACGTGGCAGCCAATTTGCACACATGGTCCCACAAACAGTAATGAGATAATGACCAGATAATCTGTTTTAGTGATGTTGGTTGAGGGATAAATAATAGCCAAGACACCGTGGAGAACTCCCCAGCTCTCTGCGAAATAGTGCAATGGGATCTTTTACGTCCACCTGAGGAGGGCAGACGAGGCCTGGGTTTTAACGTCTCATCCGAAAGACGGCACCTCCAACAGTGCAGCATTCCCTCAGTACTGCACTGAAGTGTCAGCCTAGATTACGTGCTCAAGGCCCTGGAGTGGGACTTGAACCCACCACCTCCTGACTCACCATCTGGGCTCACGTGTGAAGAATGGCCATTTGGGTGAGGTAACAGAGAGAATGCCAAAACAGTAAACTATCAAGAGTCAACACCTCCAGGAAAGGAGAGAAGAAAGTTAGAACAAAAAATGAACTTGGTGGAATGGGCAACGTACTTCATTGAACCCTCTGTTTTCCTGTTTTGTTGAGGACCCTGACAATATTGTTCAATTAGCACAAACTCACCTGGTACCAAGTTAACTTCATCGACCAGTATCTGTTTCAATTCGAAATCAGTGGAGCAATACTTTGGCTTCCTCCAGAATGGGCCGTCTGTTCTCCTGCAGATCAGGCACAGCGGCTTAAATCTTTCCGAGTCAAACGCACTGGTTGCTGGGATCAGCTCGCCTCCAGAATCGATTTGCTTTATAAGTTGCTGTACTGCTTTTTTAAACATGTTTGTAAAAATCCTAAAATGAAAAAAAACATATATATTTAATTGGATGTCACCAGACAATACATCCAGATCCTGTGTCCTGGCAGAACTGCTAGTAGCTGACTTGGTGTGACTCTCCTGAGTTTCCTTGTCCCCATGTGGCATTGCTTGGCATTTTTTCATGTCAGCGTAGTGGAGACTGGGAATTAGGCGGTGTGGATAATTGAGGGAACAAGAGCCCGCCCATACAACTACAACAACAACTTGTATTTATATAGCACCTTTAAAGTAGTAAAGTGTCCCAAGGTGCTTCACAGGAGCGTAATCAGACCAAATTTGACATTGAGCCACACAGAATCATAGAATGGTTACAGTACAGAAGGAGGCCATTCAACCCATTGAGCCCATGCTGGTTCTTTATAAGAACAATCCAGTTAGTCCCATTCCCCCACTCTTTCCCTGCAAATATTTTCCCTTCAAGTATTTACATAAGGAGATATTAGGACAGGTGATCAAAAGCTTGGTCAAAGAGGTAGGTTTGAAGAAATGTCTTAAAGGAGGAGAGTGGTAGAGATTCGGAGAGGTTTAGGGAGGGAATTCCAGAGCCTAGACGGCTGAAGGCAGAGCTGCCAAGAAAAGTATAGAAACCCCCATTGGTGTATTCACCAGTAAACATACAGATGGCCCTTTCTATATATTCTGGTGTTGAGTTAAAGGGACACCACGCTGTGCTAAACTCCAGCCCAAAAGCGACATACTGCGGATGCTGGAAATCTGAAATGAAAACAGAAAATGCTGGAAACACTCAGCAAGTCAGGTGGCCTCTGTGGAACGAGAAACCAAGTTAATGTTTCAGGTCAATGACCTTTCATCAGAACTGGAAGATGTTAGAGATGAACCGCTTTTAAGCAAGTGCAGAGCCAGGGAAAGGGGGGACAGGGAAAGAATAAAAGGGAATGGTCTGTGATAGAGTGGACGGCAGGTGCGATTCATTGATAAACGTGATAAAAGAAAGACTTGCTCCCACAAACAGCAATGAAATAATGACCAGACAATCTTTTATTTTAGTGATTTTGGCCAGGACACCTGAGATAGCTCCGCTGCTCTTCTTTAAAATAATGCCATGGGACTTTTACGTCCACGTGAGAAGGCAGACGGGACCTTGGTTTGACGTCTTGACTGAAAGACGGCACCTCTGACAGTGCAGCAGTCCCTCAGTACTGCACTGGAGCATCAGCCTAGATTTTGTGCTCAAGTCTCTGGAGTGGGACTTGAACCCACAACCTTCTCACTCAGAGGCGAGAGTGCGACCAACTGAGTCATAGCTAATGAAGGTGCAAGGCAAAAGGAGGTGATAATGAGACAAGTCTAGAAACAGGAGATGGGTCCAGAGGAGGTGTAAATGGCTACAGCAGAATAACAGAGGAGGAGGGAAGCATGGAAAATCTGGCAAAGACTGTCTTAAGTCTTCATTGTAAGGCTGTATGTGGGTGGGGCAGATGTGACAATTCCTTTTGAAAATGCACAATGAAAGTGTAAAAAAAAATCGATGGGGCAATATGGTGTTCCAGAATTTCTCAATACAGCATGACTTGCTAACTCTCAGGCTAACATTCAGTGTATATGAAATGCTGTTAGCATTCAGCAAAGTTAAGTTAGAAGATGATACTTGCTATAACATTCTCTAATAACATAGTTTCAAATACAACCAGCACAGTGTACAGCTTACTCACTAACAGAGAAATCCCACTCCAGAGACTTGAGCACAAAATCTAGGCTAATATTGTGACCCACGATTGTTAAAGTACACATCGAGTAATTTCGCACCAATGTGCTAGTTACCAATATCGCACAGTGTGATTCCAAACACTTAAGCCTGGATTTTAACTCCAGGCGGGAGTGGTGCGGGCACAGGTGGGTGTGGCGCGGGCACAGGCGGGAGACCCAGGAGATTTGAACACCCGGGCCTCATGTCCATGTTGGCCCTCAGCCAGCCGCCCAGAATGGGCGGGAAGTCCTAGCTGGCCAACAGGCGGGAATGGGAGTCCGGGCGCCAGGAGGCTGCAGCCGGGGAACCGAGGGAATGGTTCCCAGCACTATGGTAAACGGTTGGCGGTGGGTCCAGAGGGGATTGCGGGCGAGGAAAGGGGAGGGAAGCTCAGGGCAGGAGAAGCCCAAGATTTCCTTGTAGGGCCCTCGCAGCCCTCAAGGAAACCAAAAAAACAAATTACATTTATTTACTTTACGGACCTTTTCTGGCCCCGCCCCTCGGTGGGTCCAGCCCTGGGCATGACTTGCCCACTCGGCAGTTAAAATTAGGTCGGGGTCCTAAGTGCGTCATAGAACCCTGATGTTTACATATTAATTATGCCACGTCTGCCTATGGCAGGCGGCCTGGACACTTAGTTAAAATGGCGATGGGCAGGAATCCATTGGGATGGAGATGGAAGTGTGCGAGCGCCATTTTAGTCGCCCGCCCAGCTCGTTCCCGTGGCAGGGTTAAAATCGGCCCTTTATTATCTAAAATACAGTTCCCTCTCTTTCCCTCACTCTCTCTCTCCACTCACCCCTCTCTCCCTCCTCTCTCTTCCCCCTCTTTCTCTTTCCACCTCTCTCTCTCTCCCTTTATCCCTCTCTCTCTCTTCTCCCTCTCTCTCCCCCCCTCCCCCCTCTCTCTCCCCCCCTCACGCATATACACGACATGAAACAAAACCACTTGGATTCAATGGGTTAACATAAACACAGTTTTGCACTAACGGTTGCACAGATCCTGGTACACATACTCTGTCCCCCCTGAACATTAAAGTGTTATTCCACAGAGTCACAATCCTTACTTTGTTGCAGTTCTTCCCATTCATGTGTTCTCAGCCCAAGGTCTTGCTGTCATTTGCACGATGACTTCCAGATTTTTAAACCTGCTTTCGCAGAATAATTCCAAAATGGATACAACATTAACAGGAGCTGCCTTCATGGAAATTGTTTCACAAACCAGTTTTGGGGAGGAGACGAGAGGAAGAAGAATTTTTTGTAATTTTCATCATAATGTCCTACAGACATCACGTGTTAATGTGCAACAACAGGATGTACATTGTTACAACATGTATTTGTGAAGAAATGAATAAGTATGCCAAAAACTTTTCAGGAAAATCACATCCCTTTAAGCAAGAAAAAGAATACCGTTCCCAAACAGAAGGATTTAGTTCACTTATTTCCAGCTTTGAATGGATTTCTCTCCTCAACACTCAACAACACAATTTTATTCACAGCTTCCTTTGATTTGAATCTCTTCCCTCTGAATAACGTGAGTCTGAACATTAACAAAACAAAAAAGAGGCAATCCACGGGTAAAAGTGATTAACCGAATCATTCCTTAATCTTAAATGTTACATATAAACGGACACTTGCATTTATATGTAAAGGCAACGTGTCTCCCAGTCATGCCTTGTTCCCTTTAAAGCAGGAGTAATTCTGAACATCTTCTCCCAGACTGTAGGAAACAAGGGGTGGCAGATGTATTCTGATATTTCCATTTACTTTACGATTGTGGGACAATTCAGCAAATCGTACTTTCCATAAGTCCTTTTAATCTGAAGACTCAGAATGGGAGGATTGTGTTAGCTCTGTACTCTGTTCTCGGATATGATTTTAAACCACAAGAATGGGTGGGTTGGGGGCGGGAGGGAGTTGAAAATAGTTGGTTTTTTTTGGGTCGTGACCACAACTCGGCTTTATTTCCGGATTTAACATCGGCGCGTCAGGCTTCCCACTGGGAATGCAAAGTCCGAAAATTTTGCGGTTGCGACCCAAAAAAACAACTATTTTCAACTCCCACCCGGCCCCAACCCACCCGTTCTTGGGGTTTAAAATCACTCCCGCAGTGGTGCGTTTATACCAGATAAGACAATACCTGTCAACGCACACTCCAGTTCTTCATTCCAGTTGAATTGTAGTTGCAAAAGATGTAGAGATTGATCTTTTACTATGTTAGCTGGATTGAAAGCCATTTTACGTAATTATTTTAATGACATGTAGAGTAAAAGCAATTATGTGTAAAATGATGTGAGGGGGATAAAGATAAACTTTTTTTTTAAAGCTAGCCTTGTTGATGCTGTATTGCACTGACGTTAAACAACTGCCTCAGTCCCACTTGTTTTTTGGATTTGCGAAGTGGTGTAAAATGTGATGCTGTTCCCCCTGAAATTAATCCAGTAATTCCGCTACACGATAATTAGAGAAAGTGATTTGGCACAACGCGACATCCCATAGCAAATCCCATGGACTTCTACCCTCACCCAAGTGCAGTGTGATTTTCGCCCCAGTACTACAATTTTGCTCAAAGTCCCAAAGGAGGAAATTACAGTTTATGGGTCCCAACAGATCATTGCTTGTCCCAACAGATCATTGCTTGTCCCAACAGATCATTGCTTGCCACACCAAATCATAGCAAATATGAACACAATGGGCGCAAACAACAATGAAATTCACACAAAGACCAAGAGATAAGATAATGAATTGGATCCTTCAAACTGGCTTCAAAGTGGAGATCTGTACAGTGCATGCTGGCAAAGTGCCAGTCATATATGAAATTATATTTTAAAGTAACCAAAGACCAGTTAACTACTTCCCTTATTCTGCAATAATTATGGTGTTTTATTTATTTTATTATAAACTTATTGAAGCTCTCAGTTGCAGCCATACACATATGCATGTACACCAACACACTCATGTACATACCCCAAACGCATGTGCAAACACATACACATACCCTCACAGTATTACACACACATACCCTGCCTAAATGTGCTCACACACCCATGACCATAAAACAAAATCACAACATGTCAATACACACTAATGATTGTGCAGATCCCCTCTAAACACCCCTATCCTTGCTGATCTACATTGGCTCCCAAACCTCTAGTGCCTCCAATTTAAAAATGTCATCTTCATGTTTGGATCCCTTCATGGCCTTGCCCCCCAGAACTATCTGTTCCTCCAACACTGGCTTCCAATGCCTCCCCCCTCCTATTGATCCAGCATTGGCGTCCTGTGTCTTCAGCTGCCGAGACTCCACGCTCTGGAATTCCCTCCCTCAACCTCTCCGCCTCTCCAGCTCCCTCTCCTCCCTTTAGGACCCATCTTAAAACCCACTTCTTTGATCAAGCTTTTGGTCACCCCCTCCTAATATCTCCTTCTTTGGCTCAGCATCCACTGTTGTCTGATTACATCTCTATGAAGCGCCTTGGGATGCTAAAAGCGCCATATAAATGCAAATGTTGTTCTTGTAAACAATCATTGATCAAACTAAAACTACAATTACAAATAGAGGTGAATTTTAACTTAAGTCTTACAGAAGAAGTAGTGTGAAAATTCTCCTAAGCGAAATAGAGTTCCATCTTGTCAAATTTGCATACATTTTTAAATCTAACTGTGTTTCTTGCTATGACCACAACCACAAACTGCATTTTCACACATAGCTATGGGCTAAAACCTCTCATTCAAAGCCATAGGATAAAATTAGACACACAAAATCACTCACTCAAACCCACAGGATAAAATCATGGGAAACCAGCACTCACTCAAATCCATAGGATACAATCATGGGGCAAAATCACTCGCTCAAATCCATAGGCTAAAATCATGGGACGAAATCACTCATTCAAAGCCATAGGATAAAATTAGACACATAAAATCATGGATTAAAATCACTCACTCAAAAATCCATATGATAAAATTAGACACACAAAATCACATAACAACCATCCACAGTGGCAATACGGGTCCTGATACACTAAGCAGGTGTTGATCAAAGCAAAACTATAATTCCAAGCACGACTGGCACTGTGTCAGCTTGCACTGCTCAGATCTCCACTTTGAAGCCAGCCTGAAGTATCTACAACGGTAGTTAAAAGGCAGCACTCCTTTTAACCAGTGAAATGAATTGCATTTCAAATCAGAGACTATGTGGGCATCAGCCTGAGGGAGCTCGCTCCATGTGTGTGACTATTTTATGTATTTCTCAAGTTTGGAGAAGTATCATTGTACAGATTAATGCTGAGCAGTGGGTGTTGCTAATTGAAGAATTCTTCAGCTCACTTTTTGAAACTGGATGAAGCTTTTCAAACCTGATCCAGCAACTAGGCTGAACTGAAAACTCAACCTGCAGGAACTTCAGCTTCCCTTTCACTAGATCTAAAGAATGGATTTGATTAATCATACAGCCCCCTGCCTTGTACCAGAATCCAGCTAAACTTCAGCCCCAAAAAGCAAAATACAACGGATGCTGGAAATCTGAAATAAAAACTGAAAATGCTGCAAACACTCAGCAGGTCAGGCAGCCTCTGTGGAGAGAGAAACAGAGTCAAGATTTCAGGTTGTTGACCTTTCATCGGATGGTTCTGTTCAGAGTGTTGCCAGCATTTTCTGCTTTTATGTTAAACTTCAATCCACTCTGACTGGTCTCAGCAAGAGCTGTTTTACTCTTGCTTCAGCTTGGGGCAACTGCTTTATCTGTTCCTGTTGAAGATTGAGTGTAAGCCTAGAAAATTCGCTTCTACTAAACTCCTCATCAACCAAAGGAATACAGCAATGGCGTCTGTCAGCCGAATAACTGAAACCTCCAATTCAATATTCTCTACCGTCATTTGTAATTATGCGCTGTCAGTATTACAGAACTATTTAATGAAGTAGTACTGTATTATAGTGGTGGTGCAGAATCGATCCTAATTTACATTGTAGGCTGTGAAAGCACTGCTGCCATTAACTGTCCATAGCACACACATTGTACCCCAGGAAATAGTGACTCCACACATTTTATGGTGAGTTGTGTTGCTCATGTGAGAGGAATTCCAGATGCCTGCTGTCTGTTTATTGAGCGCTCAACTTGAACTTGTCAGGTCTTCTTGGAATTACATAGAATTGACAGCACAGAAACAGGCCACTCGGCTCAACTGACCTATGCTGGCATTTAGCACCACACGAGCCTCCTCCCACTCTACTTTATCTAACCCTACCAGCATATCGTTCTATTCCTTTCTCCATTGTGTACTTATCTTAAAGGTATCAATGCTATTCACCTCAACTACTCCATGTGGTAGCAAGTTCCACATTCTAACCACTCTCTGGGTAAAGAAAACTCTCCTGAATTCTTTATTGGATTTATGGCCTCTAGTTTTGGACTCCCCCCAACAAGTGGAAACATCCCCTCTACGTCTACCCTATCAAGCCCTTCCATAATTTTAAAGACCTCCTATTAGGTCACCCCTCAGCCTTCTTTTTTCTAGAGAAAAGAGTCCCAGTCTGTTCAGTCTAGTAACGAATTAGTAACTGTTCTCTTAAGGGTAAGGCAAATGGGTCTCTTTGGAGTCAAGTTGGATCCAATTCGATGGGCTCAATTTTGACATTGAAAAACGGGTGGATTGGGGCGGGGTGGGGGGGCATTGAAAAATGCCACCATTTCAGACCCGTCCCCAACCCACCCATTTCCGATTTTCACCGGGGCGGGAAGATGATAATGTTTGGAATAACCTGCAGGCAGGGAAGACATTAGGGACCTTTAAATGTAATTGGATGTTATACTGGGTGAGTTATGGTACTGGAGGAGATGTTATACTGGGAGAGTTATGCCACTGGAAGGGTGAGATATGATGAGCTGAATGGCCTTTTTTATCCTTGACTATTCTTGTGCTAAGATAAATATTCAAGCATGGCCTGGGCTTAAATAAATATATTCGCTAGGAATTTCTTTGGGGGTTGCCCCGATTGGCTGGGTAACTTCGGTAAAACCCCTGATAAACCACGTAAACGGGGTTTCTGCTGATGTTACAGCGACTGATTTGGGGAACCCCTGAGGAAATTCCCAGTGACTGTTTTTAAAGGCGGCTCTGCCAGATAGGTAAACTTGTCGGCAGCCCTTAGAGCTCATCGACCCCTCGTTTGTGTCACTGTAAGGGATAATATTCCCCATGTCCACCAGGGAGAGGTGTCAAGTGGAAGCCAAGTGCTTGAGTGTTTCCCACTAACACCATGATCAAAAAATGTCCTCCAGTCCATTATTTGAATTATTTTAGGTAAAGTGAATGATATCAGGACAGTAAACTGTTCTGGAATTAATGATTATACTGTCATGAGTTCTGTGGTAAGACTACTGTGCTATGGCTTCAACATTTATGAGTCACAAATATATCTGCTCTTATTACATAGAATTACAGCATAGAAACAGGCCATTAGGCCCAACTGGTCTGTGCTGGTGTTTATGCTCCACACGAGTCTCCTCCCACCCTACTTCGTCTCACTCTATCAGGATATCCTATTCCTTTATCCCTCATGTACTTATCTAGCTTCCCCTTAAATGAACCTCTCTCCCACACCCAAATCCTTCAGGATTGTTCATTAGAACAAAGGTTGAGCCATTTGTTTTATGGGAGAGAGAGGGTTAAGGAGTGGTGTCACGTGACTCTGCTGTACAATAGCTGCTCCTTCAAAAGATTATCATCTATCCATCATCTGCACATTCAGCAGAGTGTGGAGGCCTTGCCTGACAGGGTATAAGTGGAAAAGCTCAGGGAGATGAGCTCAGCATGACTGAATAGAGGATTTATAAACCTTACTGACATCAATCCTGACTGAGAAATAAAAACCCATATTGTATTTTTAGGTTTAAAAGTAATTGGATTCTTCTCTCCTATTAGCATGTTCTGCAAAGGTTTCGAAGGAAGTCCTCACCCAATAAATAAAATCACTAAATCTTTCGTCATTGTATATCAATCTGTTGCATTCAGTGCTTGTGCCCTAAATCTGGCTCTTGGTCCCAAAATTACATACGAGACAATAATCTGTGAACACAGCATGGCTCCAAAGATATGTATACCACTGCACTTATACTTTGGGGGAGTCAATGCTCCCTGGTACTGTACACTATACTAAACAGGGATACACATCACTCCAAATTTAACTTAATGGTAGTACCAAGGTATGCTATATATGGTATGGTATATGACGATAATGTCAGATGGCAGATGCTCCCAATCCTGCTGCCCAGCTCTACCCACCCAGCACCTCGCTTACAGAGATTCACTTCCACCAAACTAACACTGTCCCCGGATATGAGGCAGAGGAACAACCCTTGTATAAAGCGTTCAGGAGGAAGTGGGGCAATTCAAGGATTTGGAGCAGGCAAAAAGGGGGCAATACCCATTCCCAAAAAATTGGGGAATGGACATTTCCCCCTTATTCTCCCCCATCCGATGGTTGTGCCTATAATTTGGGTGTTATGTAGGATGTGTTACAAATCCATAGGTCCTTTGTAGCTTCATGTGCTATTTTGTACTTTGTAGATTCCCTTTTTTCTCTTGGACAGAGCTTTAGAACAAACCCCCCCAAAAGACTTTCAGTACAGATGCTGCCAATCTAGTTTAAAACCAAACAGTTCTGTTTATGAGTAAGAAGTAAGAAAAAATCTAAACTATAAACTGGACACAATCATTGAAATTCTGCTGCCTGTGTAGAGCCTGACTAGTGGTCAGCGCAGGTGAGGGAATCGAGCCTCCATGGCCTCTCCCCTCCCTATTTCTGTCACCTCCTCCAGCCCTACAACTTTCCGAGATCTCTGCACTCCTCCAATTCTGGCCTCATGCGCATCCCTGATTTTCTTCATGTCACAATTGGCGGCCGTGCCTTCAGCTGCCTAGGCCCTAAGCTTTGGAATTCCCTCCCTAAACCTCTCCGCCTTTCTACCACTCTCACCTCCTTTAAGACGCTCCTTAAAACCTACCTCTTTGACCAACCTTTGGTCACCTGTCCTTATATCTCATGTGGCTCGGTGTCAAATTTTTGTTTGATAATCGCTCCTATGGGACGCTTTACTACGTCAAAGGCACTATATAAATGCAAATTGTTGCTGTAGTGTTACTGCCCTATCACCGATCCATGCTCGCATCTAGCAAAGTTCTACATTTCAGCCCCCAAAGAGTCTGGGTTGTAAAATTGAGGTTTTTATTTCCTGCCAACCCCCTGTCCATGTCACATGATGGGGAAGTGTTAGCTCTTAATGTTTTCAATGAATTTTCATCAGCAGCAAAGAAAAATATCAGAAATCAACCTGTGATTTCCTCCCCCACTCCGCCCATCCTGCCCTTTGTCCAATTTTGGATTATATGAGTTTGCACTGATGGTGCAGAGCCCCGCTATTATGGGTGGAAAATTATTAGGCGGTGTGCCCGCCATTTCTTGATACACCAGTGAGGTTTCCCACTGGTAGGGAGCACCTTCAAAATCAGCCCCTTCACTGCCAATCCAAACCAGCCCAAGATGGACCATCAAGCAGTGAAGGAAGAACAGTATTGACAAACTTGATGGTTTTAGCAGCAAATAATGTTGCAGCGAGTCTCGCAAGGTCTGTCCACATCAGTTACCACTGGGTGGTGCTGGAAGCTGCCCTAATGACCTACAATTGGAAGACTTTTTTGGGGCAGGCTCCTCATTAGTCTTAAAGCTCATCAATGATTAAACACCTTGCCTATTAACTGTGTGTCAAGCACTTTCTTGTAAATGCAATGGCAATCAATTGAGCCCAGCAGCAAAAAGGCCTCAATAACAACAGTAAATTTTAAATGATTTGGCATACCACTTAGATATTGAGTTTCATATAATAGATTTGGAGCAAAACAAAGAGGAAAACCACAGGAAATCACTTAAATTAAAAATATTCTTTCAATAAAAAGAGAACTACCATCGTCCTTAAACTAACTGTCAACATGTACTTGAAATGTTGGATTCAAACATTTCCTGAATTCCTGCCACCATCCTCCTCCAATGTCTTTCCTCCATCGTCCAGCTGGGTGGGACTGCGCTCGCCTGGTTCCATTCTTATCTATCCAGTCTTGTAGCCACTTGCAATGGCTTCTCTTCCCACTCCTGCACCGTTACCTCTGAAGTCCCCCAAGGATCTATCCTTGGCCCCCTCCTATTTCTCGTCTACATGCCGCCCGTCGACGACATCATTCAACAGCATGACGTCAGGTTCCACATACACGCTGATAATATCCAGTTCTATCTCACCACCACCACCCTCGACCCCTCCACTGTCTCTGATTTGTCACACTGCTTGTCCGACTGGATGAGCAAAAATTTCCTCCAACTAAATACTGGGAGGACTGAAGCCATTGTCTTTGGTCTCCACCACAAACTCCGTTCCTGAGCCACCGACTCCATCCCTCTCCTTGGCCACTGTCTGAAGCTGAACGAGACTGTTCGCAACCTTGGCGTCCAATTTGACCCTGAGATGAGCTTCCGACCACATATCCGCTCCATCACCAAGACCGCCTACTTCCACCTCCATAACATTACCCGTCTGCATCCCTGCTTCAGCTCCTCTGCTACTGAAACCCTCATCAATGCCTTTGTTACCTCTCGATTTGACTATTCCAATGTTCTCCTGGCCGGCCTCCCCATCTTCCACCCTCCATAAACTTGAGCTCATCCAAAACTCTGCTGCCCGTATCCTAACTCGCACCAAATCCCATTCACCCATCACCCCTGTGATTGCTGACCTACATCGGCTCCCGGTCCGGGAGTGCCTCGATTTTAAAATTCTCATCCTTGTTTTCAAATCCCTCCATGGCCTCGCCCCTCCTTATCTCTGGAATCTCCTCCAGCCCTACAACCCTCCGAGATCTCTGTGCTCCTCCAATTCTTGCCTCTTTTAATTTTAATCGCTCCACCATTGGCGGCTGTGCCTTCAGCTGTCTAGGCCCTAAGCTCTGGAACTCCCTCCCTAAACCACTCCGCCTCTCTACCTCTCTCTCTTCCTTCAAGACGTTCCTTAAAACTACCTCTTTGACCAAGCTTTTGGTCACCTGTCTTAATATCTCCTTATGCGGCTTGGTGTCAAGTTTTGTTTGAAAATCGCTCCTATGAAGCACCTTGGGACATTTTGCTATGTTAAAGGTGCTATATAAATGCAAGTTGATGATGTAATGTAGGAAATGCGGCAGCCAATTTGCACAGCAAGGTCCCACAAACAGCAATATGATAATGATAAGATAATCTGTTTTTTTAAATGATGTTGGTTGAGGGATAAATGTTGGCCTGGATACCAGGGAGAAGTCCCCTGCACTTCATCGAGTAGTACAATGGGATCTTCATCGGCCACCAATAGGCCAGACGTTTTATCCAACAGACGGAAAATAATGCATTGACCATGAAGTGCTATGGGATGTCCTGAGCATGTGAAAGGCACTGTATAAATTTAGGTAGTTTCCATCCTCCTTATTAAGAGCCCTTGTTTTCCTTCAATTGGCGTCACTCTTTGTTTACCGGAAGAGGCTTCTTACTGGATGTCATTCTCAGAATCACGAGAATTATTCATTATGACTTTTAAACTATGCATCATCGTACAGAGCTTTCCCTTATGAGACTAACTGGGGTAAAGTGCATGATACTGTAGGATACATAGGTTTTATAGAAGCAGCAAGCTCTATGGACCAAATTACCTTTTCTTGTTCCATCCTTTCATATCTTTGTGTGAAACGTGCTGTGTAAATTCTAAACTAAACCCGTTGGAAGTTTAATTTTCTCTGGTAGCACAGTGTTTACGGTGAGGTTAACGAGTCCACTACCAAAGGAAATGAAGCCTCCCAGAGTTGCTAGGAGGAGAATAAAATAATGAGGCCAGGTTCCCAATCCTGATCATTATCAAGAGTGCATGGATGTCTGCCGAGTGAGAGATGTTCTTATTTTAAACCTCTTTCGGAGTTCTTTGTAATCCAACATTGAATGAAAAAGGAATAACTTCATCAAGGTTTAAAACCGTGTTACATACTGCAGTTGTTCAGCCTCTTCGAACAAACTCCTTCTTCAGACATGGCTACAACAGTCTGCCTCAATCCAGTTGTTAAATTGATATATTGTTAGATTCTGATTAAGGGACTACCTCGAACTTACATGCTCAAATCAATATAAAACAATAGCGTTTACTGAAAACATCTATAAATGCTCATATAATGGTCTAGAAATTACTGTTGCCAATATTAGTGGACAAGCATTTAACCAGTTCGAATGAGATTCCTTTGCCCATTATTTTAGCAGAGTGGCAACCCATTTTAAATGAATGGGTTACTGTGTATATTAAAATAGCAGACAGGGAAATGTCACAGGAATGTAGCTCTGTTTCATCTACTAACGTTGCCAACAGTAGGCTCATAATATTACGTGGCGAGCAGAGGATCAGGCACAGATGTGATGCCCCCCACAGTCCAATACCAGCCAACACTCTTCGTCTCCAAGCTGTCTGCCTAGGTTCGTCAAGTTGTCGGTTTGTGAACGAATGAGGAAAGGCTTGTCAAAGGCTATTTTACGAACCCAATGACCCTTTAATATAAAAAAAACCTGATCTGTGAGTAAATTTGTTTAGATGCCCAACTGGTGAGAAAAATAGCAGAAGAAAGGTCTGGTGCAGGGGGTGGGAGTTCCACTGGTCGCTACCTCGTGCGACGTCATCGTAACATTTTCAGGATTCTTTTCTTTTAACTTTTGTTTTACTCTGGGTATTTTTGGCTTCTTTCTTTGATACTTCTCTTGTAGATGAGCCCTAGCTGTTTATGTCCCCAAAAGTGTTTTTTAAGTGGTCAAGAGAGAGGTGGATCTGGGTGTCGTCAACTTGCACGTGAAACCTGACCCCATGCCTTCGGAAGATATCACCAAGGGACAGCATATCGACGAGGAAAAGGCATGATCTTTGGAGGACTCTAGTGGTACCAATGGTGCTCTGGGATTAGACTGCATGAGAGTGGCCCGGGAGTGACTGTACCTCTAATATTGTCCTCCACGCTGCCATTATGAAGACTTGCCTACAGAGGCATCACCGAGCTCAACAAGGGGTTGTTGATTACAGATCTGAATCACCACTCTGCTATAATGTACTGATGCTCCAGTGCACTGTGGCAAAATTCCCTGGACTGTGCTGTGCTACCTGATCTCACCAGGGGGAGCAACAACAGCACAACAATGAGACTCACTCGTAGATTATATGATTACACCATTCACCTGAGGAAGGAGGAAGCCTCCGAAAGCTTGTGGAATTTAAAATAAATTTGTTGGACTATAACTTGGTGTTGTAAAATTGTTTACAATAGTAGATTATAGTTAGAGACTTGGCATCCATCGTCTCTTTCCATCACTATTTTATGATACTGCTGTGATCATTGTTCCTCCGAACTCTCTTGCTTGCTTTAAAGCTCCAAATAAGTTGTCCTACACATTCTTGTGTTGGAAACCAGCAGAGCTTGGTGAGGATGGGGGTGCAGGCCTTTGTGTGGTTGAGGCCGTGGGCTGTGGTTTCCTGGATGACTTGTAGTTTGTGAAGGGTGGGATTGGGGGTGGGGGGGTGGTTGGCAAGGACACCATGTAGGAATTGAGCCTCAAGGTGATACTGCCATGGCTTAGGATTTCGGCAGTAGTGGGGGAGAGGTAAATTGGAGATAAATATTTTGCAGATTGAAAGAATATGGTCTCCAATCCCATCGGTGTCTCTCTGGGACCTGTTTGACCGTACTGCCAATGACACTTAAATGGTAACAGGTGTCAGCTGTGGCTCAGCGGGTAGCATTCTTGCTTCTGAGTCAGAAGGTCGTGGGTTCAAGTCCCACTCTAGGGACCTGAGTACAAAATCTAGGCTGATACTCCAGTGCAGTACTGAGGGAGCGCTACACTATCAGAGATAGTGTTTTTCGGATGAGACGTTAAAACCGAGGCCCCATCTGCGCTCTCAGGTGGACATAAAAGATCTTATGGCACTATTTCGAAGAAGAGCAGGGGAATTCTCCCCAGTGCCCATTGGCCAACATTTATCCCTCAACCAACACCACTAAAACACATAATCTGGTCATTATCACATTGCTGTTCGTGGGATCTTGCTGTGCGCAAATTGGCTGCTGCGTTTCCTATATTACAACAGTGACTACACTTCAAAAAGTACTTCGTTGGCTGTAAAGCACTTTGGGACGTCCTGAGGTTGTGAAAGGTGCTATATAAATGCAAGTCTTTCTTTCTTCTAGTAAACAAGTTAACCACAATTTAGTAACACCAACTAATGCAGCCTATTTACACTCAGCCTCTGCAGGGATTTAGTGTTGTTCTCTCTCGTTTTCTTGCTCCATCAAAAGAGGAAAGCGGATGTTATTAGCAGAGCAGAGTTACAATGGTCGTTTTCAGCAGAAGTTTTTGCTTCACCTCCTGTGGGGCAGTACCTGAACCCATGGCTTGATCCCAGCCCTAACGTAAATCGGGCGAAGGCACAGCGTGGTGAAATGTACAGACGAGCCCATGTCAACTCCCCCTGTGATTCATCACGTTGAAAGGAACAATAAACCATCTGCGGAGATCACCCTTTACCAGTATGGAAAATGGGTGACGCGCCCTTGGTTACAGAGTTATGATTTTTTTTAAAAAGGAAATTAAAAAGGCAGATGACAGTGTAGGAGACGAACTGACTCTAAATAAAGAGAGTTTAAGGCTTACCTTAAGGCAAGAGACGAATTGTGTTCCCTTCGGCAGCTTGTTTAATTGGCGTCTGATTTATCGTTCAATATGGACGCGTCACGTGACAGCCATTCCACAGGATGTGGCTAAATATGATTTCAGCAACTGAGCAGACGTAATCTCTGGATAGTTCCACGAGGAGGTCCCAATGCTTTAGGGGGTTTTTATATTTGGATTATATTTTTAGATATTTAAAACAGCTAGCTGAATTTTTAAAAAATTCTTACTAATAACTCGGGATTATGAATCATAGAATCATACAGCGCAGAAGGAGGCCATTCAGCCTATCGTGCCTGTGCCGGCTCTTTGAAAGAGCTTTCCAATTAGTCCCACTGTCCTGTTCTTTCCCCATAGACCAGCAGTGAGTGCTTTCAGACTATTCGACTAGATGGAGCATCACATCCCCGATTTTACATCAATTTCCACACCCGTACTTTCCAGCAAGGGTCACTAGATCATGACCAGGAGAGGGAAGTCGGGTGGGGTTTCCCCCTCTATGGCCAATGGTTGCTGAGGTGATCTGTAGCCCCCCCCACCCACTGCAGCTGAAATCAGCTAACTCAGTACCGGCCAGAAGATTAAACCTGAGACGGGCCTGGTCTGTGTGGCTCAGTACCACACCGGCCAGTGCATTTATTTACCTACTAAGCCGCGAGGGAGACCGAACTAATTCCGTGGCAAAAAAATCTGAACCACGGTGAAAAAAAATCAAGTCGTCTGAATTGAATCTTTTCCAGTTTCTTGTCCTCTACCATCGGGAGGTAGAAATGGACTCTATAAAGCCGTGATAGAATGTGATTGGTGTTTTCGAAGTTAGTCCATTCCATTCAATCGTCTTTCATTCCACACTCACTGATTCTAACTTGAGAAAATTGCTGGCAAAATCATTCCTGTTCCATTAATAATTTGCTTTGGAAACTTTTTTTTCCTGTATTGTACACTGATATTCCGACTGATATTACCACTGTTTTAACCTGAGCGGGCTCCACGCTGTAACACCCAACTTTACAGGGACACTGGGACAACACAGGAATGCTTACAAACATTTCTTTTTTGTTTCTTTGCTAAGTCCAACAACTTGCACTTATATAACGTAGTAAAATGTCTCAAGGCGCTTCACAGGAGCGTATTAAGACAAAAAAAAAATGGAATGCACAACCTGAAAGGGCGGTGGAAGCAGATTCAATATCAACTTTTAAAAGGGAATTGAATAAATACTTTAAAAGGAAAAAAAAATGCAGGGCTATGAGGAAAGAGTGGGACTAATTGGGTAGTTCTTTCAAAGAGCCGGCACAGGCACGATGGGCTGAAGGGCCTCCTTCTGTGCTGTATGATTCTATGAGTACATGGCATGGTGAAGCAAATAACGGAGAAACACGTCATTGCGATAAGAATTCCTCTGAGTTCTCATGGGTCATGACGTTGTAAATCCGTTGGCGAAACATTCTCCTGTTTGTGTTTCGAGCGAAACTACTTTCCTTTGGAATGATTTACGATTTGAGCAAAAATAGTGACTTGTGGGAATTCTTACCCCCTTGTCTGTGATGGAATTGACATTTGCCGGGCTGGGTGTTCCTCCGCTGTTACTGCCCCATAGCAGTGGAAAATGAAGGGAAAATGGGTGGGAAGGCCTAGCGCCTCGTCCCCGCCCTGGATTTCCCTTCCATCCCCGGTTACAGGCCTGTGCTCAAACTGTCCCGCTGCATGCAAATGGTGGTGGGGAGCCGGGGCCTCTCTTTGCTGCCCCTGCCATCGCCAATCCCAGGAGAGGGGTGGTGGTAGCCCTGGGAGTGGCATCAGTAATCCCGCTCAGCAGATTGTACGAGTGGGGGGGTTTGGGTGGCCCTGTAGTAAGCTTCTCTCGCTCCAGTGCCCAATATAAATTTTCTAAAAATTCAGGGCTTTTCCGCTGCTTTAAGACGCCCCCCACCTTTAAGATGTCATCTTTACCATGCCGCCTTTAAGATGCCTCCTTCGCTTCTGGTGCTGTAGGGGGTGTCCTGCTGCATCACTGCCAGCATTTCCCAACTCTCAGTGGCGGGCTTCCTCTTGGTGGCAGGGATTCTCCCAGAGGCCTGGCCCTGCGCACGCAGTGTAGCAAAAAAGGGTCGGGGTCGGGGCAGCGGTCGATGGCCCCCACACCGACCCTCCTCTGGCAGCAAACCCGTCCTGCAGGAAGATCCAGCCCACGGTATTGGCATCGGTGACGGTGACCCTTTAAATAAAACATAACCAAACAAAAAGAAATATGCTTTTTAAAAAAAAAAGCCTTTGCTGATTTCCCACTGTTTTTGTATTATTCCTGAAGTGTTTCCAGCTTCCCACTGATTACAACCAAACATTAAGATGCGTTTCCTGCTGCTTTTCAAATGATTTCTTCAGAAATGGGTTCTTCTTAAAAGCGAATCAAGGCTGCCATTGATTACTTAAAATGAACGCGTCGCAGCAGTCCCATGAGGCAGGACAGCTGAAAACAGCAGGAGATGATGAGCTTCTGTCTCCGTTTGAACTCCCTTTATTCGGTACTGAGATTTGTTCATCTTTAAAGCTACCTTTTTACAGTCGTTTTACTGCGTTCATCACAGTGAGGGCTGCCAGTGCTGGGGACTGGAGTCCGTATCAAGCACCTGCACCCCCCCCCAGGCCAGGTACAGCATGGACGGTATACCATGCTTTACTCTTGCTTCGACAGTGTGCCTCAAGCCCGACCTTAGTAACCAATCGTTCGCCATTAACAGAAAGAATGTGAAGCTGTTTATGCCACCTGATCAGCATTGGGGAGGGAGGGTGGCGATTCTGAATTTCAGGCAAATCCTGGGTCCAGTTGGGACAGCTCAACTCTCCCATTCCTTCCCTTAAATTTCCGGTAAAATGGGACTGTGGGTTTGCTGAATTTACGCGAGCTTACCCAACAACAACAACAATTAGCATTTTTATGGCGTCTTTAATGTAGTAAAATGTCCCAAGAGCGTTATCAGACCAAAAATTGACACCGATCCAAAGAAGGAGACAGTAGGACAGGTGACCAACAGCTTGGTCAAAGAGGCACAACAGCCACAGCAACTTGCATTTATATAGCGCCTTTGGCATAGTAAAACGTTTCAAGGCGCTTCACAGGTTTTAAGCGGCGTCTTAAAAGAGGAGCGAGGTATGGGGAGGGAATTCCAGAGCTTAGGGCCTAAACGACTGAAGGTACGGCCACCAATGATGGGGCAAAGGAAGTGACGTGTGCACACGAGGCCAGAGCTGGAGGAGCGCAGAGATCTCGGAGGGTTGTGGGGCTGGAGGAGGTTACAGAGATAGGGCGGGGCGAGGCCGTGGAGGGATTTGAGCATGAGGATGGGAATTTTAAAATTGAGGCGTTGGTGGACCAGGAGCCAGCGTGACCCCAGCAAACCACCATTCAGTTGAGGTTGCAGTTATTTTTGCTTAGATCATTGGTTTTACTTTGTACCTTTTCTCCCCTCCTTTCTTGAAGGTGTTGACTCCTGTAGGGGGAGGGTTCCCTCCAATACCCTCACTCAAATGGCCAATCTTCATGTGTGAGTGTAGACATCGAGTACTGGCAGACTATTCAATCACAGGGAAGATTGCAGCCAAGCTAATTCCTGTCCTCACCCTACAGTGATCAGGAGCGGGAACTCCGACTGATCTTTAATCACCCTAGTCCAGGGGTACTGCGGCCAATTTTAAAGCCCGCACAACCAGCTCCTCTAAGATCAGCAACATGATCTGTCACGTTGCTGTTTGTGGGATCTTGCTGTGCACAAATGGACTGCCGCATTTCCTACATTACAACAGCGACTGCATTTCAAAAGTGCTTGATTGGCTGTAAAGCATTTTGGGGCCTCCTGAGATTGTGAAAGGCACTATATAAATGCAAGTTCTTTCTTTCTTTAACGTATTCTGGGGATCGAATCTGGGGCAATAATATAAGTAATAGTAAGTTGTGGGCTTATTTACGACACAAAATTACTGAAATAGGAATGAATATAAAAAGAGTAACACAAATTAAATATTCATGTAAACCATATAATAGGGCAGGTGTTCCTGTCTCCACTCCCCAGCCTGCACATGTATTTTGGGTCACCTAGATGGGCCCTTCTGACTGCTGAGAATGGCAGCCAGCAGGTCCCAAATACTTTTCGACATCTTGGGGACAGTTTAAAGTACCAAGAGTCCTTTTACCTCCTTTCTGGACCCACATGGATCGTCTAGTTGGTGGGGTTTCAGGGCCAGGACAGTCTGCCGATGGGGTGCACAGCATGCTTTTCAGCAGGAAGATGATGCAAGAGGCTGATTGGCTCCTTTGAATGGCTCCAACTGTCCTGCGCCTGCAATGGGCACAGGCCAGTGTTCCCCCCGCCTCCCTCCAGGGAAGTCCTGGAGTCCCTAAGGGAATGGAAAAGGTGTGGAGACTCAGTGATCTAGGTCTCTGTCCCTTTCTCCTGAACTCTAAGCCGGGGAGTTGGGTTGTCTCCAGTGGCAAGAGCAGGCAAATCGGCCTTAATTAGACAATAAATTCTGACTCAGAGAATTTTTGGTTCAGTCATTCCAACCTTAACAGCAGAACAGACAAACAGGTTTGGTCATTTTATTTTTACAGACCTGCTCAATAGTCACTCTCTCACACAATCTAAATGTTAATTCAACATTCCCCCAATGAATCACTTTAATTTCTCTGCACGATTCCTGCTTTACATCACTTCTCAAACATACTGGGCCGGAAATTGCTTTCACGACACAAAACCATAAAGTCGGATATAACATTACAAACACTGACACAAAACCACAAAATGCTAATAGTTGGCACGAATGCAGCAGGGGAGCTGACATTTTGTATCTTAAAATCCTTTATTCTTCCCTCTCATTGCTGGTTCTAAAAGTCCGCAGTCTATGATCATAACACATCTTCCCTGTAGACGACAGCCAAGGAAATCCAGACCGAACTCTACAGCACCTGGGGCACAATCCAGTACTTGAGAGGTTAACGTACAATTTTTAAGCTGCTAAAGTCTGGCTGGTATGGAATGGGTGACAGAGCAATTCAGAAATTGCTGCTAAAAGTAGAAATCAAACTTTAATTGAGGCGGAAATGATTTGGACAGTGACAGATGGCAGCCTGCGCTCCACACACTGAGGAAAGCAGCTGTCTGAAGGTTTGATTGGAACTAATCTCGTCTCCGCGTCTGCCCGACCATTAACATTTTGTTGCTGTATTTAAAACCTGCTCCCACTCTGGGCCCAGTTCTCGAGATGAAATGTGCCCCAGGTGGAGAACAGTTATATATAAGTGTAATGTACTTTGCAAATCAGGTGTGCGTTCAGGATGAGTTCAGTGTAGCATTTGAGCAGCTTGCAGCCGGTGAACCAGGCCGGAATTCTAGGTATCCTGCACTCTTTTTTTCCCCCCCCAGCACCCATCAACCACCTGAGCATCAGCACTAAGAGTCCCTAGACACCATTGATACCCTGAAGCTAATTTTCGATGGACAAAAGACACTGCAAATATGAATTAAAAATCTCCAACTTATTGGCCCAGATTTTGCTGGAGTGGGCGTCTCACGGCATGCCCTTTTAGTTAGACTTTTTCCCTCACCCTTCGGCTTAAATTTTTTGTGCCTCAAATTGCTGGAAGTGCGAACTGATAACAAGGGAATCTGGGACCTAGGTGAACGACAGGACCAACAGTTTATCTCCTTAACTAATGAGATTTAAGGACAGAGAAAGAAACGGAGGAACGGCGGAGAAGGAAATGGGATGAATTAGTCTCAAATTAGGTGCAGAGAGAGAGGGAAAGAAAGATTGGATTAAGAGAGAGAGAAAGAAGAGACAGAAAGGAAAATGTCACTGGTGGAGTAGGGGTCCTCTTCTGAGGTTGGGTTTGGGGTATTTTGTTGAGCAGAGTAGAGGAAGCTTCATTCTGCACTTAATCCGAACTGGCAGAGATTAATTCTGACATTTAAGGGGGTCAATAGAATAGTCAATAGAAAGTAAAATCAGGCAAGGTGTATAACAGGTTGTCAACCCGATCCCCTCAGTTCCTTGCTGGGCAGGTTTGTTTAAAATTACCCCCTTAATATGCATGAAATCGAAACCATCTCCATATCTTACCACGGTCTCTCCCTCTATTCCTCTGTCCTCTTCTCCACATTCGATGCTTCACCCTCTTCCATCCCTCCCAACCCTTCTTCAAGATCCCCCTCATCCACTGCCCCCACCTATCCTCCAGGTGCCTTCTGCTCTGAATTCTCTTAAGGAACTCACCCAAGGAACTCCTTGTCCTTAGTATTTCCAGTCTCCACCTGAACGCACCGTGACTTATCGGTAGAAACTTTTGTACTGCGACTAAATTCCCGTACATCAGCTCAGCAACAACGATGGGGACGATTTTTCAGTTTCAGAGGTCACCAAGTGTTTGACTGTTACTCCTTGGCTACTCTCGCTAGGTTTACTATGCCAACCGAGGCAAGGCCTCTGGGATGTGGCACTGCTGGGTGAGTCAACAGGACCAACTACTAGTAAAACCACCCTTCCGGGTGTGGTTATTTGCCATGCAGATGCCTTTAGGCCTCGCCCTATACACCCCCAGGGCTTATATGAAAGGCGCAAAATGGTTCTGCGTAGCGACTAGGTATGTTGTATACTTTTTCATTTGTAGTTTATTCGGGCACCTGGCCTGATTAAACCAAGGCTGCCAACCGTTTGTTTCCCTTGTGTCTCACGCAGCCTGTTACCACGTCTGAACTGCAACAGATGCCAAAGTCTCGGGCGCCAACACTGGCAAGACCCGTGAAACAGTTTGCTTTAACAGATGAGGATTTTTTTAAAAATCAAGAACCAACATTTATCCAGGGGATGTAAATCACTAATGGTTTTCTGAACACTGAAGTTGCACGTCTTTCTGAAACCTACACCAGATTTGCTAACTGTCAGGATTTACCTCAAGGTCTCAGCGTTTGTTTCTGTAATTCCTTAGGCTCCAGGTTGAATATTATTTTGTTACAGTATTGCAGGGTTTCTTGCCAGAAGTCACATTTTCCATTATTAGATTAAGTGAGATGAGAACTCAGAGATTCACTGCAGATAGAAAAGGCTTTTTATTCTTTCAGTGATAGGAATTGATTTAATATTGAAACCAGATTAAATATTTGGGCATGGTTACTATCTGAAGTAATTTGTTGTTTTTTTTTAATATCCCTCTAAATATTCAGCTCCTGAGGTGGAATCGATCCACTTGATGTACGGCAATAAGTTACCAGTACGTTTGTGATTGTCTTCCTCCCCTCCCCCCACCCCTGGCTTTTCTGAACAAGGGGATCAGGCAAGGAGCTGTGTCTACTGAGCTACTGATTTGCTGGCCGGAATAGACTTTGTGAGGTGGTAGTACCAACCCAATATCCAGAATTACTGTTTGCTGAGGTAATCATATTAAGCACTATCTGAAATTCCCCCTTTTTGAGATGATGGAACTAAGGTACTTTGGGTGAGATGATGGTACAAGCCTACGACCCAGTGCTCCTTTGGGTGAGGTGAACTTGCTGATTTACTACACAGGAAATTCTTCTAATGACCAACCCACCATCAGAACTTCCACGTTGCTCCCAGTTGCAGACATAAGGCTCATGGGGCCCGGGAACAAAAACGTTTAAAGATTTTTTTTTTTAAATGCTCAGCAAAGCCAAATATGGAAGATTTACCACACAGGCAAATGGCCACTCAACCCACACCATGTAAGTGGGAAACATCATTACTGTGGCGCTAAAGTGCAGTAGGCAGATTAGATCTATTACTTCCCACAGAAAGAAAATTTAGACTAAGTGGGAGAGATAACTGCACCATCCGTGCTTGCTCTGGGGAATTGGGAGAAACCATTTAGATCTCTCAAATTTCTTGTTGAAGTAAAGTTTGTGCAGGGACCATGGGCACTTTGAGCTGTGTTGCATTGTTTAGATAACTGTCAAATTTGACTGCTGAAATATCTCCATTTTGGATTTTTGAAACCGAATTTGAACCTGAATATCAAAACAAATCAATTTCGCACCCACAGAATCCAGCAACATGGTCCAGTCAGTATTGTTGTTGCATATTAAAGGGACAGGGTCCTCATGAGAAAAAAAAATCATCATTGCTTCATTTGCAGGTGACATCATTATGATTAAAATGACCTATGGCCCTCTGCCCACTCAAGGAAAAGAGAGTTAACCAAACATGTTACATGAAAACAATCCGCTTTAAGATTCTTTGTGGTCTTGTAAGATCCGGGTTCGAACTGTTTACTGACCCACCTTTAAGTAAAATCATGTTCTACGGAGTAGATCAGGATGACAAAAAGGTTGTCCAGATGTGCACATAGAGGACTGACTGTCTTATTACTGACTGTAGAAGTGCCTTGAGGAAAGGGATTTGGCAGAATAATGTAATGATTGTGTAATGATTAAGCTACCAAATTGACTTGTATATATGGCCATGCTTGCAGATAGAACACACCTCAGTTTGGGCTTACATCCCGCTGTATTAGTATCAGTTCTGCCATGGAGGCACGAATGACACATCCAGGCCCAAGACGAGGTGGGACATCAAACTGACCCTGGTGTAAAGGGACTGAGTTGGAAGGAAAGCTTAGAAAACCTCAGAGACTTCAGTGTTGAAAAGAGGTGAACGAGAGGGGACCTAGTAGAGGTATATAAAATACTAAGAGGTTAATCCGGAAAACCATATCAAGTTAAAGATAACTGCAAGACCAGGGGACATAGGTACAAACTGATAAATTGTATGTTCAGGACCATTGTCATGAAGGACTTCTGCACACAAAGACTGACCAATATATGCAGTGGTCTTCTGGGTGGGGTAGAGACAACAACTATGGAATAATTCAAGAGGCAATCGGATATTGTGATAGGAGGCCGCCGTAGGTTTCTACAGAAGGATGGGCCGAATGGCCTCCCTCATCTGCACTTATCTTTCTGATATAGGCTGCACCCCCCAAGTTAAACCATTGATTGTTTAAAAAAGCACAGGCAGTGGGTGAGCTACCTTATTGAATGCTCCTGATTTAACCATCCACTCCTGTTCAGAGTACCGTGCCTGATGTGTATATAAAAAGCCAGGTGGCGAGCCAATTTGGTCCATGTTGGGAAGAGGAACATGGTAGAGAGTTTGAAGCTATCTGAGCTTTATAATGATTTGACTAAACGTCTGCCCACACTGCCTGCCCTCTGATCCCCTAATGATGCAGGCAAAGGGGAGAGATCATCACAAGAGTTAGGAATGTGGCCTCATGATGTTAGAGTATCAGGGAATTTGTGTATAATGTATATGACACCTATTCAGGACCATCAACCTATTCATAAGAAGTGAGACTCAGAACACCCCTGTTATGTTGATAGCTCTGTGTTGCTTTTTTTCCCCCTGTAAAGCTTTTAACATACTCCATAAACAAATAAGGAGTGTGGATGTCTAGGGCTTTTAAAAATCATTGCAAAATACTTCTGGAGGTTAGTAAAATGGAGAGTGACATAGTTCAAAAATTACATTTAAATATTTCCAAAGAGAAGCAAATTCAGTTCATGGTTTATATTTAATCTTCTAAATTGTAAACAGAGAACTGTGGGGAGGAATTTAACGTAGTTGCACCTGTTTTACGAGCGTAAAAGGGATGCAACGAGGACTAATTTAGCACAGCGTCCAATTTGCGTGTGCATTTGGCTTGCTGCTAAATTTGTCGGGGCTTTATTTTAGGTGGTCCTGGTGCCCGCCTGAATGAGAGGAGGCCCTGTTTCAATATTGAATTAAGGGTCCCGTGCCCATTTCCAGGAAATTTGTTTAAACTAGCCAGAGCTTGCGTTGTGTGAGTTCGGACTAGTTTTTCCAGCTCTACAGCTGCTTAATCAGCCAAAGGACAAAACATGATATTGGGGGGGACAGGTTGGCTCATAGTTAATAAACCTGGGATTGTTGTTGATAATTAAAATTCAGGTTAACGATGAACAAATGATAATTTCCAGAGGCAGTGTGAGGTCAGTACAAACAGTGATGCACTCAACAGAATAATTAATAATGAGTAATTATAATAGTAATAAATAATAATTAGTTTCCAGTAATCCAAATCTAGCTTTCATTTAAATATTGACTTCTGCTGAGCATCAGTGCTGCACTTCTAACTCTCGGTGTGAGCCATCATCAATATTTTCTGTTCCTCACGATGCACTGAGGTAAATGTGTGCGTTAGACCTAAAAATAAATGAGTAAAGGTCAAGTTCAGTGGGATGATGTGGTCGTAAGCTTCATTGTTTGAGAATCAGGAGAGCATCAGTTGACTTTTTATTGAGAAATCTAAATGAAGAGTCCAGGCCCATTGTGCAGGAAAATAAGTTTGGAAAGAGTAAGAAGGGATAAAAGTTAAATCATCGAATCATAGAATTTTACAGCACAGAATGTGGCCGTTCAGCCCATCTCCCCTGTGCCGGCTCTCTAAAAGAGCCATCCACTTAGTCCTATTCCTCAGACTTTTCCTGTACCCTTTTGAATTCTTCTTAAATTTCCCTTTTACAAACTATTACAGGGTCTGCTTCCACCACTGTTCCTGGTAGGGCATTCTATATCTTAACAGCCCACTGCATAAAACAACAATCTCCTGACCTCTTTGTTCTTTTGATGAAGATCGTAAATGTATTCTTATCTATCCAGTTGTAGCCAGAGAATCACCTGCAATGGCTTCTCTTCCCGCTCCCGCACCGTTACCTCTGGAGTCCTCCAGGATCAATCCTTGGCTCCCTCCTATTTCTCATCTACATGCTGCCCCTTGACGATGACATCCGAAAACAGGTCAGATTCCACATGTACGCTGACGACACCCAGCACTATTTCACGACCACCTCCTTCAACCCCTCCACTGTGTCTTATTTGTTACATTGCTTGTCCGACATCCAGTACTGGATGAGCAAAAATTTCCTCCAACTAAATCTTGGGAAGACCGAAGCCATTGTCTTTGGTCCCCGCGGCAAACTCCGTTCCTTTGCCACTGATTCCATCCCTCTCCCTGTCTGAGGCTGAACCAGACCATTTGCAAACTTGGCATCCTATTTAACGCTGAGATGAGCTTCCGACCACATATCCACTCCACCACCAAGACCGCCTACTTCCACCTCCGTAACATCGCCCCGTCTCCGCCCCTGCCTCAGCTCATCTGCTGCTGAAACCCTCATCCATGCCTTTGTTACCTCCAGACTGGACTATTCCAATGCTCTTCTGGCTGGCCTCCCATCTTCCAGCCTCCATAAACTTGAGCTCATCCAAAACTCTGCTGCCCGTATCCTTACTCGCACCGTCCCGTTCTCCCATCACCTCTGTGCTTGCTGACCTACATTAGCTCCTGGTCCGGGAACGCTTCAATTTTAAAATTCTCATCCTTGTTTTCAAATCCCTCCATGGCCTCCCCCCTTTCCTATCTCTGTAACCTCCTCCAGCCCAAAAACCCTCCAAGATCTCTGCGCTCCTCCAATTCTTACCTCTTGCGCATCCCTGATTTTAATCGCTCCAACGCTGGTGGTCGTTCCTTCAGCTGCCTAGGCCCTAAGCTCCGGCATTCCCTCCCTAAACCTTTCCGCCTCTCTCTCCTCCTTTAAAACACCCCTTAAAACCCACCTCTTTGACCAAGCTTTTGGTCACCTGTCCTAATACCTCCTTATGTGGCTCAGTGTCAAATTTTGTTTGATAACGCTCCTGTGAAGTGCCTTGGGACGTTTTACTATGTTAAAGGCGCTATATAAATGCAAGTGTTTTTGTTGTTGTATGCTCTCTACATACATGATTGACCATCGGAAATAACTTTTCCAGATTTACTTTATCAAAATCCCTCATAACTAAAACACTTTTGTCAGATTCTCACTTAATGTTCTTTGTTATAATGACAAGAGCCCAAGTTTCTCTAGTCTTTAATAATTAAAGCCTCTCATCCCTGGTATAACCTTCTTCTCCATGGCTTTGACAGCCTTCCTAAATTAAGATGCCAAAAAAAAACCAAGAAGTACTGGTTAAGGGGTGGCTAGCATGGGTTTTAAAAGCCTGTAAGATGATGGAGAGACTGAGGAAGGTAAACAATGGCACAGTATTGGGGTCCAAGGAAAGAATGTATTAGACTTGGAGACAGTGGGTCAGAAATTGTGTGAGGCAACGCTCACCGCAGCTCCTGCGAATTAAAGTAACGAAAATACTTGCGGGCTCTGTGGCGTCAAATGGCTTGAATGTGCGCTATCAACCCAGCCTCAGAGCGGCGTGAGTTGCCACGTGGCTGGAAAAGTGTATGAGGAGAAGACACGCCCACAGAATCTGTCAGGAAGAGAAGTCACGCCCGTAGATTCAGGCTGCATTGCTCAAGCAGACTTCATTCAATTAAAGTTAGTATTTTCTATGTCACTGTAAATTAAAAAAAAAATTCTTTAATAAAAAGCCAAAGTAATAATTGAATTAAATTATGATGTGGAGATGCCGGTGATGGACTGGGGTTGACAATTGTAAACAATTTTACAACACCAAGTTATAGTCCAGCAATTTTATTTTAAATTCACAAGCTTTCGGAGACTTCCTCCTTCCTCAGGCAAATGTTTCAGGATCTCCTTCAAGGAGATCCTGAAACATTTGCCTGAGGAAGGAGGAAGTCTCCGAAAGCTTGTGAATTTAAAATAAAATTGCTGGACTATAACTTGGTGTTGTAAAATTGTTTACAATTGAATTAAATTAAAGAGACAGAAGGGAAAAGTTTTTTTAAAAATGTCAATGACCAAAAACTATTAAAATAAGGAGTAATATGAGACTCCAAGGGCATGATTTTATCAGGGGTGGGGTGGGGATTCCTGTCGGAAACCCCACCCCATCCTTATGATTTTGACGTAAGGACGTCTTTTATTTTTTTTTGACTGTTTCCCGCCCGACAGGCAAGCCTGAGTGACAGGCTGGTCTCAGTTGGACGGGAGAAGAAGAAGGAAGAGGACATAAACGGGTAAGTGTTAGACGAGATGGGGGGAGGGGGGTCGGGAGTCACCTGGGGGGACTCACCTTTGGGGGGGGGGGGGCTCAGTCACGGTGAAGGGGGGGGGGGGGGTCTGGCGGTCAGTCATCAGGAGGGGTGACTCACCCGTTTTCCCATTTAAAATCATGCCCCCCATTTTTAAAGTTAATTTTTAGCTGTTTGGCCATCATTAAGGCCTGCTGTGCTGTTAAAACTTAGTTTAGACCTGGTATTTTTAAGCGTACCTGTTTGGTGGCGTAATTAGTTACTTTCCAGCTGGGCAGATAAGCAAGTTGGCGCTTTTTCAATGATTTCTCTGATTCCAGCGTGAGAAGGCCCTTTTAATTTGAAGCTGTCATATCGCCGGGGAACCAATCGGAGCAAGTTCCGGATTTCTGCGTTTCACTGCGCGGGTCCAAACGCGGGAACTTGCTCCTTCGATTCGCCACTAAAAACGGAGAGCGCTGTTGAGCTCCTCCGTTATTTCGGGAGCGATTTCTGGCCCAGTGTGATGCATTTTAATTTCAACACAGTAAGGATGAGAGTGGAGGAAGGTAACAGTGAAAGTTAAGTCCCTATGCAAAACAATGTGTTTGGAATATAAAAACCAACAGCTTCTGAAGCCCCGACCCCAATCACTGTACTTCAGTTTTACAGACAAGAACCCCAAAGTCTTCAGTGATGTCTGCATCAGATTCAAACCCAGCTCCCAGAGGTGAAAGGGTTAGTAAACAATTCTATCTATTGCACCATCTATCATCATTCCCCGTCTCTTTAAGAAGTGGTTTAAATTGGAGCCTGAATTACCTTTTACTTCCATGGTTTGATTTACCACTCTGATAGTATGTCAGGAGCCCTCAGTTCCCAATGGAAGAATACAAGAAAGTAAATGAGATTGTCAGCTGTAATCCGCTTACCACATTTCTCATTAATTTCACTGTCACCAGTTAAGCACCAACATCCTGATTATCACTGAAGCTCAGATTTTATTCATTGTATGAATCAACATAATGTGCAGTGCAGGCTTGTGTAACTGTTTAACGAATTTAGTAGTAGTTCTTGGTGGTAAAATAGGTTCACGCTTCCTGACTGACTTTAATAACTTGTGCATTGTAATCTGTGCCTGTTTTAGGCATTCTGAATAAAGGCAAATATTTAATTGTGTCTTTCAAACTGTTTTCTTGTGAGATTTAAAAGGAAAAGTCACCAAGGCTTGACACAGAAAAATAAGCTGGAACTGCACAGGGGGTCAGTCAACATCTGAAAGAGAAAGAGGGATTAATGCTTCAGATGGAACCTTTCAGACTTGGCATGCTTAGGCTGGAGAGCCCCTTTATAGGACTGATCAATAGAAAGAGAGGAGAATAGGTGGAGAGCAAGACCACAAAAAACGAGGCAGCTAATGAGTTTGATAGCCTGCAAATGGATAGAGATATAATGTGATTGCTCATCCTTAGTAACTTCAACCTACAACTAAATTTGAGGCTCTTGTCTCTGTAAAGCTGAAGATAAATGATTGGGTCAGGGGCTTGGACACCTCTCCACTAACTTCTCCACCCTTCTATTCTCGTTTAACATCACTGCACATTAACTCACCACATACGGTCACCCCTTGCACCTGACTGCCTCCCAGATCTCAATCGGTGGCAAGGTAATGCTACTGCACTCTCAACCTAGTCTGTTTGAATCTGTTCAGTCTGCTTTCTGTTATGCCCACAGCACCTAGACTACCCTGACCATGTTACCAATAATGTTTGGTGTGAATTCCTTCCTTGTGTTCCTCAAACTCTTTATGGCCTTCAATATAATCGATGACTGTTTCCTCTTCCTCTCTGGTCTACCTCCATGGAACTGTGCTTTCATGGTTCCATTCACACCTGTCCCAACATACTCCCACATTGCCTGTAGTGACTTCTCCTCCCTCTCCACTCCAGCACCTCTAGAGTGCTCCAACTATCTATCTTTTGACCCTTTCTTATTCCTCATCTACATGCTACCTCTCAATAAACGTCGGTTCAACATCCATTTATACACTGAGGCCAGCTTTGTAATCTCTCACCACCATCAATTCCATGAGTGTTGTTATGCTGGCTGACTGCCTGTCAACATTAAGTTTTGGATAAGTCAACAGTCCATCCACTCAACACTGAAAACTATCCTGTTTGGCTCAGCAGAAACTTTAAACTTTAACCTCTGAATCCATCTCACTTCCTGGCTGCCAATCAGGTTGAGCCTGATGGTACGCAACCTTGGGATCATGCTTGATCCTGAGCTGAGCTGTCCATCACAAAGATTGTCCACCTCTAATATCACCCACCACTAGCCCACAACGATACCCGATCCATACCTACCCTCTGATGAGACTGTTGAGATCAGAACAATGCCCACCATGATGCACAATCCTCTCTGCTAAACTGCAAAACAACAAGGCATACATTCTGTTCTGAATTGATCTATTTTTCCATGACAGAAGGGAAACTTTTGGCAGGACAGGGACATTATCCATGGACATTTTGTTAGAGAGAAAATAATCTAAATGGGTCAAATTTTGGTCCATATCAGATTTGGATTCTGAAATCTTCTGCAGTGACAAATTTGTCAGTGACAAATTTGTTCCATATTGGATTCCCAGATGTAAATAGTTAATGTGCAGTTTGATTTGCGTGTTTTAAACCAAGTATTCAAATCCTTTGTGATGAACGATCATTGAGATTTTCAAAAGAAAATTAAGTAAAGCGAGCGTGATTGTTGAAATAGATTTGAAAACTTATTCTCATTTGACAGATGTGCAGATTACATCTACCGTTTCCTTTGTAGTGTATATGAACTTATCTTAATGACTAAAATTCTCCTGTGTGTAAGTAGGACACTTCCCATTACTATGGTGAGATGCTTGTCTTCTCTAGTGGGCTAGGGAACTCACATGGAGCCTGGTAAAAGATAAATGCTTTTTTGTTTTATTCATTCTCATGATGTGGGCATCACTGGCAAGACCAGCATTTATTGCCCATCTGTAGTTACCCTGAGAAGGTGGTGGTGGGCCACCTTCTTATTTTGATACAACTGAGTGGCTTGCTAGGCCACTTAGCAGGGCAGTTAAGAGTCAACCACTTTGGTTTGAGACTGGAGTTAATATAGGCCAGACCTGGTAAGGACAGCAGATTTCCTTCCCGAAAGGACATTAGTAAACCAGTTGAACAAGCTTCATGGTCACTTTTTTACTGTTAACAGCTTTTTATTTCCAGATTTTTAAAACCAAATTCAAATTCTTAAGCTGCCATGATTGGATTTGAGCTCCCATTCTCTGGATTATTAGTCCAGGCCTCTGAAATACTAGTCTAGGAATGTAACAACTACACTAATGTACCCTAGTTGAATGGAATGATGCTTGATTTCCTATGTAACACCCGTGGGTTCTGCAGCAGTTGGCTGTTTCAATAGTGTCGCCATGATTAAAGTAAGGTCGAGTTATTCACCTTTAGCACACCAGTGGCTGAGTTTACACATCCAGGTGACCTCTAACGGAGACTACCGACGATCAGTTGGCAGCCAGATCCTGACTAATATGAAAAAATATTTCAAAGATTGCTCCAGTTATCTTAAAGACAGACCCTGTTACTGTAATGTTTTTCTCTCAAGCACATGTTGGTGCTGAGTGGAATATGCTTAAAACTATTTGGCCCCGGTGGACCTGTCACTACTCTAAGGATTAACTGCCATTGCAACTGTTAGACAAAGTAAGAAGCATTGAAAGATTTTTTGGTATTACATTTGGTTTTAAAGGACAGCATATCCTGTCTATTTTGTAGGGTCAGAATTCTCGAGGATGATCACTGAGGGACTTTTTTGACTACGTGAACCAAGTAGAACTGAGACTTTATGGAAATGAGGAATTTGTTCCTGAGCCACTGGGAAACATTTGTCATATTCTCAATTAAAACTTTTAAACTGTTTTAGTTGATTTGTGAAGCTATAATTAAACTATCTCATCAGCATGTAGAACAGCTTTGGCATCTGAATGCACCTTAGGGAGGTTGTTACTGTCATAAAGGGATAGTGATGGTACTAGAACTGCGCCCCTAGGGAGTCCAATTTGGACTGGGCTTACATAAGACAATGCATTTTGGAATTTAGTCCCTTGAGGTTTTTCTAGCTAGATATGAATGCAATCACTGTATGTCAGATAAAGCAAAATCCTTCAGGCTATTACCATGACTCTGAAAAGCCTTTGTAAAAGCAAAGAAGGCAATGTCATATAGAGTCAGGTCCAGTGACTTACAATAGATTCAATTTGGAGTTTGCAAGGACAGTTTCACCTTTTTTTATCTGCTCATACAAACACTGTTAGAGTAAATGGGTTCGCCCTTGAAAATTTATATAACACGAGTGGATCTCTCGTAGCAATGTCCATTTGAAAATCAGGACAAGGCTATTTTTTTTCTCGTAGTGTGTCTTGTAGTATATCTCTGTAGATAGAGATATGGGGATCTGGAGCTTATGAAGTGCCATCCAGTGGTAGATGTGTGCAGCTGTACGCCTGACTATGTCACAGGCCAACTTATAATGGAACAATCCTATTAAGATGCCTTCAGCTGCCTAGGCCCTAAGCTCTGGAATTCCCTCCCTACACTTCTCTGCCTCTTTACCTCTCTCTCCTCCTTTAACAATCTCCTAAAACCCACCTCTTAGACCAAGCTTTTGGTCATCTGCCCTAATATCTCCTCATGTAGCTCGGTGTCAAATTTTGTTTGATAATGCTTCTGTGAAGTGCCTTGGGACGTTTTACTATGTTAAAGGCACTGTATAAATGCAAGTTGTTGTTGTACCAAGATAGAATGGTGATCCCAAAATGAAGAGTATGTGACATACATAACAAATTTATTATACAAATGATATCAGCTATAATGATCAGTACTTGTTTACAAAGATATATTAAATTGAGAAACCAAGTAATGGGCCAAGGCCTATAGTACAGGACACCCGCCAGAGTGAAGAATGACGCAGAAATTGCGATAAATCAGTAAGTATTGGTTTGATGACACCCAATTCGAGTGTTAAAAGCCTATACATTATAGGAGGATGGGGAAGCTGAGACAAATAAGAGTTCCAGTTTTAACACAGTAGGATAGAAGGGAGAGACAAAAAGAAAGGTAAAGGATGAGTTAAAGCAAGAGATTGGTTGCTTTGTTGAATTCAAGACTCATCACCCATTCAGTAAGGTGTGTAGAATGGTATATTTGGAACTTAAGAAATGGAAAGTTCAGAGCAGCAAAAGTTTATTTCAATGGAGAAGGATAGTTATGATGGAACGGGAAAGATGTTTGGGGCCAGACCTGAGCAAATGGTTGACTATCAGGTATCAATCTTTTGTTTAAGAAGAATGATCGGTTAAAATGGGGACTTGGCCTGTTTTGCCACTGTGGTACTAATATTAAGAAGCTCTTAATGTTATAAAATACAATATGGTGAATTCCATTTTCAGCTCTTAAATGAAGTGTCTTGTCAAGCCAATGTGCTATTTCAAATGATTTTGTATTGATCGGTTGCCTCTGGAGCTCAAGCGGTTGGATGCTTGATTCCCAGCTGAGAGTTGAGCCCCCCCCCCCAGACTCTTCAAAGCTGTTTGCCTCAGTTGAGTTTCATTGTTCCTCAGTTGGGTACTGCATGGAAATGAATTGGAGAGGGGAAGACAGACATGGATCAGTTTGCCTTGCTTGAATCACAACACTGAATGAGTAATTGGAATGTGGCAATAATGAAGCTAGTGAATAACCCTCCAACCCATAATGACCATGATCTCCCAGCTTGTCCGTGGATGAAGACCAAGATGTTACGGGTGCCTTGTGACATCTCTCACTGTTTCCTGTAATCAATGCAAAAATGTGATTCATTTCATGGGGTCCCCTAACTCCATGTAATAAATGCTGCCCCTTCGTGGGCAGCATTTATTACATGGAGTTAGGGGACCCCATGAAATGAATCACATTTTTGCATTGATTACAAGAAACAGTGAGAGATGTCACAAGGCACCCGTAACATCGCAGAACCACACAGATTCTGAGACATAATGCAGCCCATAAAGAATATCCAGCTGTAGGGATAAGGACCCAACCAGGGGAGAAAAGTGTAATCAATAGCTTGAGCAGCTATGACAACAGGAAGGGGAAAAGAAAACAGAAGAAAAACTCTACAAAATGAAAAGTATAGTTCAACAAAATGAATTTTAAGAGCTGCTTGCTAGATTGTACTGCAGGGGCTTGGCAGAAGTAATTTGCCTTCATCTGAAGAAAATGAGTAAATACTGAATGGTGAAGCTGACATGATATATCAGATCTCATAAGAGTCTGGGAATTTTTCATTTCCTTCATTGTCATTGCTTAAACTTGCCTCTCTTGATAAAGTATCCTCCATCTATTTACTGACTGAGCCAACCGTACGAATAATATAATGCTGTAATATATTTTCTTCCCGCTCCATTGCTGCATTGTACATATGGCTCTCGGTCATCTTGATGATAGCTCAATGTGCCTGTCTCTGTTTTGTAATATATTTGTCGTGCAGGCTGCCCTCACCGGGTGCCATTTTAATGGGAAAAAAACTTGGCAAATCATTTTTTATTTGTTTGCAAATGCTTGATGCGACTGTGTAAATTATATGGAAATGCTTCATTGTGGCAGTACCATGTGACTTCGTGCTGAGACCAAACCCAAACAGAGCTGTTAGTGCAATACTTGCAAATGGGTCATTATGAAATATAAAAAAAAAGAAATAAACTGAAATTGCTGAAATGTACTGCCGCTGTATCGGAGGCAATACGACTGGTCAGAAATTCGATGGCGTCACGCCCGTCTTTCAGGCGCCTTAGCATCTGTTGTGGCGAGCAGGGCGTATGTGCTCATTTCGAGCTGGCAGTGCGCCTCCCACCATATTTGATTGGGCTGCTCCATAGGCACGCCAGAACTATTCAAAAGGTATATTTATATAAAGATTCTTCGCTTGTTGTTGGACCCCTTTCTAATATTAGGCTGCCTCAGTGCCTGATCCGCCACATGATAATCTCGCCCAGCAACTTGTGGCACTATCAGGCAGGAAGAAGCCTTCAGCAGCCCTATTTAAAGGGTTCATCCATTACATACAGGTTAGTCGCTGGTTTGTCCTTTTAGGGTGCTGGTTAACTTCTGGGTGTGCGTTGGCCAGTTTCCTGCCTTATAGAAGTTTATTCTTACTGCCGAGGGGAAGATTTTGCAGGCGCTGCACTTCTTTTGGCTGCCTTCAAAACAGTTGTACTGCAGTCATGGGTAGGGCTATCTTTGGGGCTGGAGGATGAGGGGGAGCAGCAAGGAAGAGGTGTTAAGCAGAGGCACTTCATGCAGGGAAGAAAAACGTCACTGGAAATGATAGCTTTCTTGTGGTAATTTCAACCCATTAGTGAACATCATTTGTTGCACTTTATTTTGTTTTGTATACGAGCATGTGAACATACAAAAATGACAGGCAAGAAAAGACCCACCGGTTCATCTAGCCAGTCCCATATAGTTGCGATGCCTCGTGCAATCACAATACAGATACTCCCTACCCACCCAAAGCCATGAATTCTCCTGGGAGTGATGAAAAATAAATATAGCTTGTTGCTGGCTTATATTACATGGCATGAGGAGATGGGGAGAAGTTAAAAGCTCATTTCTGTAAGTTGAGTTAGTGCAAAGTTCATGCAACAAACTATACAGAGAGGAACTGAACTGACGCTTAATCAGAGAATACCATAATTCAAGATTGGCTCTGTGCTTCTATACATCTTTCTGAAGCTGACCGATCAGCAAATGCTAGGTTAATTTGGCCATTTCTGCATGTTGGATAGATGTTTCTCATTGCAGATCCTCTAATACTGAATAAGTAGCACATGTGGAAATTCAAATATTTTGATTTGCTATCACATGAAATGTATTCATTCATGCACTCAACTTAATGTAATCCAATGACAAATTTATTCACACACACACACACACACACACACACACACACACACACACACACTTTTAAAAAACAATATACAGTGGGGGTGAAATGCACCAGTAGCGCAGAATGGGCTCAGAACAAATCATCAGCTCGTTTTACATAGAATTACACAGAATCTACAGCACAGAAACATGCCATTTGGCCCTACTGGTCTATGCTGGCAATTATGCTCCACATGAGCCTCCTCCCACCCCTCTTCATCTAACCCTATCACCAAATCCTTCTAGTCCTTTCTCCCTCGTGTTTATTTAGCTTCCGCTTAAATGCGTCTATGCTCCACAACTATTCCATGTGCTAGCGAGTTAAAGATTCTTACCACTTTTTGGGTAAAGAAGTTTCTCCTGAATTCCCGATTGTATTTATTAGTGACTATCTTATATTTATGGCCCCTAGTTTTGATCGCCCCCATAACAGAACATAAACGAGCTGCCAAATCGCTATGAACCTCTTTTGCCCTACTGATGTAGAACTGCCCTTCTTCGACAGGACCTCCCAAACCCGCGACCTCTACCACCTAGAAGGACAAGGGCAGCAGGTGCGTGGGAACAACGTCACCTGCACGTTCCCCTCCAAGTCGCACACCATCCTGGCTTGGAAATATATCGCTGTTCCTTCATCGTCACTGGGTCAAAATCCTGGAACTTCCTACCTAACAGCACTGTGGGAGAACCGTCACCACACGAACTGCAGCGGTTCAAGAAGGTGGCTCACCACCACCTTCTCAAGGGCAATGAGGGGTGGGTGATAAATGCTGGCCTTGCCAGCGATGCCCACATCCCATGAATGAATTTTTAAAAAAAAATTTCATCCCCAGCTTCTTGACCTGTGCTGTGACAACTGTGAAGCTGGGGAAAATTCACGAGCAAATGATTGTTGGATAAGATCAGAACTCATTCAGATCCAGCGACAGGCTTCAAATTCTCTCTTGTCCTCACTTAAACACCTCAACAGGTCGTTGGACAGTGGTATCGTGATTAGGCATGATGTGGGTGGACTGTAAAGGGGTTGAAGAGCAAAAAGATAAAATATCTGCTTCAAAAGCTTCAGTATAGTAGCTGGATAGTGAAACCTACTAGCTAAGAAAATGCTACAGTTAACTCAGTCTGTGGAAAATATAGATCTATGAGTAGGAAGCACATTAATCAGAAATAACTTAACTGACGGCTGGTGTGTTGAAATCGATAGGATGCTAATATCAGCAGAAAAGAAAGCTACAAAACTGGATGCGGAGTAATTAGAATTGTAAAATCGTGAAAAGCCAGAGCACCTTAGGAACATAGGAACAGGAGTAGACCATTTGGCCCCTCGTCCCTGTTCTGCCATTCAGACCCTCGAGCCTGCTCTGCCACTCAATTAGCCGTTTGGCTGATCTGTACCTCAATTCCATTTACTTGTCTTTGTTCCATATCCCTTGACCCCCCCTACCTAATAAAAATCTGTCAATCTCAGTCTTGAAAATTTCAATTGACTCAACATCCACAGCCTTTTGGGGGATAGAGAATTCTAAATTTCTACCACCCTTTGTGTGAGGAAAGGCTTCCTGATTTCACTCCTGAATGGCCTAGTTCTAATTTTGAGATTATGCCCCCTTGTTCTGGAATCTCCCACCAGAGGAAATTAGTTTCTCTTTATCTATCCTATCGAATCCCTTTACATTTTAAGCATGTCGATTAGATCTCCTTCAACCTTCTGTACAAGACAAGTTTATGCAAGCTGTCCTCATAATTTAACCCTTTAAGCCCTCATCATTAAGCCAGTATCATTCTGGTGAATCTGTGCTGCACCCCCTCCAAGGCCAATATATTTTTCCTGAACTGCGGTGCCTAGAACTGAACGCAATACTCCAGATAGGGTCCGGCCAAGGATGAGACGTTCAACCTAATCCCCACCTGCCCTCTCAAATGGACGTAAAAGATCCCAAGTCACTATTTCGAAGAAGAGCAGGGGAGTTCTACCTGGTGTCCTGGCCAATATTTATCCCTCAGCCAACATCACTAAAAGAGATTATCTGGTTATTATCACATTGCCATGTGGGACTTTGCTGTGTGCAAATTGGTTGCCGCATTTCCTACATTACAATAGTGACTACACTTCAAAAGTACTTCATTCACTGTAAAGCGCTTTGGGACGTCCTGAGGCCGTGAAAGGAGCTATATAAATGCAAGTTCTTTCTTGGGCGTCTTGAATTGACAAAGAACTAGCAAGTATGTTTATAGAGAAGCAAGTCATAGTTTATTCACTATTATTAACAATACTTACAGTCGTGAGTGCACCTAACCTGGGAACTGAGTAAGTTGCAGAAGCAAAATACCTAAAGTCCTAGGTGGAAGCCGACTATGCAAAGTTTGTATTATCTTTTTACATCTTTTTCTTGGAGCAGTGTGACAATATGTCTTCCTCTTCACTTAGGCTGTACAGCTGTCGGCGATTACAAGGATGTTTCAAAGTCTCACACGCACACGTTGCTATTTTCACACTATCTAGTTTACAATTTATGTCTGAAGACTGCATTCTTCTCCTTTCCCATGCATATGTGTTCAGCCATCATTCTTATTGATCTGCCACTTTAACTGCTTGCAGGCAGAGATAAGCCTCGATATAGTTCTGCTCTGTCAGACACTGTCACATCGCTGCTGTTCCTTCGTTCCTTTGGTCTTGCGTCAGCTTGTGATCAATCTGATCAAAGTCCCTGTCCATTTGGTTCCTCTTCATTCTGTACATGTGCTTCTAATCCCATTTGTTACTGCAACATACGTTGTCTGTTTCCAGCGGGTACCTGCCACTCTGGCTAAGGGCCAAAGAGATAAGGGTCTGTAATTTTTTTGAATACCTCCACAGGAGCATAAGGGCATCACATGAAAGGTAATCGATCACTTCTGGGATTGATTACCTTTCATGCCGGTAATTCTAGAGCCTCACTAAAGCCCAGTGTGGGACTTACGTCGAACGGTATAGTAGGTCCTTCTGTGCTTATCAGGTGGAATACTGGGCAGAATTCCCAGGGCAGCTCAATAACACTGCTAGGGATGCCCCCAAAGTCTCTGCCAGAAGTAAAGGGAGGGACAGAAATGAGGAAGAAACCTAGTGGATACAGGTCCCATCCCAAATCTCTGCCTCCTCCCCACAGCAAGCGGTCCACCTGAGATGTGCCCTCCTGCATCCCAGGAATTTTGGTCCCATTGAGTCAGTTCAATAATGACACATTGAGATACTGAACCATCTCAGTGTCAATTCCCAGGCCTGCTACTTGCATTGGCATTGGGGCATTGTTCCTAGAAGCGCCCTTGGCCTGAACTTAACTGACCTGGGTCAATATCATGCCACCGAGAGGCATTAACAGGAGAGCGGGGCCAGACGGCAATATAAATACAGCAAAAACAGCACATGGGGATCAATTTAAAGTAATTTTTTTTAAAAATTCTTTCACGGGGTGTGGGCGTCGCTGGCAAGGCCGGCATTTATTGCCCATCCCTAATTGCCCTCGAGAAGGTGGTGGTGAGCCGCCTTCTTGAACCGCTGCAGTCCGTGTGGTGAAGGTTCTCCCACAGTGCTGTTAGGAAGGGAGTTCCAGGATTTTGACCCAGCGACAATGAAGGAACGGCGATATATTTCCAAGTCGGGATGGTGTGTGACTTGGAGGGGAACGTGCAGGTGGTGTTGTTCCCATGCGCCTGCTGCTCTTGTCCTTCTAGGTGGTAGAGGTCGCGGGTTTGGGAGGTGCTGTCGAAGAAGCCTTGGCGAATTGCTGCAGTGCATCCTGTGGATGGTGCACACTGCAGCCACAGTGCGCCGGTGGTGAAGGGAGTGAATGTTTAGGGTGGTGGATGGGGTGCCAATCAAGCGGGCTGCTTTATCTTGGATGGTGTCGAGCTTCTTGAGTGTTGTTGGAGCTGCACTCATCCAGGCAAGTGGAGAGTATTCCATCACACTCCTGACTTGTGCCTTGTAGATGGTGGAAAGGCTTTGGGGAGTCAGGAGGTGAGTCACTCGCCGCAGAATACCCAGCCTCTGACCTGCTCTCGTAGCCACAGTATTTATATGGCTGGTCCAGTTAAGTTTCTGGTCAATGATGACCCCCAGGATGTTGATGGTGGGCGATTCGGCGATGGTAATGCCGTTGAATGTCAAGGGGAGGCGGTTAGACTCTCTCTTGTTGGAGATGGTCATTGCCTGGCACTTATCTGGCGCGAATGTTACTTGCCACTTATCAGCCCAAGCCTGGATGTTGTCCAGGTCTTGCTGCATGCAGGCTCGGACTGCTTCATTATCTGAGGGGTTGCGAATGGAACTGAACACTGTGCAGTCATCAGCGAACATCCCCATTTCTGACCTTATGATGGAGGGAAGGTCATTGATGAAGCAGCTGAAGATGGTTGGGCCTAGGACACTACCCTGAGGAACTCCTGCAGCAATGCCCTGGGGCTGAGATGATTGGCCTCCAACAACCACTACCATCTTCCTTTGTGCTAGGTATGACTCCAGCCACTGGAGAGTTTTCCCCCTGATTCCCATTGACTTCAATTTTACTAGGGCTCCTTGGTGCCACACTCGGTCAAATGCTGCCTTGATGTCAAGGGCAGTCACTCTCACCTCACCTCTGGAATTCAGCTCTTTTGTCCATGTTTGGACCAAGGCTGTAATGAGGTCTGGAGCCGAGTGGTCCTGGCGGAACCCAAACTGAGCATCGTGAGCAGGTTATTGGTGAGTAAGTGCCGCTTGAAAGCACTGTCGACGACACCTTCCATCACTTTGCTGATGATTGAGAGTAGACTGATGGGGCGGTAATTGGCCGGATTGGATTTGTCCTGCTTTTTTTTGTGGACAGGACATACCTGGGCAATTTTCCACATTGTCGGGTAGATGCCAGTATTGTAGCTGTACTGGAACAGCTTGGCTAGAGGCGCAGCTAGTTCTGGAGCACAAGTCTTCAGCACTACAGCTGGGATGTTGTCGGGGCCCATAGCCTTTGCTGTATCCAGTGCACTCAGCCGTTTCTTGATATCACGTGGAGTGAATCGAATTGGCCGAAGACTGGCTTCCGTGATGGTGGGGATATCGGGAGGAGGCTGAGATGGATCATCCACTCGGCACTTCTGGCTGAAGATGGTTGCAAACGCTTCAGCCTTGTCTTTTGCACTCACGTGCTGGACTCCGCCATCATTGAGGATGGGGATGTTTGCAGAGCCTCCTCCTCCCGTTAGTTGTTTAATTGTCCACCACCATTCACGACTGGATGTGGGATTCTCCTGGGATAAGGCAAAAGGAGGATGACACAAGTTCCCATGACACATATATCCAGTGTGATGAAGTAATCGTTACTGAGCTTCAGCCTTTTCACATTAAACACATAATCCATCCATTGCTTTCATGAATTTAAACCAGTACAGTATATCTCTACTGACCCTTATTATTTAAAGAAAAATTCCTCTCCCCTGTCACTTTTTGCACCAGTAAATTTCTGTTAAGAAACCAATTAAATTTTATTGCTTGTAAGCAGTTTAATTTTCAATTCATGAGTGGAACCTGCAAGCTGACTCTTTCAGCCCTGTGATGAAGCTGCAGAATATTTGGCAGCCAAAAGAAGGACAGATTGTCACATCGCAACAGGGAAATAAAGTCAAAGAAGTCATTTAAAGCAGCAATGCTCCATTAGCATTGATAGAGTCGTGGGTTCCCAAGTATGGACTACAGGGAAAGGGCGGGGGAGTGGGACTAGCTGGATTGCTCTTGCAGAGAGCTGGCATGGGCTTGACGGGCCGAATGGCCTCCTTCTGTGCTGTAACCATTCTATGATTCTATATCTCTCTCGTTTCATTTTTCACGTGAATGCAGAATCAGCACAACTGGCTTTTTGGTACTCACTTAAAAACTTGTAATAGAGGGCTTCCAACATGTGAATACAACACATGGTGTGATACTGAGCTATACAGATGTGGAAGGTACTTACCTTGAACGTTGGGTCTGTAGTGAGGCGAAGGTGGAAGCTGTGTGATTGGTTTCAGTATTGCTGGGCTAGAGAGAGAAACATCAGCCAGGGTTCCTGCTTATGATCACTGTGCAGAGACTCTTGCTGGAAAGTGCATCTGCGTGGAAGTCAGGCGAGGACAGGACTTGTCTGTGATGCCTCCTGTGGTTGAATAACCTGGTGGCACTGTCATTTTCAAACTTTTTTTTTCTTTCACCAAACGTAAAATGGCTGTGACTGAAACAACCCCCCCCACCATCGGTCAGTGTACAGGCAACGTGTCAATCACTGGGATGTCCTGCAGGGTGACTGCCTCGGAGGCAGACAAGCCAATGTTCTTGTGTCATTACAAATGCCGCAGTAAGAAACATAGCTCAATTACGCACCAGCTTCCATCACAAATTATTACAACAGCGACTCTAACACCTGGATCCCACTTAAAATGGAATATCCCTGATAGGGCTCATTGGTTTCATATGACTGGGGTTTTCTGTATTCAGAAGCAGTCATTCTGATGCCTTCTCATTTCCCTCTGGGTGCTAAATTGCTGAGGTATAATCTGAAAATATGTCAGATGGTAAAGAATGTGCAGATCAGGTCTAGTGCTGTGATACCCCCAAGTTTAGCACTTCTACCTCAGTGTTGGGCAGCTGCATGTTCACCTATTGAACCCTGCTCTGACTCTGGTTTGAAATCTGCACTCTTGCTTTTAGGGCCTGTAGTATCTGTGCTGTAACAGTGACTTCTGGATGGGTGCCCACATTACCAAACATTTATTCTTATTGGTTTTGTTTCAAGATTGTTATTTCTTTTCAAAATCGAAAATGTGCAAGGCCTCTACGGGCTCTTCTGATAGCTTGTTGGGGAGATGCATTACCTGATGGGTTAATGAGCCACACACAGCAGGAAGGCCCAAAGTTAAATTGCTGATCCGGGCCAAGACAGAAGTGACGACATTACAATCGGCCTCTGTGTCCCTGGCATAGGAAGAGGAAAAAGTCAGCCAGTCACTCCTGCTGGGCAGTGCTTAAAAGTGAGGAGGCCATGATCTTATCAAATGGTGGAGCAGGCACGAGGGGCTGAATGGCCTACTCCTGTTACTATGTTCCTATCCGACTAAGCTTTGATGCCCTCATGGTATACAATAGCCTGCAATCAACCATTGTCTAGGCTCACACATGAAGAATGGTTATTGGGATGAGGTATCAGAAGGATGCTGGTGCCTAGCATGAGTTATTGCAATCGTGGGAAGTTTGTGGGGGGGGGGGAAAGAGGGAATACCCTCGAATTATGGGGGGAGTTTAGGGGGAGCGGGTTACGGGCGGGTGGCGGGGCCGGGGCTGGCGGAGGGAGGGTAAGTGGCAAACCCTCAATTTGAGGTCTGGGCTATTTTAGCTCCTGGGCATCATTTACATCGTGCCGGGCTGGATGCCCACCATAAATGGGCAGAAAGATGCAGCTGGCCGGCTGTCACTAGACGAAGATCAGGCTGCCGTTGGCACTCGTGTAACTCACGGATGAGGAGTGAGGCGGGTGGGGGTGGGGGGAGCCTTGGGTAGTGGAGGATCAATCTTTCCTGCTCCTCCTGGCCCAACAAAGGAAAGTTTAACATTTACCTCACAGGAAACTTCTTCCTGCAGATTGAGCAGGTCGGCCATGTTGGCTGTCCGTTAGTCAGCGGTTAAAATGCCATGCCATCGGGGTCCAATGACATCATCGCACCCCGATTTGCATATATTAATGAGCCTCCTGCTTGAGTCAACTGAGCATCTCGGATGCCTAAAAAGAAGGGCCCAGTTAAGATGGTGGCGGGCGGGAATGAGGTGGTAAGTATTTGGGAAGCAATTTTAACTGCATAGCCTTTCTGTTCCCGCCGGGGGAGGTGGGTTAAAATTGCCCCCACAACTCCACTTTGTATAAATTGTTTGTGATCTCATTTCACCTGCATAACTTTATCAATGAAAAAGAAAATGACCATATTTCAGGGAACCAGCAATGAATAGGAAGGTATGCCAAGATCAGGATTGGGGTCACCATGCAGATGATGACCTGGCCATGAGACCAGGGTGCAGCAACAGCGACACTTAGAGAGGCACTGCCTTTATAACAACAACTTGTATTTACATAGCGCATTTAACGTAGTAAAACGTCCTAAGGTGCTTCTCAGGAGCGTTACCAAACAAAATTTGATACCAAGCCACATAAGGAGATATTAGGACAGGTGACCAAAAGCTTGATCAAAGAGGTAGGTTTTAAGGAGTGTCTGAAAGGAGGAGAGAGAGGTAGAGAGGTTGAGGGAGGGAATCCCAGAGTTTAGGGCCGAGGCAGCTGAAGGCACCACCGGCAATGGTGGAGCGAAGAAAATCGGGGATGAGCAAGAGGCCAGAAGAGAGCGCAGAGATCTCGGAGGGTTGGAGGGCTGAAGGAGGTTACTGAGACAGGAATAGAGAGCAACAGAACAGCCAAGTGTCATTTCTGCCAGCTTCATGTCCTAGTCTTACAATTATGTTCATCTAATGTAATGATGTGCTTGGACTCGAGCTGCATCGTTGTGTCCAAGGGATTGGCTACAAAAAGAAAAGACTGCGGCCATTTAAAGCATTTCTCTGATTTTATCTTTGAACATTTAGAATGACAAGGGCACAAGAAATCATCTAGTCGGATGGAAATGGATGGCGATTTTCATCGGGAAGAATACTCAGTGCCCAGAGTTCAAAGTAGTAAGTTGTACCTTCTATGATGGTTCCATGAGCAGAAAGCCCACGTGGTGCAATGCTGGGATTTGCACACTAGAAGGTTTCATCTCTGATCCCTGAATTAGGCCGAGTTAGCTGATTACAGCTGGGGCAGTATTTGGGGCATTCACATTGGCCTCAGGATCCTGGACCAGAGAGGGAAAAATCAGCCAAGGTCCTACTCCTTATTTCTGATGGCTCGGCTATAAGGCTCTCCCATGGTCGAACAGCCTGCTAACGTTTAAGCCCTGATATTAAAGAAGGGGCAGCATCGAGTCACCGATCTGCATATTTAAAGCAGGGCCCTGCTGGCTTGGGGCCTTTTGCTCGTCTGCTCAAAAGTTAATATTGGGACTCGGCAGAAAGGCAGTGGGATGACACGGGGTAAGTCTTTCCCCTCATTTTAACTGCCCCCGACCGGTTTCCGCCAGGCAAGGGTTGGAATGGGGGTGGGAGGGGAGTTAAAATCGGGGCCTAAGATATCTAGATTTTCACATGAAAATGAGAATTTGGATAGTGGGAAGCTGTTTGTGACCTTGGAACTGAATAAGATAGTGCCTTCAAGGGAGGTGGGGAGCAAAAATGCTTTTTTGAAAGGTATTAGTCAGCCTCAAGGTGTTGAGTTGGATTTTGAAACATTATGACTTGGAAAATTTCATGTTTCACCCACTTATGGCTAAAAGTTTTCAAACAAAATTCAAAAGTTTACTTTGCAAAATATATATTGCCAGAAACCAAATTTCCTCCCAGGAGGTTAATTAAAAAGATTGGAGTTTGGAGCCTGCCTATCATTTTAGCTCCCACTGGCACTTTTGAATATGATCAATTGTGGTGCACAAAAGAGACTGTTAATAATGCTCTGAGTGTGACTAGTGCCCTTTAGGGGGTTTGGGGAAAAAAAGGTGCGGAGCAGAATCTAGTCACGTCCTTCAGAAAGGAGCTGGATAAATATCTGGTAGATAGTGTTCTTCTGGGACAAAAAACACACAGCTGGTCAGGCAAATGAATATGCTTTTTAATTAATCTTATTGTGCTTCTTTTAACTTTTACTTCTCAGTTCTGCAGAAGGGTGGGAGCCCAACTCCATAGACACTGAGCGACCAGCTGTGTGTTTCCAGCTGTTCTGTTTTGCTCTCCGATTCCAGCCTTTGCAATCTTTTGCTTTTATTATTTGTGTTCTTCTGAGCTTGAGGTTAAGTTATGATGGAGGAGTAGAAGGAGTTCGACTCTGCAGCTGGCGTTGTTGTGCCTGAGCACTTGATGCTAGCAGTGGGTGCCTAAAACACGGAAGGTGTTCCATTCCTGGTGCTGTTATCCCTTTACAATTGAATCAAAAATGCAGCAGAAATATCTACAAACAATGTATAAAATTCATTCTCTAACAAAGTTGCAAAGTATCATCTCTCTTCTCACCTCTGAACCAGAAGGTTGTGGACGATCACATAACCTAGGCTGACATTTCAGTGCAGTACTGAGGGAGTGCTGTGTTGTTGGAGGTGCCTGTTCCTGGTGCTCAGGTAAGTGATGAACATCCCATGGGGCAGTATTTGATAAAGAGCAGGGAGGACTTCCCGGTGTGCCGGCCAACATTCATCCCTCAACTAACGTCACTAAAAACAAATAATTCCTCTGATTGCTAACTGTGGGACCTTGCTACGTGCCAAATGGCTGCTACGTTTACTGACATAACAACTGACTATGCAATGTAATTCGTTCCATGTGAAGCACTTTAGGCCTTTCTGAGAGACGGGATGAGTTGCTATTTAAATGCAAGTTATTTTCTTTGCCTCTATTTGTACAGGAAATCATTTCACGGTGCAGTTATGCTTGAGAACAAGAGAGCTTGTCACTGAATGTAACCTCTTTAAGTACTCAGTACAATAATAACTCCTCTCTGGTTAACACTATACCTTTCATTTATTTGAATAAATATCTTTTTTCTCCCCGTGCTTTCAAGATCATGTAAGTCCCTTCATGAGGAAACATTAATGGGGGGACAGGGGGTTGGTGCAGTGTGAATAAACTGTTGGTTGATGCCCCGATAACTATTATTATGGTTACAATAATTGTTCAGTTCTAGAGGTCAGTTATGAATCAGTGCTTGTATACATTAGGATTCTGCTTATTAATTGACTGAATTTCCATTATAATCCTGATAACATTTGGAACTGACTGGAATAGTTTTTCAACCAGTCAAAAATCAACCAATTCACTCTTGAGATTGAAGCTGCGCATAAGGAGTGACCATCAATAACTCTTAGAAATCAATAGGTTACAGATCAAAAAGGCCCATTAATGTAGGTCTGTGCTGTAAAAGGTGGCAATATTACACTGATTTTGTTTTGGAATTATCCCATGTCAAAGAACTTCTCCATGGAACCAGGGGCCTGAAATTCGACGATTTTGTTTTGTGGGGCTGGGAGGCAAAGATGTGTTAGTTCAGGGGTAAGAGGTCAGAATTTAGGGCGTAAATCAAATATTGTCAGAGTTACGCCTGTTCTAAAATATACACGAAATTCAGGCGGAAGTGGATACTGACTGAAGATTCCCCCCATCCCCCAAGCGGTGGACGTATGTAAATGACAGGATAATGAGGGTTAAAACCTGCTGTCCCAGAAAGTCTGACAGTTAGGCCAGAATTGTACCTTTCGTAACTAAAGCCTGTAGAATAGAGGGGTAAGTTACCTGCAAGACTTGTAAAACTAGGAAGTGGTTGAGTTTACAGCCTTATACTGTTCACAGACTTTCTCTGAAGTAGCACCTTTTCCTGAAGTGTTTAGAAAAATCTTTTCTCAGTTGTGCTGCCAAGGAAGGATTCTGCAAACTGCCTTTCAGCAATGTAAGCAGACAAATCTTTTTCCTTCCTACCCTGCTTTCATGCAGTCCTTATCATGGGGTTCACTATGGGCATTCCCATAATATGTCCTTATCATAGAAAGAGAATAGGAGCAGGAGGAAGAGGAAAAAGAAGAGGCACGCAGGACAAGGCTGCACCAAAGGAGATGAACACCAGGTAGGAAGTTCTCTTCCGCCAAAACCTGCTATTCTCTTAGGATGTATCAGAAGAGATATGGTTAAAAAGGCAACAGTTCAGTAGAGAGGGGTAGAAGGAACTGTGCGTCTCATTGCAAACATCCTCTCAAACACAAAAGCCAAAGGACGGACAAACGTTGCAACAATAGACTTCTTATCACAATGGAGTTTTACTGTGCACATTTAAAATTACAAGCTTATCTTTCTTTCACCGTCCCTACTCCTGGTGCCTCTCTGCGCTGTTCTTAAACCTATCCTCGTACTCTGCTACAGTGATACTTGATGGCTGGGAAGACCAGTGGTATTTGGCCAAACCGTGGTATCAGGAGCCTCTTGGGACCAAGAGGTTGCACTGTGGTCAATGTGCTGACCACAGAGGTCTGAGCCAGCCGCCAGACAGTTAAAATTCCCTGGAGTATTGTAGTTGCCAGTCTATTGAGATTGAGAGGTGGATCTCAAATGTCAAGACGTGTGATCTGTCACTTTTGTGCGGAAATAAAGTAGTACCACAATCTTACCGTACAGTTTTGTTTTAAAAATATTATTTAGTAGAAATGTAAAACCTATTATGCACTTTGTGAAACTGGTGTATTTTATTTATTGTTTATAGAATGATGCAGCACAGGAGGCCATTTGGCCCATTGTGCCTGTGCCGGCTCTTTGAAAGAGCTATCCAACTAGTCCCACTCCCCTGCCCTTTTACTATGGCCCTGCAAATTTTTCTCTTTCATGTATTCATCCAATTCCCTTTTTGAAAGTTATTATTGAATCTGCATCCACCATCCTTTCAGGCAGTGCATTCCAGATCATAACAACTCGGATTTAAAAAAAATAATTCTCCTCACCTCACCTCTGCTACTTTTGCCAATTACCTTAAATCTGTGTCCTCTGGTTACTGACCCTTCTGCCACTAGAAACAGTTTCTCCCTCTTTACTCTATCAAAACCCCTCATGATTTTGAACACCTCTATTAAATCTCCCCTTAACCTTCTCTACTCTAAGGGGAACAATCCCAACTTGTCTAGTCTCTCCACGTAACTGAAGTCCCTTAAGTTTGAATTTGAAGACGTTTAAATAAATGAATGCTTCTGTACACTTCTGTGTACAATCCATTTTTCCTCGATGTAGAAGGTCAATTTATTATTTTTTTCCAATTACTCCCCCTTCGAGGAAAGCAGTTCCTCTCCTCCCCATCACACATGTTCTGTGTGACAATTTTTCTTTCCAGACTGTTCCTGCCCTTGTTTTCTTAGTTTCTACATGCACAAGGTGGTTTGACTATTGCAAATTAGGTTTTCAAAGAATTGTAGCAATGTGGAAAATCCAATTATGTTAGCACTGCTAATGCCCCTTTAATATAACTGTCTCAAATGAAAAATCGCATTTAAAATAATTAAAATGCACCAGTGTTGCATTATGCCAAAGGGTAATGATGCCCTTTAGTTGTGCATTGCATAGCAAGTTAATATTTATGCAAAGAATACATTAAAATACTCTATGGATGTATTTGTATGAATCAGAGGTATTCAACCCTATTTTCTATTTGACTTTAAGCAGTGTTTGGAGCCCATTTTTTTTTTAAAGGTTGAAACCACTCTTATTTACTGAAAAGTGATGTAGCCCCAATAACTGACTTGAATAGATGTTTTAATTAACACGACATTCTATTAAAACAGAAGTTGCGTGGGAAGTGATAACTTCCCAAAGTGGTAAATTTATCACTGATGGTGATGGACCACACTGGTTAATGTATGATAATATCTACAGGAAATATTTACACCGGAACTAGGATAAACGAAGAGGAGAATCAAGCAATTGCATTTATTCAATACATTTCGCATCCTCAGGATATCCTAAGATGCTTCACAGGTGGCAGGTTGAGAAGGCGGTCGGGGGAGCATATGGGATCCTGTGCTTTATAGGTGGAGGCATGGAGTTCAAAAGCAAGAAAGTCATGATAAACCTTTATAAAACACTGGTTTGGCCACAACTGGAGTATTGTGTCCAGTTCTGGGCACTGCACTTTGGGAAGGATGTGAAGGCCTTGGAGAGGGTGCAGAAGAGATTTACTAGGATGATTCCAGGGATGAGGGACTTTAGTTACGTGGATAGACTGGAGAAGCTGGGATTGCTCTCCTTAGAGCAGAGAAGGTTGAGAGGAGATTTGATAGAGGCTTCAAGATCAAGAAGGGTCTAGACGGAGTAGATAGGGAGAGTCTGTTCCCATTGGCAGAAGGGTCAAGGACCAGAGGACATAGATTTAAAGTGATTGGAAAAAGAACAAAGGGCGACATGAGGAAAAACTTTTTTACACAGCGAGCAGTTAGGATCTGCCACTGCCCAAGGGGGTGGTGGAGGTAGATTCAATCATGGCCTTCAGAAGGGAACTGGATAAGTACTTGAAAGGAAAAAAATTGCAGGGCTACGGAGATAGGGCGGGGGAGTGGGACTAGCTGGATTGCTCTTGCATAGAGCTGGCATGGACTCGATGGGCCAAATGGCCTCCTCCTGTGCTGTACCCTTTCTATGATTCTATGAAGTGTAGTCACTGTTGTTTTGTAGGCAAATATAACTGTCCAATTGCACACAGCAAGGCCCTTCAAACAGCAATGAGATGAATGATCAGCTAATCTGTTTTGGTGGTGCTTGTTGAGGGATGAATGTTGACCAAGAGAGAACTCCCTGCTCTTCAACGAAAAAGTGCCACAGGATCTTTTATGTCTATCTGAACATGCAGATAAGGACTTGGCCTAACACGTCTTCCATTCGACAGCATCTTTAACCATGCACACTCCCTCGGTACTGCATTTAAGTGTCAACCTAGATTATATACTCCAGTCCAAAGCAAAAGTGCTCCCAACTGAGCCAAGCTGACAATTAAATAGCCAGTTTTGCTCTGGGATAGGGAGATTCCATACCAGATTGCACCACCTACAAGCATGTACATGCCCAATCAACTTTCTGTGCAGTTAGAAAGAAACACATGTGAAACGGACATAGATCAATAATGAGTGCAACAAATTTATTAATAAAAGCATTTAACCATTCAGTCGACATCACAAGGAGAAAGATCAGAAATTGTTCCACTCGGTACCCCATGTTTTTAGCTGCGGACATACCGATGAAACTGGGGCTTTTAGGGTTAAATTACGAGGGCAGGTTGCATTAACAGTTTGTGTTCACATGAGTATAGAAGATTGAGGGATGATCTGTGGTGTTTAAAAGGTTCAGAGGATTCAAAAGGGTATTTCCTCTGGTGGGGGACTCAAGAACGAGGGGACATAATCTTAAAATCAGAGCCAGGCCATTTAAGAGGGAAATCAGGAAGTGTGTTTTCACACAAAGGGTAGTAGAAATCTGGAATTCTCTCCCCCCAAAAAGGCTGTGGATGCTGGGTCAATTGGAGCTTTCAAGACTGAGATCGATGGACTCTTACCTAACAAAAATCTATCAAGGTGATACAAAGCTAAGGCAGATAAATGGGGTTGACGTACCAATCATCCATGATCTAATCGAATGACAGAGCAGGCATGAGGGGCTGAATGGCCTCCTCCTGTTCCTATGTTCCTACCCAGTTATGTGAGACAAGTGCATTTCTCCTCAGCTGACTGTTTTTGAGTAAGTATTGTGGCCATGCGAATGGATTAATAAGACACTGCAGCTAAAAGTATTCAAGTTAACCTTCTGATTTCAGCGCAACTATTTATTTTCACTAAAAGCCATTCAATTCATCGCAAGCATTTTATTCCAGGAAAGTTCAAAAGGTTTAACAGGAATAACCGAGGCAGATTTTTTTGTTTGTTTATATTCACCCAAGAGTGCCTGCAATCTTTATGTGTGGCAATTTGTTCTGAAGGACCACAGTACATGCTATTGTCAGAAAACTGGCTTTCACTTGAAAAGAAGCTCAATCCCATTTCAGGTAATGAGTTCTGAGGGATCTCTACGCTTGATGGTTGCATTGGATTCCTGGTGTTCACAGATAATGAAGGATCTGTACTAAAGTGGAACTACGGCAAACAAATTAATTAGGCAAACACGCGCCTAATTAGCTGGCTGATATGCTCCTTTGTTTTCGTTACTGTTTGATTATTATGTGCCATTATTCTGCTGAATTTGAAGTTTTATTTGGGGGTGCAATACTTCCAAATCTTAACAACCTCTATTAAATCTCCTCTCAGCCTTCTCCGTTCCAGTGGAAATAGTCCCAGTATCTCAAGTCTTTCCTCACAGCTATAGATTCTCAGCTCCGGCATCATCCTGGTGAATCTAAACTCTACTCTATAATGGGGAGCCCAAAACTGTGCACTGTGCTTTAACTGTAGCTTAGCCAATGTTAAGTAGTAGAGTTGTAGAACAAGTTACCAGAAAAAGCCATTGAAGCTTTATGATAAATGGGTTTAAGAGACAATTGGATGAGTTTTCTGGAGAAGAAATTAAGAACTGATGTGAAGGCAAGCAGGTTCATCTATCATAAAGGGAATGACTAGGCTAAAAGTGTCAATCCCATTTTATACTTTCAGTAAATCCACAACACATCATTAGAGATGAGATCTTAAACTTGTTGGGAGTCATGTTAACTTTGGACGATGGTGTAAAATGGCCAATACCGGATTGAGCACCCATTATACGCCCTGCTCTAGTTTTATTTCCATTGGAGTAAATGGAAGGAAAAGCCTGGTGGAGTGTACAATGGGCTGCCAATTCGATATTGCCTACTTCACACCATCACCCATAGTGAAAATTACCCCTCCTCCCTGTTGATTCTGCTTTGGCCACTGTTCCTTCAGTTACAATTCCAGGAAAAGCCAGGGCATTTCAGTGAAATTATCTGTTTGTGGAAATGGGAGTTGTCAAACGCACAGCAGGATTTGAACGTTGCTCAGTGTTACTCTCTATATTGTCCAAATGGTACTTCTCAGAGTGAAAGCAACTCGCTTGCAGACTGGCCAGGTGTATATGTCACATGATCATTTTCATTCTGGAAGATACCAGCTCCGGAATCTGTAGAGTCTCGACGATCACAAGATACTTATGGATGAGGAAGGCCATTCGGCCCATCCAGAACACTCTTTCCTGCCCCATCCCCCCGCCAATTGCTGCAATCAATTGTTTCTTAAATGATTCCAGCATTTTCTCCTCCATCACTGGCTCAGAAGTCCATTCCAAATGTTGCTCCCTCTGTGTGAAGAAAAGCCTCCTGATATCAGTCCTAAAGTTACCTTATATTAATTTGAAACTGTGCCCCCTTCTCCTACTCCCACTGTTTAATTTAAAGTAGTATTCCGGATGAATCTCTTCCGTAGTAATCACCATCTTATACAGGTCTATCAGATCATCACTGAGATGCCTCCTTTGCAGACTGAAAAGCCCAAGTTTCTCCAGTCTCTCCTCCATAACTCAGAATCTTGACACTAGGGATAAACTTTGTGGCTCTTCTTTGCACTGGCTTCAATTGCTTGAATGTGTTTCTTGTTTCTTGTTTCTTGGCCACCAGAACTGGACACAGTACTCATGGTGTGGTCTGACCAGTGTACAACTTCCTCTGCCTTGTATTCTATTGTTTTGGTTATGTAGTTCACCATTCTACTGCTTTGGTGGAACATATTGAGCATCTAGTCTACTAAAACTCCAAGTTAACTTTCAACCCTATCTTTAGCTCTTTCAGCAGCATTCATGGGTGCATGTGTCGGCATTTTGCCTTCCTACGTGCAATACTTTACACTTGTCTGCATTAAATTTTATATGTCATTGTTCAGCCCACTCACATATTTTATTCAGTTCATTATGTCTGCCTCCTTCGATTCCACTGTTGCTCTGAGTTTGGTATCGTCTGCAAATGTGACCAATTTGCATTGAGCTTCTGAATCAAAATCATTGATGTAAATTAGAAACAAGAGTGGTCCCAATACTGAGCAATGGGACACCCCACTCGGTATTTATTCCCCCTCCCCCCACCCACTCTGGCATTACACCTCTAACCAGTACCCATTGTTTTCATAGCCAATTTCTTATCCATAACCAAGTTCTGCTCCGTCCCATTTTGTTTATTGTCCCCAATTTGTGCAGATTATATTTGTTCCTCCCCTCACCTGAAAGCACAGAACTGCTGCTGATGTACAGTTTTCTCAGCACTGGGCACCCAGCAAGTAGCCAGTCTTCATGTGTGGGTCTTGACAGTGAACGGTGGCAAATTATTTGACCGTGAAGTGTTATAGTCAAACCCAATACTGTCCTCCCCCCCAGCAAGGAGTGGGAATGCTTCCTGGTATTCCCTCCCTAGATTGGGCAGCCCTACAGAACAAAGATAGAACATGGGTCTCTACAGATCTGTATGATCCCGTATTATGGTGGATGGTGACAGCACTATTTTGAAATATCTCTTCCAGGTTGTGCTGGTTTCCTAATCGCAGGTGCTGGATTCATCAGAATAAAGCAGGGCTGTACTAAGTTCTGGGGGTAAATTTTAACCCCACGAATGGGTGGGAAGGTAAAAATTGTTTTTTAAAATCCGACCCCAACCCGCCTCCACTTCCAATTTTAACGGAGGCGGGTGGAGGGGCTGGCGAACAACCTGCTCGTAGGAGGCAGGTCAGTCAGTGAAAGCTTTTAAGGAGGCTGCGGGCCTCCATTTTGACAGCTTTTTTATTTTTAACTCCTGGAGGCCGGGATTCCCGGGCCTTTTGCTTTACGCCATGTGAGAGGAGGTGAGAAGGCCCCGATCAGCAGATAAGTGCCTTTATTGCACTGCTTGTGGGCCAGGAGGAGCAGGAGTGTTTCCTCGAGGCCCAACAAGCCTACCTGCCGTGATCCCACACGCATGATCGACCCCCCCACCCCGATCTCCGCCCCCCCACCCCCCCACGATCTCCACCCCACCCCCACCCCCACACGATGGTGTAAAGTAGTATGAACCCTATAGAGTTTAGGGCTGCCACACATCTGGTTTTGAGCAGATGGTCTGGTTTAGCACTGAGCTTTCTGGAAGTTTCCAAAATATAAATCCGACACAAAGGTGTGAACAAATACCTTAACAAAAAATGGGAGAATGCCTGTTTATCTCTGTAATTAACAGCGTGCTAGGAAAGTTATGGGAAGTTGTAGTTTTGAATTGAGAGTTCTAAGAATAAAATTATTACTGGGCCGTTAAACCAACATTCTATTATTTTTCGTTCATAAGGACTCCCCCTCCCAACTCCAACTTTTAAAAGACTTTAATTTTTCCACTCATTTCTTGGTCTTCTAATTACAAGGTTTTTGATGAACTTTTATCAGCAACAAGAAAATGTTCAAACTCATGGTCTTTCTTCCCCTCTTACTTTTGTTCTGTTTTAGAGTTGGCCAAAGGTGTCACATCTACAAGGAATTTCATACAGATATAAAGTTGATAGTTTTGCAAAAATGACAACCTGATTTAGCCTGCGACACTTTCATTTTTCTTGGTTCAGTGGCGTCCTTCCCTTTTCTGGTTTAAGATTTTAAAAAAAGGTTCATCAATCTGGCCGTACACAAATGAGTTAATGAGAAGGACGATGTCCTGAAGCGATTGTTATTCAAGAGACTGGAGAACAATTCTTTGAAGCGCAGCGTGAGATATTTATCAGTGCCATGTTCTGCGTTCTGTTAAGAAAGAACATTTCACCTAAATGCATTACAGAACCCTATGTGTGGGCTCAATAATACAGCATTGATTTTTAGCTTTGATACTTATTCTTTGTATAACTATAGCAACCAATTTTACTTTTTTTTGGTAGTTTGCATTTGAGTAGATGGTGTTTTGAAGGTTGATTTAAGTTCTTAACAGCTTTTGAATTAAACCAGCAATTAATTTTAGGTAGCTAATTACCCTCCCTAACCCTGTCCTACTTTATCCTAGATAACCATACAGAGTATCGGGCCTATTCTAACCCCCTCCTGCAGAAATCAGGCATGCAGGCAGCTCAAATGATCAGCATGACTTACCCACTGCCTTCAAGCGAGTTGGAATTTTAACCTGCTGGCCTGCCAACTGGATTCCTACCAGTGACCCCAAGGGAAACTCCACCACAGCTACAGCAGGACCAATGTTGGAGCACCAGAAGAGGCAGGAGACGTGATAAGTGCCCTGAAGACGGGAACAACTATCCCATTAAAGGCTTTTGACCAAGGCCTTCAGCAAGTAAATCCTGGGCCTGAAATGGAGGGAGAGGAGGATGCTACAAGGCCCTCTCCCTCTCACCAGCAGACTTTGGTATCTTCCTTGGGGATAGAGCAGGGACGATTGCTAGGCTTCGCCTGGCAGTACGTGGGAGTAGGGAGAACAGGGACAGATGGCAGGAAAATCCACTGGGAACACGAGCTCCGTCTCCCCACCAGGTACAGGAGCATAGTGGTTATGTTACTGGACTAGTAATCCAGAGGCCTGGACTAATAAGCCGGAGTCATGAGTTCAAATCCCGCCACGGCAACTGGGGAATTCAGTTAATTAAATAAAATCTGGAATAAAAAATTAGTATCAGTAATGGTGACAATGAAACTACTGGATTGTTGTAAAAACCCATCTTGTTCACTAATGTCCTTTAGGCAATGAAACCTGCCATCCTTACCCAGTCTGGCCTATATGTGACTCCAGACCCACAGCAATGTGGTTGATTCTTAATTGCCCTCTGGAATGGCCTAGCAAGCCACTCAGTTGTACAATTCCGCTACAAAAAGTCATAATAAGAATAAAACCGGACGGACCATTAGGCACCGGACATGACAAAAGCCAAACCAAGCCCAGCTGACCCTGCAAAGTCCTCCTCACTAACATCTGGGGACTTGTACCAAAATTGGGAGAGCTGTCCCACAGATTAGTCAAGCAACAGCCTGACATAGCCATACTCACAGAATCATACCTTTCAGCCAACGTCCCAGACTCCTCCATCACCATCCCTGGGTATGTCCTGTCCCACTGGCAGGACAGACCCACCAGAGGTGGCAGCACAGTGATATACAGGCAGGAGGGAGTGGCCCTGGGAGTCCTCAACAGTGAGTCCAGATCCCATGAAATCTCATGACATCAGGTCAAACATGGGCAAGGAAACCTGCTGCTGATTATCACCGACCACCCTCCCTCGGTGGTTGAATCAGTCCTCCTCCATGTTGAGCACCACTTGGAGGAAGCACTGAGGGTAGCAAAGGCACAGAACGTACTCTGGATGGGGGACTTCAATGCCTATCACCAAGACTGGCTCGGTTGCACCACTACTGATTGAGCTGGCCGAGTCCTGAAGGACATAGCTGCCAGGTGGTGAGACAACCAACACAAGGGGAAAAACTTACTTGACCTCGTCCTCACCAATCTACTTGTCGCAGATGCATCTGTCCATGACAGTATAGGTAGGAGTGACCATCGCACAGTCCTTGTGAAAAATAAGTTCTGTCTTCACACTGAGGACACCGTCCAACGTGTTGTGTGGCACTACCACCGTGCTAAATGGGATAGATTCAGAACAGATCCAGCTGCTCAAAACTGGGCATCCATGAGGTGCTGTGTACCATAGTGGCAGCAGAAATGTATTCCACCACAAACTGTAACCTAATGGCCCGGCATATTCCTCACTCTACCATTACCAACAAGCCAGGGGATCAACCTTGGCTCAATGAAGAGTGTAGAAGAGCATGCCAGGAGCAGCACCAGGCGTACCTAAAAAAAAAAATGAGGTGCCAACCTGGTGAAGCTACAACACACGACTACATGCATGCTAAACAGTGGAAGCAGCATGCTATAGACAGAGCTAAACGATCCCACGTCCAATGGATCAGATCAAAGCTCTTCAGTCCTGCCACATCCAGTCGTGAATGGTGGTAGACAATTAAACAACTAACTGGAGGAGGAGGCTCTGTGAACATCCCCATCCTCAATGAAGGCGGAGTCCAGCACGTGAGTGCAAAAGACAAGGCTGAAGCATTTGCAACCATCTTCAACCAGAAGTGCCAAGTGGATGATCCATCTTGGCTTCCTCCCGAGAGCCCCACCATCACAGAAGACCAGTCTTCAGCCAATTCGATTCACTCCACAGATATCAAGAAAGGGCTGAGTGCACTGGATACAGCAAAGGCTACGGGCCCCGACAACGTCCCGGCTGTAGTGCTGAAGACTTGTGCACTAGAACTAGCTGCGCCTCTAGCCAAGTTGTTCCAGTACAGCTACAACACTGGCATCCACCCGACAATGTGGAAAATTGCCCAGGTATGTCCTGTCCACAAAAAGTAGGACAAATCCAATCCGGTCAATTACCGCCCCAATCAGTCTACTCTCAATCATCAACGAAGTGATGGAAGGTGTCGTTGACAGTGCTTTCAAGCGGCATTTAGTCGCAATAACCTGCTCACCGATGCTCAGTTTGCGTTCTGCCAGGACCACTCTGCTCCAGACCTCATTACAGCCTTGGTTTCAACCAGAGGTGAGGTGAGAGTGACTGCCCCTGACATCAAGGCAACATTTGACCGAGTGTGGCATCAAGGAGCCCTAGTAAAATTGAAGCCAATGGGAATCAGGGAAAACTCTCCTCTAGCTGGAGTCATACCCAGCACAAAGGAAGATGGTAATGGTTGTTGGAGGCCAATCATCTCAGTCCCAAGACTTCCTCAGAGCAGTGTCCTCAGCCCAACCATCTTCAGCTGCTTCATCAATGACCTTCCCTCCATCATAAAGTCAGAAGTGAGGATGTTCGCTGATTGCACAAAGTTCAGTTCCACTCGCAACCCCCTCAGATAATGAAGCAGTCCGTGCTCATATGCAACAGGACCGTGACAACATTCAGGCTTGGGCTGATAAGTGGCAAGTAACATTCGCACTACACAAGTGCCAGGCAATGACCATCCCCAACAAGAGAGGGTCTAACCACCTCCCCTTGACATTCAACGGCATTACCATCACCGAATCCCCCACCATTAATACCCTGGGGGTCACCATTGACCAGAAACTAATCTGGACCAACCACATAAATACTGTGGCTACAAGAGCAGGTCAGAGGTTGGGTATTCTGTGGCGAATGACTCACCTCCTGACACCCCAAAGCCTTCCCACCATCTACAAGGCACAAGTCAGGAGTGTGATGGAATATTCTCTACTTGCCTGGATGAGTGCAGTTCCAACAATACTCAAAAAACTCGACACCATCCAGGACAAAGCAGCCCGCTTGATTGACACCCCATCCACCACCTTAAACATTCACTTCTCCACCACCGGCGCACCATGGCTCTAGTGTGTACCATCCACAAGGTGCATTGCAGCAACTCGCTAAGGCTTCGTCGACAGTACCTCCCAAACTCGCAACCTCTATCACCTAGAAGGACAAGGGCAGCAGGCGCATGAGAACACACACCACCTGCATGACCCCTTCCAAGTCGTCATCTATAGCCTGAATACAAATAGATGGGCAGGTATCTTGCAGTGAGTTTTTGAGGGTGTCTTCATGCTGAGTAATCTTTTCTAAATCAATTACTAAGAATGGATTCTGCTGACTATGCTGTGAGATATCAATCTGTGTCAATATGATGTCTCCTGTCTGGGAACTGACCGTGTAGTGCTCTTCAGTAAGATGGAGCGTCAGCCAATATAGACAGTGTGACACAGTAGTGTGACACGGGCGCATTAACTATGATCAGTTTTCTCAAGCAGGCGTCAAGGAACACGAGGATTCTACGGTGCTGCTAAGAAATTGGACTGAGTGTAGATTGCAAAAGCAAACTCTGGGGGAGGGGATGGCATGAGATTGGTAGAAACTAAATATGGATAATCTTACACTCTGTATTGGTAACAATCAGACATTGGAGCAAAGCTAGTTTCTTTTTTAGAAACACAGGTGAAAGGTCCAAATACATTGTCCAGAGCACCACCAGCGTTCAGAGGATAAGGCAAAAAGATTAGACAAACCAAAAAGTAGTGATTAGCGGATAATAAGCTTGGGTTTTAAAATTCTATAGAGTGCAGAAGGAATGAAAAACTGAGGGAAGTAAAGATCTCCATAGTTTTGAGGTGCAGGGAAAGAATGATTTAGAGTGTGAGATGGAGTAATTGAATCTTGATTCTCTGATTCACACACACGATAAATTCTGTGCAGTAAATTGGGCCTGGCACAATGTAAACCCACTTCTGATTTGAAGGCATTTTAGTGAAAGCAAACAATCAGCAGATACAGGGCTACATCTATTTAAGTTCCCTTCTCGCTTGCCTCTTAGAATCACAGAATTTTACAACACAGGAGTCCATTCAGGAGTCATTATGCCTGCGCCAGTTCTCTGAAAAAGCTATCCACTTAGTCCCATTCCCACAACCTTTCTCCATTTCATTTTTGATTTCCTTCAATGGCTCACTTGTCTTTCAAAGGTGACATGCTGGCATTATTGGTACAGACCTGTTTTCTACCACTTTGTACTGAGCAGTGACTAACTCAGGCCTTTGGCAATCCAGAACGAAGAGCGATAGGTATGTTCAGACAAACCTAATGTTGAGAAAGGAATATTTTATCGAACCTCATGACTAAAATTTACATTTCTAATATTTAATGGACAAATCATTTTTCCCATTTTGATATGTTTGAAAAATATTATGAATCTAATTAATTTTATAACCTTTGAACTCATTCTGATGTAATGAAAGAGGGAGGTGTTGGGAGTTAATTGAACAGGTTTCCCCAGAGTTTAGGAGTTATTCCGTGTAAAATTGCACTCATGTCAATCTCATGCTCTTAATAATTAACTGCTTAAAATGCTGTGAGCATCAAGTATTATTTGATGTGCAGTAATGAGGTTTTTTTGATTTCGCATCAAGCGATCTATTAAGTTGGTCAAGAGGACTCGATAGAATAGCCAATGAAATCAATGGATGCACAGAAGAGGAGCACATTGGTGTATCTGCACATTGTGCCATGGGCTGATAGGTTGGTGGTTGAATGCTGTGCTTTGCCCACCTGGTGAATTCACCAATCCGACCTTTAACCCATTGAAGAGGGTATAGAGATAAGTGGCAGCATTGATTCCAGGACCCTTTGGATCTAAATTATGAAGACAGCCTTGCAGACCTAAACTTGTTTTTATTGGAGAACAGATTGAGTGGTGACACGGACCAGATTTTTAAATGTCGACAGCCATAGTTAAGTGTAATGTAAGCAGACCATTTAACTTGGGCTGTGAATGAAGAACCGGTCCAACATTGATAAGCATCAAGCAAAACTAATTAGGGTATAAATTACATAAATTACATTCCAGCACAGAAACAGGCCATTTGGCCCAGCTGGTCCATGCCAGTGTTTATGCTCCACACGAGCCTCCTCCCACCCCTCTTTATCTAAGCCTATCAGTATATCCTTCTATTCCTTTCTCCCTCATCTAGCTTCCCCTTAAATTCATCTATGCTATTCGCCTCAACTACTCCTTGTGGTAGTAAGTTCCACATTCTAACCACACTTGCCGCTATTATACGTCCCGCCTGATATTCAGTTCAATAATTGAATATTGGGTGGGGTGTACAACAGGCGACCGATGCGATGCCAACTGTGTTGCGTCCCTGTCCATTTCCAATTTCACCCCCTAGAATTCCCCCTCTCCCCAGTGGGAAATATGGAACCAGACACGTAGGAAAAGCAATTAACAATTGCTAATTTACAATTACTAATTAACTCTATCAAAAAGGAGCTGTATCAATATCTGGTTAAGAACAGGACTGAAGGTTATAACGGTAGGTATCGATGATCTAGTACTCCATGCAATATCACAATTCCAGTGCTGAGGAAATGTCATCAATGGAAAGCAGTTGTGGAAACTGATAAATATTCTGTATTTTTATTCAATAATTTTGGAAGATAAATTATGCAGAATGTTTCCTCATAACATTAAATAGACGTTCTGTGATAGGGTAGATTTTGCATGGCCTGTGAAAGGAACAGGCTTGACGGGCTCAATGCTTCTGTAGGACAACTCTAGTTTCTTATGTACCATCAAGAGCAGAAAGTACCAATCATTGATTAGGTCATGCTGCGTATCTCCTGAGCAACCCTTGACACCTAGTTAAGTTGAAAAGGGCTATTCACAGGGGAAAAACCCATTTGCCCATTCTGTTGGTTAGGAATGATGCGTGATCGGGTATGGTGCATGGCATGAGGAGTAACTAAAGAAGGGACAGATATAAACTGAGCATGGGAAGCGACATGTTAACAAATCATTCATCATTACCTTTCTTAGGTTTGTGTTAACTACTGTATACCACCCATTATAGATACTCTCTGCAAAGCAGCTTCTTATCTTGCAAGACTTTATTGAAAAATGACAGAGCCCCATTGTAGCTGAATCCTTACAAATGCATTGCTTGTTTTCCTAGTAAAATTAGACATTTTGTGAAATGAAATCGAAATGTAAAATCAGCGCTTCTGTAGCCAATTATCAAACCTTTGTACTTGAGGTAATCATACCTCTTAATTGTCCTCTTTTAATTTGGATGCTAAAGAGTATCACTGAGAAAAGCAGTAGCAACACACAAGACTCCCAAACCGGTAAAATCAATTGAAAACCCCAATACCATCTCAAGCGCCGACCTGAATTCATCCTTTCAACACATTGTAGGTTGAGAGGTAAATCATTCCTTGGGTTAATGCTATTGACAATCACATTGTTGTAAATACACAGAATATTTATTTTGAGCATTCATTTTGAATCCTTGTTGTGTCCTTCACATGCCTCCTTTTACACCTCGTCGTTATTTATCTGTTTTGTTCTTTCATTATTTTTTCCATATAAAGACATAGTAATTGGTTTGTCAAATATAAATTATCAAACTCAAGATCTAACAATATCGATTAACTCTAAGACGGTAATATATCAAGATATTTACCATGGTCCTGAAGTTCCTTGAGCCCTGCTCGGTTGCTGGAAGTGTGTATGGACTTTCAAAAGATGTTTTATAAAGTGTCACATAATAGGCTTGTCAGCAAAATTGAAGCTCATGGAATAAAAGGGGCAGAGGCAGCATGGATACGGAGGTGTCTAAGTGACAGGAAACAGAGAGTAGTGGTGAACGATTGTTTTTTGGATTGGAGGAAGGTATACAGTGGTGTTCCCCAGGGGTCGGTACTAGGACCACTTTTTTAATATATATATATATTAATGACTTGGACTTGGGTGTACAGGACACAATTTCAAAATTTGCAGATGACACTAAATTTGGAAATGTAGTAAACAGTGAGCAGGATAGTAATAGATTTCAAGAGGACATAGACAGGCTAGTGGCATGGGCGGACATTTGGCAGATGAAATTGAATGCAGAGAATTGCGAAGTGATACGATTTGGCAGGAAGAATGAGGAGATCCAATATAAACTAAATGGTACAATTCTAAAGTGGGTGCAGGAACAGAGAGACCTGGAGGTATATGGGCACAAATCTTTAAAGGTGGCAGGACAGGTTGAGAAAGTGGTTAAAAAAGGATACGGGATCCTGGGCTTTATAGGCATAGAGTACAAAAGCAAGGAAGTTATTTTGGACCTTTATAAAACACTGGTTCGGCCACAACTGGAGTATTGTGTCCAATTCTGGGCACTGCACTTTAGGAAGGATGTGAAGGCCTTAGAGAGGGTACAGAAAAGATTTACTAGAATGGTTCCAAGGATGAGGGATTTCAGTTGGGTGGACAGACTGGAGAAGCTGCGTTGTTCTCCTTAGAGCAGAGAAGGTTAAGAGGAGATTTGATAGAAGTGTTCAAAATCATGATCGGTTTAGATAAAGTAAATAAAGAGAAACTTCCCATTGGGGGAAGGATTGAGAACCAGAGGACACAGATTTAAGGTGATTGGCAAAAGAACCAAAGGCGACATGAGGAAAAAGTTTTTACGCAGCGAGTAGTTATGATCTGGAATGTCCCGCCTGAAAGGGTGGTGGAAGTTGATTCAATGGTAGCTTTCAAAAAAGAATTGGATAAATACTTGAAGGGAAAAAATTTGCAGGGCTACAGGGAAAGAGTGGGGGAATGGAACTAACTGGATTGCTCTTACAAAGAGCCGGCACGGGCTCAATGGGCCGAGTGGCCTCCTTCTGTGCTGTAACCATACTATGATTCTAAGTGTAGTGGAGCAGAAGTCCCAAATGCCAGTCTGGTGTGGTGTTGACCCTGTCCCATATCCTGGGGATGGGGGTCACTTACATAAAGAGGGCAGGTGCCCATCCCACTTAAGGCACCTTGCTGCTCCATCAAGGGGGCAGCCAAAGATTGCAAATTTCTTTTAAATAGCACATTAAATGCACTGTTAATGCTTTTGTAGAAGTGGCAATGATGCACCTTTTAATACTTTTCATTGGCTGTCTTAGAGAGCCTTGTTGGTGTCCATACTGAATGCAGTATTACGCCTGTATCATGCAGATGTACTTACCCCTCGCTGCAGGAAAGGCAGGATTTCTGATGGTTGATGTCATTCCGTCAGTGCTGCCTCTGAGTGATATCACAAAGGAAGTGGGCCAGGCGCAAGAAGTGCCTGCCCTCTCCCGTCGAAACTTCACCACGTTAAATAATGGGGACCAAGAGTCAGCGGAACTGGGTCCCAAATTCCAGCCCTCCCGTCTGACCTACGTCATCATTCTATGTTCCCAGGCCCAGGAGCTTTGAGGCCCATGGCCATGGCTGTTTATTACTTGGTTTTGCCGTTTCAGTATAATCCCTAGCATTTGGCTGTCGGTCTCAAGTTTGCTGAGCATTCTCAATCATATAACCGAGGAAACCATTTCAGCCCTGTTTTTTTTGTGTGCTCTACCAATACAGAGATATTTTAATGACTGGGCAGTTTTGAATAGGCACTCAGTATCATTAAGGATGTTGATTCCCATTAATCGATGGGAGATCCTCCATTAACTTAGTGGGTAAATGCACCACCTGGTGTGCTGTGGAGCCTACAGACCAGTCATTTTCTGGCTTCATACCTGATCTATGCCAAGCTGGCTGACCTCCAATGAAGACGCTGCTAGAATTGGCCAGGTACTGCTTCACAAGGGAAAGGAAAAATCCCTTGTAGGTCCTGTTTCTGATTACTCTCCAGTGACCTGAAACCTCTTCCTGTGGGCCACTTTTCCTTGTTCAGCAATGCCAGTGGATGGGGAGGAAGGTGGACTGGGTTGTGGACATTTCCATAATCATGTCACCCCTCCTAACAGGGCAACAGAGGTTGTGCAACTCTGGGCATGATTGATGCTCATGTTTCTTCTTCCCCATCTCTCAAGTTGAAGTAACTTGTGGCAGCACATCATTCCATGTAGTGGTGTTGAAGATGGAACTTGAAATAATTAATAATTTTAAATCTGAGATCGATAGATTTTTGCCAGACAGAGATATTAAGGGATATGGAGCCAAGGATAGAGTTAGGATACAGATCAGCCATGATCTCAATGAATGGCAGAACAGGCTTAAGCAACTGTATGGCCTATTCCTGTTCCTATGATTACTTCTGGGTTGGGAGGCTGACCCTCCAGCACTAGGAGCTATTGTATCACTTTCCCCTTTCTCTACATAGACAGGAGCCCAAACAATCTCAGCCAAGGATATGGAAGTACGCACTAACCATCTGCATGTGAAACACCATTGCTTGACAAAAGGAACAATTGCAAATAATTCGAAAGAGGTTATAATTATCATTAGCAACAAATACAAAACAATGGATTTGCCTCGTATTGTAGACTGAGACATTCAAATTGAAATTCAATCAATTCATCACTTTTTTTTTGTAATGAACCCTCTTCATCTGTATGCCTCATCAACTTCACCATGGCAACATTAAATGAAAAGTGTGCTGAATACGTCCAGGCAGCAACTGAAGAATGGTCGCTGATTAAGGAGTTCAGTTGGTTATCGCTCAGGTAATTTTTGGTATTTCGTCCAATGACGCTATCACATTTATGGGAGAATAAAGTGGTGCATTGCAAGTCACCATTAATTTGTGGCTTATCCTATAAAACTAAAACCAGCAGTCATATCTATTCAGGCCGGCTATATGGCCTACTGAATCTAGTCTTGCACACCTCACACTGCATTCAATGGTACATGTCCCTCCCACTCACATTGTAAATGGCTACTGGAACTTTCTATTCCATACAAAACCATGGTATTAAAAATCTGAGATTGAGGGAGCTGGGTGTTCCTGCAGGTTACCACAATGTCCTTTCAGTGCTGAGACCTGGGTTCAGGTCCAATCAGACCAATAGGATGAAAGTCTTCTGGCTGAAAATGGAAATGAATGTGAAAACTATCCAACATTGTTCCTGTTGGGCACAAGCACACTGTACACAACTACCTACAATCTGACATTCTCACTCCCAAGAAGCCATAAGAAAAAAAAAATCACATTAGTGCAATAGGGAGGCTTGACTTAAGGCATTTGCTCGAAATAAAATTCTTACTGTACACTGGTTAGGCCCCAGCTGGAGTATTGTGACCAATTCGGAGCACCACTCTTTAGGAAAGAAGTCAAGGCCTTAGCGAGGGTGAGATTTACTACAGTGGTACCAGGGATAAAAGACTTCAGTTATGGGAAGAGACTAGAAAAACTGGGGTTGTCCTCTTTAGAGCAGAGAAGGTTAAGGGGAGATTTGATAGATGCGTTCAAAATCATGAAGGGTTTTGATAGAGTAAATAAGGAGAAACTGTATCCAGTGGCAGAGGGGTCGGTAACCAGAGGACATAAATTTAAGGTAATTGGCAAAAGAACCAGAGGCGACATGAGGAAAAGAACTTTCAACTCAGCGAGTTACGATCTGGAATGTATATTGCCTGAAGGGGTGGTGGAAGCAGATTCAACAATAACTTTCAAAAGGGAATTGGATAAATACTTGAAGGGGAAAAAATTTGCAGGGCTATGGGGAAAGAGCAGGGGAGTGGGACTAATTGGATAGCTCTTTCAAAGAGCCAGCACAGGCAAGATGGGCTGAATGGCCTCCTTCTGTGCTGTATAATTCTATAATTCTAATCCATGCTGAATGATCTGGGAATGTTCAGTGCTGAGATTAGATGCCAATAGTTCTACATCCAAGCATTGTTGCAAAATAACATGTATTTTATTACTTTCTAAATGCATAATTTTAAATACATAAAATGCTCAGAGCACTATTGAGCATTGGTTTGAATTCATCCCAATATTGTTGGCTCCAACGTCAAGCTTGGAAAACTGAAAGTAAGTGACGATAACCACCTGACCCTGATTCCCAAAAGGACCCTTAAGCCTCCATGGGAACGATGTGGAAAATGGCATGCAAGTAGTAGCTGCTTACCATCTGATGCTAGTAAGATGGCAAGCTCACGGTGAACATAAGTCCCCTATACCACCTTTTAATGGGAATGCTTAGGGGCCCATTAGTGGTGAGGCACCGTAACTGAATCTTGTGAAAATCACCTGATGTCAATCTGTTATTTTATTACATGTTACAGGCTAGGAGAGAAGGCTTTGGGAAAATGAAAAGCAAAAAACAAATTGCAAATGCAGGAAATCTGAAATTAAAACAACATGCTGGAAAAACACAGCAGGCCAGTTAGTATCGGTAAAGAGAGATTATTAATGTTTCAGGTGTTGTACCCTTCACCAGAATTGAAGACTAAAAACGAACTAAAAATTTAGTACAGTTGGAAAAAATAGAAAAAGAACGCTTCTCTTCCCCTCTTCCCCTTTTTCTATTAATTCCAAGTTTACTAAAATGTCCATTATTTTCAATCTTCAGTTCTGACGAGCGGTTATACACACACAAAATTTCACTGACCAGCCCTTTTTTTCTTTACAGGTGCTGACTGCCCCATTGTATCTTTCCAGCATTTTCTGCTTTTATTCCAGTTTGTGGCGAATTCTCATCTCCTCAGGAACGAGTCCTTCTTTTCCAAAACAACATTTTGTCGTCTTAAAGTAAAAAGCATGTCACTGAGGTAAAGCAATGTCACCAGAGACCAGTAATTTAATTATGTTGGCACAGTAACTGGGAGCAAAATATAATTGATATTTTCTGCTGATCTTGATCTTGGCATTGCCTGAAGCTTTTTAAATTTCAAAATTTAAAAAGCAAAATAATATCAGGATCTTGGGAGCTGACCCCTTACGCCTGTGGTAGATGATTCATTCAGACTCATGTTTAACCCAGAATTCTGCACAGTTGAAGGCCCATCTGAAAACTGCCAAAGTCACACTGCCTCTCCAGGCTTCCTTTACCCTCCTATTCCTAGTTGCGCCCTCCATCTCCTGAGGGCAGCGACACACGCTGAGACATCGTTCAACCAGTGCTGGAAGCCCTCGAGTCGCTTACTCAAGGTGACCATTCTTCAATTGTCAGAGCAAACCATAAGTGTCTGAGATTGGGGGGGAAACAAGTCATTGCAAAGCCTGAGCCTGTCGCCACATGAAGTCCACTTTTTCTAGCAAACGTCACTGTAGAACGATCGGGAGTAGCCATCTTGGCTTCCTTTTTTTTAATACTCTCCTTTAATACAGGAGCACTAAAATAAAACTGTAGCACCTCAACTGCTGATCTAGCTGAGATCAGCAAACTCTTGGGATCAAATCTAAAATCATCTTGGTCTGTCTGCATCAGTATCCTACTGCACCGCACGGTTACTGACTGAGCCATTGAAGAAGCTCTTATTTGGTTAAAACAAAATGGTTTTATTATAACTTATACCATTTGGAGGATATTCACTACCACTATAGATACCAGAACAGTCCCAGGAATTACTAGCACAGTTCAAACACGTGAGAGGTCGTGATGCCCAGAGCTACATTGTTCACAACTCTCTTGCCAATAACGGGAAAGTTGGTCGGCCTTAGTTTCCTTCCCACTGTGACCTCCATTAAGCACCTCTACACTTACAACACAGTTGAGTTTAACAACTCAGTGGAGTGGGGGATGGGTGCACTGCATTTGTGCCGACATTGCCTGATGGAGGATAAAATTTTATGCGGATGTGGACACTTTGGGTAGAAATTTATAGTAGTTTTGAGGATACTTCTCTCATACCTAACCCATTTCATGACTGCAGTTATAAATTTCCCTCCAGTACAATTATTTTTTATTATTTGTTCGAGAACTGCAAGTAGTCAGTTGAGCAGTTCTCACTGCATGGAAGTGAGATGAGACAGTAGATTGCATTATATATATTTTAGCATGTGTTTTTTTTAAAATTGAGAAACCAAGGAGAAGGCCGAGGTCTATAAGTGCAGCACACCGCCAAAGCTGAAAACAGTAAAAGATTAAATAAATGAGGACGTAGTAATTAGGTGATGTCAAGCTTGGATTTTAAAAAGGCCGAGGATGTAGGGAGGATGGGAAGACTGAGAAAGAATGAGTTAGAGTAGGAGACTGTGCGGAACAGGGCAAAGAGTCTTGATTTCAACACAGTGGAGATGTAAGCAGGAGAAAGTTTAGTTGAATATTCTTTGCAAAGAAAGTAGGTGAGTAAAGAAGCTAGAACGTAACAATGATTTATTAAGCAAACACTTCAGAGGTTAACTGCTCTGCTTGCTATCAGTTCAGCCAAGAAATGGTGCTAGTTACAAGCAAGATGGGATGGATTTTTGAAAGCTATTGAAAAGGTGAAGAAATACTGAATCAATAATATTTTACACTAGGGGCTGTAGACATCTGCACACAATTTTAAAACAAAGTAACAATACTACAATCTAGAGAGTTTGGGATGGGGGAGGAAGCAAACAGTATGCTCCCAGCTCATATCATAGATTCCCAATTCAATATTTTTTTATAGCTGTCCTTGAGGATGATAGGGGTCTCTAAGGATTTGTTTTGTGATGATTCTGTATTATTGCAGGGTATATTCTGTATCATAACAAATCTGCTACACATTGGAGATTACGGCATATCAAAGAATCTTATGATGAGGTCTACAATATCTTTATCCCAGTTTTCAATTGATTAAATACTTTGAAATTACATTCTGAGAAAGATAATTCACGCTTAACTCCATTTGTGCTTAAAGATGCAGTGATCTATTTTCCAATGATTTTCTATCCAATTGTAGGGCAACTGAATATAGTCAAAACTCAACCAATTAGCCCATTACTCTGAAGTCAGCCTGATTAAAAGCAAATCCATCACCAGCAATTATGGATTACTGCAATTACATGGGAATATGGGATTACGCAATGAATGTGGGAATAGGTTTAGAATGAAATAATGCCAGAACTTCAAAGTGGAGGAGACAATCAATATTTTATTATCTTGTAGGTGAAGGATCTCACAAAACATACAAACACTGCAACTTAAATCGTTTTAATGTAAAGACCCTGTGATGGACAGAATTCCAGGCCTGCAAGTCAGAAATTGAAGTTTACAAAATCCAATGTTGCTGCTGAGAAAGTGGCCAGTTTAGGAATATCAAAGACGGCTGAAAGCAGACAAGGTCTGCCTCTATTTTTGTTATGAACCTGCTTTCAGACATTCTTAACAATTGGCTCTTCATATAAATATGTATAAACAAAGAGCCCACTTGAAACCTCTTCTATATTAGCTACCCTATCTCTACATTAGCATGTTTGTTCAAATTGATTTCAGATAGTCCATAACATGTACATGTTGATCAGACAGAACATAAATCACAGATGTAACATGCAGCTTACACAGACCAGCTAAAACATACCACTTCAAAAAGGCAATGGTATTTGAATGCAACAGTAAGAGCTTAAAAGTCAATTTAAGAAACAGATTGGTTTTCTCAGGCACTTGAAAAGATGCTAGCAATTCCTGTGTTACATTGTGCTTTTTTTTTTAGCTGAACAGAGAGTGACTTAATGTCGCACGTACAGATACCACCTGAAGCCCCTTTGCTACTGCTCTATGATGTTCTAGTGCATTCTGCTGGCAAATGGCACCGAGGAACTGGGGGCAATACGTTCTAAAAATGTTGAGAGCAGGACGACTCGATTGATTAATTAGATTCCTTTCAGCTGTGTTGGGTTCCCAATGTACAATCTGTTCTTTAGGCTTGTAGCTTATTAGCCTTTAGGAGTAAACTTTGAGACCACTGAATGCCCCATTCCATGCAGTTTTGGAGAGATTTGGCTTTGAAAGTGAAGAGTCTACCGTGGAGTTCTAAGTTCCTTTTTTTTTCCTTGTGTTTAGATCATTCGACTCCAAAATCCAGAGACATCAGAATCTTGTTGTTGGAAAACCATCACTTTCTGCAGATTTTGCAATTATCATAATGGGTAAGATATTTTGTGGCTTAGCAGGAATAATCCTCATAATTGAGGCAGTTGCAAAGGTTGGTACTAATAAATGAGAAGGTATGTGTTCAGCAGGGGATTTGTTTCATCAATGCCCATTTGTGACTGGAGCTGAAGTTGAGTTTGGTGTTCTGTAACCGAGGTAAACCCTTAACTCGGTGTTCATCATTGCAATCAGGTTACATTTGTGTGTATAGTTTTTAAAAAAAATTGTGCATGTTATTTCAAATCTCCCTTTTCAATCCTTCACTGCATCTTTATTAGTTAATTAACTACCATGCTTCCTCTAGCTGCAAGATAAAAGAATAGCCTGGGCAGGGCAGGTGCACGACATCGTGTCAATCTGTTAGTCAGAGATGCACCATCCAGATTCACAACAAACATCTTGTCAATAGTTCGATATGTGGAACTCAAAGCCTTGACCTCTGCCTGGCCACAACAATGCAACATGAAAAGTTGCAGTACCCTTCCATTACAGCAGACTACAAAATAAGGTTAAATCTTTAGATAAGTCTTCTAATCAGAATTTAATTTTATTAATTCTCGTGACGTGGGCATTGCTGACAAGGATGCCATCCCTAGTTGCCATGAAAAGATGGTAGTAGGACTTCTTGAACCGAAGCACTGAGTGGGCAGTTAAGAGTCCACCATGTTAGTGTGGGACTGGAGTTACATATAGGCCAGATCGGGTAAGAATGGCAGGTTTCCTACCCTAAAGAGCATTAGTGAACCAGTTGGGTTTTTATGACAATATGACCGCTTCATGGTCACTTTTACTGATACCAGTTTCCAGGTTTTTAATTACACTGAATTCATTCTCAAAATGCCATGGCAGGATTTGAACTTTTGTTCTCTGGATTACTAGTCCAGTAACATAAGCACTACATTTCCGTACCCTAAGGTCTGATAAAGGGCTTCACATGGAATGTTAACCTGTTTTCCTATTGATTGACCAACTGTTCATTTCCAGCACTGCTTTTATTCACAGCTTCTCTTTTTATCTCTTGTAAATCCAATTCTCGTAGAAGCAGAATATTTCTGTCATAGCTACATGAAATAGAATAGGCCTACTTAAACTGTAAGGGGTTAGATTAGTACTGAACAGTCATTAGGGGAAGGGGTTCACAAAGGCTGGGCCTTTTGCCTCACAGGAGAGAATGAATAGATTAAGAATAAATCTCCATGAACCTCTACTCAGTTCAGTTGGTGGTGGTCAAGAAGTCGTCCTTAGCCTGGGTTAGTAAGATCACCTTTCCTCCAAGTTGATAAAGGAGACAAGGAAAGTGACTACATATGGGAAAGGGGACTTGAAATCAGGAAAAGTGGTTCAATAAAATTATTCACGTGTTTGTCTCGGGTCGACTGAGTTTAGAATTTACCTGATATTTCTGACCATTAATTAATGGCTGCATACAGTGGCACCACAAGACCCGGCCAGAATGGAGATGATTGGGTAATTCCCCCGTCAATCACGCCTGGAGTCCGCACTGCTGTAGGTGACTGGGATTGTTTTTACGCACATAATGTAACTATCCTCCACTCTGCATTTTGCTGGAGAAATAATCCTGCTTTTATCGGGAGACTTTGCTGTAGTTTTGGTCGTGAATTCTGCTGGCTGTAGTTTGTAGAGACTCTGTTTAAATAGACTTTGTTTGCTGTAGTAAGTCCTGCCATAAGTCCCGCTCTGCTTTCAACTCATTGGCCGACACAGTGGTGTCAATACTCACTTTGTTAATCAAGCCTGAGATTATTATGAAGGTACATTTGAGTGGATCCAATAAAATACAAAATATTTCTCTCCTTGCTACCATGCTGAACCTACTGCTGGGGAAGCCTTATTATCAATACTGGGTTGGAGGTTTGTGTGGACAGGAACTGGACGGGATCTGATCATCAATGGCAATTGGCGGTTGAACTTTACAGTAGATGAGTCACTTCTGGAAATATTCGTGGACAAGAGTCTTGCCTTGGCCAGAGATCTGTCATGGATGGAACTCAATAATGGTGAGTTAAGGCTACATTCCAGCATTGAGTTAAAGCGGCTTTCTCCAGTTATGCTTCGGCTAAATTTTGACCTCAGTAACTTGACTCCTGTCTCAGAAGGATAGCCTTACTGAAGTCAGTGAAATCTTTCTATCATCAGCATTTTTTAAGCGACTTGCAACCTAATTGATTTAATGAAAATAATTTTTAATGAACAGCAAATTAAATTTAAAATGATAACTCAAATAATGAAATATTTTAAATCTTTATTAATAGTAATAACTGATATTACATTGGTTGAAAAATATAATCTGAACATGCTGGTCTCCTTCAATGTGACACCCAAATGTTACTTTGCGAGGTGCTGAGGGAAGATCTCCTCTTTGAAATGAGGGCCAATGTTGCAACTGTATAAATAATTTATACAATATTCTATTGAGAAATTATCAGTTGGCATGGCTGTAATTTTCTTGTATGTCCTTATGATTGATACAGTAAGGATGGAAATATTAGTACTATTTAGAGCCAAATGCAGGCACTTGGGTTGATTGGACAATCTCAGTCCAGTTCCCAAATATGAAAGAAAGAAGAACTTGCATTTATATAGCGCCTTTCATGACCTAGGAACGCCACGAAGCGATTTACAGTTAATGAAGTGTAGTTATTGTTGTGTTGTAAGAAACCCAGCACCTTGTCCCACTGCCTTTTAATATTGAGTTTGAAACCAGGTTGAAGAATTGAAATGATATTGTTCGAGCAAGCTGAGTCTCACTAAGCGAGACAAGCTGAAAGGCCAAACTACATGCAGCTGCTTTGGCTGGGTTTAATCTTTCATTTTGCGTTTTTGAAGTGTTAATTCAATCCGTTAATGGCAGGGATTGATGTTTGGTCTCAAAGGATGCGGTTCTGGCTAATTCTTTTCAAAGCAGATTTGTAAAATTCATTGCTTTCCAGCTTAAACCCTGACATTGGAGCTTTCCCTCTAGCCAGTAGAGCAGGAAAAACATTCCAATGTTATTGATTAGAATTGAGCTCCTTATCCACTAATCAGTACTCAGTCATCATAGCTCATTAACTGGTGTTTTGCTCTGTTAATTGGGTGTAGTTCATTTCCATTACAAACTAGCCCAAGCTATGGCCCTGGCCCCACTACTACTCTTTCCTGAGCAAGTCCAAGATGGATGGCTGGATCCATGACTTCTCTTTCCTGTATCATCTTCCCACATTACAAGACTGCATTTTTGAACAGGTTGCTAGCACAAGCTTCACACACAAACCACACCTGATCATCTCTGTCACTTAAATACTCTACACATGTTAATGGTTCGTAGCCAGTGAGAATTAGCTAGTGGTCCACTGTATTCAATCATCACCTTTCTCTTTTGTGTTGTAAAAGGAAATATTTTTATAATCCCATTTGTTATTTCGAACCATTTCTAGATCGATATAACATTGGCGTCCATATAGTAACCCACCAATAACCTCAACCTCAAAAGAGTACCTCCAATTGCACCAGGAGGACATGTTCTCCCTGTTTCACTCATTTATTAGCTGGACACAGTCCAGTAAAACTTATTTAACTTATGATGCTTAATAAGAGAGGGAGAGAGAAAGAGAGAGCACTAAACCTGGGCTAATTTAAATGGAAGAATAGTCCTTCAGAACACATTGAATCACAGGCTTATTCTCTTCCTGTTGCTGGCTCATTCCTTATTCATTCCTTAGTTTTCAAGAGCATAAGGCATCAACAGTATTGTTTGTATATTAGGTACACTAGACTATGACCTCTTAATCTGAGTACAATACTGAGCAGAACATTACTTAGTGTACCCAATGGATTTAATACTATTTACTTTTGGCAACCCATTTTTAAGCATGAATGTTTTGTGGATGAGGGCAGGGGCCAGAGTTGTGGTCCATTAGTTTACAAAAATTGACTGTCCCAGTTCAATCTTTACAGTGTCACAGATCTTGAACCAGTGGATTTATTTTTTTCCTTTTTCCGCTGCCCCCCTCCCCCCAAGAATTCACCTTTCAAAGTGTTGCGTTACACTACTGTGCTAATCGTGGAGGAGACCTCTGACTTGCTCTGCTTGCTGGGAAGCGACTTCAAGTACTCAAGGTGCCGTCTTGCATCTTCTTGATTCTGCCTCACGTAGTACACCAAGTAAGAGATTACCATGGTGAACCAGCCAAACATGGTGATCAGCATGGCCACATCGGTTGTCTTTTTGTGAACATTGCAGAAGTCCATGTGGTGTGCAACCTCCAGGAAGGGTTTCTTTGCGTGCTCCTCTGGATAAGCAGTCGCGCAAATGATGTCATTGGACGACCCAATTTTAACAGAAACCGTCTTAATCATTTCCTGCAGCCTGCAATCACAGAACCAGGGATTGTCCGAAAGTTTTATACCTGCTTTCAATTTGCTGAACACTTCTTTGTTCACGGTCTCAAGTTTATTGTGCGAGAGGTTCAGAATCTTCAAACTTTCATTGAGACCTCGGAATGCTCCAGCTTCCAAGAGCTGAATGGCGTTATTGGACAGATCCAGTTCCTCCAAGTCATGCAGATCTTTGAAGACATCATGTGGAATAGAAGTTATGTGATTGGAATCAAGGTACAGCTTCCAAGTATTATTTGGAATGTCCTTGGGGACCTCTTTCAGGCTCATTTCGCTACAGCGGACAATTAATTTCTTGTCTTGATCTGCACAGTAACAGCCTTTCGGGCATGTTGTCGCTGAGTTAAAGCAAAAGGTCATCAGAACAAAGCTTTGTAAAAGCAGCCACATAGCGACAGAGTGCCGCAGGAGCAGATTCCTCAGCTCCATTCTGGGGCATCGGCATAATCCTGGAAATTCTCCAATTCACAAATAAAGCCCACTCTTTGTGGGACCTTCTGAGAACCTTCACTTCAATCTGAAAGGAGGGAAACAAGCAAGTTTAGTTTAAAAAAAAGCACACGCTGCTTTGGTACAATAGTTCATGTTCCTAAATTGGACATTTGGTATCGTTTCTACAGGACCTTTTTATTGCCCTTTGAGACTCCCCCATCAAAATGGGAGGATTTATGTGTTTTTTGCTTCTAAATTTTTTCAAAATTAACAATGTTCCATTAAAGTAGGGATATTTTCTCCAATGTCTTCCCCCAATGTCTATGTTTAAAAAAAAGATTAAAACATTCATAACTTTTTTTTAGAAGGTTGAATTTCCTATCTTGGCAGATACTTGCCAATTTGGATCTATTTCTCTTGCTGATGGGGGTCAAGTGCTTGTGTTCTGGAGCAATTCTGTTCACTTTTAATGGGTCTGTGAACGTGGATGCCAGTAACACTGATGGGATGTTGCCTTAGCATCAGGTGGTCCTAGGGTCAGATCACGGGTCAGGTGATTCTGGATTGGCTTCTAGGCCAGTCTAAATTTGCAAAACTATACAAATGAAATGAATGGACCTTTTTTTTCATTCATTCATTCATGGGATGTGGGCGTCACTGGCAAGGCCAGCATTTATTGCCCATCCCTAATTGCCCTTGAGAAGGTGGTGGTGAGCCGCCTTCTTGAACCGCTGCAGTCCGTGTGGTGAAGGTTCTCCACACTGCTGTTAGGAAGGGAGTTCCAGGATTTTGACCCAGCGATGATGAAGGAACAGTGATATATTTCCAAGTCGGGATGGTGTGTGACTTGGAGGGCAACGTGTTGTTCCAATGTGCCTGCTGCCCTTGTCCTTCTAGGTGGTAGAGGTCGCGGGTTTGGGAGGTGCTGTCGAAGAAGATTTGGCAAGTTGCCACAGTACATCCTGTGGATGGCACACATTGCAGCCACAGTGTGCCAGTGGTGAAGGGAACGAATATTTAGGGTGATGGATGGGGTGCCAATCAAGCGGGCTGCTTTGTCCAGGATGGTGTCAAGCTTCTTGAGTGTTGTTGGAGCTGCACTCATCCAGGCAAGTGGAGAGTATTCCATCACACTCCTGACTTGTGCCTTGTAGATGGTGGGAAGGCTTTGGGGAGTCAGGAGGTGAGTTACTCGCCGCAGAACACCCAGCCTCTGACCTGCTCTTGTAGCCACAGTATTTATATGGCTGGTTCAGTTAAGTTTCTGGTAAATGGTGACCCCCAGGATGTTGATGGTGGGGGATTCGGCGATGGTAATGCCATTGAATGTCAAGGGGATGTGGTTAGACTCTCTCTTGTTGGAGATGGTCATTGCCTGGTACTTGTCTGGCGCGAATGTTACTTGCCACTTATCAGCCCAAGCCTGGATGTTGTCCAGGTCTTGCTGCATGCGGGCACAGACTGCTTCATTAGCTGAGGGATTGCGAATGGAACTGAACACTGTGCAATCATCAACGAATATCCCCGTTTCTGACCTTATGATGGAGGGAAGGTCATTGATGAAGCAGCTGAAGATGGTTGGGCCTATGACACTGCCCTGAGGAACTCCTGCAGCAATGTCCTGGGGCTGAGATGATTGGCTTCCAACAAGCACTACCATCTTCCTTTGTGCTAGGTATGACTCCAGCCACTGGAGAGTTTTCCCCCTGATTCCCATTGACTTCAATTTTACGAGGGCTCCTTGGTGCCACACTCGGTCAAATGCTGCCTTGATATCAAGGGCAGTCACTCTCACCTCACCTCTGGAATTCAGCTCTTTTGTCCATGTTTGAACCAAGGCTGTAATGAGGTCAGGAGCCGAGTGGTCCTGGTGGAACTCAAACTGAGCATCGGTGAGCAGGCTATTGATGAGTAAGTGCCGCTTGACAGCACTGTCGACAACACCTTCCATCACTTTGCTGATGATTGAGAGTAGATAGATGGGGCGGTAATTGGCTGGATTGGATTTGTCCTGCTTTTTGTGGACAGGACATACCTGGGCAATTTTCCACATTGTCGGGTAGATGCCAGTATTGTAGCTGTACTGGAACAGCTTAGTTAGAGGCGCAGCTAGTTCTGGAGCACAAGTCTTCAGCACTACAGCCGGGACGTTGGTGGGGCCCATAGCCTTTGCTGTATGCAGTGCACTCAGCCGTTTCTTGATATCACGTGAAGTGAATCGAATTGGCTGAAGACTGGCTGCTGTGATGGTGGGGATATCGGGAGGAGGCCGAGATGGATCATCCACTTGGCACTTCTGGCTGAAGATGGTTGCAAATGCTTCAGCCTTGTCTTTTGCACTCATGTGCTGGACTCCGCCATCAGTGACGATGGGGATGTTTAGAGCCTCCTCCTCCTCCCTTTAGTTGTTTAATTGTCCACCACCATTCATGACTGGATGTGGCAGGACTGCAGAGCTTTGATCTGATCCATTGGTTGTGGAATCGCTTAGCTCTGTCTACAGCATGTTGCTTCCGCTGTTTAGCATGCATGTAGTCCTGAGTTGTAGCTTCACCAGGTTGGTACGCCTGGTGCTGCTCCTGGCATGCTCTTCTACACTCCTTATTGAACCAGGGTTGAACCCCTGGCTTTTTGGTAATGGTAGAGTGAGGAATATGTCGGGCCATGAGGTTACAGATTGTGCTGGAATACAATTCTGCTGCTGCTGATGGCACAGTTTTGAGCTGCTAGATCTGTTCTGAAACTATCCCATTTAGCACGGTGATAGTGCCACACAACACGTTGGATGGTGTCCTCAGTGTGAGGATGGGACATAGTCTCCACAAGGACTGTGCGGTGGTCACTCCTACCAATACTGTCGTGGACAGATGCATCTGCGACAGGTAGATTGGTGAGGACGAGGTCAAGTAGGTTTTTCCCCTCGTGTTGGTTCGCTCACCACCTGCTGCAGGCCCAGTCTAGCAGCTATGTCCTTCAGGACTCGGCCAGCTCAGTCAGTAATGGTGCTACCGAGCCACTCTTGGAGATAGACATTGAAGTCCCCCACTCTGTGTCCTTGCTACCCTCAGTGCTTTGGTGCTCAACATCGAGGAGGACTGATTCATCAGCTGAGGGAGGACGGTAGGTGGTAATCAGCAGGAGGTTTCCTTGCCCATGTTTGACCTGATGCCATGAGATTTCATGGGGTCCGGATTCAATGTTGAGGACTCCCAGGGCTACTCCCTCCTGACTGTATATCACTGTACCGCCACCTCTGGTCGGTCTGTCCTGCCGGTGGGACAGGACATACCCAGGGATGGTGTTGGAAGACTGGGATGTTGGCTGAAAGATATGATTCTGTGAGTATGGCTATGTCAGGCTGTTGCTTGACTAGTCTGTGGGACAGCTCTCCCAGTTTTGGCACAAGTCCCCAGATGTTAGTGAGGAGGACTTTGCAGGGTCGACTGGGCTTGGTTTGCCTTTATCGTGTCCAGTGCCCAGTGGTCGTCTGGTTTTATTCTTATTTTTAGCGAGACTGTACAACTGAGTGGCTCGCTAGGCCATTTCAGAGGGCAATTAAGAATCAACCACATTGTTGTGGGTCTGGAGTCACATATAGGCCAGACCGGGTAAGGACATTAGTGAACCAGATGGGTTTTTACAACAATCCGGTAGTTTCGTGGCCACCATTTCTGTTACCAGTTTTTAAATTCCAGATTTTATTTAATTAATTAAATTTAAATTCCCCAGCTGCTGTGGCGGGATTTGAACTCATGACTCCGGATTACTAGTCCAGTAACATAACCACAATGCTACCGTACCCGTACTTCTCTGAGATATAAGCAGTTCTTCCCTGTCAATGGCATTATTGGGGCAACCTGGTGGGAAATAAACCTATTGGTGGGACTACATTAGAACAGGAAATTCAATTTTTTTTTAAAAAATCACATTATTTTAGAATTCTATATATTTTTAATTTAGTTATTGGGAAAGTACTTCTCCTTTAATAGAATTAAAATCCAGGGTCAACACTCAAAAAGTACCTTTTTTAACTATTAACAACAGCAACCTCTGTTTATAAAGTGACTTTAATGTAAGAAAATGTCCCCAGGCACATCACAGAAGTGTAATCAGAGAACAATTTATATCAAGCCAAAGAAGGAGATGTTAGTACAGGTGGCTAAAAGCTTGGTCAAAGAGAGAGGTTTTAAGGAGGGCCTTTAAAGGAGGAGAGAGACGTAGACGGATGGAGAGGCTTAGGGAGGGAATTCAAACCCAAAAGTAGGTAAAAGGGGCTCATAACTTCTCCAGTTGGGGAGTCATTAGCAGACTCAGTTCATGGCAAAGTTTGCCCTGACACCATCAGGGAATGCTCAGTCCACAGCACATGGAGAGTCTCCTGCAACATGAGCTTTCATGATTCCTTTTTCTGTGAATAATGACATTTATTTTATGTATTATTAGTTGCATTTTCTATTCAGTAACCTAGTAAGACAAATGACCCAATAAGTGAGCCACTAAACCCCAGATATAATGCATAGATGGAAAAATTCCCAAAAACCCATTGGTGTTGACTGGCAGTGAAAGACAGGGGGAGTAGGACTGAAGATCAGTGCATAGCTGACATGCAGTCAAATCCAGTGCTGCTCTCAAGCGAGGTTGCTTCACAGGCAGAGAAACTCGCACATTAGAATCAGCTTATTCAAACTTCCCGAGCTCTGGGGAGCCACACAGACAGACAGGCCAACCTCTCAAAAGAGCAGGGAATTTGAAACTGCCAATTTAACCGCCAAATTCGAAAAAGCAGGCTCCCGCCAGCAACTTCCAGCAATAAGCCTGTGTGAAGCGAAACAAAGCTAATCGTCTCAGTTGGGGGTGCATTGCATCTCTAATATCAACACTGAGAGAGCAGTTGCTCCCCCAAGTCATCACAAGAATTGCATTATAGCAGAGATAGGCTTCTGTCCTGTCAACCCGTTGAGAGTCACTAAGGGGGTGAATGTCCACAGCGGTTCTCCCACTTGTCCGCTGTAACTTTGGCGGAAGAGCCACGGAAACTCCAGGAAAGCAGCCTTTTAGGCCGTTTTTCCCAGGGTTTCTGCAGCTCTTCCACTGAAGTTACAGCTGACGAGTGGGAGAAGCCACTTAATTTGACTGTCCGGGGTAAACACGATGCAAAATTATTACATTTTCAAATGATGAGCAGAACCGTACTTCTTTTCTGGTGAGCTTTGTGTGCACAAGAGGTTAAGGAATGGGACATCCAAGAGAAGGATCTTGGTGGAGTTTCTCCATCTGATGCTGTAACATTGGCGGAAGTAAATGGTTGTGTACACCATCTCTCTGGGGTTTCTGTCGAAGAAACAGTGATAGGTCCCCCCAGGAAATTCCAGGCGCCAGCGTTAGCATCAAATGCTTCCAGGTCAACTGGCACAAACCCGAAACGGAGTAAAGTTCCCTCCATTTTGCTGCAACAAGATACCTTTTCCCAAATCTTGGGAGACCACCCTTACTTAATTTCTCAAAACAGCTACCTCTTTTGGCCACTCTGAGTAAGATTGCCAATTGAGAAGCAATTTGTGCAATGTTATGGACAATTTTGTACATGCAGATTTGCTTACTAAGAATTGGATTGAAATTGCCTCATTTATTTAAAGCAGTTCTACATCTTTATATTAACACCATCCAAGTTGTAGAATTAAAGTCAAAAGCACCTTGGGATATCTAAACTCCAAGGGCATGATTTTATCAAGGGGGTGGGGGGGATGAAATTCCTGACGGGAAACCCGGAAGTACTGATTTCCCGGTCGTCCTTATGATTTTGATGTAAGGTAGCCTTTTTTTTCTGTTTCCCACCCGACAGGTCAGCCTGATTGACAGGCTGGTCTCAGTCGGACAGGAGAAGATGAAGAGGACGTGAACAGGTAAGTGTTAGATTGGGGTGGGGGGGTTTGGGGGTCATCGAGGTGGGGGCTCAGTCATTGGGGGTCACCAAGGTGGGGCGGCAGTCATCAGGTCAGTCAGTCACCATGTTGTGGGGGGGGGGGATCGGGGGCCATCGTGGGGGTCTGAGATTGTTGCGGGGGGGGGGGGGGAAATCAGTAATCGGGGGAGGAGTTGAGGGTCATCACGGGGGTCGGAGATCATAGGGGGGATCGGAGATCGGGGGGTGGTCCTTGTAGATAGGCTTGTTGGGTCTGGGGGAAGCACTCCTTCTCCTCTTGGCTCACAAGCTGTGCTGTAAAGGCACTTACCTGCAGTTTCGGGGCTTCGCGCCTCCTCTCACGTGGCATGAAGGAGAAGGCCGGGAATCCCGGCCCCCCAGTGGTTAAAAACCTGTCAAAATGGAGGCCCGCAGCCTCCTTGAAAGTTTTTACTGACCGACCCGCCTCCAGAGAGCGGGTTCATCGCCCGCCTCTCATTCCGCCTCTGAAAACTGGAAGTGGGAGAGTTGGGCTGGGGTGGGGGGGGGGTGCTTAGATTTAAAAAATTTTAGCTGCCCCCCGCCCCCAACCCACCTGTTTTTCCCATTTAAAATCATTGCCCCAAGAGTTTAACTTTTCAAAGCATGTACTCCTAATTTTATAAATTGAAATGTTCTATTAGGTGATGTAAATAGATCCCAGCAAACGCAGCGCCATTGTAATTCTGGAAACTGAGTACTGTCTGTGATTATTACATTGACAATTGTGTTACCTTTGTATGTATGGAGATAGTTAATTAAAATAAGTGCCAACCACACATTGAAGAGCACCTTCTGAACAGAAATTAAGTAAAGTTTTTGTAGGCCTTGGCTGAGACTGAGGCCTACAAAAAGTAAATGTTTCAACAATAACAATAACAACTTGCATTTATATAACACCTTTAAATGTAATAAAACGTCCCAAGGTGCTTCACAAGAGCGATTATCAAACAAAATTTGACACTGAGCCACATAAGGAGATATTAAGACAGGTGACCAAAAGCTTGGTCAAAGAGGTAGGTTTTAAGGATTGTCTTAAAAGGAGGAGAGAGAGGCGGAGAGGTTTGTGGAGGGAATTCCAGAGCTTAGGACCTAAACAGTAGAATTGTCGGCGGAAGAGGTCGTTATTAGGACCTCTCCTCCATCCTGACACGTCGAGGCCTCCCAGCAGCTACCGCAAGGTTTATTGCCCGGCCTCTTCCTGATGGTCTCGGAGAAACAGTAACAAGAGCGGACAGCAGAAAAATATCAGGGTCCTGGGCCCTACCTCCCCATCAGCATGTGGCAGGCGGGGAAATGGTGGTCCCGATGGGGATGGGAAGGGGGCAAGGGAAATTAAGGTAGGGACTGGGAGGTCGTGGTTGGGCTCACTGTCTGATTAAGCCCTATTCTGCAATTTCGGATGGGGTAGCGGAGGAAATTGCAGCCCATAACGTTTAAATCCTCCTTCCCATTAATTTGCAAAAAATCTGAAATGCTGACCTTACCAGATTTTGGTGATTTAAGATTTTTTCACCAATGAGGCAACTGTGCGAAAAGTGACCCTTTCCAAACCTCTAGAACCACAAAACCACCGAATTTAAAAAGTATGAACACAAATAGGACTGAGTCTCTGGGCTGTGTGGGTCAGATTGCCTGGGACTTGGAGGCTGCAAGTGGTTCACAGGCTGTTGTTTGGACACTCCTGCAGTCGACTATTACTTCCTTCAATTTTAAAGTCCTTTCCTGGATTTTGACGGAATTTCACAAGGGACTTCATATCCTAAGTCGTGAGTTCTTTATTGGCAATGAGAACACTGGGTTTGTATGTGAGAATTCTCTGCCCTCCCTCCCCCCTCCCCCGCCCCCCCCCCCCAAATCTCGCCCAGTATTTAAGTCTTGTCCAAGTCCCGTCGAGCCAAACAAACTAAGAAAAAAAAACTCCAAGTTTGATCCCTGGCTGGTGCTGAAGGTGGCAAGGGTTAAGGCTGCTAAGCGAACAGGCGGGGGATGTTGTGGGAGGCAGGCAGGCTGGCACAGAATAATTATCACCACAGACTGAACTTTGGAGGCCACCAGTGTTTACACTGACTGGAACTCTGCCCTTCGATAAACTAAATCCACTTATTTATATCTCAAACGTGCTAAGTTCGTGCTATTTATACTCCCAAAGAGGAAATGAGTCAGACAATGATCTCGGCTTTGTGACGGTGAAGATATTTGAGGTCATTGCTCCATGGATGTGGAAACTGCCCTTTTCTGTTGCCCAGGATCTTAGAGATTTGGGAAGGGATAACAAAGTGCAATAAATACAGGAGATTAAAAGATTTCAAAACGGTCTCTAGAAAATGTACTAGAAAAAGGACAAAATCAAAACTCACCGAATTGAGTTTACTTGCACCAAGAAAAACAGGCATCTCATTTGAACAGCCAATTAACTCCTGTCAGTGTAGTCAGTGATACATTTAGAATTCTTTTGCCACATTAGTCGTGGCATCTCTCTCAGCCCTCCCCATGCCCTCCACGCAATCATCTCTGTCCCAATGCACAGCCCCTTTACAGCTCTCAGTCTCCACCTCTCTGCAACTCAGGCTGACACTTCCAGTGTACAGCAAAGATAAACGGAAGCACAATTTGGAGAGAGAAAAATATGCGCATAGTTTTCTTTTAAAAACGGGAAAAAAAAGCCAAGCGCACGGGGCAACTAAACAACCAGAGATGTGTCGAAGATGATGGGAAAGGACAATGGCACCATGGGGGTGAATTTCCTCAGGGCTTCTCCCTTTTCGCTGCTGTAACTTCGGTAGAAACCCCAATTATGCGCGTAAATGAGCTGTCCGCCAAAATTACGGGGGCAAAGCAGGAGAAGCCCTAAGCAAATCCCATCCCCATATGTTGTGGTGGGCTCGTGCTCCTGTGTGCATGACATGGAGCCTTGGGGATGGGGTCATATATAAACTTTAAACCCACGTTCCCCTTAATTTGCATAAATCTCAAAGTGTTGATTCTATCAGATCTTGGTGTTCTGATTTAGGATTTATCCATCAATGAGGTTACATCACTAAAATTGGCCCTTTCCAGGTCTCCAGACCAGAAAATTTACAGGAAGTGCCAGCAAATGAGAAGTATAAGCAGAAATGGGGCTGGGCGGCCAGGGATCGAGGGCTGCATTGCCAGATTGTGGGGCTGGACCAAGCCCCAGGATGACAGATACATTGGTATCTGTCCCGGTTCATCCCAAACAGTTCAGTAACACAGGACGCCGTGCTCTACGGGCTATTCCCTGGGACGCACACTGAGACAGATATCACCTGCGGCTGGAAGACCATCAGTTCGGTGAAGGAGGCCCTTTGGTCCGCCTGAAACATGCTGGTCTTCCAGCTGAAGGAGCTGTGTACAACATGAGTGTTGCCGACTGGCACACTCCAAGGTCCAGGAGTACGTGCTGCGGGATGCACTGAAGAGAGGTGCGACCTATGCAAAGGCTGTATGGGGGAAAGGCCACCCCACCTTGTATTGTACAGAATGTATTAGAAAATATATACGGTGTTTTAAAACTGTACCAATAAGATCATAGTGTATACGATGTGTACTGCATTGCTTTGAACTACTGTGCTGCATTTTGTGCCCTTCATTTGAACTGTGTGTAGATCGTGTGTATCCCTTAAATTTTATGGAATAAAGTATATTTTGAAATAAAAGAAAACAGGTTGGACACCCAGACCGTAAACCAGCAGGGTGTGCACACAGAGAAATATACCAGAAAGTCATCAAAAAATACAGCCAAAAAGTCCTGTCTATACATGAGTGGACTGGGAACACGGAGAGGGTTTATTAAGTTCCATTGATCGTAGAGGTGCCTGTAACACAGCATGTTACACTCTCCTTGAAGTTCATTGTTACTATTTGATTGTGCTATTTACATTTTTAACATGTAATAAATAATAGTTACATTTATACAGCACCTCATCATATCTAAAGATCTCAAACTGCTTCACAAAGTGCAGTGTTAAGCAGGCAAAATTTTGCTGATATTCTTTTGTTTTGATTTACTAATTCTTAAACAATAACTAAGCTGGATGTGATTAGTGAGGATTCTAACACAGGCCTGTTTGTTATGGATTCAACTCATTTGTCTCTTGCTCCAATATGAATCAGGATTTCTATAAAGGAGACCAAATTCTGAGTGGATAGAAATATTCAATATAGGGGGATGAAACTGGCCTTGGCCGATAGTACAAGACAGGCAATAGCGAATTGGCAGTAGGTTTTACACGCCACCCGATTTCTTTTTCCATTGTGGAAAGTTGCGGGGTGTAGAACGGGCTGCCGATTTGCTATCGCCCACAAAGAATTTCACCCCCCACGCTGTCTGCTGCAGTTTGCAATGCGGTCTTTGTTGTAGGTAAATGCACAGCTGGGTGTGGCTCTGAGCCTTGCAATCCCAGGTTCGATCACTATTCTGCATTGAGTTCGCTGATCTCAGCCAGGACACTATGATCAGTACTCGTTGTATAGATGCATTTAAGGGGAAGCTAGATAAACACATGAGGGAGAAAGGAATAGGAGGATATGCTGATAGGGTGAGATGAAGTAGGGTGGGAGGAGGCCCGTGTGGAGTAAACACCGGCAGAGGCCAGTTGGGCCGAATGGCCTGTTTCCGTGCTGTACGTTCTATGCAATACTGTTGCTCCTTTTCACAATTCACCTTCCCTGTTCTAACAGCAATACCTGTTAAGCAGGATAGAATTCAAATGAGTTTACCACCATCTCTACTGGAAAATGGATGATGGCTCTCTTGTTAAACAGACTTGCATTTATAAAGCGTCATTCACAACCTCAGGACATCCCAAAGCGCTTTACAGCCAATGAAGTACTTTTGAAGTATAGTCACTGTTGTACTGTAGGAAACTCGGCAGCCAATTTGCGCACAGCAAGTTCCTACAAACAGCAAGAAGGTAATGAGCAGATAATCTGGTTTTAGTGATGTTAGATGAGGGATAAATATTGGCCAGGACACCAGGGAGAACTCCCCTGCTCTTCTAAATAGTGCCATGGGATCTTTCAGCCCACCTGAGAGGGCAGCCTCAGTTTAACATCTCATCCGAAAGACGGCACCTCCAACAGTGCAGCACACCCTCTGTACTGCACTGGAGTATCAGCCTAGATTTTGTGCTCAAGTCTCTGGAGTGGGACTGGAACCTACAACCTTCTGACTCAGAGGCATGCATACGGCTGAGGAAATAATGAAACTTTTAGGGGCAAATTTTAGGAACCAAACTGCAAGAAACGAAGGAAATTTCTCAATTACCATACAGCACTTGTTTGCTAAGACACTTGTTTTTTTGGTGGTGCTTTATGATATTAATGCTAATAACACCGTACGCTGTCTAACATGGCAGTGATGCTGGTATAATCCCTCAATTTGTCATGGAATATATCTTTCAGGTTGCTATTAAACTTCTACCCTTGGTTCTCAAAGAGCAGACTTTAATTGTTCTGCCTATAACTTGCTGACATCAATTAAGATTTTATAACCAGGTGCAGGCAACATCCTCTCATGAGACCTCTGCCCTTTTTTCTTTTGAGCTCCCTGTCATTACAAGATATTTTCCAAGTAGGTGGTTGCACTGAACTGAATAACATCACACTTAAATAGGTGACCTAATTGTTCCAGTTTACCTATTATCTAAAATTCTGAAGATTGACTTTTAACATCTTTAATATTTGGGTTTTATTCCTCCAATTTTCTTCCACTTTCTCTCCTCCTCTCCTGAAGATGCTGCCTGATGCTGGGGTACAAGATAAACAGGTGCAAGCAGACTTGAAGCACCTCGCCCAAAAGTAAGCTTAGACAGTAAGTATTGGCAGGCAATTTGACCATCGAGGCATCACAGCCAAGTTGGAATCTGCCCTCAGCCGACATCTCCTCGTTCACCTTTCACCAGGGGTTACTGGTGATCAGGAGCAAGAACCCTGGCTGATTATTTTTTCTTCTTTCTTGGCCCTGGAATGCTAAGGCTAGTTGTAATGGGCCTACCGCTGCCCCAGCTAGGATCAGCTAACTTAGCAATAACGAATGGTCACTTAGATAAGGTAACCATTGAACCATTCCCCAGCATCTGGCAGTGCCTTCAAGGAGAAGGAATATTTACAAAAAAAATCTCTCCAAATTATTAAACCATTCACAACTGAATACCAACAATGTAAATACATATTTTGATTTGGAGGGAGTTTTGTGCTGTGATCCCTATGGCAACTAGTGATGATATGAAAAATGTAATTCCAGACCACTAGTTCAGGGTAAGCCAAGAAAACAGGACAAAGGGATACAGCTGCAAACCAAAGATAAATTTAGGACCACTGTGAGGAATTTCTTCTTCAGGCACTGATTAAGACTGGAATGGACTCTGGTTTGTGGAAACAAAAACCTTGGGAGTCAAATATTTAAGAGACAGTTGGAATCTGTGATGAAGGATTGTAGATTTTCAAAAAAGGGTTCATTGAATGGCCTTCCTCATCTCTATTTGTCTTGCAATTGAATTGAGGCCTAAACTCATTATACAAGCTGCCTTTACTTTTCTCTCTCTCTCTCTCTCCCCATCTATATCTATGGTGTTCAAAATTAAGAAGGGTTTTGATAGATAGGGAGAAATTGTTTCCACTGACACGAGGGTTGATACCCAGAGGACACAAATTTAAGATAATTGGCAAAAGAACCAAGGGGGAGATGAGGATAAAAAAAATTTACGCAGCGAGTTGTTATGATCTGGAATGCACTGCCTGAAACGGCGGTGGAAGCAGATTCGAAAGGGAATTGAATATATACTTGAAAAGGAAAGACTTTCAGGGCGATGGGGAAAGAGCAGGGGAGTGAGACAAAATGGATAGCTCGTTCAAAGAGCCGGCACAGACACAATGGGCCGAATGGGCTCCTTCTGTGCTGTATGATTCTATTACAAAGGTTTAAGATTCAAAATTGGGTATATATATATATATATATATTCTCAATTTTGAATCTAAAACTTTTTTAATCAGTATGGTTACCCTGATATGTGTATTCAGATGCCTTCTGGTATACTGACTTACATTTGTTCAATCATTTATGAATTGCTTTTAAAAGTGTTACATTTCCTTTTAAATATTCATTGATAGTTTACTTTTTTGTACAGATTATGCCCCATAAATTGTTATTAATTGGTTTGTTGTTTAAAGCAGGTCCCATTAATGCCCCTGGTGTTAGCCAGGAGCAGCCGTTTGCTTCTTGCAGCACAGAAATAGGGCATCACTCACTACGTTGCATATTTGGCTTTTCATTATTCATAAATGCAATCTGTACAACAGCCGTAAGTAGCTCTTTTATTTTATCAGGTCTAAATAATTTAGGAATGAACTTGCAAACGAGGCAATGAAAGTTTAGGTAATCATTACGCTTCTGTTTTGAATTAGATTTTTAGTGTGTGAATTGCCTCTGTCACATTTGTCTGGCTTTTCAATATTGTTTAAGAATTTGGAGTTGGTGCTTGTTTGACTTGGACTAATTCAGCTATAATAGGAAAAGGAATTGCCCCTTCAGCCTGTTCCACCATTCAATTAGATCATGGCTGATCTGTATCTTAACTCCATTTACCGGTCTTTGCTCCTTATCCCTTGATATCCTTAACTAATAAAAATCTATCAATCTCAGTCTTGAAAGTTTCAACTGACCCCCAGCATCCACAGTCTTTTGGGGGAGAGAGTTCCAGATTTCCATTAGCCTTTGTGCGAAGAAGTACTTCCTAATTTCACTTCTGAATGACCTAGCTCTACCTAAGATCAGGCTTTAACTTCCGTGGGAAATTTATCTTCTAATAGGAATTTTCTCAGCAGCAGATGGGGGAAGAAAGATCCAAGACAAAAGGCAAAATGCTGGTGAGGAAATTTTCCTCAATGGGCACCTACCAGGCACAAGGTTGTTGCCCTATGTTTCCCCTCCACAGGGTCATTTGCTTCGCCTGAGTAGACTCCAGCTTGGGTCAACTCCCTGTCTGGGTCGTGCACCTAAAAAACCGTTGGGAAAAGGCCTCTCAAACCTGCAGCTATGCTCCTCCATGCTGCAATCGGAACCTCTACAGTCCACTGGGGGCAGGCCCGTGCTCCAGGTGGGGCGCCCAATGATCGAAGCAGGAGGAGGAGGAAATACCCACCCCTCATTAAAACAGCAATCGTGGACCGGCACCTACTACAGGCATGGGCTCATTAATTTCACTAGGGTGGGTCCTGGGGGAAGGAGGAGGGGGGAGGAGGAGTGGGGGGGTGGAGACCCAATGTAGTGGATATCGGCCCCTCTTTTCTCACCGCTGTGCCTGAGGAACACAGATTCCCCGGACACAGGGCAGAGGAAAATCTAACCTTGGATTTCCCCAGCGCATGAGGGGTACGGTCTCCCATTTATTTTTCTTTCAGCATTTTTACAGCTTGCAATTAGCAAGAACTGAACAGCCTGTTATACCCATCATCTCTATGCTCGCTGACCTACATTGGCTTCTGGTCCGGAAATGCCTCAATTTAAAAATTTTCATCCTTGTTTTCAAATCTCTATCTCTGTAACCTTCTCCAGTCCCACAACCCTCCGAGATCTCTGCGCTCCTTCAATTCTTGCCTCTTGTGTATCCCCGATTTTAATCGCTCAACCATTGGTGGCCGTGCCTTCAGCTCCTAGGCCCTAAGCTCTGGAATTTCTTCCCTAAATCTCTCTGCTCTCTTTCCTCCTTTTAAGACCCTCCTTAAAACCTTTGACTGTCCTAATATCTCCTTATGTGGCTCGGTGTCAAATTTTGTTTGATAATCGCTCCTGTGAAGTGCCTTGGGATGTTTTACTACATTAAAGGTGCTATATAATTGCAAGTTGTTGTTGTTATACACATTCTTGGAGAGAGTGAAATAAGATCCAACTTTTCCTTGCTCATGTAGATCTCATACTGTTTTTTTTATTTACACCACCATCTTTCCCCCCTTACCCCATCCAAAGACAATGACTCATGATGAGGTATGGTTCCCTGTGTACCAATAGCCTCATAACACAGTACCCAAATGACCATTCTTCATGGGACAGTAAATGTTAGCATGGTGTCCAACCCTACAGAGCATCACAACTAAGCCTGATCCTGTTCTCGCCCAACAGCCAATGACCCCAAACTCTAAATAAACCCGTTTTATATTGAAAATGTTTCGAACAGTCCAAATTGCTATCCATGGCCCAGGGTCTCTAGAAAACTATAAATAATATAATTGGTGTGCGCGAGTAGTAATTACACAATCAATTTGGTTGGTTAAGGTTAATTAGACCATCATTAGGGCAGATAAGCCAATTAGGTACTTTAGCCATGAGTCAAGTAATAACAATTAATACTGGTTGAGTGCAGTCAAGGTATTTGAAATGGTCACCACACTAGCTGACATTCACTACTTCCTTAGAATGAAACACTAAATACGATTGGCTCACACGGTATCTGCCACTATGCTTGAGGCTTTCCGCGACCAGTGGGCGCCACAGGGCCTGGAATGCATCCTGGATCGTTGTAATAAAATTATTTGACTTTTGTCTATTATTTTGGGTTTGATAAAAAATAAAACACACCCTAACCCCCCCACCTCCTTATAAAAGGGGGACCCCCAAACAAAAAATATACAGTTGGCTGAGGCACCATTGTGTGAAGGAAATTGGCTTTTTGTTTTGTGTGCTCATCAATGTCAGCAGACATCAATCGTTGGCATCACATTTATAGCCCATTTACCTTTGCAAAGCCAGTTTCTATCAGGGAGACTGAGCGTCATGGTGGGTGAGAACACTAGTCTGCCACTTCTGGGGCCTTGGTTCAATTTTTCTCCATCTTTTAGTTGTAATAATCCCGTGTCAAATCAGCTTGGGAAGTCTCAATCTAGCCCCTGGGCACAAAATCGCCTCTCATTTGACACGAATCTCAGTCAAATGTGGCCAATGTGCGAAATGTCACACCGGTACAGTAGAGGGATACTCTAAGAAGGTTGAGACTGGCATATTTTTCTCGGGCAAAATAGAGATTTCTCTGCATCTAATCATGCTAAGCCTAACATAGAATGGCTGATCATGGGTGCTTGAGATGAGGGAGTACCCAAAAATGGAACGCCCCTCACCTCAATGACGGCAACAATTCAATTTTTAAAAAAATGTTGTTCTTGAAATGTGGGTGATGTTGGCAAGGCCGCATTTATTGCCCACTCCTCGTTATCCCAAGAGGGTGGTGGTGGGCCTTCTTCTTGAACCACAGTTTTTTTTTGTGTGAGAAGACACTGGGTTGCTCCAGTGTCATCAACCCAAATTAAAGAAAACTAACACAAGTCTTGAACCACTGTAGTCCTTGTGGTGATGCTGCTCCTACAAAAGTAGGGAATTCCAGGATATTGACCAGCAACAACGAAGGAATGGCAATATGTCCAAGTCAGGATGGTGTGTGACTTGGAACCTGGAGGTGATTTGTTCCTATTGCTGCTTTTGTCCTTCTTGATGGTAGTGCTTGCCGGAGAGGTAGGTGCTGTTGAAGTAATCTTGGTGAACCGATACAGTGCATCCTGTAGATCGTACATATTGCAGCCATAGTGCACAGGAGAAGGTGGTTATTGAGCTTTTTGAATGCTGCTGTACCTACACCTGGTCAACGGTAACCCGTAAGAGGTTGATTGTGGGGCATCTAGTGATGTGGTGGTGTTGAAGGTCAAGGGAAGATGGCTGGGCACTCTTTTGTTTGAGATAGCCATTACCTGGTACTTATGTGACATGAGTGTTACCTGCCACTTGTCAACCCAAGGTCCCGCTGCAAGCTGGCATGGGATACTTCATTATCGGACGAGTTGTGAATGGAGCTGAACACTCTGGAATCATCAGCAAAGAACCCCCACTGCTGACATTATGACTGAGGAAAGGACATTGATGAAGCAGCTGAAGATGGTTGTGCCAAGGACACTTCACTAAGGAAGTCTTGCAGTGATGCTCTGGGCCTGTGATGACTGGCTTCCGACAACCAGGTAAAAGACTCCAGTTTGATCTGACTAGGATCAGCTGCAAACACTAAGGGTCTGTACTGTAGTCTTGTAAACTGAAGGCAAATTGTGGACCCTGTGGTTAAAGTAGTGATTGGAAGTGTGTATAACATCCAAAGCAGAAGGCAGAGGCATTACTACAAACCGCAGGCCACTGGAGGGTCAATCATTTCTCTTGTACTCCCATAAGTGCAGTGCAGTCAATATGGCTTATCATGTTAGGGTATTATAAAAAAGTACAAGCTTTTCAAAAATCTCAGTGTTGTTAAATAACTTGAGATTGCTCCTGATTGTGCCGTTAGCTGCAAACATAAATTCGCAGCAACGTCATTCCACGTATGCATTTCTGGAAACTTTACTGAAAAACATTGTTAATGCTGTGGGTAGCAATTTAGACTAAGGCAGATGAAACTATTAGTCGCCAATGAATTTCACAGCAGTTGTTCTCATTTTAAATGCATGATTGAACACCGAGTGAGCAAACTGTGAGGAACAGAAAGTTTCAAACCAACCACAAGTTCTCCTGGGCTGAATTTGATCGCCGATGGGTTTTCCCCCAGATTTCTTCCCCTCACCCCCCACGTTATTGACCCTGGATTTTTTCCCTATCTCTTTGCCTCTCCCAGGAGATTATATGGCTGGGGGGGGAGGGGGCAGAGGGGGAGGGTAGGAAGTGTCTCGTCATGATGCTTGAGGTATCATGAGTGTGGGGCAGGCTTGATGGACCAACTGGTCTTTTCCGGACCATCATTTTCGTATGTTCTTGTTACAGTGCCTGCTTTAAGGCTTCAATCATTTGATTGCTCAACCGTGCCAGGCTTAATGACATGGGCCCTCATGAGGAGCATGGCAGCCCATCGAAGTCATGCTGCTTTCTCGGAGAGATCTGAACAGTTTGCTTATTTATTTATAATGGGGGACCAGCATCCACCATCATCTAGTAACATCATATGATACCACCATAACCCCAACAGCCTCACTTAGCTCATGAGTATTGTGTACAGTTCTGATCACTGTGGCATAAGGGGGCCATCCAGGCCCCAGAGGAGAGCACCAAGACCAATCCCATATCCAAGGGAAGAGACACAAGGGATGAATTGAAGGTTTTCAGCCTCGGAAAAGAGACATTTCAAAAAGAAACTTATAGAGGTATATTTAAAAAAAAACCTGGAACAGAGCAGCAGGACAAAAGGGAACAGGTTCAGGATGTGAAGGGGAATTTTAGGACTGATGCCAGGACGTATTTCCTTCCACAGAGGGCGATCAACAGCCGGAACAAGTTGTCGGGAAGGGTGGTTGAGATCAGGAAACTGGACTCGTTTCAAAAAGAAGTTAATGTTCTGGAAGGATGAGATCAAATGAGTTGATGGGCCTTCTGCATCCAACTATTTTGAGTCACTGATCAAAAATTTGGGAAATTTTCAAATGTCAAACAAATACATATCTCACGTGAAGGACAGTTTGATTCTACAATCCAGCATTGCAGTGAAGGTCACTTATGAAGGCATGAGCTGTTGTGTTTAGGAAATGACTCCAGTTTGATCTGACTAGGATCAGCTGCAAACACTAACTAGAATATTTTAACTATGAATTGTTAACACATAGAGTGTTGTGTGAAACTGTCCGTTTGGACAGCTGTGGTTTGTAGCCGACGGTAACCCTAGGAACCGTGGCCTAGATGTGTTTCTTGGGTCTTTTATTTTTGTACCAGACTTAGAAATCCATATTTAAAAACCATCTTTGTAAAGTTGGCTAATTCTTTTTTCCTCAGTCCCCGTTGAGTTTCCGTCAAGCATAGCTTAGTTGGTAACGTCTTGGGTCTGGCATTCTGTAAGGCTGAAATCAAATGGACTGAAGGGGTTCTAGCTCTGCACCAGCAGTTTGACAGTCCAATACAGTACTGAGGGAGTGCTGCTTCGTCCTTGAGATGGGACTTTAACTGAGATCCTGTCTTCATGTTCAGGTGGATGATAAAGATCCCAGGGCCCTGTTTTGAAAAGAGCAAGGTGTCCTGGTCATCATTCCACCATCAACCAGTTCAACCAAAAACACATTAATTGATCATCTGTCTCCATGCTGTTTGTGGGATTTTGCTGTGTGTAAAATGGCTTCCATGTTTGCCTACACGACAGTCACTGTAGTTCAAAGTAATTTATTGTGTGTGAAATGCTTTAAGGTGTTTCTGAGAGGCCTGAAAGGAGTTATATAAACTGCAAGACTTTTTCCTTTCATTTATCGGAAGCTAGGATTGAGGTTTAAAATATTTAGAAAGCAAATACCTTCCAATTGATATGAACACAGACTAAGTACTCATAAAAACATAAAGCACAAAACCAGAAAGTGCCATTTATAAGGGGGGCAATAATCAGGGGAATTTAGGAACAGGAACAGAACATTCAGCCCCTCAAGCCTGTTCTACCATTCATTCAATTAGATCATGACTGATCTGTACCTCAACTCCATTTACCCAGCTTTGCTCCATATCCCTTGATACCCTTACATAATAAAAATCTATATATCTCAGTCTTGAAAATTTCAATTGACCCAGGGACACAAGTTGAATATTAGGAATAAGAAGAGTGGAACTCTTCTTTTGACTGAGTAATGGGCTTACAGAATAAGTTACCAAGGATGGTCACTGAAGGAAAGATTATAAAAGGTTTCAAGAGGCAATAGATGTATTTCTGGAGTGAGAAGGAATAGAGGGATATGTTGAGAAGGTAAATAGGTGAGGTTGAGTTCAATGAAAAATGGACAGGGTTGATGGACCAAATGGCCTTTTATGCTTTTAGCCCATTCTTTCATAGGGTGGATTCTCCACGATCTATCATGGGCATTTAACTTCCGGAAGAAACTTTTTCCAATATCTCTTCCCCAGCCCCCCTCCCCACAAACCGCCCCCCCACACCTCCAGCCCTCCCCAAAAGATTCATCCAGCAAAGAACTTCAAAATGCCAATCTAACCTTACACCCTGCGTTATACATTCCTTGGCCCATTTCTACGGTCCTAGGAACCATTGTGTTGCACGAATGCTCTGACAATGATGGGCAAAGGAAACACTTCAGTAATACTCGCTGGCTTACGCCACTAAAATGCCTCACTTAAGAGATCATCTTGCTGTCGATAGCGTTCTTGAGAGTTCTAGAGTACCAGTTAAATGTGTACTTCTTATAAATTAATCCATTACTGAATTGAAGCAATCATCAGCAAATGTACAGAGGGATGACTACATTAGAGTGAAGCTAATTTCTCACAGAGCTGTTGTTTCCACTAAACAATAGCCGCAAAGACCAATCGTAGAATCTTACAGCACAGAAGGAGGCTATTCGGCCGGTCGTGCCTGTGCCGGCTCTTTGAAAGAGCTGTCCAATTTAGTACCACATCACAGTTTTCCCCCTATAACCCTGCAAATTAGTCCTCTTCAAGTACAATTGCCTTTTGAAAGTTCCTATGGAATCTGATTCCACCACGCTTTCAGGTAGTGCATTCCAGATCTTAACAACCCTCTGTGTGAAAATTTCTCCTCATTTCCCGTCTAGCTCTTTTGCCAATTATTTTAAATCTATGACCTTTGGTTACCGACCCACTTGCCAGAGGAAACGGTCTCTCCCTACTGGCTCTATCAAAAGCCCTTCAATCATTTCACACAAGCAGACCATTTCTCAATCTATCGCAAGCAAAACACTCATTCAATTGCTACAAAAAAAAACAAGCTGACCACACCAGATGGTAGTAACTTCCTCCACCTCTCTTATAACGTCCTATTGATCATTGGCTGGTGCCTTTACTGACAGACGGTGCAGTCTGCCACTGCTGATTGCCTCCTCCAGCCAGTCCTTGAATGTATTAACAACCCACAAATAATAGCAACTGACATTTGGCACAAATATCCACAAAATAATGCATCTGCTGTATATAATATTTTTGTGCCCTTCAATCAACATTTTCGTACCACGCTAGTTATTTTTTTTGTCCCTAACCTTGTCCGGTGCACCATGCATTATGTGAAACCACTTCTGCTATCGCAGCAGTCATTACAGAATTAATGCTACTGGATAACTAAATGAGACCATTAGTTGAAAAAGGACTCTTGACCCAAAAGAAATGGCCTTCCAACATTAAAGGAACTAACATCTGCTTGCACACAAGAAAATTGTCAGTGTAAAACGCTTGAACCTCAGATTAAGCTCAATTCAATGAGGATAGGTCAATGTAAGTTGGAGCAGGCCTGGCCCATCACAACTATTTTGGCCTCTATCCAGCTGACCAGTTTAAATTTTCAGCCCTGTTGTGAAAAGCCCTGCCCAGGCACATTTCAGATCACAGACTGTATACTTGCATATTTTTGTTCTGTTGGCTCATTCTTTTGCCGTAATGAAGATGCTACCAACTCAAGAGCTGCCTATAGGAAATGGCAGCACCTACCCCAGTTATATGAGGGGGGGATGGCTGTACATTCACATCAAGTTTAGACTAACGGAGGTTTTCTGCTGCAGACAAACGGGGTATCTCCAAGCAACTAATACTCTCAGAACATGGATGATGAAGAAAGCCAGCACAGATCTAGTACAGACAGAGCAATATCCTTTCAATTTTAGTCTTTCTCAACTTTTATTTGGTTATAGATTTTAGTTAATGCATTTATTTTGAAGCAATTTTAAAAAAGGACTGTTGGCATTATCTGGGCAGTAACAGCCCACATCAAAGACTAAAGTCCACCATGTTTTACACCATAATACATTGGGTAGAGTCTCGGAAAGGATCAAATGCATTGGGAAGCCAGATTTTGATTAAACAAATAGCAAGTGAAAGTACACAGAACAGAGTGGCAGACAAATGGAACTTATCTTTGAAATGGTGGTGCTGGAGGGGGAACAGCTGATCTAATCTGATACCATAATCACATTTACTCCCAATGGGCAGGACCATTAATACTGTAAACACTCGCCTTCCTTTGTTCCTCTCGATGTGACAGAAATCACCTATATAAATTCCAGTCAGAACTTCAGTTGGATTCTAAGTGTATTTTTAAACTTGCATCCTGTAACAGGAGCCTGCAAGGCAAACTGTAGCATTTCTGACACTATCTTGGGGGCAGTTGGTATGGGACTGGATTGCAGGGGGGGTGGGGAGTGTTGGGTCTGGCTGGCGGGGGGGGGAGCAAGGGGTTACAACACTGCTTTTCCACCTCTGATATGCTCGACCCACACTGATGAAGTATACACTCATAGTTATAAAGTTCCAAGGTGAACTTAGCTAGTCTCAATAACGTTTTCAGCAGGGAATAGTCAACAGCCCAGAAGTGCCCATAAGTTGGCACTCATTGAGAAATCTACTCAAAGGCCAGAAGGATGGCTGGTGTGAGGAACGGAAATGCCTCACTAATGCAGTATGCTCTTCTAAGGTTTTAGAGTTACATCGAGTCTACAGCACGAAACAGGCCATTCAGTCTAACTGGTCTATGCCGGCATTAATGCTCCACACAAGCCTCCTCCCGCCCCTCTTCATCTAATCCTATCAGCATACCCTTCTATTCCCTTCTCCCTCATGTGCTTATCTAGCTTCCCCTTAAATGCATCTATGGTATTTGCCTCAACTATTCCCTGTGGTAACGAGTTCCACATTCTCACCACACTTTGGGTAAAGAAGTTTCTCCTGAATTCCCTATTGGATTTTTCAGTGACTATCTTATATTTATGACCACTGGTTTTGGACTCCCCCACAAGTGGAAATGTTTTCTCTATGTCTACCCTATAAAACCCTTTCATAATCTTAGACCTCTATCAGGTTACACCTCAGCCTTCTCTTTTCTGGTATCATCCTTGTGAATCTTTTTTGCACCTTCTCCAAAGCCTTTATTTCCTTTTTATAATATGCAGACCAAAACTGTGCACAGTATTCCAAATGTGGTCTAACGAAGGTACTACTCAAGTTCAACATAACGTCGCTGCTTTTCAATTCTATCCCTTTAGAAATGAATCCCAGTGCTTGGTTTGCTTTCTTAAAATAGTATCATTAACCTGCGTCATTAATTTTAGTGATTTGTGTTGGGGTTAAGGCACAAAAGTAGTAAGTTCTAACAGTCTCCAGCACATGTTAAATGGTGCAATGTAATTATTTAAATAATGGTGCAATACGGCACCGACTGACTGCCGATTTATGATTACAGTGCTCCAGTGGAGTTGAGAATGCATTTGCAGGTCATTTTTTTTTCCAGATGGGTTTGTTACTTCATGTCATGACTCTGCTACTCAGAACATCACCCTAACACATCCACTGGAAAACTACTGTTGCAACACTTCCAAAACTAGGAAGAAAGGACAATTCTAACCATTAACATCAAGGCTCTAATATTGAGCAGTAAAGAATGGGTCTCACCGCTAGTATTCCTTTCAGAAATCAAGGGGTAGATTTTCAACTTGCCACCCAGGTGTAAAATTGGCGTGGCGGATTGGCCAGTTTGTATAGATACCGCCCTTTTTGATTTTCAATGGAAAATGGGTGTCTGATCTGCAATGCCAGTTTTACACCTGGGTGGTAAGTTGAAAATCTACCCCCAAGTCATAGAGTTATCTTCCACAGGTACCAGTCACTTTCCTTTACCTCATGTAAGTGGTTATTGTTCATGCGTGAGCCTAGGTAGTGAGTGTCAGGCAGGCTATTACATTGTAGAGAATGTCACTGCTATACCTGAATTTGTCCTCGACCGACAACCATATGTACACATACTTCCAGCAGGGGTTGCTGGATAGTCATCAGGAGCGGGAACCATGGCTGATTTTCCCCTCCCTAAATCAGAAGTATTCAGGCCAATTGTAGCTGCTGTCGTGGCTGAGATCTGTTAAACGAGCTCAAACTGGGGAACAAACCTGCAACCTTCCTGGATTGTACGGCTGAGCCAAGCAGGGAACCCTTACTATCTGTTTCTATTGATTCAAGAAAATTGTTTGGTGCTAATGGTAGCATTAATGAAACTGTTGTGGATGGCTGCAAGAACTGAATTATCAATATTGGGGACAATCATTAATCCAGCGTATTTCATGCAGTGTGCCTCTTTAAACAGTGTTGAGCATTGCTATCCCGGCCAGTACTTGAAAGGGTGAGGGTAAAAATAGTTCTATTTTAATAAGGTCCTTTCATTTGCTGTATCCCCAATTTTCATCACTCCACCATTGGTGGCCGTGCCTTCAGCTACCTTGGCCCTAATCTCTAATCCCTCCCTAAACCTCTCTGCCTCTCTCTCCTCCTTTAAGACTATGCTTTGGAGGAGTGCAGAGATCTCAGAGGGTTTTAGGGTTGGCTGAGGTTACAGAGAAAGACAGGGGCAAGGCCATGGAGGGATTTGAAAACAAGGATGACAATTTTAAAATCGAGGTGTTGTCAGTCAGTGTAGGTCAGCAAGTACGGGGGTGATGGGTGAACGGGACTTGGTGCGATTCAGGATACGGGCAGCGGGGTTTTGGATGAGCTCAAGTTTACAGAGGGTGCAAGGTGGGTGGCCGGCCAGGAGAGCATTGGAATAGTCGAATAACAATAGCATGGACGAGGGTTTCAGCAGAAGATGAGCTGAGGAAGGGACAGAGACGGGCGATGTTACGGAGGTGGAAGGAGGCAGTCTTGGTGATGGAGGATATGGGGTCGGAATATAGGATATAGATTGTCATGAAGAGGTTGTGGTTGCTAATCTGACAATGTTGTTCTCTGTTGCTATCCCACAACTGTTCCAAAAGTGCATTGTTAATATCATAAAGATTCTCTCTTTAAATCCACCATAGCTGTTACACTTGTGGGCTCACAGTAGAAAAATTCCCCACATGAACTGGCACTAAACCAATAATCTCATTCAAGGATGGCTGATGTGGGAAATTGCTTAAAAAATGTCACTGGTGCAGTATGGGGCTTTCTTCAAGAGATTGGAACTGAGTAGATGCCGTTCTGCTTTTTTTACATATACTATAATTCACCTTTAAATGCACAGCATGATACTGGATGCAAAAAACAAAAAATGTTCCATTTTCCAGTGCTGATATTCCTGCAATATTTACACAAAGCAGTGATGTAAGTCATATTTCTTGCGTAGCAGTTCCCATCTTTTTCTCCCATCTATGAAGCTATCTAGGTTATCCTGCTTTTACAGCTTCAGACAGACTTCCCACATTTGAAGATGACTGCTTGATAAAAAATAATTTCAAAGAAAAGTGGACAAGCAGATTGAAATAACTGTCTGCTAAATCATTTTTTTTTAAAAAGCTGCCAATCAAACACAGATTTGTGTGAATACCACAGGATGTCTGTAATTGAATCAAACAGCTTAGCCCCTCACAGTTACAACCAGGCACTGCCAAACCAGCTAAAATCTATAACAGATGTATCAAGTTCATCTGGAATATGATTTCAGTGAGTGAAGTTGATTTTAACTGCTTATGCGCCATGACTAATTGCAGAAGTCAATAACAAAATAAATCTTAGATAAAAATATGCTTTGTTATCTTTTTGAAAGAGTTCAATAGATTTGCTGGACATGACCACCCACCCATAAAGTCAAGTTGACTCCCTCTTTATTAGGCCATAATCCTCTAGCTGCTTCATTATTTCCCCCCTCCAGGACTATCCTAATGTTTTACAGATATCTAATTCATTGGCCTGTAGTTCCCAAGTTATCTTCATGCCCCTTTTTATAAAATGGCATCATGTTCACCTTTCCCTAATTCCTATTTTCAATGAATCCTCAAAAATACCCACCAGGATGTGACGAATTTCACTAGCGTCTTGCACAAGTTATCCTAATGTGCAGACTAAGTAGTTAGGATGCCTTGTCCATTTTTTTTTAGTGGTCTCAACCTGTCCATTACTTCGTTATTTGTAATTTCTAATATTCCTCATCCCTTCCCTGTATCAGAAGGCAGCCAGTGGCTTGCTTCCTGAACACTGACACAAAGTCATTTAGGATATCTGTCCTCTTTCAGTCATTAGATATTTTTCAGCGCTCCTACCGTTTCCCTGATCACCTGTTTGCCAAAAATACATTAATGAAAGCCTTTCAGATCGTGCTTTATATTCCCCGCAATCTTAATCTAATTTTCTATTTTAGCTCTCCTGACTAATTTAACCTCCTTAACCTTATATTAATCTCTGTCCTTTACTGTGCCTATAGATGATTGCACAGTGTTCAGTTCCATTCACAACCCCTCAGATAATGAAGCAGTCTGTGCCCGCATGCAGCAAGACCTGGACAACATCCAGGCTTGGTCTGATAATTGGCAAGTAACATTCGTGCCAGACAAGTGCCAGGCAATGACCATCTCCAACAAGAGAGAGTCTAACCACCTCCCCTTGACATTCAACAGCATTACCATCACCAAATCCCCCACCATCAACATTCTGGGGGTCACCATTGATCAGAAACTTAACTGGACCAGCCATATACATCCTGTGGCTGCATGAGCAGGTCAGAGGCTGGGTATTCTGTGGCGAGTGACTCACCTCCTGACTCCCCAAAGCCTTTCCACCATCCACAAGGCACAAGTCAGGAGTGTGATAGAATGCTCTCCACTTGCCTGGATGAGTGCAGCTCCAACAACACTCAAGAAGCTCAACACCATCCAGGACAAAGCAGCCCGCTTGATTGGCACCCCATCCACCACCCAAAACATTCACTCCCTTCACCACCGGCGCACCGTGGCTGCAGTGTGTACCATCCACAGGATGCACTGCAGCAACTCACCAAGGCTTCTTCGACAGCACCTCCCAAACCCGCGACCTCTACCACCTAGAAGGACAAGAGCAGCAGGTACATGGGAACAACACCACCTGCACGTTCCCCTCCAAGTCACCCACCATCCCAACTTGGAAATATATCGCTGTTCCTTCATCGTCGCTGGGTCAAAATCTTGGAACTCCCTTCCTAACAGCACTGTGGGAGAACCTTCACCACACAGACTGCAGTGGTTCAAGAAGGCAGCTCACCACCAACTTCTCAAGGGCATTTAGGGATGGGCAATAAATGCTGGCCTCGCCAGCGACGCCCACATCCCATGAACGAATAAAAAAAAGATTTATACTTAAGCAAAGCTTTTCTTCCCCCTCTTATTCTATCCATATTGCTTCACTTTTTCGGTTTCCTTCTGCCTTTGCTAGCTACATATTTTTCCTGGTGGAATATGGTTATACTTCGTTCTGTAAATGCATATTCACCGTACTGCTCCCATCTAACAGTGTGGTCCAATCTGGCTCTCTGAAGCTTCTCATTCTCTCAATTGATGCTTATGTATTGACACCTGTTTAGTTCGGATTGCGGGAGACCGAACTTTCAGTGCCAGCTCCCTCCATACTTGCACTACTAAATCCAACTCTCTTATCCCGGAATTGTAAACCCATTAAAAATTAGCTCTTATGATTCTGGGATAAAAGAGCTGGATTTGGGAGTATAACTCTGAGGAGCCGGCACACGAGCAGACCAAACCAAACCGAACAAGTGCCTTAATGAAGTGACGAGCCTCTGTTGTACTTTCTCCACCGTAAGCATAAGCTTAAAACTTAAGGTTGCACTTTGACTGACCAAATATCTCCTCTTTGGAAAAAAGATGGGGGAAAGTACTTCAGATTCCAAGTGCTTCCCTCAAAGTAACCGACTCCTTTAAAAATCCTACTCTCCTTATTAAAGACTCCATGATTTTCTTTATTTCATCGCACAGCAGTGGACCCTAACCTGAATTAAATGTTCAGGCTCCGATTTAATACAATTATCAAGCTTTTAAAGCTGTCAGACTCCGCATCACAATCCAACAGTAGCTGGCAGTCCTTGCTGCACCCACTGAATGACACTTCTAATACCACATTTATATTATTACAACAACAACAGCTTGCATTTATATAGCACCTTTAACATGGTAAAACGTCCCAAGGCGCTTCACAGGAGCAATATCAAACAAAATTTGACACCGAGCCACATAAGGAGATATTGGGACAGGTGACCAAAAGCTTGGTCAAAGAGGTAGGTTTTAAGGAGCATCTTAAAGGCACTATATAAATACAAGTTGTTGTTGAGACAGAGGCAGAGATGTTTAGGGAGAGAATTCCAGAGCTTATGGACTAGGCAGCTGAAGGCACGACTGCCAATGGTAGAGAGATTAAAATCAGGGATGCGCAAGAGAGCAGAATTGGAGGAGCGCAGAGATGTCGGAGGGTTGGAGGAGGTTACAGAGATAGGGAGGGGTGAGGCCATGGAGCGATTTGAAAACAAGGATAGGAATTTTAGTAACGTCCTTAAGCACGGCATTGTAATAAAAATACCTAAAGCAGCACAAAAGCCCATCTCAGAAGGTAGTTTTGTTCCCTGTCTATGGAGGCACAGTGCTGGTGCTGGCCAAGCTAAGATGGGCTAGCATTTTATTCTGACCACATGTAATCATTCTAACCTTGCATGTAAGCCCCAGTGCTGTCACTGGTCTCTGAATCCACCCTTCACTATCTCCAAATCCATCCTGTAGTCTAAACAGTGGCGGCTTGGAATATGGGCAACTGCATCACTTTGTGACACTATCTTCACTGCAATGTTCCCATAATATAAACAGGGGAGGGAGCAGAACAGGTCTATATTTTTGGGTTTGATCTACTTTGGTGCTTGGAATTAAGTAAAGTATACTTATGGGCCAATTTCTCAGAGGGGTCCTAAAACAGGCATTGGGCACCTCATTAGCATAGGCAGGGGGTCTAATGCCTGTTTCAGCCGGCCGCACCGGACGCCTGAAAAAAAATCACCCGACCCAATTTTGCGTCGGGCGTTTATCAGGCGTCCTAGGGGCACAGAATGTTGGTCCCTGAAATTGGACCTCGTTGTGCCCATTTATGCCCGTAAAACGGCTGCAAGTAAGTCCAAGTTCTACCCCATGGTTTCAGGCAGCTACATATTTTTGAATGAAACACTTCTTTTGTCCTGCTCAAAGCATGTTCATGTTTGCGAATTAATTCCACTCAGCGCATTTTCTATGTTATAAGTGACACACCAGCCATCAAAAATTAATAATTTGCATGGCTTTCATTTTTCTAATATAAGCTCCGCTCCCCTCTCTTAACATGAGCCAGGTTCTCGTCTCACTTCAGATGCAAATGCTTCATTCAGAAGGATAATAGAAGCCCAAAGCAGTTCTGCCATTAACCCGTAACAATGTGGACTGCGTTTTCTTGTATCCATCAGATAGAATGTTTTCCAATTCTTTCCCCGAAGCTATAGACATGTGCTGTGGTTCAGCAGCCTTCCAGTGTCTTGCCCAACTGGCCATTCTTCATGTGTGAGCCTAGAAGGCTATTCAACCACAAAGAGCATCACAGCTAAGCCAATCCATTCCTCACCTGACATCCACACATGCGCATTTTTCAGCAGGGGTTACCAGATAGCAATCATTAGCAGGAAGTCTGGTTGATATAATTTTTTCTCTCTCCACTGCTCATGGACTCAGCTAATTGCTGCCCCAGCTGAGGTTTGCTAAAAGCATAGAGTTTGAATTGAACCTGTATTTTTCCAATCCATTAACTTAGTGCTGCATCAGGAGGGTGTTTTTCACCCATCCATGGTGCAATTAGAGACATTTTAAGCAACAAAAATATTTTAAAATTCAGCTCTATTTAAACAGTCAATATTAACAAAGGCATCCTGTATCAGTTTTTTTTAAATCACTTGCCGTCATTGAGCGGAGTATCTTTGATAACTTTTTGTCGGATCTTGCTGGTTTACGTGGTGGTCTGAGGTCAGGTATGATATTAGCAGTCATTACGAGCATATTGCGTAAGCCAGTCTATCGCTAGTTGGAAGAGAGATAGAAAGACAGACAGAAAAAATGCAGAGAGGTGGATACGGAGTGAGAAAGATGGACACAGGCAAAAAGAAAGAGAGAGAGAATAAAGAGAGTAAAAATGGGTCCTGCGTAGAGCTTTGCTTACTGGCTGTTAGTCTAACTGTTTTACCTCTTTACACAAACTTCAAATTTGTGTCAAAGTATCTTTGAAAGGATTTGCACAGCAATAAGTCTGCACTGACAGGTTAAATGACCTATACAGACATTCCATATCCATTGTAAAAGGTCCACTTCCAAAAATAACCTGTGTATTGTAACCAGGGCCAGTGGTATATGGTGACTCTTCTATTGTACTCCTTTGGGAATTGTTATTTTTTTAAACTGGCATTTTGGGGTTTACATTGTGCACTTCTGTCCACTTCTAATTAAAGCCATTGGTTTATGGTGACTGAATAAGTCAGAAATTCTTTTTATTTCACGGGATCCTGGGGTTTTTAACCGATGTTTCCCCAATTACATTCTGTAACTCCGTTCATTTTTCCCTGAAACTTGCAAATCAGTGGCCTTGGTTATAATTGTGGTTAGAAGGTACCAAAGGGAGAAATTAAAGTAACTTCTGATGTTCAGGGTCACACAAGACAATCTGTATCATGTAGAGTGTGGGACAGGAGAGGTAACCTAGAGAAGGTATTGAACAAGAACTGTGTTATAGAAACTTGGCAATCAATGGGAATATGATGGATTATTGACTTAATGTACCACGGTCCCCAAAACTAAACACTGGGCCAAATCTTGCTGATAAAGATAACAGAGTTATAACGACGCAGGCCGTTATTAATTTGCAAATCAGCCAGCAGGTTCAGGGGATTAAGAGATACGCCGTGAGTTGTGAAACTCCAGAACATGCTGGTTTATTTACGCCGCTCCGCTGTTTGCTTCGCACAAATGGCATCTCATCCTTAGCCTCCCTGTTATTTTGCTGGATTTGCCCATTAAACTCGCTGCAGAAAGTTAAGTCTGGTAATTAAGAGCGTAAGTACCTGTTAATACAATGCTAATCAACCCTTCTGACCCAGAAAGGGAACAATTTAAACTGTGGCGTCTCATTCCTTCAGGTAGTGAATTGTTCTTATTGTCAAATTTTCTATTTTTAATATTTTTTCTTACTTTCCCTCTCTATTTCTCTTTCTGTATCTGATTCAACTCTAATTCACCCTCCTTCTCCGTCGTTCCTCTGTTTCTTTCTCAATCCTTAAATTTCATTGGTTAAGGAGATACACGGTTGATCCCGCCGTTCATTAAGGTCCCAGATGTCCCGTTGTCCTCACTGCCCCATTATCGGCTCACATTTCTAGCAAGTTATGACGCAAAATGATTTCGAGCTGAAGGGTGCAGGAAAAACTCTAGCTAACGGTGCATGCCTCAAGGTGCCACTCGCCAGCAAGATCAGGCCCCTAATTATAATGTAATCTATTTTTTATTTGTGGCGGCGAAAAAGGAACACAACTTTCCATGCAAAGCTCCAGAGATTTTTTAGAATTCATTGTGAAAAGCCATGGGAACAGACTGCTCAGTATGGCACAAACTGTCTCCCACGGGGATTCAAACTCCTTGAGCTGAGTGAAAAGGACCCACCTATTTCCGTGTTAAAGTATTGGAAACAAAGGGCAATGATACCTTAATGAGTTTGATTTTGCCCCAACAGACACATTTTGATTTTATAATACACAATTCTCAGGCCTTTCATCGAAGCCATGAAGCGTGCCACAGGCAAAGGTGACACGGGATAACTCCAGTGATTTATAGGTTCCCTTGGCAGTCTGAGTATTGACCTTTCAGTAAAGGTTAATGAGCACACTTGAATGATTCTTTATGCAGAAATAATTTGCGCTTTACAGTTGAGAAAGTACAAAACATTTCACTCGGTGTTTTCAACTGGCGCTACATTTATCACAAATTAAAACTACTTCAACAAAGTTTTAATTGTTTAAAAGGTCAGTCAATGCAGTGGAACCTTGATTATCTATACTCCAATCACATAACTCGTGCTTTCCCATCCAATTAGCCACAAAAGTTTTCATTGGTGAAAGCCTTGTATGAGACATCGGAACTACATGTCCTAGAACAGATATTCGTCAGACTCGCACCCATAGTTTCCCTAAAGCACGACAATGGGACAGCTTAAAATTATGCTGCACATGTGCTAAATGTGATCAGGTTTAAACTACAATGCACGCTACTTTTTTTTTTTGAGTCCTGGAGGTTGTTCTCTTCCAACAGTGGTCAGGGACAGGGGAAGATGAGAAACCAATCATCAGAGGTAAAAATGGGCTAACAGCAGATAAAAGTTCCCTATCGCCCCTGGTTTGATTATGCTTCAGGCTGCCACATATAACACATCTGTGTATCATGTCTAAAGAATCCAAGCTTCTATCCAAAAAGAGATTCCCTCCTCATCTAACCCCATCCACCATTTTGCCTACATTTATTCTTCATGTGTTAACCAATTTCTAAATAACCTGTTTGGCCATGATCTTGCTTCAAACTCTGAAAACAGGCTTTTAATTTAGTGCCACATGGGCTGGTGTGGTAGCCCGTTAAATGCATTCTGTTGTCAACATGTTCTCACTGTACCTTTCTCCCACGATAAGTTTCCAAAAAGTCCTTTAACAATCTACAATGTGGTGGGGCATATGGTTCACTTAAGCACTGGATTTTCACTGCCTATTATATTGACTTACTGTAGGTCTTAATTTTGAGCCCAGTATTTGCCACGGTCCTTCAATGTTTTAGAATAGTATTCTTTTTCAGCCTCAGCAATATGTTTGCATGGACAAGACCCAATAAGCATTATTATCCTGCTGTTTGCTTCTATGTATCCCAGAGGGTGGCAAGTTATTTCTGGCTTCCCAGTTCCACTCAGGCATTTGCTAGTATTGGCAGGACATGAGGTAAAAATGTAACTTAGAAAAAGAAAGTCCAACCAGACTGCCTTTGATCAGGTTTAGCTTCAGGAATTTTTGGTGGGCGATGAAGCTGCTGACAAGCCAATCAAACATCTGTCTCTTAGAATGCTGACAACACCAGCATTCCTACTGATCATCAATTTAGGGATTACACTCAATTTAGCTCCTCTGTTCTGCCCCAGAAAGACCAATGATCATTTTTCCAAGGTGACCCTTTATTCTGATTCTTGATGTATTATCACATTGGTTTTTTGGGTGGGGGGATGGGATATTCAAAAATCTGTTAACAGGGGTACTCACTAACCTTATGGGGAGCCCCCCCTCACCGACATCCCATAAGGAAACTATCCTTGTGTTTTTAAAAAATGTGTGTCCACCTCTGTCTCCGAGCCCCTGTTTGTGTGTGTGCGTGTCAATCTAGGCTTTCTCTGTTCTATATCTCTAGTCCCTCTTTCTTCCTCTCTCTCCCTTTCTCTTCATCATACCCTGATAGCAGCAGCATCCCATATCCAGCAAGCTGAATTAGAGCCAGGAGATACGTGAAGCAGCTGGTCTGCTAAGGGCCACAGGTGAAGGGCATGCAGGCTGCCAGTGACCCGTGGGTTATATTATGAGTAATTCTTATACTTCATCTCAAGATAATGCAGTCTCAAAATAATTCTCTCGCTCTGCTACATCAATCATTTTAGATTGATTGGACTGCCATTTTAACTGCAGAGAGTGCACCAATGCTTTAGTTACCAAGAATCAATTCAAAAAATCAAAGTGTCCTCACTGTTTCAGATCTTCAAAGTACCCGAGCTAGAAGTTCTATTGATCTATTTCTGCTGCTGCTATTCATGGAGAAAGTAAGTTTAAAAAAAAAATCCAACATGCTTTTTTTAAAAGCAAAAGGGAAAGAGTGGTACTAATTGGATAGCTCTTTCAAACAGCCAGCACAGGCACGATGGGCCAAGTGGCCTCCTTCTGTGCTGTACGGTTCTATGATTCAATTTTATCCAGATCTACGCCAGGCAAAGCTTATCCTCAGCCTTGCTTAATCAGACTGATTCATTGAAGATTTTGTCCAGGATTTTTGTCCAGCCCTTTCTGTTTAGTTTACCTTCAGTAAATTATGGGCTTCTGTGCCAGTAAATTATGGGTTCCACTGTCCTGGGTGGCTCTGGCCCGTTCCAACATCGAGCACCTTTTTTCCCCACCTGGATTTGCTTTTGGGAGCAATTATTTTAAAACTACCATTATTGAGCATTATTCCAGGATATACTGCCAGCTTTCCTCGGACATTCTAAATAAAACTGGGAGTAGATGTTAGGATAAGAGGAATTGAACAAGATCAATGACAGTCTGTGAAAAGGGGTGTTGGATTACATTATGTAACTAGTAAATCATTCAGTAGTTCATAATACAGTATTTGTAAACGTGAGCTCTCCTAATTTTGGAGTAAAAATGTTCTTTAATATGGCACCCCCTTATTCTCTCTCACAGTTAAACATTCTGAAATTGTACATCTACTAGACTTGAACACAGTTTTATATCAATCAAGCTCCTCTCTTCCCCTATCCCCACCCCCCCCCAAAATGTTTTGGATGAGAAAGCTAAGCTGAGGTCCTGTCTGTTTGTTCCGATGGATGCTAAAGATCACATGAAGAGCAGGGAGCTCCCCCAGTGTCCGAGACAACATTCCTCCCTCAACCAACACCATCAAAAAACAACCAGATTTACTGGTCATTCATCTCATTTCACGGCTCATATACTTCCTTATGTGTTATGTCTATGCGTGCTACATTTCAGTGTATGTTATAACCGTAGCTGGCAGATCTGATTGTAGAGCAGTCATGCAGAGATTTTCCTGATCTCAGTCCAATATAAAAAAAAGGATTGTAGTTGTACTGTTGATCTTTTGCGTGTATCTGTTCACACTAATAATGACAAGAAGAGTTAAAATACCGTAAGTCTGCCTGAATAGGACTAAAGATATTATGAGCAAGGTCCCAAATGGGTAATTTTCCTTTTCGAAGTTGGGGTGGTTCAGATTTAGCTCCCCTTAATAAGGGGCAAAGCAGCACTTGGGAATTGGAAATGTACTTGAAAAGGAAAACAAAAAATTGCAGGGCTTTGAGGGAAGAGCGGGTGAGTGGGACTAATTGGATAGCTCTTTCAAAAAGCCGGCACAGACACGATGGGCCGAATGGCCTTCTCCTGCGCTGTATCTGATTTTGTCTTGAGATATCTTGCAGGCTCGGATTGACTTCCCCTGTTACATAACATTTACTCCATTTGAAAAGTAATTCATTGTGTGAAACACTTTGAGACGTTTCCACAAGAACTATATCCGAGTAGAAATGTTATTAGGATATATAATCTATATTTATTCCCGAGGAATTGGCGTTCTCCGCCAGAGGTCGCGTTTCCCAGTCATTCGTGGTAAGTTTCAGCCTTTGGGTTCATGAAATAATTCTCAATGAGGAATGTGGTATTTCCAAAAAAAAAAGACAACTGAAATCGTTGAAAAATGCTCTGCATTACCGAGTAAAGCAGCCCAACATATATATCGAGGGGAGGGTGAAACTACAGCCCTTGTTGGTAGTGTCTCTCCCCCCCACCCCCCCCCCCGAGACTGTCCTTCTACCTACTTTAAGGGGATGAATAACAGTGCGATTCGGAGTCTCAGCAACACCATCCGCCTAAAGTACACCAGCAGAGCCAGGGGATGCAGGAGCGCCGGATCAGACCACGGGCAGACGGCAGCTCTCACTCCGACCTGTCTGTTCACCACACGCCAAGGAGAGGAAAATAAAATGAAATCGTTAATTACTTACCTGGAAACTACCAACTCTCAAGAGCCAAATCCCTCTTGTAAACAGCACAGCATCATTAGCTCTGAAAAGAAAGGCGGTCGAATATCGAAAGCAACAGGCTTTGCCCCTTTTAATACATATTTATCATCTTGATGCTAATTTCTTTTCCTTTCTCCGAGTCCATCGATTTAGAGACAGGATCTCTTTCCCAAGATGCGATTCCAGTTTCCGTGCCAGTTAAACCTGCTTCCAGCCATCCTCCGCTTTCTCAAGTACCTTGGTTCACTTTTCTTTTTCCTCCCTCACGTTCTCTCTCTCTCTCGGCTGCTCCAGAAGAGACTACGTGTTGTTTTCTTGCAGATTTGCCAAATCCAATCCTTCACTTGGTGTTGGGGAATTCTTGGTGCAGATTGCTTGCGTTCTGTACTGTTTTTTTTTCTCTCTCTCTCCCCTTGGCTGACTTTGCCTCTTGCAGACTGTGATTGCTCGTGTGTGTGTGTGTGTGTGTTTTAATCCGATCCCAAAAACTGCTACACAGGCTAAGGATTAGGAATCTCCTCCTCCCACAACTGGGAAGATCACGAGCCTTCTGGTTACACCAGGCAGCATCAGCAGGGAATCACCAACATCAGGGACAGTCCAGAAATATACACTCGCAGCCCTCGCCCTCTTAAAAGGGCTCTTTAAAACAATTCAGATCTCACCACTGGGGCCTGAAATTTTCTTTTGTCAGAAACCTCTTTTTTTTTCCCCACACGTAACGGCCCACTAATGAAACAGCAGTCTTGAAACGTGCAATTTTACTAGCAGGTCATCAATTATGGTATTCTCCCACTTTTTGTTTTGAATTTTTTTTTAAAAAAAGCTTGTCCTTATAGTGTCTTAAAGCACTTCACATACAATTAATCCCTATTTTTGAAGTGCAGTAAACCATTAAAGTTTACAGCACAAGAGGAGGGAGTGCATCCATCCCTTTCAGTTAAAGAGAAACTTGGGTCCTTATTAAGATGTCACTAATAGTCAAAAGTTTTTGTAAACCAGGGGCTAGAAAATATTAAACATTATCATTATAGATAAGGATTCATAATTTAGCAGGGTAGGGACATAGGAATAGAATTAGGCCATTCAGCCCCTCAAGCCTGTTAGGCCATTCAATTAGATCATGGCTGATCTGTACCTCCACTCCACTTAACAGCCTTTTTCCATATCCCTTGATACCCTCACTTAACAAAAAGTCTATCCATCTCAGTCTTGAAAATTTCAATTGACCCAGCATTCACAGACTTTTGGGGTAGGGGAGAATTCCAGGTTTCCACTACCCTTTGTGTGGAAAAAATGCTTTCTGATTTCACCCCTAAATGGCCCTAGCTCAAATTTAAGATCATGCCCCCTTAGGGTAGGAGGATAGAGGACGTGCACTGCTGCCCTTTTTTTTATTCGTTCACGGGATGTGGGCGTCGCTGGCAAGGCCAGCATTTATTGCCCATCCCTAATTGCCCTCGAGAAGGTGGTGGTGAGCCGCCTTCTTGAACCGCTGCAGTCCGTGTGGTGACGGTTCTCCCACAGTGCTGTTAGGAAGGGAGTTCCAGGATTTTGACCCAGCGACAATGAAGGAACGGCGATATATTTCCAAGTCGGGATGGTGTGTGACTTGGAGGGGAACGTGCAGGTGGTGTTGTTCCCATGCGCCTGCTGCCCTTGTCCTTCTAGGTGGTAGAGGTCGCGGGTTTGGGAGGTGCTGTCGAAGAAGCCTTGGCGAGTTGCTGCAGTGCATCCTGTGGATGGTGCACACTGCAGCCACAGTGCGCCGGTGGTGAAGGGAGTGAATGTTTAGGGTGGTGGATGGGGTGCCAATCAAGCGGGCTGCTTTATCTTGGATGGTGTCGAGCTTCTTGAGTGTTGTTGGAGCTGCACTCATCCAGGCAAGTGGAGAGTATTCCATCACACTCCTGACTTGTGCCTTGTAGATGGTGGAAAGGCTTTGGGGAGTCAGGAGGTGAGTCACTCGCCGCAGAATACCCAGCCTCTGACCTGCTCTCGTAGCCACAGTATTTATATGGCTGGTCCAGTTAAGTTTCTGGTCAATGGTGACCCCCAGGATGTTGATGGTGGGGGATTCGGCGATGGTAATGCCGTTGAATGTCAAGGGGAGGTGGTTAGACTCTCTCTTGTTGGAGATGGTCATTGCCTGGCACTTATCTGGCGCGAATGTTACTTGCCACTTATCAGCCCAAGCCTGGATGTTGTCCAGGTCTTGCTGCATGCAGGCTCGGACTGCTTCATTATCTGAGGGGTTGCGAATGGAACTGAACACTGTGCAGTCATCAGCGAACATCCCCATTTCTGACCTTATGATGGAGGGAAGGTCATTGATGAAGCAGCTGAAGATGGTTGGGCCTAGGACACTGCCCTGAGGAACTCCTGCAGCAATGCCCTGGGGCTGAGATGATTGGCCTCCAAAAACCACTACCATCTTCCTTTGTGCTAGGTATGACTCCAGCCACTGGAGAGTTTTCCCCCTGATTCCCATTGACTTCAATTTTACGAGGGCTCCTTGGTGCCACACTCGGTCAAATGCTGCCTTGATGTCAAGGGCAGTCACTCTCACCTCACCTCTGGAATTCAGCTCTTTTGTCCATGTTTGGACCAAGGCTGTAATGAGGTCTGGAGCCGAGTGGTCCTGGCGGAACCCAAACTGAGCATCGGTGAGCAGGTTATTGGTGAGTAAGTGCCGCTTGATAGCACTGTCGACGACACCTTCCATCACTTTGCTGATGATTGAGAGTAGACTGATGGGGCGGTAATTGGCCGGATTGGATTTGTCCTGCTTTTTGTGGACAGGACATACCTGGGCAATTTTCCACATTGTCGGGTGGATGCCAGTGTTGTAGCTGTACTGGAACAGCTTGGCTAGAGGCGCAGCTAGTTCTGGAGCACAAGTCTTCAGCAGTACAGCTGGGATGTTGTCAGGGCCCATAGCCTTTGCTGTATCCAGTGCACTCAGCCGTTTCTTGATATCACGTGGAGTGAATCGAATTGGCCGAAGACTGGCTTCCGTGATGGTGGGGATATCGGGAGGAGGCTGAGATGGATTATCCACTCGGCACTTCTGGCTGAAGATGGTTGCAAACGCTTCAGCCTTGTCTTTTGCACTCACGTGCTGGACTCCGCCATCATTGAGAATGGGGATGTTTGCAGAGCCTCCTCCTCCCGTTAGTTGTTTAATTGTCCACCACCATTCACGACTGGATGTGGCAGGACTGCAGAGCTTTGATCTGATCCGTTGGTTGTGGAATCGCTTAGCTCTGTCTATAGCATGTTGCTTCCGCTGTTTAGCATGCATGTAGTCCTGAGTTGTAGCTTCACCAGGTTGGCACCTCATTTTTAGGTACGCCTGGTGCTGCTCCTGGCATGCTCTTCTACACTCCTCATTGAACCAGGGTTGATCCCCTGGCTTGTTGGTAATGGTAGAGTGAGGAATATGCCGGGCCATGAGGTTACAGATTGTGCTGGAATACAATTCTGCTGCTGCTGATGGCCCACAGTGCCTCATGGATGCCCAGTTTTGAGCTGCTGGATCTGTTCTGAATCTATCCCATTTAGCACGGTGGTGGTGCCACACAACACGTTGGATGGTGTCCTCAGTGCGAAGACGGGATTTCATCTCCACGAGGACTGTGCGGTGGTCACTCCTACCAATACTGTCATGGACAGATGCATTTGCGACAGGTAGATTGGTGAGGACGAGGTCCCCACATAGCTGTGCGCCAAAGGAGCAACCACAAAAGAAAGAGTTGGGGGATCTCCAGGGCAATTCTGGAATTTGAAACATAGGGAAGGGACATCAGAATCTATGCAAAAAAAATTGGAGGGCATATATGGGGAGAGAGCGGGAATATGGTATTGAGATAGAGGATCAGCCATAATCATATTGAATGGCGGAGCAGGCTCGAAGGGCCGAATGGCCTACTCCTGCTCCAATTTTCTATGTTTCTATTCCTCTTACCCCTGACCAATCTATTGTATTGATACATCTTAGTGCAGGAAATCCAAAGCTAATAACCAGGTACCTGTATATTTTAAGGAGGTGCCCATCTACTCATTCTCAGTCTTATGGCACTGTATTTTCCACACATTTTAAGTGTTCACTAATGCATGTATCGTCTCTGTTCTGCCATTGCTGGCAAGGATGCTTATTGCTGATTATTTATTTTGCTGCCTTTTTTTATTTTGAGAATAGCAGGAGAAGGATTAAAAGCTACAGTGCAGGACAAGACCAAGATTGAAAAGAACGTAAGAGAGAAAACAATGTAAATCAATAGAATATGGGGAGATCTGTAGCAGGTTAACATTGACTGATGATACCAGCACCAGTATCTGGGTAATCTGGAGAAGAGCTGTACTGATCCGATTACCAGAAGAACTTGATCTCTACTGGAAGGGCTGGCATTGATATCAGGAGTTGTTTTTTTGTTGCTGGTATGGGGAGAGTTGTCAAATTATAGTGGACATGACGTAGTATCAAAGGCCTTTGCTGATATTGGGGAGAGCTGCATTAAAACTGACCTGATAGTATTAGGGTCCTGTTTTGACTCTGGTACTGGGAGATTACTGGAGCAGCTTGAGAGAATGGAGTCATGTATCAAAATTTGGAGTGGTGGAATTTTTATGGTAGTGGAATTAGAGGCTGTTGCTGCATGGTGCATGTTGCAGCTGGAGGCCAGGGGAAGACCAAAGTAATGAATTTATGCTCCTCTTTGATATTGTTCACATATGTTTCAACAGATACTGGGAGCAAATTCACACCGGCATGGTAGAAACTGGAAAATAACATCTTATTTTGCCAATTGGAAAAAAAGAATGAAAGTACTTTTAGATAGCACATTTACATTCTCAGGATGTCCCAAAGCACTTCACAGTTAATGAAGTACTTTTGAAGTGTAGTCACCATTGTTTTCTAGGCAAACATGATGGCCAATTTGTACACAGCAAGGTCCCACAAACAGCAATGAGATACATGACTAGATAATCTGTTTTTAGTGATGTTGGTTGAGGGATAAATGTTGGCCAGGACACTGGGAGAAGCGCCTTCTCTTCGTCAAATGGTGCCATGGGATTATTTACGTCCATCAGAGAGGGCAGATGAAGGACTCGGTTTAACGTCTTGTCCGAAAAAATGGCACCTGCTACAGTGCAACACCTCCTCAGTACTGTACTGATGTGTCAGCCTAGATTAAATGCTCAAGTCTCTGGAGTGGGACTTGAACCCATGATCTTCTCACTCAGAGGAGAGAGTAGTGCCACTGAGCCAAGGCTTTAGGTATTGCAGTGGAAACCGTTTACTGGATATAACTCAACGGTGTACAGAGTTTCCCTATATCCAAAAATCCTTATTAAGTAAATGGCATTTAAAGTATGCAGGCTGGTCTTGGGGCATTGACATGCCCTATAAGTGCCCAAGACTTAAAATCATCAATGATTAGATGCAAAACTGTCTCACTGAGCTGTTCTGATCAAATCTCTTGCATGGCAATAGGCGGAGATTATGCAAAATCTACTCAAACAATCAATCATGCTGTATGCTTCACTTGTTTATGAAAAATGGAATTAGCACAGCACTTCTCACATGCAAATTACTTTTGTTTAAAGTACTTAAATCTGTGAATCAAATAATGAGCCAGTTACAACACTGACTTAGAATCTTGCATGTAAAGCAGTAGCTTTAGACTCTAACCTGACCGTTGTGGCAAATTAACTGTTTTTCCATTAGAATGTGTAGTGTATTGGACAAACCCACTGGTATAACAGGATTACTAATTAGATTATGTGGCACTCAGATTGGTACCTGAGACTCCCCCCATGATGAGTTTGTGATCTCAGTCAGAGGGAGGGGCAGAAAATTGGAAATGAAAAGCCAACTTGCATCATTCAAATATCTTCCCTCCCAGCTAGTTACAGAGCAGCATTGGCGGTAACTGGGCTAGTGTGGTGCCTGCTCACTGAGCAGAGAAGGAACAGTGCTGCCAAGGACTCAACGGGAAGAAGTTACTTGGAAATATTGAGCACACAAAATATAGGTAATGAATTAGTGCTTCTGAAATCTTTCCTTTACTCAAACATTATAATTACCATCCTCTCTTATACAGTTAGGTATAGTTCCATTTAAGTTTTGGTGCTAACAAAACCTGTGGAGTGCTTTTAATGCTGTTACTAACCAAGCATGCTACACCATTTTGGAACTATGCATCAGGCCATCACATAGCATGGCGATGGCATTATAATAGAAAGAAAGACTTGCATTTATATAGCGCCTTTAACGACCTCAGGATGTCACAAAGCACTTTACAGCCAGTTAAGTACTTTTGAAGTGTAGTTACTGTTGTAATTTAGGAAATGATTGCTAATCACTGAGGAAATGATTACTGATTTCTTCTAGTGTGTTGGCAGACAGCAGAGTGCAGCAGAACGATCAGTCGATCAACTCCACATGGTCCTCGACTGTAATGGACTCAGAAACAAATGACATAGCCACTTCTGTTTTGTGTAATATCAACGCGGTGATTCACAGAATGAATCCTGTCATGGTATCATCATCATAGTAGGTGCAGCACAGGAGGAGGCCATTCAGCCCATCGTGCCTGTGCCGGCACTTTGAAAGAGCTATCCAATTAGTCCCATTCCCCTGCTCTTTCCCTGTGGCCCTGTAATTTTTTCCCTTCAAGTGTTTATCTAATTCCCTTTTGAAAGTGACTATTGAACCTGCTTCCTCCACCCTTTCAGGCAGCGCATTCCAGATCATTACAACTTGCTGCTTAAAAAAAACGTTTCCTCACGTCGCCTCTGGCTCTTTTGCTGATCACCTTAAATCTGTGTCCTCTGGTTACTGACCCTTCTGCCACTGGAAACAGTTTCTCCTTATTCAGTCTATCAAAACCGTTCACGATCTTGAAAACTTCTATCAAATCTCCCCTTAACCTTCTCTATTCTAAGGACAACAACCCCAGCTTCTCCAGTCTCTCCACTTAACTGAAGTCCCTCATCCCTGGTATCATTCTGTACCCACTCTAAGGCTTCACATCCTTCCTAAAGTATAGTGCCCAGAATTGAACACAATTCTCCAGCTGTGGCATAACCAGTGTTTTATAAAGGTTTAGCATTACTTCCTTGCTTCTGTACTCCATGCCCTTATTAATAAAGCCCAGGATCCTGTATGCTTCTTTAACAACCTTCTCATCTTGTTCTCACCTTCAAAGATTTGTGCATGTGCGCATCCCCAGGTCTCTCTGTTCCTGCGCCCCTTCTACCAAAATGCATCACTTCACACTTTTCTACATAAATTTCATCTGCCATGTGTCTGCCCATTTCACCAGTCTGTCTGTCAGGGTAGATGCTGAGAGATTGTTTCTCCTGGCTAGAGAGTCTAGAACTAGGGGGCATAGTCGCAGGATAAGGAGTCAGCCATTCAAGACTGAGATGAGGAGGAATTTCTTCACGCAGAGGGTTGTGAATCTTTGGAATTCTCTACCCCGGAGGGCTGTGGATGCTGAGTCATTGAATATATGCAAGGCTGAGATAGATAGATTTTTGGACTCTAGGGGAATCGAGGGATATGGGGATCAGGCGGGAAAGTGGAATTGAGGTTGAAGATCAGCCATGATCTGATTGAATAGCAGAGCAGGCTCGAGGGGCCGTATGGCCTACTCCTGCTCCTATTTCCTATGTTCTTATGTCCTCCTGAAGTCTGTTACTATCCTCCACATTTCCAAGTTTTGTGTCATCTGCAAACTTTGAAATTATACCCTCTATACCCAAGTCCAGTGCATTAACATATATCAAAAAGACCAGTTGTCCTAATACTGACCCCTGGGGAACACCACTGCATATTTCCCTCCAGTCTGAAAAACAACCGTTCATCACTGCTCTCTGCTTTCTGTCCCCTAGCCAATTTTGTATCTAATGATCTTAAGTTGTTCATTAGCTTAGTGAACACGTGGTCATCATTCCACATATCTCCGTTGTGGTGGTCTCGGGTTGGCAAAAAACATTTGGTTGTCGCCAGTTCATGTGCAGCAGCTGGGTATTGACATTGCGTGTCAAGAGCTGATTGATAGTTGCCTAACTGGGACCCATTGTACACCAGTTTCACTAGTGTGGCAGCACAAAAGATAGGAAGCCTTGTCTGCAGACTGCACCTTTTGGTCTACCGTATAACAAAGGGTATAGGAGGAAAATAGTTCTACAGAATTAGGTGATATTGTAAGATTGGAGTAGGCGTGGTCCACTGAAGGATGACTAAGCAGGGTGTCCATTAATTGAAAACTGGATTCTCGACGATCTCCTGAGACACTCGACAGTTAGAATGTATTGTTTATAGCCTGGGGGTGAGCCACGCAAAATCTCAAACCCTTCAAGCTCCCTTCCTGTTGATGGGACTGCTGTTTTTGGGTGTATTCTACTCTGTACTCAAAATTTTACAGCCCTCCTATCTTAAATCACTTTCATAGGTAACTCGAAACTTCCTATGCCTTCGAGAATATATTCATTAGCCTTGATAACTAGGTAAGCTTTTGGCAATGTACTCAGGATAATGAACAGAACAACCTTTCTGTTAATTGATTTTAGCTACTGGCATTACCCTATACCTTCAAAGAATCGCCCTCCAATTTTCAGTGAACAGTAGAGCATCACAACATTAGACCTTGTTTAGTGAGTAACAGTAATATAATACACACAACACCCATGTGTGTACATATATTTACAGTAGCAATCCTATTCAAAATGAAAACAATAAAAGGTCACGATCAAATCTAAGCTGCTCTTTCGTAATATTGTTTTGCAATGTTTTTTCTTGTTTTTCTTACACTGCACAGGAGCTTAATGCTATTTTCTGGACAATAGCAAACCAACTCTCTCACTTTCACTCAGCCCAACTCTGCTTAAATGAACGGATCTTGCCATTTATGTATATCCCTCAACCAGTGCCACCAAAACAGATTATCTGGTCATTTATTTCATTGCTGTTTGTGGGACCTTGCTGTGTGCAAATTTGCGGCTGTGTTTCTATGTCAATGCCAGTCTGAACTTACGATTAGAAGTTCTAAAATGTTTATTCTTGAGATGTGGGCAACGCTACAAAGCAGTATTTATTGCCCATCCCTAGTTGCCCTGAGGGCATTAAGAGGTAACCACATTGTGTGGGGCTGGAGTCACATCTAGGGCAAATCAGATAGGGGTGGCAAGTCCCCTTCCCTGAAAAGCAAAAATGAACCCCAATTGGGTTTTTACAACAATCCAGCAACTTTCTTGATCATTTTTCTAGTACCAGCATATAAATGGCTAAATTTATTGAATTCAATTTCATAACTCGCTGTACTCTGATTTGAACTCATGACCTCTGGGCTGCTAGTCCAGTACCATAAATACTAGTCTACCCTGGATGACTTCCCCATCCCCAAGTTCAGGCCAGCACTTTTCATACCCCCAACTCTGTGCTCCTCCTGGTTCACACTGATACCTTTCAACATCCCCCCCCCCCACCCCCGCTTCCTCATACTGGCATCTTTCACCCCCATTCACTTACTTGGTTCCCACTGGTACACCCTCCAGCCCCACTCCGACTTTCACTGACTTTGGGGAATACTATTTTTGGTCATAGCAATTTTTCATCATTGGAGCAGGAGAAACACTGACTTAGTTCAAAATAATAGGGGAAGGAGCTGTAAGAAGGAGAGAGGCACAGAGCTTGTGCTACATACTTACATTGCCTCCCCCTGGATTTAAGCACATACTCAATGGTAAGTCCAAATAGCAATACTTCTTACCCAGACACCCAAGCATAACTAAGACTGCTCTAGATGGTTATAAGGGAATATTACATAGAATGTACAGCACAGAAACAGGCCATTCAGCCCAAATGGTCTGTGCCGGTATTTATGCTCCACATGAGCCTCCTCCCACCCCTCTTCAACTAACCCTATCAGCATATTCTTCTATTCCCTTCTCCCTCATGTGCTTATCTTGCATCCCCTTTAATGCATCTATGCTATTCGCCTCAACTACTCCTTGTGAGATTACCCTACATTACAACAGTGACTACACTTCAAAAGTAGTTCATTGGCTGTAAAGAACTTTGGGCGGTCCTGAGGTTGTAAAAGGCACTATATAAATGCAAGTTTGCCTGTTTTTATTTATGGGTTTATAGGACCAGTGCCATTCGGATGTTTGCTCCTTTAGTATAGGTGAATTTGTTCTATAACAATGCAGTTTGACGCCAAGTCAGGAATGTAGATGAAGACTCAAACTTGAGATCATTGTCCATATTACAGCAGTAGATACTGAATGACTACATTTTCACCATGGATGCACAACTTTTGTGTATGTGTTTTGTATGTCTGATATATGGATAATGTGATGTGTTTACATTCATGGTTCTCACTTGCATCCTACAACCCCCGTCTGACTGTTCATCAACAGTCACTCACTTTTCCTGGCTTGTGCTCTCTTGCACATACCCATGTCAATCTTCAGGTTTATCCTAGTATTGTTCTTGCCATTCCTCTGTCCTTTTCTGTCTTTTTGCTGCTCTCTATTTCATTTTATTCTTTGTTTATATTACGATCCATAATATAGTGACATATGACAGGAAGCAGCACCAATGGGATCCAAACACTGCGCAATGTAAGACATATAATCCCTTTCAAAAAAATTATATCACACCATTAGAAAGTGAAAGAAAAAGACATGGTATAAACCAAGTACATATCAGAATAATGGAAACTTACAGGAAATGAAGTAGTTATGACATTGCACTACAACTTACCCCTGAGATATGCCACTTCACAGTTTATTTTCTAGCAAGACCTGGACAACATCCAGGCTTGGTCTGATAATTGGCAAGTAACATTCGCGCCAGACAAGTGCCAGGCGATGACCATCTCCAACAAGAGAGAGTCTAACCACCTCCCCTTGACATTCTACGGCATTACCATTGCCGAATCCCCCACCATCAACATCCTGGGAGTCACCATTGACCAGAAACTTAACTGGACCAGCCATATAAATACTGTGGCTACAAGAGCAGGTCAGAGGCTGGGTGTTCTGCGGCGAGTGACTCACCTCCTGACTCCCCAAAGCCTTTCCACCATCTACAAGGCACAAGTCAGGAGTGTGATGGAATACTCTCCACTTGCCTGGATGAGTGCAGCTCCAACAACACTCAAGAAGCTAAAGACCATCCAGGACAAAGCAGCCCACTTGATTGGCACCCCATCCACCACCCTAAACATTCACTCCCTTCACAACCGGCGCACAGAGGCTGCAGTGTGTACCATCCACAGGATGCAATGCAGCAACTCGCCAAGGCTTCTTCGACAGCACCTCCCAAACCTGCGACCTCTACCACCTAGAAGGACAAGAGCAGCAGGTACATGGGAACAACACCACCTGCACGTTCCCCTCCAAGTCACACACCATCCCGACTTGGAAATATATCGTCGCTGGGTCAAAATCCTGGAATCCCTTCCTAACAGCACTGTGGGAGAACCTTCACCACACGGACTGCAGCGGTTCAAGAAGGCGGCTCATCACCACCTTCTCAAGGGCAATTAGGGATGGGCAATAAATGCTGGCCTCGCCAGCGACGCCCACATCCCATGAACGAATAAAAAAAAATTCCTTCCTTCCTATATGCTCCATTGTGATGTGGTCATCTTCAGTAAAATGTCTCATTGTGACATCAACAGTTTCACTGAGAAACTGGAAAATTTCAAAACTGAGATTGATAGATTTTTATTAGGTGAGGGTATTAAGGGTTACAGAACCAAGGTGGGTAGATGGAGATAAGGTACAGATCAGCCATGATCTGATTGAATGGCAGAACAGGCTCAAGGGACTGAATGGCCTCCTCCTTTTCCTACGTTTCTATGTTTGGTGCATGCCGCACTGTGACATCAGCAGTTTGGCGCGTGCTGCTTTGTGACATCAGCAGTTTGGTGCATGTCGCATTGTGACATCAGCTGTTTGGTGCATGTCGCATTGTGACATCAGCTGTTTGGTCCATGCCGCATTGTGACATCAGCTGTTTGGTGCACGTCGCATTGTGACATCAGCTGTTTGGTGCATGCCGCATTGTGACATCAGCTGTTTGGTGCACGCCGCATTGTGACATCAGCTGTTTGGTGCATGCCGCATTGTGACATCAGCTGTTTGGTGCATGCCGCATTGTGACATCAGCTGTTTGGTGCATGCCTCATTGTGACATCAATGGTTTTATGCTACATTGTACTTCACCAGCACATGGGGTGTCCACTACTTTGCAAGATGCTGCACTGTGACGTCCGTGACTTTGTGATGACTCATCTCTGCTGCACAGTTAACTGATAGATTATAGCAATGAGAATCAGCTGCTTCACGTCTTGCAGGAGTGTGGGATTTATCCACAATAAGACTGCAGCAGCATACTGGCACAAGAAATTTGGCACCAACTGTGCAATTTGTTTTATGTTGTAGACAGCACCATCTCTCAGAAAATAAATGATGTGAAAACATTGATAGATCTGGTAATGTGTAACACAAAGTTCCGTATAAAGCTGAGAAGTGCAAATATCATTCATCTTACATTACCAATTTAGTACTAATCCATTCAGAGACTGGTCCCCTTTCTTTGAAAAATGATTTTTTTTCCTGTGGTTTCAGCGCTGTGCTTTCATATAGCTGCATAACTTCATTCTTTATGAAGGTGAGAGAGGCAGAGCTGAAGAATAAAAAGCTTTCTTGCATCGTGACTGTGAGCACAAGCAGAAATAATAATCCTCCATGCTGTGCATCTCTGATGTCCCCTTAACATACTGCATTGCTACGATAATGTTACGTTAGTACTGACCCCTCACAGTCCCCTTTATCAGCGCTGTTGTATACAGAGACTCCTCATCAACAAGTTTTGATTAATAGAAAAATACCTTGTCACATGATGCCAGACTGCAATGTCATGGGAAAATCACATTTTCTTTTTGCTCCACGTTTTTCCTTTTTATGTGAGATTATTAAGCATAGTATTTCAAAATGAAGCAGCAGCATAGGTGTTGTCAGTGCCAAGCTGATGATGTTGTGTGATGATGGATGAAGCACAAGGTTGATCCTATCATTCAGCCAATGCTTAATTTGGCAAGATCCAAAAAGCCCAGAGTTGCATTGTAAGATTTGCATTTGTGCAATGTTTTATTTCTTTTTTTATATATATAGAGAGAGATATAGAGATAGAGAGAGATATAGAGATAGAGAGAGATATAGAGATAGAGAGAGAGAGATATATATATATATATAGAGAGAGAGATATATAGAGATAGAGAGAGATATAGAGATAGAGAGAGATATATAGAGATAGAGAGAGATATATAGAGATAGAGAGAGATATATAGAGATAGAGAGAGATATATAGAGATAGAGAGAGATATATAGAGATAGAGAGAGATATATAGAGATAGAGAGAGATATATAGAGATAGAGAGAGATATATAGAGATAGAGAGGTAGAGATATGGAGATAGAGAGAGATATGGAGATAGAGAGAGATATGGAGATAGAGAGAGATATAGAGATAGAGAGAGAGATATAGAGAGAGAGAGATATATAGAGAGAGAGATATATAGAGAGAGAGATATATAGAGAGAGAGATATGTAGAGAGAGAGATATAGAGATATATATATATATATATATATAGAGAGATATATATATATATATATATATAGAGAGAGATATATATATATATATATATATATAGAGAGAGAGAGAGAGAGAGAGAGATGTGTAGAGAGAGAGAGATGTATAGAGAGAGAGAGATGTATAGAGAGAGAGAGATATATATAGAGAGAGAGATATATATATAGATGTGGAGATGCCGGTGATGGACTGGGGTTGACAATTGTAAACAATTTTACAACACCAAGTTATAGTCCAGCAATTTTATTTTAAATTCACAAGCTTTCGGAGGCTACCTCCTTCCTCCTTCCACATCGTTCACCTGAGGAAGGAGGAAGCCTCCGAAAGCTTGTGAATTTAAAATAAAATTGCTGGACTATAACTTGGTGTTGTAAAATTGTTTACAATTGTATATATAGAGAGAGAGAATATAGAGAGAGATATATATATATTTAGAGAGAGAGAGAGAATATAGAGAGAGAGATATATAGAGAGAGATATATATATATAGAGAGAGATATAGATATATATATCTATATATAATATGTTAATCTCCCAGGCACTGTTTACAAAAGGTAAGGGGCCAATTTTCCTGACTTTCGTCCCTAAGGAATGCCCATTCTCCGAGCATAAAGATCAGGAAAAAAGGGTTGGATACTTCTGCCCCCTTCATGCTGCCCCAGGTGTTCCCAATCATCTACCTCACCTTCCTAGGGTGCCCCAAGAAGCTGGCAGTCAGCTTGCACTGGGAATATCCCCAGCCCAGAGTTTTCTAACCCCACTGCTTTTGGCCAATATTCAAACAGGTTTCAGAAATACCAATTACTTTTAAATTCTCGATGGAAGTACTGTAGGTGCCTTTAATTCTAGCATTTTATTTCTGATATTTCTACATTAGTATAAAGGGATTTTGTTCATACCTTATGTAGTTCACCCTATTTAAACCAACTTGATCCCTGTAATTGAAATTAAATTGTTACTATTACCACCATCAACTGCCCTACATTCCCCAATCCTAGTGGAACTACACACAATATGATCTATGGTATCCTCTGTTCCAACTAGTTTAACGACCTTGGCGTCCTATTTGACTCTGAGGTGAGCTTCTGACCACATATCCTCTGCATCACCAAGACCACCTACTTCCACCTCCATAACATCGCCCGTCTCCACCCCGCCTCAGCTCATCTGTTGCTGAAACCCACAAGCTTGTTACCTCTAGACTTGACTATTCCAATGCTCTCCTGGCCGGCCTCCCATCTTCCACCCTCCATAAACTTGTGCTCATCCAAAACTCTGCTGCCTGTATCTTAACTCGCACCAAGTCCCCTTCTCCCATCACTCATGTGCTCACTGACCTACATTGGCTCCCGGTCCGGGAACATCTCAATTTTAAAATTCTAATCCTTGTTTTCAAATCCTTCCATTGCCTCCCCACTTTCCTATCTCTGTAACCTCCTCCAGCCCGACAACCCTCCGAGATCTCTGCGCTCCTCCAATTCTTGCCTCTTGCGCATCCCTGATTTTAATCACTCCATCATTGGCGGCCATGCCTTCAGCTACCTAGGCCCTAAGCTCTGGAATTCCCTCCCTAAACCTCTCCACCTCTCTCTCCTCCTTTAAGACACTCTTTAAAACCTACTTCTTTGACCAAGCTTTTGATCACCTGTCCTAATATCTCCTTAAGTGGCTCGGTATCCAATTTTGTTTGATTACGCTCCTGTGAAGCACTTTGTGGATGTTTTACTATGTTAAAGGTGCTATATAAATGCAAGTCGTTGTTGTTCCCAATGGCGCTTTCCAAATTCTGAGCTAATCTTTTAGCCACTAGCCTATTTGAGTGTACCTCATGCTTCCTGAAAACATTACCTTCCAGACAATGACCTTCGGTTATCTACAAACACATTTTTTTTAAAAAACTCCCTGGGGTAGATCTTGACTTTGTGCGATAGTGTAATACAGGTGATAGCGAATCGGCAGCCCGTTTTACATCTCTATTGGAAATAAAAGTAAGGGGAGATGTAAAACGAGCTGCTGATTCGCTATCGCCTGTATTACACTATCACACAAAATTAAGATCTACCCCCATGTCTCCAGCCAATCGTTAAAACCAATGACCTTGCTAATCCTTTCTGATGAGCCTCCAATGATTGGCTACAATCCAGAGACCACCGACTTAGCTCTTTTATCCCTAAATTTGCTTACCATCCTCTGGTAATTGTCATTTAAAAAGACAGATTTCCTATTGATATAATTCAAATGGATATGTAAAACAATTACAGTTTCCCTAATTTCTTTTTTCATTCAATCAATCACCCTATTATCTATATTTTTACCATACACCCAGAAAGCACATAACAGCTCTACTGAAAAACTGCCCTCTGCATATCTCACTGTCAGCATGTCTCACAGTGACATCTCCAGCTAACAGGCTCTATTATTTAACTTACTTACCGTTGGACTTTACTCTGGAGGTTAATCTTGTTGTAATTCTATCCTCCCTCTTTTTTTTAGGTTTATGGATGGTAGTAGAGGTAGAGAGGGATCAGATGCACCGTTGGGAAGCTGAGAATTGTCATTAGAAACCTGAGAACAGTCAATTTGACTTGAAACAGGAAAGCAGTTATTAGTGCTGAAAAATGTTATGTGAACTAGATGCAGCTGTGCGGGGCAGTGAAGTAACAGCAGACTTCCTAAGAAAAGCATCAACTCAACCAAATATTTTCATTATGAAGTTTTAGCAATTTTGACTTCTAGGGAAGCAAAAGTGGAACATTCCAAACAAGAGACCACAATGCCACAATGTCTACTTTCAACTCTCCCCCCACCCACCCCCCATTAAAAATCATGGTTTACATTGTTTCTAAGTTTTTATACAGAGAAAAAAAATCAGTTACCTCATAGGATCTTGGAAAGGACTGCAGTCATCAAACAGTAAGTCCTAACGTGCTCTATTCATTAGATTCAGAAGGGAAAGCTTCTAACCTGCATCTTGAGCAGAAATGAATAAGAGAGGGGCTTGCCATGACTGACACGGAAAGCAGTCCATTAAGGAGAAACCAAGGCATTTACAGGAAAAAGGTGACCAAAGCCCAACGCAATCATTGAGGTTCCAACCAATACTTCAAATTGAGTCACAGGCTTGAGACAGGGGGGTAGGCCTCTGAGAAAACGTTTTCCAGAGATTTACAACATTGTTCAGGAAACTGTTAAGTAAGAATAAGCATTTTATTCTGAATGATTTTTAAACTTTAACCTGGGGGATTTTCTGTTGCTAGGCAGTTTTGTGAGATTACAAATGTCTGCCTGTCTTTTTAAAATTCTTTTAATGCAAAGCAAAATTTGCACGTAGAAAAACGTGACACTCAAGTGTGAAATGCACTAAATGCATTGTGTGTTTATAAGTAAAATAGCAAGTGCCATGTTAGCAACTATTTGTAGTGTTTTTCTCTAATAAAGCATGTCTGCCAACTCTGTTACAACATGTTTAAAACTCTAAAATGATAACTACATTTGCACTTTATCCCTGGGTACCTAATTTGAATCTGGAATTCAAAATGCAATTAGAACGACAATTACAGTAATTGGTCTCTGAACAGCAGTCAAGTTGCAGTAATTTATCTCTGCTCTTCATAACCCAAAAATGAATCCAGTGATTTGAAATACTGCAAAATCCACTCTTTATGATTTAAGACTTTCATTAAAGTGTAAAAGTCAAACTAGATTTCTATAATAAGTTAAAATCATTACTACCTTGCCTAAGAATTCAGTTCTGTCTGATTCACATTCCAGTATTATAAGTAAGTCCAGACTTCTTTCCAGTATCAAGTTTATTTTTTCTTCCATCTATCTTTAACAACATTCATTTTCTGTAAATCTGTAAAGAATCCATGATTTTACAAGACACCAGGCAATGACGACCTTAATTTTTTCCCCTTCTGTCTCTCCTGTCGAAGATGTTGATACGCGCTAGGGTACGATTCCAGGGCTGCCACTAGCTCTTAGGTACCTTGCCCAGGTGGCCATTATTCACTTGTTAACTAAGACTAAGAGTGCTGGCATGCTATTCGCCTGTGGGTGCATCACAGACAAGCCTAATCTTGTCCTCACCCAACATCCACATGCACGTGCTTCCGGCAAGGGCTTACTGGACAGTGAACAGGCTGATTTTCCCGCTCTCTATCCAAAGGGCACTGAGGCAAATTGCAGTGCTTCCCCGGGTGTACCAGCTGAGATTGGGCAGCCCAGTACTAATTGGGGATTACCTTTTTGTTTTTTGATCGAAAACGCCAAAAGAAATTACACAAATTCCACAGAGTGTGAACTAATCCGGACTCCATTTCAAAAATCAGGCCGATTGAGTGGCAAGGTCCTGGCTATATTATAAACTCTTAAGCAGGATGAGTGGAGATGAGCAGCCCTAGTTATGCTGTGCACCTGCGGGCAGGATATTTCAAGTGGACTGCCCTGGTCATGTTATACACCTGGATACAGGATACTTTGAGTGGAACCTCCTCGTGGTGGGTCTCATGCAGACAACCAATGGATATGTCAGCCAGAATACACTGCCTTTCAGAGGCTGGATTCAGACAACTCCACATCTGGTTTGGCCGCTGAAAACACAGTATAATCATAACATTAAATTGTACAGCTGTGAAACAGCTGCCGCTCTGGCATCTTCCTCAGATGATTACATCATGTAATAGATATGACCGTTCCCCTTCTGACAGCATTTTTGCCAAGTGAAATCTTAGTCAGCCCGTGCCCCACAATTTTAATGTTTTAACAATTTTTGCTATCATTTCTCCCATGCCTTCAGGTTCTGTGTCGTGCTGCAGTTCACCAGACTGCCTATAATTTTGTCCAATCTAAAACAGGACATGTGTGCGTGGGCCTGTGGGATAGGGGCATCCGACTGTGTATTCACAAAAGAGAAGCAGATCTACTTTTGCATAGTGATTTTTTTTTTGGACTGCTGCAATTGAAAAGTCAGACTTTTGGTTAAAGAAAGAAAGAACTTGCATTTATATAGCACCATTATTTCACGACCTCAGGACATCCCTAAGAATTTTACAGCCACTGAAGTACTTTTGAAGTGTGGTCACTGTCATAAATTATCAGATGGCCAACCTAAAACCACTGATCGATCACCATCCTCTTGATCATCGTTGCTCCCTTTTTGATTGATGGTGCTGGTGCCCTGTATTAATGACTCCAATGAAGTGGAGGTAGAAATACAATTTATGGAGTTATAAAGAAATAGGTTTATTAATTGACTTTGCACTCTCTATGAACTGTCAGATACTTTTGCAAAAAGAGCTTTACAAAAGACAGTAAACCAATAATTAATTCATTTCATGCACAGAAATTGATTATAGACAATGAATATTGTAAAACAGATCCATGATAGTTTATTAAATATTATAGGTCATGTAAACTGCAATCGTTGTTCGAGGCTATCACTTAATACAAGAGCTGGGGGAAAACTCCCTCATCAAGAAGATTGTAAACATCTTAAAGGTTTTTTTTCGGGCTGTGGAAACATGTTGAGTCCACACAGCTATCTTCTCTATTGATGATGATTTTTATTATGTGCCGATTTGGACCAAGTCAACCATTTCAGAATATTAATTTGGTTGTTACCATCAGGCACATTCTGAAAATGTTGTTGATATCCAATGGCTGCTGCTGTTTAGAAATGCACCCTTGAGTTTCACATAGTGCTTTACTAAAGCAAACCATTTAGTCTCAGTTAATGGTGTTTCTCTTTTTTTGCCATTCCCATCCTTTATACCAGGCCACTGCAACTCATTTTCCTAAGGGTCAGATGACGTTTATCTGTTCGTTAGAGTGGTAAGTTTGAGTTATTTCAACTATGTCCCATTATATGGCTTAAATTTCATCCACTGGTACGTTAAGAAGCAGTGGGTGTGCAAACTGAGCGTTAAGAGGCTGTCTCAATCAGGGATTATTAGCTATTTTGCCTTTGAGGGATTTTTGCTTTAAGCGACAACATCATCGTTGGATAGTTTCTGGTATGAACCGAGCTTCAGGACGTTAAGGGTTAATTCACAAAGATACCACCTTCTCCCGATTGTTTTAGCGAAATTCTGGAACTATTGGGACAAAGAGGGTATTTCCCTCCCTTTTGAAATGTAAATTGGGGTCCTATGACGGGGTACATAGAACTCCGATTTCCATTTTGAGCGACAACTGGATGGAACATGAGCCATGCTCACACTGACCAGTATTACAGCCGGAGACGACCGAAACAAGTTTCAAATTATTTCTGTGGGGCCAAAACAACAACTTGCATTTAAATAGCGTCTTTAACGTAGTAAAACGACCCAAGGCGCTACACAGGAGCGTAATCATACAAAAATTTAACACCGAGCCACAAAAGGAGATATTAGGACAGGTGAGTAAAAGCTTAGCCAAAGAGGTATGTATTAAGGAACATCTTAAAGGAGGTGAGAGAGCGGAGAGATTGAGGAGGGGAATTCCAGAGCTTGCGGCCAAGGCAGCTGAAGGTACGGCCACCAATGGTGGTGCGATGAAAATCGGGACAGGAGTCCTCCTACAAAAATTAGGAGGCCTCACAAAAATTATTTGGGCCGCTGCAGCTCCAGGCTCCCCACCCCCGCGATCGCGAACACCGCTCCAAGGAATGGCCTTGCTGACAGCCACCCGTTATTGCGCAGCCTGAATGCAGTGAGCTGCACGGGGCGGGCGATTCGGTGGTTCTAATTACTTGAGGCCCACGCCTCAAAATGGCTCTGGGCTCCTCGCTTGCGCCAGGATTGCCCTGGAGTCTCTACGAATTGAAGATTAATTTCCTGGACCTCTGAGCAATCAGAGAGAAAAATCATAGTGGCATTAAAAAAAAAATCATTTTTTTTTCATATTCTTTGAATACTTTTGTTAGTTATGGAAACGGGAAACAAAAAAGGCGGTTTGAGTGGGCGACTTGGTTAGAGGCAGGAGGTCATGTGATGAAACTTCCAGGAATACGGCCAACCAGAGTTGGCAACCCTAATGGGCGACCAACCATTCCCCGGTCAACCGCCCAAAAGTTAAAATCTATCCCAATTGAGTCAAGTTATGCTGCCAGCTGAATGTGTTAGCTAACTCCCTGCTCAGTTCAAGTGACTAAAACTGACGCTGAAATACAGCATCCAGGTGGGTCAATGAAACTTTGCCTTGCATGGGCGGCACTTGTTCTGCAGTGAATGCAAAGTTGAAATAGTGCAAGACTAGTTTCTTGAGGTAGTTTTACACCTCTTAGTTAAATGCAATTTGGCAACTTCACTCCCAAATTACACTATGCAGTTTGAGTTCATTCAAATCAACACAAAACATCTAGCCTAACTGGTCCATAAGATCTCTGGTAGAAATCAAAGTCCTGCCCCAACGTCTGGTGCCTGGCAACCTCTATGTTGCTGTAGCAATGATGTTTTCTGGTGCCTCCCTGCCCTTCACATGCAGTGTCTTGGCACAGTCAGATTACGGAATTATTCTCTTTGGCATTAAGCTATCTTGGCAGCTGTAAGAAGGGTTGTTTCCAAATAATGAAGAATGACAATTGGTAATTATTTAAAACTAAGCTTGAAAATCAAAATCGGATACGTTAAACTTACAATCAGACAGCTGTGAATGACCCCCTGCCCCCCTGGTTGTCTCTCCCTCCCTCCCAGATACTGGAAGAAATCCAGTAACTTTTGTTACTCAGCATAAACAAAGTGTTAGGTTTCGTACCATATATAAAAATCAAGAGCGATCTAGTTAGATCTTTGACAGAGAAAGCAATTGATTGGTATATTCGGATTTGGTATATGTTGAACTTTATGATTGGCCAGTTGGACTGTGAAGCTCTCTCCTAGTCCCATTTATTCCTTTAATTCTATATATTCAGGAATAGTGCGCTATAAATAGTAAGTGGATTCCTGCAACATCTGCTTTCTGGCTGCCTCCCTGTTGCATAAACGTGATGTTTTCAGATGCCTCTTTATTCCTCACATGTTGCAGGGAGTGTGTGTTAGTGAACGGGCAAGCTGTGAAAGGGTCCTGCTGACCTCCCAAAATCCACAATTCAATGCTGTGCCACCCACCACCCAGTTAATAGGGCACATGGACAACCTGCTCCCAGACCCCTGCCAATGCTGCTGTTAGTTGGATGGGTCAGCCTCCAATTCCCACTCATGTGATGGCAAGATGTGGAAACCAGCTGCCTTTTATTTTCAAATTTTGATGTCCAATTCTGGACCAACCTTCAATTATTAGAAAGTATTGTTTACTTTACTTACCAGCTACTCAATTCTGACATTTGAGACTTCCACTTTTTAAAAAATTCCAATTCCAATTCATCTCCTGAAGGGGCTGACTCTTGCTAAGCTGCATTTTTAAATGCGCCAACAGCCCTTACCAAAGTGACCACGCTTCATGAATGAGCCAATACAGAGAGGGTGAAAATTGGATTTGGGCGGGGATGCAAAACAGGCAGAATTGCATTTGCCGACCATTATACAACATGCCTGATATTCAGTGCTATTGAAGTCAATGGGACTGAATATCGAGCGGAGCGTAGAACAGGCGGCCGATGAGATAACCCATGTTTTGCGTCCCCGCCCACGTGTAATTCCTGTTAACAGGCTAATCGACTGTAAGAGAGCACCATTGCTGAGCTGCACGTTGTCCTCGCCTGATTTCCATGTATGTGCACTTTCCATCAGAAACAGGAACCCCAGCTAATTTTACTTTCAATATGATGTGGTACTTTTAAACTTGTCATTAATTCTGAGAAGCAGAGAAATCCTGTTAGAAAATTGCCCAGCAGCACAGTTTACAAGCTCAAATACAGCCTTGTACTTCTGAAGATTCATTATGGGACATTTTGCAAGAAAGTAAAGAAATAAAATGAAACAATTAAAAAAGCACATTTGCTATCGTAGAAACAAAGAACGTGATGAGGGTTTTGATTTTCTTTTTGATGAATGTAGAATTCAACCAAAAGAGAATGGGAACTTCTGTCATTTTAATTACCATTCTGTCTATCTCTGTTGGCTTGCCTGAAGTGTGGATTTTGTATTTAAAAGTGAACCGGCCAATTTTGCTCATAATTAATGAGAATGACACAAAGGCTAGAGTGCAAAGCTATTTTACAAGACAATTGCACTCAGAATGTAGAACAGACAGGTAGATGTATAGGATAGAAAAACTAAACTTTCAGATGTTTAACTTTTTAGATAGATTCTCGTGTCTTTTTTCTCCTCAATTTTCTCCCCTTTTTCTCCTTTCCTCTGCTGAAGAGACTGGCCTAGAAATTCAGGAGCGTCCATTTTTGGGGTGCTCTGTGCCAGAATGGTGAGGTCAGAGGCGCCCCTGATATTGGGCCTCGGATCTCTTTGGTGCTTCAGCCCACCGGCGAAGAGTGGAGCAGCCCTCAGGTGAGTGGGTCGAGTCAGGATTGGTGGGGGGGGGGGGGGGGGTGCAACGAACGGAGGGCCGTGGGTATATAGAAACCCAAAACACCGACAGGGACTGAGGCCAATTGTGGACCTCCAGCTGAAATCAGCTATCTCAGCAAATATCAGGAATTCTCCAATTGGCTTCAGTCTCCCTGCATTGGGGTTGGGTAAATTGGCCAGTTTCACCTGCTGCACGTGAATGGATGTCAGGTCTAACAGGATCAAACTCAGCCGTGCTGCCTTCCACAGTTGAATAGCCTGCTGAGTGCCTAGGCTCGCACATCAAGGCGGCTCATTTGAATGAGGAACCAGCAAGGGCGGCTGGCAAAAGAGCAACGATCGACAAAGGGTTGGTGGGGTGGTGCAATTCCTTGGTTGGAAGAGAGGGGACCACAACTCATGCCATCAACCCTATCATCCCTCTTCAACGTCCGCCCATACCGTGGTCCTACCAGTGGTGACTGGTATCCATGGAGCCATACCCCAGCGTGAATCAATGCCTTTGGAATAGGAGGGAGAAAGTCCACGATCCTTTAAAATCGTTTTATTTTTCAACTCAGTTGAAGGCGCCGGGTTTCCACGGGGAAACCACCCTTCCCGCAGCCCTCTAAACTCTTGATTACTAGACTCCGGTGTGGCCAAACGTCATTTGCACTTTCCGTGCCCTGATATAAAAAAAAATTGATAGCAATCAGCTGGAGCGGCCGGAACAAAAGAATCGTATTAACTCCGCCAGAGTGGCCAAAGGAAAGTTTGTTCTGTACAGATTGTAGAGAAGATTTGCCCTGAAAGCAGTGCACAGCCAGTGTACGATACTCTAACCATATTTGTAGAATATTTAATATCTGGTGTGGACCACCTGTCCAGGGTCAAGAGCTGTGCACATCATACACCGACAAGGACCACAAGTTTTAAATACAGTAAATGGATAGCAAAAGGAACAACGACTTAAAGAGGAAGAGGGAAAAAAAACACAAAAATTCTCAAGTTTTGAGTGAAGAGATCAAAACAAGATGGAGAATTAATCTTTTTCTTGCCTTACGTTATTGTGTTTGTAAAGATAGTTTACCCTCCCCATAAAATTTTATAGACTTTTCCATGCATCTCCTTCAGAGAAAAATTTCACCCCCGATGCTCTTTTCCCTATTTTCCTACTTTGGATTTGACCAGCAATTATTTCTCCTCCTCCACCCCCACAGGGGATGGTGCTTTCTGTACAAACGCTGCTTCAAACCTTCAAAACAAGGTCATTCCTGAAATCAATTTTTAACGCCAGCTGCCTCTCAGCTTCATTTCTACAGTCTTAGAAATGATTTTTTTATTTTGTTGGATGGGACTCAGTGGCCTTTGTGATTCCGTGTTGGCCTTTCTCTGATTCGCATTCCGCATGTGAAGCCTGATTCTGCATCTTATCTGTCACGCATTCACTGCATGAATTGTCACCCATGAAACAAATGAAGATGAAGAACTGATCACCAAAAGAGTGACTGACCATTCAGCAAACAAAAAAGCTGTTGCTAAGAGACAATGGGCTTGATTTTCGGACCTCCGAGCCGGCGGGTTCGTGGTGGGTGGGGGGGAGCTCCGAAAATCGGGGATTCCCGGGGCGGGTCCGGAGCCCGGCTCCAACCCGTCCACATCCGGGTTCCCCAGTGACGCGCTTACATGCGCGCGCAGCCCCCCCATGCGGGACTCCCGCCGGCAATTAAAGCCGGCGGGATGCCACTTAACCTAATTAAGTAGATACTTCAGGTCGTTAGCAGACTTGATTGACGTGATATTTTAGGAGGGGTGGGATTTTCAACTCAACTGAGACTGTTTCCCGTACTGGGGGAAACACACCCAGTTGAAATGGACGTGTTGCAGCCACCAGCCTGTGGCAGTTGCAAAGGTCCATTTGACAGGTGGTGGGGGGGAAGACCCTCGCTCATTGCAGGAGGCCACTCTGTCACTTTGGATAAAGTTTGGCCTCCACCACCCTCCTCCTAACAATAAAATTCATAAACTTGGAACCTCAACCCCGGTGTGCAGACACATTTACCTACCTTGTGGACCCCCTCAAACATACATCTTCCAGATGGGGGCCGCCATAGCTGCAGTCATGACCTCCTCGGGGGACGAACAGCATCACCAGCCTCGCCGGCCACGCCATCTGACACGTGGAGCTCTACAACACAGTGCTGTGACACATCCACCTGCACAGCAGGAAGGAGGGCAACCGCAGAGAGAGATGCGTCGCAGAGGGCACTACCCTCGCCACAGGGTCTACAGACCGAGGCTCAGCTTCCTGGACCTCTCTGAGCAGCAGTGCATACGGAGGCTCAGAGTCACTCGACATGTAGTTGTGGACATCTGCAGCCTCCTTCATGCCGAGCTGCTCCAGGCTGGCTCGAGCACCATCTTCTTACCTGTCGCTGTCAAAGTCACCACTGCCCTCAACAACTTCTCCTCCACATCCTTCCAGGGTGCCACCGGGGACATCGCCGACGTCTCTCAGTCGCCTGCACAAAAGAGCCCTGCAAATACACCTACACCCACTCTGCAGTGACACAATGGGTGGCATCAGTTGTGGGTCTTCATGGTGATCCTCAGGAAAGGGCATTATTGCACAAACCAGACAAGATTTGCAAAGATGTGGCAGTAGTGGTGACAATATAATATGTAATATGAGTTGATCAGAAATCAAATATAAGTAAAAACTATGACAAACCCTCAAACACTCTTGTGCATCCCCTTCATGCTCACGACACATTTGCCTTATGCTTCCTACTGCACATACGTGATGCATGGCCTGTGGCTGCAGCACAGGTAGTGGCAGGTTGAGTGAGGCTGACTGTGAAAGAGATGCATGAGAGGGTGAGTATGAGATAGAGCCATGAGATTGTATGAGGATTGGGTTTGAGTGGTAGTGAGTAATGGCGAGGTGAGTAAGTGCAGGTAAGATGAGGATGAGCTTTGAGTGGGTGTGAGGAGTGATGTGATAGAGTAGTGTTGGCAGTGCAGAAAGAGATGTGGAGTGGGGGCGGTGATGTGGCTGACGGAGTGTAGGGAAATGAGTAAATGTACTCACTTCGGCTGACCTACTTAGGTCATTGAAGTGCCTCCTGCACTGTATGCAGGTGCGCGATATGTTGGTGGTGCAGGTGACCTCCTCTGCCACCCCGAGCCAGGCCTCCGTGGTGGCAGAGGCAGGCCGCTTCCTCCCGTCCGCCAGGGAGAAGATCTCTGTCCTCCCCCTCCTCCTCACCCCATCCAGTAAGACCTGGAGTGAGGCATCATTAAACCTGGGAGCAGCCTTTCCCCTGGGCTGCTCCATGCTGTAATTTTGCATATTTTCTGCAGCATCAGTCAGTGGAGGACTACCCCTTTAAATAGGGCTCCTCCAGCTGACAGCCTATGATGGGGGTGCGCAGTCCGCCCGCTGCGCAGCTTTCCAGTGCGAAACCTGGAAGCAGAGGTAAATACCTTCAATTAAGGTGCGATCGCGCGCGGAGCACCCCGATTTCACTGGGCGCGTTACCCACGCGCCCAGTGGACACCCTGCTGCCAACCCGCCTCCCTCCTAAAATTGAGCCCTATAAACCATTATGGGGTAGAAATTTGTCTTGGACGTTGGCGTAAAACGAGAGGTATCACATGGGCTGCCCGTTATATGTCCCACATGATATTCAGATCCACTAACTTCAATGGAGCTAAATATCGGGTGAGGCGCATGGGAGGTGGACAATGTAAAACCACCCAGTGATTCATTTGTTAGCCAGACAGAGGTCTGTTCATGATTGTGTAGCACTTGTGAAAACAATAATAAATTATTTATCTCCTACAGTTTAACATTTATTGATTTTTGTTTTGTGATTGATGTCAGAGCTGGAAAGTGAAACACTTTTCTGCATCAGCACTCCAAGGTCGACTATAGCACGGGGCAAGAGGCAGAGTTAAATTCCCTCTACTCTGCCCCAACAACGTTCTTTAGGCCACAGCCTCACCACAGCATCTCCTACTGCATCAATGCAACATTTCCACTTCCCACGCCAGCCATCCCTGTGGCCTTTGAGAGAAGCGAGCAATTTTGTGCCAATATGTGGCAATTCTAGCAGTTTCGAGCTTTCGATTCATGCTTATGCGAAACTGGATCGGGACTGCCCAGATTAATTTCCTTAAAGCCACCAGAGAGTGGAAACTTTCATACTGATCAGTCTGGTGCTGGAGCAGTAATCATTTCACAGAGAAAATATTTGATCACACTGCACCACCTAGACTCATAATAAATATTATATTGCTATTAATATATATTCTGGGGAATAATTTTTTTCCCTAATTAACTCTGAGAAGTAACTGGACTACATTCCACAATACTTATAATCTGCAAGCTCCTTTTTTTGTTACATCACTGTGACATCAAAGAAATGAGCAGCTGTCAAGATATTGAAGGAACTTGAGCTGGAACAAAGAGTAAACATACATTTTAGATTCCACAAAATGTGTCAACCCTAGCCCATCTCTCTATTGATAATATATTAAAAGTCATGCACTTTCTTTAACTGCCACACTTACTTCCTATAACAGCTTTCCGGTCATGCCTATTTGTCACACTATTTCCATCATGTTTTTTGTTAAACTAATGTATTTCTTTCAATTTTATTTATTGCTGATTGACTCCTCCATATTTGGTTTCCAAGGTAGAAGGCAGTTGGTTTCTGGCTTCTTGTGACCTCAGACTTTGCCTAAGGTCCTTGAGCTTCTAATTGACTTCAGGAAAGCATTTTCTACTGTTCGACCTTGTGATCTTAAAGGAATACCTAAGCAGCAGAATAATACATTGTTCATTACATCTAGTGTTCATTACATATAGTGTTGCTGTCCTTGTAAATCATGTATCATCTGGGTTACTGTCAGCAATGCTATGGGCGGCCCATTAGTATATTATCAATAATATTAGATAGCTGTCAGTGAATTTAAGACAAGAATGGAATCTCAGAATTGAGATAAACAAAAGTTGCTAGAGGTTTGGTGTCATGTTTTATGGTGTTATCTGAACCTAATATTTAGATTACTGTCAGTAACTCATCAATGCCCATCAGATATTTTGAGTACATTGTGTTGTTTTTCTCAGTTCTCATGTTGAGAATTGTTTTCCCATTTTAAACAAATGTTTATTGATTGTTTCTCAGTCATTTCCTTTCAGGAATGCCACATGGCCATGTCATTTGAAAGACCCATTGTTGTCACACATAACGTCACACAAGGCAGCATTCTCTGTTCATATGGTATTATTGTTGCTAACACTCATCAACAGAGAGAGAGAGCGAGCGAGAGCGATCACATCGTGTATAATCAAGCAGGTGTTAACAATGCAGAATAAGTATAGAGTTCAATACTGACTGAGTTTGTCAAATAGACAACAGCAACTTTAAAAAAAATTAAAAGAAACTTGATACCAATACCATAGCACTTTTATAAATCTTAATTACTCAGAGGCTGCACTACGAAAATGTATTGTTGTTCAGATTTCACAGGGTTAAGGCTGCCTTTTTGTTTGACAGCGTTGTTAGCTTTTGTTTCAGGCTATAATTGCCAATAGTTAAATCCCAGCCACATTCAATGGTATAACGTTAGAATAACTGGACAATGATGTTCCTCAGAAGCTTAAGTTTTAAATCAAATGATGGTGGAAATTACTGTGTGCAATCTTAAAATAAATAGATTAGAGCCCCTGTTAGATTAGAGAAGAAAGAAATTTGAGATGAGTGCAATAAGCATTTGTACAATAACATCTGACTGTAATATTACCTTTGTTTTTTTTTAACAACCTTCAGGCTAATACAAAATAGAACCAGTGCTTCTCACAGTGATGAGACATGGCTTGCAATGATTAGACACAACAGCAAGATGAAAATTAACAAGATGTTTATTTAGTGGTAGCTAACATAATCCCGACAGAAAAATCAGCAAACTGATTTGTTATATAAAAGCTTAGGAATACTGTTGCTCTCTCTCATTTTACTAAAAATATGAGACAATATTTTCAGCTTGCAGCTAAATCCAGTTTGTGACAGCACTAATTCATTTTTAAGCTCAGTGTAGGGCCTGTATTCTTGAGTGTAATGACAACTCTTGATTGCCTACTAGTATTAGTGTCAGGGAACTAGCCTTTGCACTATGTAGAAGCTGGGGGTAGAGGGGATGGGGGCTTATAATGGTTCATGTTCCCCTTTGCTCAACTATAGGGATGAGCAGGATGGCTGTAAAACTGCTGAGTGTTGCTGTTGTACAATACAAAAAACAGACACAAACAATAGTGTAATAAAAACTGTGAACCCCAATCATCCCAGAGGCAGCCTTTTTCTCTTCTCCATTTTGAATGAAAAATACAGATGTTCTGGCACTCTACACCCAATGCCCAAATTTCTATTAATGCCAAATCCAATGTGGTTGGCAGAGGAGAGTATGTGGCTGCCATTTTTTTTTTCAAAGTACAATTTTTTAACCCTGTTTTCAATCATTGGCATGAAGCTCAGTGCTACTACCGCACTAGATCATCATTCAACTCACAACTTTCTTAAAAGTTAATAGCAGGATAACAACATGAAGACATGATATGAAATGTATTGACCTCAGACCTGAAGTTCACTATTAACTGTTCTTCAGTCATGGGCCAGTTGCTACAAATTTCATCAAGCCTTCATGGGTTCGTTTGTCTAAATTGCCAACTCATCGACTGGTACACTGACACAATATGAGCTTCACCACTCCTCTCACTGTCCCAATTTACTCAAGACATCAAGACTTTGCAGGTGAATTTTGATATTATTCCACTGTTCCAGCTTTGAAGCAGCATTCCCAACTTTTAAAATGTCCACCAAGCCTAGCACTGGTGGTCCTGGGACTTTTTTTTGGAGCTACAGAAGTTTGGGAATAACACAGGGATAAAATGCTTAATTTTTTTTAACACTTCTCAATCACAGGGGTTTATTACTTATTCTATTTTGACATTCTATAGTTTAAGGCTGAAACAATGCATCAAAATATGTTCATCCATGTGACTGAGAAGTGTGAGTGGGGGAGAGAAAACAACTTTAGCAAATACCAAACCCAAACTCCCTTAATTTGTATTTACATTTGTGGAAACCATAACAATGCAATAAATTCATTACAAGCACACACACTATAGAACTAAAAAAACAAAGAGATCCGGTTATTTGAATATTCATGATACTACACATAGTACAATGCAATATCCCTGATTTCTGAACATTTGCCCCTGATTATTAAAGCCTATGACCCCATATTCCAAGCTTGCAATTGGCACCACACAGGTTCAAATCACATACTACTTTTGCCCAGATTTCAGCTCTAAACCTGATGAGTGTCTTTGTGGTGGGTCAACTCTTGGGAATTGTCACGATTAATAAGAGACCAATGAGTAAAACATTGTATCCAGACATCCCAGACCACTCACACTAGATGCTCCCATTACGTACTCCCACCTAATTAATATGAATATCCTGTTGCATTCTCAGCCCCTAAATTTAGGTGCTTTGATTACATTTGTACACTTGTAATCATTATTTAATGTGCAGCAACTAACAGATCTGTGGGAATGATCTTGAATGGTTTTGAATGTATTTGCCATTGTTCTCCAGAAGCGATGATTTGGGATTAGTATCAGAATTAGTTGAGTAGTAATCAATTAGTGCAGCTAGTAGACGGTTGTGCTCATCATGATATTACGCCACTTCGCCCTATACATTTGCTACAGACTAACTGGGTGAAATTCCTAAAAAAAACAATAGCAAGATGTTCATCTTACAGGCAACTTTATTTTCTCTTCAATCTCCATGTGCATAATAGTGTGACAAAGAACCTGGAGCATGAGGTACAGCTGCCGACCATGTAATAGATTTCACTGAAGTTGTTGGGAAGCTGTTCTGTTGTGAAAGGGTTTTCTCATCTAAAAGCAAATAGCTTAGAAGCAATTTATTCCTATGGATCAGTATCTGGATCAATTAGCCTTTGATGCATTGCTGACTAGTTATTGTATTTGGCCATGATCCCATTGCCAGTGTGAGAAAGTTGCCTCAAGAATTTACCTGGTTATGCACAATGGTGGCAAATGTGCAATGTTCTAGATTTCGATTGGCTGGGAATACAGCCTTTGATCCTGCATTTCAGCAAGTCCAAGGTCTATTTTTCAGGAAGTTACCTCTCATCTCCCAAAAGGACAAAGCTGCTGATTTCTGGTTTTCATGGAAAAGTAGACAGAAGCACTGCACTTGATCCCTAAAAGGTGTCTGCAGTGGCTAGCATTTCTCACCTCTGAGTCAGAAGGTTGTGGGTTCAAGTCCCACTCCAGAGATGCAAACACAAAATATAGGCCGACATTCCAGTGCAGGACTGAGGGAGTGCTTCACTGTCGGAGGTGCCGTCTTTTGGATGAGACATTAAACCGAGGCCCTGTCTGCCCTTTCAGGTGGACGTAAAAGATCCCATGACACTATTTTGGAGAAGAGCAGGGGAGTTCTCCCCGGTGTCCTGGCCAATAATTATCTCTCAACCAATATCACTAAAAAGCAGATTAGCTGGTCATTATCACATTGTTGCTTGTGGGATCTTGCTGTGCGCAAATTGGCTGCCGCACTTCCTACGTTATAACAGAGACTACATTTAAAAAATACTTCATTGGCTGTAAAGCTTGGGGTGTCCTGAGGTTGTGAAAGGCACTATTAAATACAAGTCTTTCTTTCTTAAATTTTAATATGATTTTTATTACATGGCAAAATCCCATGTAATAAAAATGGGAATTTGACTCATTCCATAGCAAATTAATGGTCCAATTATAAATGTACGGAATGTGATTCCAAAACATCAATTAAAATCCCAGGATCCGATGGAATAAAAATGGAATTTGACATATTCAGTCACCATAAATCAGTGGCCCTGAATATCTGGGACTTGGGAAGCTGAGAAAAAAAGGGATTTTTAATTAAAAGAAAGGGTTTGAATGGTGTGTATTAGAAATAAAGATGTGATATTTATGAAGAGGAGGAGAAGAGGGCCCAAAATGGGGACAAGACCAGCAGAAATCAAGGGGTAAATTTGTGACTTCGCTGCATGAGTAGTAATCTGACAGAGTGGATTGCCCACTCATTATAGAACCCGCCTGGCTTACATTCCATTGGGCTACCAGATTACTGTCCATGCAGTGAAGATAAAAAGTTACCCCCAAGTGTTTAAGATGTTTTAATTATATTTAAAATTGTACTTTAAGTATACTTTAGTGGTATTGGGATAGTACTGTTGTAATAAAATTATTCCTGACATTTGAATAGCTTTATTACTGTAATATTAATGTTCATTCCAGCAACATGGTGAGTGAGCTGAAAACCTAAAAAGAAATGGCTGGACCAGCTAGCCTGGCATTTTGTTGGATCTGTTTGCAGCTTAAAAGCTAATAAGAAGAGGAACAAGAATGACCAGAAAACATTTCTCATATAAGCAAATCCATTTTGGTAAATTGAATTTGATCTAGTGAGGAACTGACTGCTTTGTTGTGGTTCAATTAAACAAGCGAGACTCACGTAATAAGCTAAGGATATGAATAATAAAACAATCTAAATGAACTTATTATGAATACATTAATTGGGTAACAATCTGTAGGCGCATTAGGCAAACCTGACAGAGTGTAACATAATAGAATATTGTGGTATTGTGCATTGGTCTGTGCAATAGTTGGCACAGTTTATTTCTTCATGCAATCTTGAGATACTAGTGATTTTCCTGTGGCCTTAGTCACAGTTAGTCAGAGGAAATGGTATTTCTTTTTGCTCTGTTTGTCACAATAGACCGAGAGAAACTTCATTGCCATCTCTAGAGCAAGTAAAAATAATAGCCATTCCTGAAATACTGTTTTTTAGAGGCTGCAGTGCCTCTGGGAAGAACAACAGGCTTTACTGTTACAGCAGTACTCTTGGATTTCAATGGATTGAGGGCAAGATCGTGTTACCAACTCAATGACTTTAATATATAAGGAGTAAATTGGCCATGATTTGCTCAAGGTCAGTTGATGAATGTAAGTTTTTTTTATATAAAAGATGGTGATGGAGTTTGGAGAGAGAATTCGAAAGCTCGCACAGAGCCACCAAGTGTCCAGAGCCTGCAACTACATTGTGACAGTTGGCATAGCAAAAATGACATAGCAACTTACTATGTTAAATGTTGGCAGGAAAGTACGACAATAGGAAGTAAGATTTGGACAGGAAGTGTCTGCCCTATGCAAGATTTTTAATAACACGTAGATATATCTGTTTATTTGCTAGCAAAGAAACCATGCACTCACTCCCCCATTGTTCAATTTAATATTTTCAGTTGATTGCATGCCTGCTAATATCTTACAAAAGGATGTACAAGATAAGTTCAGTCTAGTGGACAACACTGTAAGGCACAACCAAAACACAAAGCTATTTTTTCAGATCCGGAGGCACTCTGCATCTCCAATATTTTGGATGTGTTTGAGGCAGAGAAAAGGAATAAAGTAAAAATAGAAAGAGATAAAGATGAAGAGATAGTAAGCATATAGAAAAAACACTATTAAGATAATTAGGGCAGCCTATCTCTTTCTCGGTATCCAACATTTATTGTTTTTATTGCTTTTGACTCTGTGTTAGCGAGATAAACTGGACAATCAGCAGTAAATTGGAGATCAGTCTGCTGGGAGTGCATGTCAGAAATTCAGGCGTGTGCTCCTCTAACATTTCTGTCCATTCCTTTTATTGAGTACCTGATATGTGTTCCTGGTTGTGAAGCTCCTTGCTGGGACTGTGAATTTCTAAAACAATCCCTTATGTGACAATCACTTGTATAATTCAAGGGCAAAGGGTCATCTCATTCCAATTAATATTTGTAGATTGATGGTACTTCGTTCCCTCCCCCCTTCCATTCCATACACTGTCATTGAGGTAGTCTCTGCTAATCCTCCTCAATAACCTCCTCCTAATTAGTCCACCAAAGTATCTAACTTTCCGACACTCCCTCCTTGCTTGTTGGCAAACTCAAAGGCAAGGGGGTAGAAATCTGTCTGGGACAGTAGCCCAAAAGAGGCGTTATCCATCTATTACCCATTATACGCCCCACTCAATATTCAGTCCCTTTGACTTCAGTGGATCTTCAACCGTATGTTCGTATGTTCGTATGTAATGGATCTGATTATTGAGCAGGGCGGTCCGCGCGATAACGCCTGTTTTGCATCACGGCCCATGACCAATTTCTGACCACCTCATCTTTTGTCAACTCGGATTGACACCTGGTAAGATCAGGAGCTTGTCATGGGGGAATCTCGGGTATGGCCTCGTTTCTCACCACTCTGTGAAGAGGGGAAGAAATCAAAGATTGTTAAATTCACACGCAATCTTTTTCAGCGTTGCTATCTCCCAAAGCGAGGGAGCAATCATGAGTAAATTTAATCATCCTCCAAGATAATGATATCCACCTGTGGCAAAAAGAAGTATGAGTTGGCTGAGTTTTTTAGTTTATAGTCACTGAGGGCACCTCAAAGCAATCTTTATTCTAAAGCTCACTGGATTCATATTTGCTGTTCCCTATTAATCTGTAATATAAATAGAAAAATGGTTATTACCAGGAATTTCTTGCTTTGAAACATGAAATCACTCCGACAGCACCTCCCTCCCCTGTGATATCTACCGTAGAGAAAGACAAAAGCAGCAATGTCATGGGAACACCACCACCTCCAACTTCCCTTCCAAGTCACGCAGCAACCTGACTTGGACATAAACCGTCATTCCTTCATCGTCATTAAATTCCCTGCCTCACACCATCAGTACAAGGATTACAGCAGTTCAAGGACAAGACCCACCACCACCACCTTCTCAAGGCATCTAGGGATGGACAATAAATGCAGTCTTGCCACTGTCGCCACATCCTGAGAATCAATACAAAAGCAGGGATTATAATGAACTCAGCCTTCTGTTTGGCTCCGTGCAAGCAGTATTTAAGATGAATGGATGCAGAACTTTAGGATGTTAGCAAAGTACCATCCACAGGATGCACTGCAGCAACTCGCCAAGGCTTCTTCGACAGCACCTCCCAAACCCGCGACCTCTTCCACCTAGAAGGACAAGAGCAGCAGGTACATGGGAACAACACCACCTGCACGTTCCCCTCCAAGTCACACACCATCCCGACTTGGAAATATATCGCCGTTCCTTCAACGTCGCTGGGTCAAAATCCTGGAACTCCCTTCCAAACAGCACTGTGGGAGAACCTTCACCACACGGACTGCAGCAGTTCAAGAAGGCGGCTCACCACCACCTTCTCAAGGGCAATTAGGGATGGGCAATAAATGCCGGCCTCGCCAGCGACGCCCACATCCCATGAAATTCATTCTAGCGTTCAGAGCAGGGGACGGAATAATATTTAAACCCATAGCTTCAAATTCTGAGTGCATTAAACATTTATACTTCATGTAATAGTTAGATACATTTTTCAGTATTTCTTCTTATAATGTGTGGCTGTATATTACTGTACCATTGAATTTTGAATGACATTGCATTCATACTGGAACTTCACACTCCCTTGCTTCGAATGCAGTTGATGCTTGTCAGTTCTTCTGCCGAGTACTGTTCTCATTATGCTGCGTGATGTGAATGCTGGGGGAAAGGAACATTTGATTCATTTTGCCACCCACAGTCAGGATCGTGCACTGCCAGGTCAAGTGTGACCACAGCCACATATGGAATAAAGCTCCTTCTACCCAAGCTGCCTTAATCCCAACCTTAAAAGGCTTCATCCTAATGCAACAGTGGGACATTTTAATTTTCCAGATTAGCCAACCCTCAGGTCTGAATTCTTCACACATTGCAAGGGAGTTTATGAAGATTTCTTCCGTTTAGTGCTTTTGGCAAAATCAGAAATGTTTCTTTTGGAAAATGAAATTAGAAATACCAAAACAGAAGAAATCTTACTAGAGGTACAATGTTGCTACAAACAGAAACCAGAGCAATTCCTCCACTGTGGTTTCCCTGGATAGGACTGAGTAAATGCAAATGAGTGGCGTTTTGTGCTGTAGATTGGTGCCTGCCGGACATTGGGATCTGAGAATCATAACTTGAAGGATTTATTTTATTCCTCCAAACACTGACAATTGATTATTTCGAGGATATTCACTCAAATTGCTCTCTTCTTGGTCAAATAGCATCAGTTGCCCCATCAGCCTTGAGTATCGCCAGTGCAAAGGCTGGAACTTGTCACCAATCATATCAATGTTCTATTCCATGTAACGTGTCACTGGAAAATAGTGCAGGGCAATATGGCAAATGGTAATCAGTCTACAAAATAAATGATATCCCAGATTAACCTCAGGTCAATTTCTCTCCAGCTCTTTTCAGCCTTGGTGACCTACAGTTAGGTTTCTCAATAAAAAGCAAGATGTTGCTCAACTGAAGTGCTGATCTTGACCAGTTACAAGAATATTACAAGTAGTCCTGTAGCGTATGAAGCATTTACATTTTAACACAGAAAAGAAAAATCATGTTGTTCAGGCTGCAACAAGCCTTTAATAAGCTTTTATATAACAGATTCAGTCAGTTTACAATATGCTCATCCAGTACTTTACTGTCTAACACATATGCACATGTCTGGTGGCAAGGGGTGCTCATACTTGGTTTGTGCACAAGAATTAAAGCTGATTTCTGGTTTTGGCTCTGTGGTGAGGGGTGGGGGGAGCAAGGCATGTAGGTGAATAGATAGTTATGAGCATTCGGGGCCGTATCCCTATATGAAGCCTTGCATGTACGTGCTCACTATTGTCAGCATATTTCTGAATACAATGAAGCATTGATTCTTTATTGTAGACCCCCCACCCCCGGCCCAAGCTCTCTGAGATTACAGGGAAGGTCTGAGATTTGCTCACGAGTGTCCCATCTCCGTGATCTCCCAAGGCACCAACTCGCAGTAATGAATTTATTTTTAAAGCAGAATGTGATATGTACATAATGAACAATATAACATTTAACAGTACAGGGCTGTGAACAGAATGTTGCAGAGAGAGGGAAATGACAGATTGAGGTAAAAAAAAAATTATAACCCCCTCATTCAACCTATCTGGGGAACAATCCAGGGGCCCCAGAAAGCATAACAGGCCTCGCCATCTCTGCAGGTTTGAATGTACACCTGATGGCCTTATGGATTAAGGAATGAATTCCCCTTACAAAACACAGACTAGCACAACTGTCACTCCCAGCTGTAGATGATACATCACCCTGCTATGGTGGAGCACTGCCCTCCCCACAACAAACATGTGGGTGAAACATCTGTGGGACATATCCCAATCAGGAAGAGTGATGCATGGATTCTGCCTGGAACTCAGTAAATACCCGGCAATCTAGAAATCATTCCTGGAAACCAACACAACTCAGGTTCCTCCCACAAGACCCCAGACCAGTAGGAAAGTCAGCAGGGCCATGTAAGCTAGCAAGTGCTCCACAATGGGGAAGGCCTACCATCATACTTTCAGTGCCCTCTCATGGGCCATTGTTTAATCATCCCAACTCCCAAACAGCACACTGTTCCCAATGTGTACACAGCAAAACCTAGCTACCCAATTACGTTGATGTATATATTTGTAAGTACCCTTTATCAAGCAATACTTCATAAGTGACTTCATAAAATAAAATATATGTTTACCCTTTTTTTCTTAGAAAAACACTGGACACTATTATAATTGTGATAGAATCAAATATAGCAAAGAGTCAGAATAACTGTATATCAAAAAGAGACTGAGTTATATAATGTACAGTGCAATATAGCAGAGAATAAGTGTAATACTGATATCCACTGTATAATCTAACTGCACAATGCAATAGTATTGAATTATTTATTATAATACCAATATATCTCTATAATATTTTTGCAGTAGTTTGTAATCCCTTTTTAAATATACACTAAAATTTGATTATCTGTCACATTGCTCACAGTAAGTCATGTGTTATTCTAATTTAACAACGTACTGTATCATCTGCTGCTAAGATAGAGCTTTGTAAAAAGGCTGACAAAGATTGACTACTTGAGATGAATTGCCATTTGGTGAAGGGAGTTTGCAGATTGCCAGATGCTTCTAAATTTCTGTCAGTCCAGGTCAGTCCACAAACTTCCTTCATGAACAGGAAACAACCTGTAATTGACCAATTGACCTCAGCATGAACTGGCTGCCTTTTTATTCCTAAATAGTTTCAACATTTTGAATTGTGACGGACTCAAAATATTTCATATTTCAGAGACATATGTAAAGTTTGGAAAAATGGGGACAGAAGGAAATGGGTATAAGTATGAAATGACAAAATTTATGTGGTAGGAAAGGAAGACTTGCTGAAAATGTGAGGTTAACTCTCCGATGCTGTCTTTTAAAAGCTGGAAGCTATATTATTCTGTATTGCAAATTGTCTCATGGCCAATGAGCCTGAAAGTTTATTAGAGTTCAGTTATAGTACAAAATTTTGTTGTAAATACAACAAAATGAAGTCAACAGTCAAATTATAGACTTGAAGGACGATAAAAAGATGATGTAACGTCATGTGACTACTGAGGTATTCAAAGAGAAAAAACATGAATGCAGGGCTAAAATGGCAGCATAATAGAGCTTTAGACTACATGAAGTCTGACTGACAAATTTTGTATTATAAAGTATGGATGTAAAAATCTGCAAAATAGGCTTTCAAAAAATGGATTGTGGCAACTCAGCCTTTTAAAACGATGAAGTGGAGGAGGCCCAGGTCCCGATCCCCTCCCCTTCTTGTTTGTACAGTAACACAGAAAGCATATACATAGGCAACACAATAGTTAAAATGTTACAAAGCCATTTTATGTGTCTGTCCCTGAGCTGAGCTGCCAAGTAGATTTGCCGTTCTCTGTTTACATGTAATCGCTCCATTATCTTATCTTTCCGGTATATTCTCTGCGCCTATGGTGCTATTTCAAAAATCCTTCCATCAGTTGAACTCAGTAATCCCATACTCACGTTTGTTTATCACTTTGCACTAATCCTCCTGAACCTACATTTGGACAGAAGCAATCTGCAGAGGAGCAGTAGACACAAATCAACAGTTCATTAGGGCGTTTTCCGACTATTGCATCCCTTTTTATACTCATTTCCCTTTTCATCTTCATCGAACGTAAGAAAATACAACTGATGTTTGGTCTGAGACCCAGTGGTTTATTGAGATTTGTTTATTTAATTAGCTGGAATTAATGCTGATGATGTCACATGAATTGCGGTCATGTGGGGGTGGGGGTATATTTTCCGACTGACAGTGATCTCCTGTGAGCGCTTAATGCAGGCATTTAATAAAAGTACACAAAGGGATTTAGTACAAGCATGTTAAGCACTTGGATGGGGAAAAGCAAGATTTGGAAAATATACCCGATGAGTTCATGATCATCAACATTTTTAATTGGAAAATATTAATTTCGCTATTGTACCAATAAACCGTCGTACTAATATACAATGGTATAAATAAAATGGCTGCTTTGGGCTATAGGAAAATTTTATGGTGTTGGCAAACATGTATCCACTCGCCCAGTTCTGGAGCTGCATCTTCCCAGTGTTACTCAATGAGTTACATCCCACCCACCTCATCACAGATTTAAAAAGCTTGACACCACTCCTGACCATTTCCCAACCTCAGAAGACACTCTCCACGCTTGGGGAGATACCTGTCACTGGATAGCCTTCGTCTCCATAGCAACTGGAGCCATCGAAGTACAGATGCAAGCAGGCTATTTAACCCAGACTCTGATCACAGAAATAGAGGACATAAGTATAAAATTAACAAGCCACAAGTGAGACTAGAGATAACATTATTTTTTTCCTCTACAGGACAATAGAGATTTGGAATAGCATTAACTGCTGCTGGGAGCCATTGTCAATTAAATCCTTCAAAGAAAGAATAGGATCAATAGTTGGCTAAGTACAAAATTGAAAACAATAAAATCCAGTATAGACATAAATGGTCAAATATACTGTTGGAAACATTGGTTCCTTGTCCTGCTGGGACAATGGAACTGTCAGCTATGGGTTACCATTAGCCAGGGGTCAATAATACATGTTATAATGTTAAATTGACATCCTTAGGACATCAGGAAGAAATTTCATAGAGTTTTAAACTCTTTGATGTTGTATCTTTGGCTGATCTTCTGTCAGGAGATTAGATAAGTAAGATGGAACCCATGATAGGGCAAATGGAAATAGTCTGGGGAAGGCTAATGGGTCGTTCCAGGTTTTATATTCTTTTGCTGCCTTCTATTGTTCAAGACAATTTCTGTGTTTTTGTAAACTTTAATTTATTCTTTAGATTTTTTTTATATCAGGAGAAGTTGCCAACTTCCTAGCTTTCCCCACCAATTCCATTTAATCAGATGTAAATTATTGCTTTTATAGAGAGAGCCATCAGCTTAGCCCATCCCACCCCTCCCCCATATCGGGTTAGAAATGACTGTTGCCACAAAATCTGTTAAAATAGCAGACAGAGGAATGGCCTTTGACCTTGTTAACTCTTACTCTGCCATTACCGACAATAGTAATTTCTAACCTTAGAACTTTTGTCTGACTCTCAAAAGCTCCTAGTTATTAATTAAATCAATCTCTGCTCTACATAGCATTTCAGTAAACACTCATCAAAGCCAATATTCCAGTTTATTTTCTTCATGCCCACAGCCTGTATGAGAAGCTACCCAGATAGCAGGATTGATCCCCACAATTTTACCTCGCGTTAGCTTGGCTCAGTGGTAGCTCTCTTGCCTCTGAGTCAGAAAGTTGTGGATTCAAAGCCCCATTATATAGGCACATCATCTAGTGTGGTACTGAGGGAATGCTGCAGAGTTGGATGCGATGTAAAACTGAGGCCCCATCTGACTGTTCAGGTGGGTGTAAAAAATCCAATGGCACTTTTTCGAAAAAGATCATGGACTTCTCCTGGCCAATATTCATTCCTCAACCAACACCAGTTCATTAGCTGTGAAGTGCTTTGGAAGGTCCTGAGGAACTAAGAGGCACTATATAAAAGGAAATTCTACCCTTATCAGCCCTACCTTGGTACACTGCACCTTCTTGCCCAGCTTTGATACAATGTTCCATCTTACCATTCCTGCCTTGAGGGCCAGAAAGGTTGAATGTCAGTCAAGGCTAGGGTTTGATTATAAACCTTGGGGTGGGAGCCTGATATTTCACAACCACAGTTACTGATGTGCATTTGATTATAATCATGCTGAATGCCACATAATCAGAATAAGAAAATGTAGTGACACAGTAAATAGAATTCACCTTATAGCAAAATCTATGAATAACAAGCAGTCAGGCAGTTGAGACTTTGCAATATTGCCAATGGTGGATCAGAAATGCATTCTTAACATATTAAACCATAGCAAATATGGCACATTACACTGAATATGGCTGGCATGATTGGGGCAGAAGGTTGTATATAATTTATATATATTTAAGAATGATCTGAGCACTGATTATTATTCCTGCGTACTCCTTAAATGATTAGTAGAGGAACACAGAATTCCACTGGTTAAGAGAGCCTTGATACCCACCTAGAGTTCTCTAAAATCTGGCTTGAACCCAGTAATTAGAAGAGAGTGCATAGAATTACATAGAGTCTACAGCACAGAAACAGGCCATTCGGCCCAACTGGCCTATGCCAACGTTTATGCTCCACAATAGCCTCCTCCCACCTATCTTCATCTAACCCTACCAACATATCCTTCTATTCCTTTGTCCTCCATGTGTATATTCAGCATCCCCTTAAATGCATCTATGCTATTCACCTCATCTACTCCTTGTGGTAGCACGTTCCACATTCTTACTACTCTTTAGATAAAGAAGTTTCTCCTGAATTGCCTATTGGATTTATTAGTGATGATCTTATATTTATTACCTCTAGATTTGGACTCCCCCACAAGTGGAAACATCTTCTCTACCCTATCAAACCCTTTCTTAATTTGAAAGACCTCTATCAGGCCATCCCTCAGCCTTCTCTTTTCTAGAGAAAAGAGCCCCAGCCTGTTCAATCTTTCCTGATGGATTTAACCTCTCAGTTCTGGTATCATCCGAGTAAATCTTTTTTGCATCTTCTCCAGTGCCTCTATATCCTTTTTATAATATGGAGAGCAGAACTGTGCAAAGTACTCCAAGTGTGGTCTAACCAAGGTTCCATACAAGTTTAGCATAACATGTCTGCTTTTCAATTCTATCCGTCTAGAAATGAACCACAGTACTTTGTTGGTTTTTTTTATGGCCTTATTAACCTGTGTCGCTACTTTTAGTGATTGCATGTGTATACTCATTTTATAACTCTGTTTTTAATATATATATTGTATTCTAAGAATCACTGGTATCCATTTTCCAATATGCAATGAGATTGATACAAATATTTTTGGGAGAATTAATGAAATTTTCAATGACATAGTATAAAGGTTGCATTCCAGAAATTAGTAATTCTTCAAGCATTTTGGAAAGTGTTGGCAGAACTTCTTGATCTCACACAGAAGCCGATGGAAAGGACGTTCAGTTTACCGTGTAACAAAACTGTTTGGCAAAGCTTGACATTGTCTAGTATGAAAACTGCTGTCTCAATGAGAACCAAATTAAATCTGTCACCTTATGCAAAGAATCCTTGGCACCAATTGGTTTTTCATCAACTTAATTTATTGTGATCAGATATTAATAACACAAAGTGCTTCTGTGTTCATAATGTAACATAGTATTGTGGTTAACATTTAACATCTGCTTACATTCTGACTTTGTCATCTGATTGGCAAAGTGCACTGCTCGACATTGGAAATGGCCACTGTTCAGGGCTGTGGCATCCATAAGTAAAGGACCATATCATACAGACCAGAAGATCCTTGGTTCCTTTTCCATTGTCTGCTGCGTTAGCCGATCTCCACCATAGCAGCAGTTCGGACGCTACAATTGATTACCAGTGTTCCTGGGTTAGAAAGGGAAAACAGGACAACCAAGTCTCCTGATCCTGATCACTATACACTGCCCTTCCCCCGCCCCCCCCCCCCCCCACCCTGCTGCAAAGTGCATGTATGTGGACATTGGGTGAAGACGAGATCAGATTTGGCTGTGATGCTGTCGATAGTTGAATAGCCTGCTGAATCTCACTATTTTCAACTATGAAAAATAGCCACTTGGCCTTGGTACAAGAGGGCTAGTGTTGCTTGTGCAACCATAGCCCCAACAAGGGCCAGTGGCTTCAAGAGAGGGGAAGGAAGGAGAGATAATATTCTGGAAATTTCCATCCTTGTTTATTCTGGACCCGACTTAATCCTTTTGTTTAACTTGCGCAGAGACTGGAAGATTTAAAAAGCTTTAGATGAGATGCTGGATGGCGTTTGATTCTGCTAACTGAAAGCATTAGTCTGTGGTATTTCTGAATTACTGATTGTGAGCTTGTACCTTTGTGGACCATCTCATAAGTAGGACACCGACTTGTCTGGAAATTAAAAATGTAATTAACTGATTCCCGGAACTGCCTTGGGCCTTCAGTTTGAATCAGTGCAGTTCTTGTGATTCCATTGCAGATATCTTTCATTTCCGGTTTAGAAAAATCATATAAGGAGGGAGGTATAAATGTGTAGACCGTGAATATCAGCTTAAAGAGCAGATGAACTTGCTGGACTTAATGGATTTTTCTCATTGCTATCTTCTTTATTGTCAAGGGGATCTTTCATCTTCTTAAATAACCATATAATTAATTTCCCACAAAAGCACAACATCTGTCAAGAGTTTTATAATCGTGGTTGCTGCATTTCAGTGGCTTGAGTTGTTGATGTGCTTTTTGTTCTACCTGTGTTGGAAAGAGTTACATTATTAAACACTGGTATATTAATAAAAAATACAGAAATAGTAACGCTGAGGAACCCCCTTAGAATCTATTGCGAATAACCTGTTTCTCTCTAAGTCATAGCACCATATATTAGAAACAAAGGCTTCAGGCCTTTCATTTGTTTCTTAACTGTGCTTAGAGCATCAACACAAGGTCTTGACATTTTTATGAACTGTGGTTTCTGCCGTCTGTTGATGGTGACTTATCCCCATGTTTATAGGAACTGTTTGCATGTTTCATTAGGCTCTTGACAATTGACGAATTTCCTAACATGAAAGGCAAATGTCCCCTCCTGAAGAGCGTGTGTGACCAGTTAATAGGAGCTCTTCTCACCTTTTTTACTTCACTTTTGTTTTCAAAACTTTTTTGGTGAGGGTGTGTGTCACTTTAATTTTTTGTAAAAATAAGCTAATTGTTCTCCTTTCCTTTGTTTTGGGCTCGAGCCATGTAACAACTGCAATTGAGAAGTTCAGTCAGCAACATGCTCATAAGGTCTGCACAATGCACTCTCTTGGCCAACCAGCAGGAGGGCAGCTTGATGATGACTTGGCCTCTAATTATCCTCCCTCCTCTTCCCCGCCATCCTCCGTTGGGAAGTGCAAACTCAGCTGAGACTAGGAAATCTGCAGAATTTGGGAAGTAAGTGAGATCCATCCTGCAACCTTCGACTCTGAGATACTAGGCTGTTTTTTATTCGAAGTGAGTATTGACACCACCGTGTCAGCCAATGATTACAAGGCGAGGCAGGACTTATGGCAGCACTCACAGCAAACAGTCTATTTACTCAGCAACCAGAGTCTCTACAAACTACAGCAAACAGAACTCGTGACTGAAACTACAACAGAGCTTCCTGAGCAAAGCAGGATTTTTTCTCCAGCAAAATGCAGTGAGTGGAAGATAGTTGCATAATTATGTGCGTAAAATCAATCCCAGCAGTGCGGTCTCCAGACGTGATTGGCAGGGGGATTACCCAATCATCTCCATTCTGGCTGGGACTTGTGGTGTTACTATATGCAGCCTTTTTTTATTGACTTGGATGGATTTAAAACAGTGATTATGTTATTGTAACATTTCTTGCCGACTTTTTTTAGAAAAAGCCCTGAACTTTCTTAGCATCCATCGGGACAGGTAGGAAATTGCAGTAAAAGACCTGATTAATTGGTTATTTCATAGTGGATGTGCCACCTGCAGATGTACATCATTAAATAAATAAATTTAAAACAGAAATCGACAGTTTCCTAGAAGTAAAGGGAATTAGGGGTTACGGGGAGCGGGCAGGAAATTGGACATGAATTTAGATTTGAGGTTAGGATCAGATCAGCCATGATCTTATTGAATGGCGGAGCAGGCTCGAGGGGCCGATTGGCCTACTCCTGCTCCTATTTCTTCTGTTCTTATGTTCTTATGTACATGTCTGAGTTTGACTTAAGCATGGACCCACCATACATGATGACTGAAATACTAATTAACACCAATTTTCTCCCCACATCTCGACTCTTGCCCATTCTTAGTGTTTTACTGTGCACTGCCTTTTGAAATTTTTGGAATGCCTTCTGCATTTTCCAAAATTCATTTTTATTTTCGAATGGAATATTTTGAGCTATTGTAGCCCAGTGACTGTGATGCACAGCAGCTGTAGGGAGCTCTTTGGAAATTGATACTCCCTCTCTCCTTTTGTTTAACCAAGAGCTGCTCTCTAAGAGCTGGCTTCCATCTTCCTTTGATTTTGCATGCCATTTTCCTAGATTTACTGAAAACTAACGGGTGAAATCACACTATGATTTCAGCAAACAAAGGTGTTAATTCCTTTTTATGAAATTCCTCTGTCTACTATTGCAACAAAGGCATGAAATCAGGATAATGCTTTCAGTAAAATAGCAGACAAAGAACTTCCATACAAAAGTGTTCATGCTTTTTGCATGCTAAAATCACACAGCCACATTTCACCCCAAAAGCCAGACTTGTTGACAAGGATCAAGTGGATCATTTGCAATTAGTATGTTTAATGCTCACTATTGTATTGACTTTCTACTGGATGGCTTTACATTCAGGAATGGGGAGAGGAGCACTCTGAAATTCTCTTCCTCGACCCCTCCACCTACAGCTGCTCCCCCCCACCCCCATTCCCTGCTATCATCAAATGCCTCCTTAAGATCTACCATTTCAACCACGCATTTGGTCCCCTCCCCTCAAAGTACTGTAAGGTAATGAGGGCAATAGATAGTAGTGGTGGACAATAGCCTGTAGTTTAATCTGTAGCTTCAGATAAAATCCACAATTTATTCAGTCTTCACTATCGTGGCTTATGACATCGTCAAATCTTTCCGTTTCATGTGTAACAACTTGCCTACATTGAATCTCTTGTCAAAATTGGGTTTTAAAATGATGTGGTCTCCTCACCCCCCCCCCCCCCACCACCCCCGCAATGCACTGAATTCAAAATGGTTGCCTCCAAATCCCTCAGTGACCTTGCTCCACTTTGCCGCTACAACCGCCTTCAGCCCTATGACCCAGCTCACTCTCCACACTCTTCTGAGTCTGTTTTCCCTTCGTTAGTCATGGCCCTGCACTCTGAAATTATCTCCCTAAGCACCTTCGCTTTTCTGCTTCTTCCCCACCCAACCCCCAACCATCAAACGCCTTCTCAAGACCTACTTTTTCAACCTTGCATTTGGTCACCACCTCTCAATTCCTGCTTGATGTCAATTTTCCTTCTCTCTCGTGGAACATCTTGAGGCATTTTTCCACGTTAAAGTTGCTATATAAATGAAAGTTGTTGTAGCTACTGTGGCTAAAGATGCTGAGTTGTGTTTATTTTCTCTTTTATTGAAATGAACGGGTGGAGTTCGCCCCAATTCCATTGGCTCTTGATTTGACAGCAAGTCCAACCCATCCTTGTCACAATCACATCATTTTGAGGTGTGAATCAGGAGTGAAAAAGCACTTCTTATTTTTAATAGTCGAAATAGGACATGGGTGTCAGGAAAAAACAACACACAGACATGGTGCAATGGCACATCCGTTGTGTTCACATGGCAACAGGCTCTGAAGAACTTGGCTTGAGGGCCCTAGGTTTCCAGTAGAGCAAGACTTATGATTGTGTCCTGTTGCAAAGTGTGTGATTTTTGTTAGTAAAGCTTAACCCATGGTACTCAGAGCTGTAGGAGCTTAGTCAGACTTCAAAACCATACCACTGTATAAAATCCACTCATAATCGAGCAGCTCAAAGCACAAACTTATGATGGGAGTGAATCCAGGTCGTGCCATTCCCTGGCAAGGCATGGAGTCATAGAAATTTATGGCACAGAAGGAGGCCATTCGGCCCATCGTGTCTGTGCCGGCCGAAAAACAGCTATCCAGCCTAATTCCACATTCCAGCTCTTGGTCGGTAGCCTTGTAGCACTTCAGATGCATATCCAAGTACTTTTTAAATGCGATGAGGGTCTCTGCCTCTACCATCCTTTCGGACAGTGAGTTCCAGACCCCCACCGCCCTCTGGGTGAAAAAAATTCTCCTCAACTCCCCTCTAATCCTTCTACCAATTACGTTAAACCTATCCTGCTTATTGACCTCTCTGCTAAGGGAAATAGGTCCTTCCTACCCACTCTACCTCGGCCCCTCATAATTTTATACACCTCAATTAAATCTCCCCTCAGCCTCCTCTGTTCCAAAGAAAACAAGCCCAGCCTATCCCATCTGTTAGGATGGTGACACACTACCAGCACATTGGTTTGTCAATACACTGTTGCCAGACCTTCCAGGAAGTATTTCAATGGAGGTATTCCCCCTGCACAGTTCAAAGCCAGAGACCATCATGGAACATTCTAGCACATTCTCCTTCTGTCAAACTGACAAAGCAGCTCAGTGAGGTTAATTTTCATGCAGTCATTAGAACTGAGATTATTTTACAACCCACAAAACACGACAACCCAAATGTTTAGATTAATAAAGGGTTAACGGTGTGCGGTGGCATTAGATTTTTAAAATGCCACGGGCCCAGAATTAAGCGAAGAGGTCTGACCTAAAAATAATTGAGACCGCCCCAAGTGAACCTAAATCAGGTTAGGATTCTGAGTGTAGCACGTGAGGTGGAGATGCTTATCACAGACAGGAGTACCTGCAGAGGAGCCACAGTCTAGTGATTTAAACATTCAGGCAGAGGGAAACTATGATTTTTATTAAAATTGATCCATCACTGAATTAACAAGATGGACGACAGCAATTCTAAACTAGCTGTGAAGGCTGCAGCACACAAGAAATCAGAGCTGTCATTCTGGGGAAATGGAATAAATTGTTTACTCTTGATGGAAGTCAGAATACACTAGAAAATACGGTTGAACATGTCAGCTTTTTAAATTTGGATCGCCTGTAAACGGTAATTGTAATAACAGCAGTGTTTATAAAAAGGTTTCAAAATAGACTGGTGTCTGAATGGAAGGTAACAGTGCTTAAATAGGCTGTGTGTAAACCATCTTGCACAAATGTTATCTCCTTTGTAGTGACCTGAAGGAAGGATCTGTGTTGTCTTAAAAGCTTTTCTGTACCTTACTATCTAATGTCATGTTTATTCTGAGCCCTGGAGCTGTAATGCAGTCTCAGTAATTGAATCTGTGCCTGTGGAATGAGTGGACAGGCCCTTTTCAGGGCATATTTTCAGTTGGTTCATGCTGGGGTACAATTCCCTGAGCTACAGCCAACCCGTGGCTCAATTTTCTCCCCATCTTTTCTCCTGAATTTATCGTAATTCGGTGTTAATTGACAATCTCACTCTGAGAACCCACAGCTAATGTGGGAAACAGAAATGTGTGGTGCTGGTACAGTAGGGGCCATTCTTCTGAGGTCGGGGTTAGGGCACAATTTCAAAGGTATATTAGAGGGAGCTTTACTCTGCATCTAATCCCTGTTTTGTGATCTGGAAGCACTTGATGCTGACACTGGGGGACCAAAGTGGGAAAAAAAATTGACTTTTTGCTCCAACCTTTGGAATACGAAGTTCACTTCTCCTACCCACCACCCCCCCCCCCACAAAATAAAATTATAAAGGATTTTTTTTAATGGTCCATTTAGAATAATTTGAAAACAACAACAAAAATTAGTCCTTTTCAATCACCCATCTATTTTGAGATGTGTCTGGAAGCCAGAGGTGACCGATTTCTCCATCAGGGTTTAAGAAGCACAATTTCAAAGGGGGTGCAGGAACAGAGACCTGGGGTTCCACATACGCAGATCTTTGAAGGTGGCAGGACAATCGATAAGGCTGTTTAAGAAAAAAAAGCGTACAGGATCCTTAAGAACATAAGAACATAAGAAATAGGAGCAGGAGTAGGCCAATCGGCCCTTCGAGCCTGCTCCGCCATTTAATAAGATCATGGCTGATCCTTGGCTTTATAAACAAAGGCATAGAGTAAGGAAGTCATGGTAATCCTTTATAATTCACCGGTTAGGCCTCAGCTGAAGTGTTGTGTCCAAATCTGGGCACCACACTTTAGAAAGGATGTCAAGGCATTGGAGAGGGTGCAGAGGAGATTTACTAGAATGGTATCAGGGCTGAGGGACTTCAGTTATGTGGAGAGACCAGAGAAGCTGGGATTGTTCTTCTTTAGAGTAGAGAAGGTTAAGGGGAGATTTAATAGAGGTGTTCAAAATTATGAAGGGTTTTGATAGAGTAGATAGGGAGAAATTGTTTCCACTGTAAGAAGGGTCGATAACCAGAGATTTAAGATGATTGGCAAAAGAACCAGGGGGTGATGAAGAGAATTTTTTTTTAAACAGTGAGTTGTTATGATCTGGAATGCACTGCCTGAAAGGGTGTTGGAAGCAGGTTCGATAGTAATTTCCAAAAGGGAATTGGATGTATACTTGAAAAAGAAAAAATTGTAGGGCTATGGGGAGTGGGACTAATTGGATCGCCCTTTCAAAGAGCCAGCACAGGCACGATGGGCCAAATGGCCTCCTTCTGTGCTGTATGATTGTAAGTAGAATTATGGTACCGTTGGCTGTATTAAGAGTTTCACTGTTGTGAGTCTCTTTAAAATTTCAAGTCCATTTAATTATTGATTCTGCTTTTACATTGTGTTTCTTTCAGCAGCAAATAATAAGTATCATTTATTCAGCTGGAAACCAGCTGCATCCCCAGCGGAGTAACCACAGAACCTATTAGTTCCCAAATCTCTAAGTAAATTGTAGAAAGTATCCTCTTTCTTTAAATGATACACTTTCATCAATGAGATTCTAAATATGGGCACTTGAGTCAACCTCGTATTTCCTAACTGCACTCTGTGGTCAAAGGAGCCTGGCTTTAATTTTATTTTGTAGTACAAGGCACTGTTCTAGAATAAGATTAAGCCAACTTGTCAAAGCTGGTTAACAGTCAGGATCCATGTTGTCAAATGACACAGTCAATATCTAAGGACCAAATGGTTAAAATTGCTAATGAACTAATGAGTTTGCAATTCCTCTGTCTGTTATTTTAACAACCCATTTATTTAAAGTGAGTTGACACTTTTGCTTAATTAGTGGGCAAAGGAATTTCATACAAATGCATCACTATGCTTTTTTAATTATTAAAACTTATAAAGCAATACAGACAGGCTTACTTACAGCTCAAGAAACAAAGAAAGATTTGGATATATATAGCGCCTTTCACGACCTCCCAAAGTACTTTACAATCAATTAAGTACTTTTTGAAGTGTAGTCACTGTTGTAATGTAGAAAACGCAGCAGCCAATTTGCGCACAGCAAGCTCCTGCAAACAGCAATGTGCTAATGACCAGATAATCTGTTTTTTAGTGGTGTTGGTTGAGGGATGAATGTTGGCAAGGACGCCAGGGATAACTCCTCTGCTGCTCTTCGAAATAATGCCATGGGATCTTTTATGTCCACCTGAGAGGGCCTCGGTTTAAAGTTTCATCCGAAAGACAGCACCTCCGACAGTGCAGCACTCCCTCGGTACTACATTGGAGTATCAGCCTGGATTTTGTGTTTAAGTCTTTGGAGTGGGACTTGAACCCACAACCTTCTGACTCAGAGGCGTGAGTGCTACCAACTGAGCCATGAGTGTAATGCTCCTGGAGTTCCTAGGTGGTGCTGTACCACAATATTAGGACACAGGTTTTCACTCACAATTCTCCGCATGGTGAGTTCCCAATCTCAGCACTGCCATCTGTGGACGACTAATCCGAGTCCAGGGGTTGCCACTCAGGGAGGCAATTATTCTGGTGGATGATTGCAGAGTGGCATTGGTTGAGGCCTGAGGCCAACTCACCTATTTGTTGTTCTCAGAGTACAGTGCATGATTCAAGGAGACCAAGAAGAGATGAAACTGAAGGCAACATAAACTAACTGTACAAAAAAAATTCCTGACAGGCTACACCGTAAATGCACAAAAATAAGAAGTTTATTGCAATGTAATTTTATTCTGCTCTTTACTGTTAAGAATTTTAAATGTATCTTTTGGAATGAATTTTGTACTCATCGTTGTCTGATGTTAATGATGGGTATTGAGTGCTTTTTCATTTTAACACTTATTGGTTTCATTTCCTCCAGGAGCGCACAAGGGAATTTTACACAAATGCATTCACCAGAGGATTTTTAAACCTTAAGCATCAAGGCATCCCAGGATAACTATAGCTTGGGTTAGATCCAAACCAAAACTTATTCATCTTTGGGATTTAAGATGCTTGGTTGAGGCAATCTCCAAAAACTAATTTCCAGCTGGCATATTCACCTCCTCCCACTCTTCACCTTCATGGCCTCTGTTTGACCATTAATGTAGTACCAATTATTTGGCAGCTTTGTGTTGTTCACATGCATCCTTTGAAAACTTTTTTCTATCGGGTCACAGTCCCCCGTGGGTGCTAGAACTTTCATGTTTTCTGGGTCATTAACAAATACTAGATCCAGCAATGCCTCAAATTTAAAATTCTCATCCTTATGTTCAAATCCTTCCATGGTCTTGCCCCTCCCTATCTCTGTAACTTCCTCCAGCCCTACAACCCTCCGAGAACTCTGCGTTCCTCCAAATCTAGTCTTTTGTGCATCCCCAATTTCCTTCGCCCCACCATTGGCAGCTCTGCCTTCAGCTGTCTAGGCCCTAAGCTCTGGAATTCCCTCCCTAAACCTCTCCGCCTCTCTACCTCTCTTTCCTCCTTTGAGACATTCCTTAAAATCTACCTCTTTGACCAAGCTTTTGGTCACCTGTCCTAATATCTCCTTATGTGGCTGGGTCAAATTTTGTCTGACAATGCTCCTGTGAAGCTCCTTGGGATGTTTTACTATGTTAAAGGCGCTATATAAATGCAAGTTGTTGTTGTAATCAGAGTAGTTCATTTTGAAACAGGATCAACTTAATTTACCTCTCAGGTGTCACTGACATATAAACATAGAAACATCGAAAATAGGGGCAAGAGTAGGCCATTTGGCCCTTCGGGCCTGCTCCGCCATTCAAAATAATCATGGCTGATCGTCTAACTCAGTACCCTGTTCCCGCTTTTCCCCCATATCCCTTGATCCCTTTAGCATTATGAAATATATCTATCTCCTTCTTGACTACATCTAATGACTTGGCCTCCACTGCCTTCTGTGGTAGAGAATTCCACAGGTTGACCACCCTCTGAGTGAAGAAATGTCTCCTCATCGCGGTTCTAAATGGCATGCCCCGTATCCTGAGACTGTGACCCCTGGTTCTGGACTCCCCAGCCATCGGGAACATCCTCCCTGCATCTAGTCTGTCTAGTCCTGTTAGAATTTTATATGTCTCGATGAGATCACCTCTCATTCTTCTAAACTCTAGTGAATATAAGCCTAATCGACCCAATCTCTCTTCATACGCCAGTCCTGCCATCCCAGGAATCAGTCTGGTAAACCTTCGTTGCACTCCTTCCATGACAAGGACATCCTTCCTCAGATAAGGAGACCAAAACTGCACACAATACTTCAGATGTGGTCTCCTTATCTGAGGAAGGATGTCCTTGCCATGGAGGGCTGCACAATCTCCTTTTTTTGTGCACTCTTTCTTTTCTAAACATTCTACATCCCTGAACGTTATATGCAATTCCATCTTCAGAATTTAGCCATGTTTCTGACAATCCATAGCACATCATAGTTCCCTAATGCAACAACAGCCTCCAGTTCTGGCACCTTGTTTCTAATGCTTCTAGCATTCACATCTGTTCATCTTTTTATAGATTGGCCTCATCTCACATTCCCAGTGTCTACTTTTACCAAGTCTTCAGTTCATGTGAGTCTCTTAAGTTTTTGAGTCCATACCTGCTACCACCTTTTACCCTACGATGCATCTTATTTGAGATTCTGTTTCCTCCTTGCCCTTCTCCTCCCCCCAACCTGTCCAGTGCAAATGATTTTCTATTGCTGTCTGAATATTCCTCACAAGTCTCTTTGTCCCTACTCGGTTTAAGTATAGCCCGTCTCTCCTGTACCAATCAAAAGCAAAATACTGCGGATGCTGGAAATCTGAAATAGAAACAGAAAATGCTGGAAACACTCAGAGTTCTGATGAAAGGTCTTCGACCTGAAACGTTAACTCTGTTTCTTTCTCCACAGATGCTGCCTGACTTGCTGAGCTTCTCCAGCACTTTCTGTTTTTATCTCCTGTACCAATCCTGTTTATTCTGGAAGGATTCCCAGCTGTTTATGAAGGTAACATTGTTCGCACACCATGCTGCCAGCCTGGACTAAACGATTATGCCACTCCATCTCCCAACATCTTTTGATGTAAGTCTGCAACTGATAAAATGAAAAGAGAAAATACTGGTGACATCCACAGGTCCGTCAGCATCTGTAAAGATTGGTTAACGTTTTGAATTGAGATTTCTCTCATCTCTTTTCCCTCCCCTCCCCTGCCCCCTTTCCTCTCTCTTTGATAGATCTGCAGTGTATTTCAAACATTTCCTGTTATGCAAGAGTTTTCCTATATGGTTAAATTCACCTTCAAGTTTCTTCATGGTCAACTGAGGTACTTTATCCTAAAGAAAATCCCAAGGCACAACAGGGCTTTAAAATAAGATAGACTGAATAAATGACATGGGGAATAGTTTGTTGTAGAATTCTTTTGAAGTCCATCTTTTGACAAAACAGCCCAGTAATGAATGCATTGCAGAGTGACTAATCACAAGGTTGTTCTGACCTTAGTGAACAACGTTTAGCTGGATGGTTTAAACTGAGTTTTTATGAAATATTCTTTTTAAAGATATTACTTTGCAACCGTTGGACTTCGGCAATTTGAAATGGACTGATGGAACATAGAAATAGGAGTAGGCCATTCAGCCCCACAAGCCTGTTCCTCCATTCAATTAGATCATGGCTGATCTGTATCTTAACTCCATCTACCCGTTTTGGTTTCGTAATTCTTAATACCCTTGCTTAACAAAAATCTATCAATCTTAGTTTTGAATTTTTCAATTGACCCCCAGCCTCGACAGCTTTTTGAGGGAGAGGGTTCCAGATTTCCACTCCCCTTTGTGTGAAGAAGTGCTTTTTTGAATATCCCTAATTCTAAGGCTGGGCCCCCTTGTTCTGGACTCCCCCACCAGAGGAAATAGTTTCTCTCTTTCTACCCCATCAAATCCTTTAATCATCTTAAACACATCAATTAGATCATCCCTTAATCTTCTATACTCAAGGGAACACAAGGCAACCTGTCCTCAATTTAACCCTTTTAGCCCAGGTAACATTCTAGTTATCCAGATTCAGATGGAGAGAAGAAGTGATTTAAACAGTAACCTATAAAACATAGACAGCTAATTGGATCACAAATTAATCTGCATTACAAATTTAAAAATCTGGTTTCACCCCAGTTTCTTATGGGGTGGCCCCCATGATACTGGCTGTTATAATCACTAGCGCTTACAATCACAGACTGACTATAGGCAAGCTGTTCCCTTTTGACAGCAGAGGCTTGACGACAAGAAGGACTCAAAGACAGGAACAACTGGAAATAAGTTAAATGGAAAATAAAGTAGAAAAGCTCAAAAAGAGACTGATTTATACTGTTGATCTTTAATCTTACTTGGCTTTTTAGATGGTTCACATGAATAATTTGCTGATTGGAATAGTTCTTATGCAAAAGGTAGTTTGCACCCAGAATTCTATGTACCTTAAAACCTCATGGGGTCATGTACCTAAGTCCATTCAAATGAAATGTCATAAGTTTGGAAATCGGCATTTTGTAGCTCTTTCAGTGAAACTTTTTGCTGTTTTAGAATGAAAGTAATGGAGCGTTGTTTGTTTTTAAAGGACCACAATTCATTGTTGAAGAGGGCTGGGTGTTGTAATTGGTTAAAACACCTCTGGAATGGAATCGAGCCCAGATTGACATGCTGAACATTTCCTCTCTCCAATGTTTTCTTACATAATGGTTTATTCAGTGATTCTGCATTCCTAATGGGGAGCTTCAGTCGACGGGCGTGTGGTTCAGAGAATCGATGCTAGTGACGCAGCGTTATGTGTGCCCCACACTCCCGTACAGCGAAGCTCCCCGCTGGGAGTGGAAGACTGCTAAATTTAGCCTATAGTCTGAACTCAATTCCTAATCACCATAGCCCCGATTTTAGAATGGAGGCAGGATGGCAGCGGGGGGGGTGAATGGGCGCATGGGTAACCCGACTAATAAAATATGTACGTTTCGCACGCGATCGCAAGTGAATTGGTGCCACGTAATGTGGCTTCCGGGTTTGCTGTCCGAAAGCTGCGCAGTGGGTGGACTGCGCACCCGCATCACAGGCTGTCAGCTGGAGGAGCTCTATTTAAAGGGGCATTGCTCCAAAGGCTTTTGCTGGAGCAAAGACCCAGAAATCACATTGGAGCAGCACAGGGGCAAGGCTGCTCCAAGGTTCAGCGATGCCTCGCTGCAGCAGCTACTGAATGGGGTGAGGAGGAGGAGGGAAGTCTTTCACCCTGCGGACGGGAGAAAGTGGCCTGCCTCTGCCACCAAGAAGGTCTGGCTCGAGGTGGCAGACGAGGTCACCAGCAACAGCAACATCTCCTGCATCTGGATCCAGTGCAGGAAGCGCTTCAATGACCTAACCAGGTCGGCAAAAGTGAGTAACTTACTGATTCTCCTACATTCCGTGTTCCACATCACCGCACCCCACCCCCCCAACTCATTCTGCACTGCCAAGACGACTCTATCACATCACTCCTCACACCCACTTAAGGCTCAACCTCAACTTACCTGCACTTCCTCACCTCCCCATTAGTCACCCCACCACTACCACTCACCCCAATCCTCATCCAATGTCATGGCTCTGTCTCATACTCAACCTCTGATGCACCTCTTTCATGGTCAGCCTCACCCAAAGCAATGCATTCATCAGTTGGCCACTTCATCACTCACTCACACGTCTGTTCTTTGTCCCCTTCTGGGAGAAGAGAGTGCAAAATGCACACGAGAGGACGAGGACCGGAGTGGGGGGGTCACAACAAGTATGGTCCTCACAGACACGGTGCAGGAGGCGCTGGAGATCAGCCGCACCCTCAAGTACCTGTTCGCGGGGACGCCGAGACTGGCACCCCAAAAACATCTGGTGACATAACTTTAACTTTCATCACACACAATATGAATTGATGTTAACAATGCTTGCCATCTTCAACACCTCAGTATGCTCATCGCAACATGACACATCTGTGATGATACTTAATATTGCCTTCTGTTCTCTTACAGGCCCCTCAATGACTGCAGAGATGGCAGGGGGCAATTCCTCAGAGGACCTGCCGGCATCTGAGGCTGCACCGTCACACTGTAGCGCAGATACTCACACTTCAGTGGGTCCTAGTAGTGAGTTAGTTGGTTTGGCACCTGGTGAGTCAACACACACAAGTGAGCACGAGCAGACACTGGTGGCAGGGGCAGCTGTGGAGAGTCGGTGTCGGTAGGAGCACTCCTCTCCAGGCTCTGCTCAACTGGACGCAGATGCCAAACCCTGGGGGCCATCCTTTAAAAGGAAAATGATCGGGGGACAGCAGCACATTTGCAAGGTACTGGAATAGGTGCCCAGTGCACTCTCCACAATAGCGCAGGGGATAGAGGCATCCAACTCCTGCATGAGTGGAATGGTAGCGTAGGTACAGGAGGGAATCGCTGAGATACTGTCACAGGGATGTGAGCAAGTATCTGAGATAGTGTCACAGGTAAGTGCAGGAATGTCTGCGATGGAGAGAAGGCTAGCCTCCATTGAGCCTGGAAAGAGCAGCGCCAACACCAGCACCCCCCACCCTCCCTGCACAAAACAGTCCTGCAACTACACATACACCCACGTATTGCTGTATGGGTGCAATCGATTGCACCCTGCACCCGTGGGAAGCCACAGAGTGGAATCCCACTGTCCTCTCCGTCTGGCTGAGGTTATCCATGGGGAAGTTGACGTACTGCGAGGCTCTGCGAAACAAGCCATCGGTGACCTGCCTTATGCACTTGTGCGCAGACGACTGAGAGACCCCGGCGATGTCACCGGTGGCACCCTGGAATGATCCGGAGTCGAAGAAGTTGAGGGCAGTGGTGACTTTCACTGCGACAGGTAATGAGATGCCGCTCGGCCCAGCCGGGAGCAGCTCGGCGTGAAGGAGGCTGCAGACGTCTGCGACCACCTGGCGACTCACTCTGAGCCTCTGTATGCACTGCTCCTCAGAGAGGTCCAGGAAGCTGAGCCTTGGTCTGTAGACCCTGTGGCGAGGGTAGTGCCTGCTGCGACGGCGCTCTCTCTGTTGTTGCCCTCTGTGCTCTTGTGCAGGTGCCTGTGGCACAGCACTGTGTTGTGGAGCTGCAAGTGGCAGAAGTGCACGCCGTGCCTGACGAGGCTGGTGATGTTGCTCGTCCTCGGATGTAATGGTGAATGCAGCCATGGCGTCTCCATCCTAATGGTGTCAGTTTGTGGGGGGTCTGAAAAGTTGGTAAATAAGTGTGAACAGAAGAATTCTGAGTGGAAGCTAAGAATTTTCAGTGAAAACACAAAGATCTCCCAGCCAAAAATTTGTCTGAGAGAACTAAATGCCCTGCTGCAATAACTCACCTTTTATCCACCCCCCACCAATGTCCAACTGCTGGCTGAAACACGTCTCCTTGAACATGGAGTGTTTCCCACAACACAGGAAACATGCTGAGGATGTTTGAAAATCAGACCTCTGCCTCAATGTGCACAAAATTAAGTACTTCAAGTATCTCTTAAGTATCATCCTGCCAGCTTTAATTGCAGGTGGGATTTCCGCATTCTTGAGGCGCGCGCGCACCCAGACACGTCAGTGGGGAACCCGGAAGTCTACGGGTTGGAGCCGGGTTCTGAACCCGCTCGGGATCTCCCCGATTTTCGGAGCCTTCCCCTGCCCCCAACGCACCTGCTACTTCATTCTAAAATCGGGGCCCATGACTTTTTAGTTCTTGCTCTCTGGAATGGGAGTCTTTATGCACCTACCAGCTGCAAAATATTCCATCTTCCAGTACTAACAACCCTAACCTTGGCAAATAAACACAGTAGTGCAGTAGAGTGATAACAAGACAAAAACATGTAAAATCGCACGTCCCTGTTTAGTTTACAATAGCCATTAAATTATGCTGTGAGATATTAGCGTATAAACTTTTGTATGAAATTATTTTATTCACTATTTTAACAGCCAGATTAATCTGTTGTAAAGAAACTGGTTAATATCTCTATTACAATAGCAGATAAAGGAATTTTATAGGAACTTGTTACCCAATTTTACCAAGGAAATCTCTTTAAATATCTCTTCAGGATGTTAGACCATGAAAGGTTTAAGCATGCCAATCTTTACAGCACTCTTGGTACCACTAACACCTGTATCACTGAAACTCCGCAGTTTGTGATAATCAAGTTGTGGGGCCCAGTTGGTGCAAAGATCAGCCTAGCTCCTAGAAGAGGGGTGTCAGTGGTAGCACTCTCGCCTCTGAGTCAGAAAGTTGTGGGTTCAAGTCCCATTCTCATTGCTGTTTGTGGGAACTTGCTGTGTGCAAATTGACTTCTGCATTTCTTACATTATACCAGTGATGACAGTGGCTAAAAAGCGCTTTGGGACATCCTGAGGTCGTGAAAGGTGCTATATAAATGCAAGTTCTTTCTTATTGGTAGTATGGTCCAAGACCACTTGCTGTTCTATTCCAGCATCAATAGATTTATACAGGCTGAGCGGAACCTTCAAATATTGTAAATCTCCAGAGAAGTTACCTATAGTGTTTGAGAACACAATATTTACTCTATTGAGTCCCTTACCTCCTCGTGTCGCACCTCGACATCTATTTTGTACATTATTTTAATCCAATTTTTCCTCAAGTCTCCCTCCTTTCTTCCCCCTCCCGCTCCACCCGGCAATGACCATGCACCATTTCCCAATTGATAGAGCAGGCTATTGGACTATTCCTAGGCCTCCGGCAATACACCTCTTGAAGAGACCATTGGGAGGTGTGTGATAACAGTTGAGTTTTTTGGCCTTCAATTTTTCCTCTTCAATGGCCGCAACTGAGACTAGTGACTCGCACCAAATGGGCCAACCTGCGTCTGACCAGTCTGTGAAACAACAGGTCGGTGGAGGACTGTATGCCACGGAGCCACCCATAGACCTCCGACGGGCTTGAAAAGTGATGCAATCTCTTTCGTACACCACCTGCAAAAACTTCTCTCTTCCTTTAAAATGCTGAGTATTGTGAAGTGGAATCAGAGACCATGAGTTAGAGAGCATTGGAATCATTTCTCAATCATAGCATTCTCACAATTAAGTTCACAATTTTGATTTACCAATGTATTTTGCCGCACATAATTGAGGGTTTTAAAAGCCAGCATTACTACAGATTAAATCTTGATAAATCCTAGAGATCCTGGTGCTCTTTAGAGCTTAGAAAATCGTTTGCGAATGGCTTGTAGCAAAGCGAATTGCAAGGCTCAATATTGATTCCGTGTATAGACCGACATAAAGCAACGGTTCAGCAATTACCTATGCACAGGTATGTAGAAAGCAACAGCCATTGTCAGGACTAAGGAGTGAGCCAGCAGCTCTGTTCTAGTAAACCTAGTCCATCCGAAATGCAGCGTCTGATCTTACCACAACCATTGAAGGAGCACAGAGGCAAAGTACGTTTTAGAGAAAAAAATTAAATACCAAAGCTCCTGACCCCTCCCCCCACACTGTTATAAATCAAATGTAAATCTAAACAAATCTTATTCCGTGGCACCAAAAATGCTGTGCTTTGTCCTTTAATGTGATTTGACTGAAAGGTCATTAGCCATCTGCTTTCCTGGTGTAGTTGAGTAATGCTTTTAGCACCTGGAGCTTCACTCCTTTCGCCAACGTTTTCAAGACCTAAGGCATTTTCCTCCTGGCCTTGGCTTCTGACAACATCATTGTGGACAGGAAGCTCCTTTCACGAGCAACTTCCTGTTCTAGAAAAAGCCCAAGCATGAGAAGTATCAGTCAAAACACCTTCTGGAGAACACAGCTGGACATAAAAAAGGTTAGGGTGTAAAGTGCAGATCTTTCTGGTTTAAATGATAAGGGTAGTTGGAAAGAATATGTCCAAATATTTGCAAAGTATTCCCTTTCAACTCAAACCCTCTGGCATCTTCTCAGCACCAAGTGTAAAAATATTCTGCACAAACTATTAGTCGCTCCATGATATAAAACATGTACTTTTATTTTCCAAAAGGCCTCGGTCCCTCAGAGGAACCTACATGCTGGTGTAAGCACTCACCTTTGATCTTCAAATCACATCCAGTCGAAGGAGATGAGGCCTTGATATCTGTAAGGGAACCAGTTACTATGGTGGCCACCATCCTTCTGCCAATGGAGGAGTGGCACTTCTGCCAGCAGTAGCCCTTTCCACTATTTTTAGTGCCACCACCAGATTCCCCTTCCCATCTCGATTATGTCAACAATGCAACAAAAGGAAGAGATTGGCCAACAAAGGAGCAGTATGACTATACGCTTTGTTATGGACTTTTTTGGGGGGCACTAGTAGTTGTGGAGAAGAGGTTTGAAGCTAGTCTTGATTCTGCTGGTAACAAAATATTCAGATCCCTGAGTAACTGCAGCTATGATTACTGCCTGGAATTGCGGGCTAAAACTGCCTGATGCTTTATTGCTCTTTTGGCTAAATTTAAACATACAATATAACTAGCTCAGACAAATCACCAAGTTATTAATAATGAATCAGCTAATTGTCTTGCCAATAAATTGCTATGACAGTCTGTGAAGAAATGCAGTATTCATTATTACATTTGTAAAAAAAATAATATTTTTCTGCCTCTCTTAAAACTTTTTTTTTTAAAAACAGTTGGAATGCTTCAGATACGGTTCAGTTCAGATTGTCAATTCTGATCCAAAGGTAGAAACTGAAATGTTGCAGGTCTCGATTATAATAGAACATCTCTCCAGAAGAAAAATAACTGTGGAATAACAGTCAACATGTAGAGGGTCTGCTATTGCCTTGTAATGTCTAGAGAAATTAAAAGCCGATACCTCTTCATTTAAAATTGCATGATTCAATCACAGCCGCCTGCTCTTCATTGTGACATCGACTACCAGCAATACAAAAGCTGGCTGAAAGTAGAAGAAGACCACAGCTCCTTAACCCCGTTCCCCCGCCCCCCCCCCACCCACCCCAACAACTCCATACTGTGTAAACTAGCACAGATAAGAGGTGATGTATCTCATGCAGCTTATAGGGAGGTGGAATTGTTTTCAGGTGGTAGCTCAAAAAGGCGATAGCAAGTTGGCAAGAATTCCTTTCTTTTAAGAGGAAATTGGGCGGGGTGTAAAACGGGCTGCCAATTCACTATTGCCCATTTTTGCACCACCATCCAAGACCAATTTCACCCCCGTAATGTCCTCTCAGTCCCTTAATGCAGTTGACTTGTAGCACACCATAGGCCAGAAACTTCTATGGCCAATATTGGCAGACGGATACCTAACACATTCGTGTGAAACTCCTCTGTCTGATATTTTAATGGAGGTGTTAACTCAATTAACATAAGCGAGTTAAGGTCCACCTCAAAGGTTAATGGAGTCAGAAGGTAGGGTACTCAAGGCCCACTCTGGGACTTGAGCACCTAATCTAGGCTGACACTTCAGTGCAGTGCTGAGGGAGTGCTGCACTGTTGGAGATGCTGTCTTTCAGATAAAATGTGCGCCATCTGCATGCTCCAGTGGAAGTAAAAGATCCCATGGCATTCAAGGAACAGCAGAGGCCAATATTTCTCACTCCACAAACACCACCAAAAGCAGATTAACCGGTTATTCATTCATTTGCATACATAACAACTGTTACTGCACTTTAAAAGTTATCCACTGATTGTAAAGCTCTCTGGTACACCCTGAGGATGTGCTATGGCTAAATAAATGCAAGTTAATTCTTTAACCTGTATCCATAGAATTTTACATGGTATTGCATAGATATTACAACACGGAAAAAGGCGGTTCAGCCCAACCCCAATCAGTGATGGTATTTATCCTCCACATGAGCAGTAGTCCTGTCCAAGTGCCCACCCTATTTCCATATCCCTTTATCCGCCTTTCCTTCAACCTCCTTTTTCACCTATTCTTAAATGTTGACATGGTCTCTGCTTCAATCACTAACTTCAATAGTGCACTCCATAGCATCACAACCCTCTGCTCTTTATCCTAAATCTCTTGCATTTAATCTTGCATCTACATAGCCTCGTTCTATTCCGCTCAACCATTGGAAACACTCCGTTTTTTTTTCTATTCCGTCCCATCCCTACATAATTTTAAACACTTCAATCAAATCACCTCATAATCTCCTCTGTTCTAATGAAAACAACCCCAGTTTTTTCGAGACTTTCTTCATATTTGTATTTCCTCATACCAGGCAGAGTCCTGGTGAATCTGTGCTCTACCCTCTCCTATTGCCTCAACATCCTGACTATTCTGAGCTTTTAATTGGCTTTCTAGGCTGCCATTTTCAGCATTGAAAACCTTTTTTATTAAGTTTTTCTTGCTTCCAAAATGGACGTGACAGGCAGAAGGAAAAAAGTAAAGGATTTTAATGTAATTTTCTTTTAGGAAAAATTATAGAATCACAGAAATTACAGCAGAATGAGGCTAGTTCCAGTTCCATAACTGTAACTATCTACTGTAATCCTATTTCCTTGCCGTTTCTCCATTTCCTCTTATATTCTTATCCAATTCCCTTTCAAGTGATATTATGGTCTGTGCCTCTAAAGCTGCTTATAGTAAAGCATCCTCTGTTCGAATAATCCTATTTGTGAAAAATTTCTTCTGACACCCTTTCTCATTCTTCTAGTGATGGTCCTAAATTGCTGTCCATTGTTCAAATTCATAGAACTTCAGAGGTTTACAGCACAGAAGGAGGGCATTCGACCCATCAGGTCTGTGCCAATTCTTTCCTGGAGCAATCCAAAACTAATCCCACTGCCTCACTCTCTCCCCAGAGGCTTGTATTTTGCTCTGCTCCAAATGTCCACTTTTTCCTGAAATGATATAATGGTCTTTACCTCATTATTCATTGTGGCAAAGCATTCCATGCTCTAACAACCCTCTGTATAAAGAAGTTTCTCCTAATCTCTCTCCTCAATCAATTAGTGATCATTTGAAATCGATGCTGCTTCGTCACTGACTTCCCCCACCAGAGGAAATAGTCCAACCCTATCACAGGAGCAAGCCTTTGGCTCTGTGGTACCTCTGAGTTTGAGGGTTTGTCTCCCGCTCCAGACAGCCCTGACAGTGAGTGAAAACCTGAGCTCCCCCTCTGAATTCTGGGTTGATATCCGGTGCGATACTCGTATCCAGTGAGTGTGGGTGGTCCCCTCTCATCGTATGGGTTGTGGGAGCCCATAAAACCCCCTTGCCGTATGGGACTAACCACCCTGTTATCTGGTATAAAGATGGTTACGGCCATGGAAGGAGTGTTCATGTCGGGTTCTGTCAGACTGTTAATCAGCCTGTGAATCCTCACACTATTCTCCAAGGGAAGGGAGTGAAGATACAACAACAACCCTATCAAAACCTTTCACAATTTTAAAAACTTCCATTAAATCTCCTCTCAGCCTTTTCTGCTCTAGTTGAAATAGCTCCAGTTTCTCTGATAACTATAATTTCCCATCCCTGGCATCATCCTGGTGAATCTATGCTGTACACTCTCAATGGCTTCAATGTCGTCTCTATAATGGGTAGGCAAAACTGCATAATACTCTAACTGGCCTAGCCATTATCTCGCACAAATTTATCATTACCTCTTTTCTTTTGCACTTTATGCTCCTACTTATAATACTTAAAATGCCATTAGCTATTATGATTTTATCTACCCGCACTCACACTTTCGAGGAATTATGTATTTGCATCTTTCTCTTTTTATCCTTCAGCACTTTGCCTTTGAGTGTATAATTCCATTCCTTGTTTTTCCTTCCAAAATGCATTACCTAACACTGATCCGCACCATCCATCTGCATTTCACTAACCTTTCTATGTCCTCCTGGTCTATTACAATCCTCCTCGTTGTTTGCCAAATCCCTATTTTTGTGTTGTCAGGAAATTTCCATATCATGCTCCCTATTCCCAAGTCTAAATAAATATATCAAGTGGAAACAATCTTTCACTATTTAACCCCACAAAATGTCTCATAATTTTGAAAACCCGATTAAATCCCCCTTTAACCTTCTCTGCTCCAGTGAAGAATGCTCCAATTTTTCTAGCCTTGCTTCATAACAATAATTTATTTATCTAACGCCTTTTTGAAGGAGCGATTGCTGCATTGAATATTCCACACATCTATTGCTCTGATAAGGAAAATTGTCCTCTAATATGTAATCACTTTTTGAAGCTTACCTATTTTGTTCATGTCCTCTGATCCTGCAATCATGGTTTGTTAAATAACCAGTCTGACTATTCTTAGTGGGAGTCAATTCTATTACTTCTAGCTGCAAAGATTGTCCATGGTACAACTGGAATAACAATGAATTCTGACATGTGATGACGTGGGTATGGAAAGTTTCAATAGAAGGATGTGATGCCTGACTGAATTCTTCAATTCAGCCAGCTTGACTCAATTCTCCAGTAAAATACATGGGGAATTTCTGTGCTGTTTAATCACAGTTCAGACCCTACCATAGATATACTACTTTGCCATAATTATTACTTCTCCGTAATTCACTGCCGATTAAATTCCTGTAGCAATACCACAAATCTGATGAGGACTGATTTTAACTCCATCTCCCAGCGTAAACAGGGCACCGGTGACCTGAAAATGGCATCGGGTCACTTACCATCCTCGTTTATGCTGCCGCTCCAGCAGCTGCCATCTTGAGTAGGGTCCTGAGATGGGCAGTTGGATCGCCTGCCTGTTTTAGGAGGGTGGCTGCTTCTAATATGCAAATCGGGGTCCCATGATGTACGTGGGACCCCTGTTGCAATTTTAAGGTACAAATGGGTGGAGCATGAGCTGCGTACTCTCTGCCCATTTATACCAGGCAGTAAAGGGGCCGCCGGGGTCCACACACAAAATGGCTCAGGAAATGTTCAATTTTTGGTGAGGCCACGAGGAGCAGGAATGCTCCTCCTGGGCCCACTGGAAAAGCTCTGGGCCACTGCAGGCCCATCCAAGACAGCCCTCCCAGGATTGTCTTCCCCACCTGGCTCCAACTGTCGGCCGGCTCAGCTCAAGAGCCGGCCGATATCCCGCCCACCCAGAACTGGCGAGCTGTATCGAGGCACCCATTTGGCTCAGGCCTCACGCCATCAAGAACTGGTGGGCAGCAGGCCATTCCCGCTATTCTCCACTCCACCTGTAGTTAAAAACAGCCCTCTGGTGTCACACGTAACAGATGTTGATAAAAGTGCTATAAAACCTGGATCTCCCAATGTCAATATCATTTGCCTGGTATTCTCTTTTTAATTAAGTATATTCGTAGTTTGAGACACTCATTGGAGTAGGAAAGAAGTCAATTTCATTGACTGTTTATTTTAGGATAGAATAATGCATGAGAACAAGTGTTACTTGTCCATAAATGCTCCTTGTCTCCATCTATTCTAATCTACAAATACTCTGGCAAGCAAAGTGAAACAAATTGTTCCTTTCTTTGGCAAGGTAATGTCCTCCATTTGGTTATCCAAATAAGAACTGAAGACCCCTCTCCAAGCTGCAGTAACTACGTTTGAATATCTAGATATCAAAGCTCTACCCATTAGTATCTTGTGTGTGCTCTTGGACCACTTGATACACCAGTTTAATGCACTGCCTATCAACCTCTATCAGGAGGGACACTGCAGCTTTCAACCACATCACCAGCAGAAACCCATAAAATGGCTGGTGGGAATGCCTTGAGGATGATATTAACCTAGATTTAAGGTTTACACTTACTACTTTTCTCAACAGAACATTCTAAACAGTGACACATTCCATGGTGGGTGCTCTACAGACTGGCACTTGAACCAGTGTGTCCATTCATTCTCAGAGAAGATGTATAAAGAAGCTGGCAACACCTCTAACTCAGAGGACCATAGTCAGTCAGTGAGGGAAAGAGCATATCCAGTGCTCGCCCATAAGCACTGTTGAAGAATTCTTTCTTTTACCTAAAGGAACGAATTTGAACTTTTATGGGAGATTTGTAAAACAACCAGCTGTCACATCAGATCTCCTGACCAGAGAAGACACATTCAGGTAACTTATGCAGCAGGTTTATCTTTAGCTGGCTTTTGGTCTATTGAGTGGTGGTCTGTGTCTTTCCCTATCTTAGATGCCAATCCAGCTTCTCCAAGTCCATTGTAAAATTTACGATTGACTAGAGCTAGATTCATCAGTGCGCCAATGTGTTGCACCATGGAACGATTGGCATGAGTCTTTGATCTTGTCCATGTTGAGGGGATGCAATGAGTCCAGTTGCACCATCACAGTGAAGAATGCAAAACTGGAACATAGCTTACTCCATGTCATTCTAGTGTGCCTTCTAAATACTGGCAATGCTGGTTGATGTCCAGGTGTCTGTCAACTTGCCCTCTCAATTAGTGTGCGGCCCAGAAAAGGAAGAAAATGGGGAGAAAATAGGTGATGCCTGTCAGGGTCCCATAATTATCCAACAAGAACAGCCAACCTACTAATGCATAAATCACAAAGTAGTCATTGCAATGGAATCTATCTTTTGAATAGAAATCAGCTCGGATTTGTGACCTCAGCAAAATCTGTTTCAGGAATGGCTGGAAACTGGCAAATTGAACCCAAGGTAGCCCACAGTGCACTGAGGTGATTCTGGCCAATCCTGCCGGGTCAACTCATTTGAATAATTAGCATAAGCTCCCAGCGCAACTTTGGCCTAATGACTATGTGAAAAATTTGGCCAGCAACTCAAATTTAAAGAGATGTAAAGCTCCAAAGTAAAATTGTTACAGTAATGAGCTTAAAATTTAATCTATGGGTAGTGAAAGAATGGGGCAGCACCTGGCAAAGTGGACGTCCTGCTGCATGAGGTGGGCGTGTGGAGAGTCGCACTGTTTGGCCCTTCGGGGCACTGTCCCTAGAGGACAGTAGTGTGCCTTTCCTGTCAGTAGCTGGTGGCCAGGCTTATGGGTGCCATCTACTACTCTTAGGATCCCTGGCATCCAGGAAATGTTCTGTTCCATGTTAAGCTGATGCCTCCTTACCGCAGGGGAAAGTTGGACATGTTGTCTCTTGTAAACAAAGCTTCTGTTACTTGCTTGATGCAACTGTAGATAGCCAGCTGACTGACTGACTGATTTAGCATATGTGGGAGCTTGGAAGGATCCAGTGACATTTTTAATGCCTACCCATGGGAAGAGCCATACCTGTTTTACAGGTTGTTTGCGAGTTGGACTCCAAGAAATGACATAGCGATGTGACAATCCCTGAACATGAATTTTTTTGACCACTGATTTCTGATATGCCCTCCAAGAGGACGAGGCTCCCTGGTGGGACTGCAAAGTCAGAAAATAACCCTGTGATATTTTCTCAAAGCTTAAGGTGGACCGAAAGTGATAAAGGAAATAAGATAAAAAGGTTTGGCCATGATTGTCATCTGGTTGCGGAAAGCATCAACATGATGCTGTTGGTAGCAGAGCTAATTATTTTAGTAAGAGCGTTTTTGGAATATCACATGCCATTTTGCATGCCTTCATAAGGATATTAATGCACTGAAGAAGCTTCAGAGACGAGTGAAGAGAATGTTTCTACCTTTCAAAACTCTTAAGTTATGAGGAGAGGCTCACGCAGTTGAACCAATTTACACTGCTAAAAAGATTGATGGAGGATGTAATCCAGTCTTCAAAATGATAAGAGGCATGGATAATATAGATATAAAGAAGATACTTAAATTAAATTGTGCTCTTGTAACAACAGGACATGAATATAAAATTAATGGTCTATGAGCAAGACCAGCAACAAGAAGAATGAATATATCTTCCCTCAGAGCAGTAGATATAAGGAGCCCACTCCTCTTAAATGTAGTTAATGCTAGGTTGATTAGTTGCTTATAAAAAAGAGCTGAAGGTTACATGAATAAGCATAGACAGATGATCAATACTTCACTGAGCCATACGGTCCCGGTCGTGTTGTGACCATAGAAATGTGAACATGAAGTGCAACCAGACGGGATTGAACAATGCTGACTTATAATGTTCAACGATAAATTTTCAAACTGGAGTCTCTGGTTCACAGGGTGTCCCCAAAATTGTTGAATTCCGTTGATTTGAAAGCATGTTATTTCTGTTGCTGCGTACAAACAAAGAATGTTTTCCGTAACTATAGCACTGCTTCTCCTTGGATAGCTGACACTGTTTATCGGAAGCCAGGAGAAGGGGGTCCCTTGGAGTGTGTCAATCTTTGAAGGGAATCCCTGGAAGGATGTCAATATTTGCTTTTGGCCCAGAAAGGTATGAAAGCCACTGTGTTGGACATATCCTGGGCTTCTCCCCGTTTCAAGGCAGGGGGAGGGACAAACTTCATTTTATTTTCTTAGAACATTTACTTATGGTTATTTATAGGAGATTAAAACAACTGGGGAAAGTTCATGCTAGTGAAAGTTCTTTGCTGGAGGAGCAAGCTGTTTGTTGTACACGTGTCTGGAGGCAGTATGGTTGTTCAGGAAATGTTTGTTTGGTGTTGGTGAAGGGAAGACAATTGTTAGGGCCGGAAATTCCTTGAGGACTGTTCTGCTGGCCAAAGAGTGGGGGAGCAGAACCCCAGTCTGCCCACATGCTTAGCACCCAACCCTGTCTCAAAGTGCGGGGATGGAGTTAACTTGCATGGTCAGGGCTGGCACTTTAGCGGCACCCACCTCAATAAGACCTTGTAAGGCAGAACAGTTCACAACCGCTCAGCCTGAGAAGCTCTGAAACTCTTCCAGACTGAAGGTGAGTGGCTGTATCAGTCTTCAACTCCATAAGGAGATATCTTGCCTCAAGAAGAAGGTAATTGACCCCCTCCGCAGACTATCACTTTAGTCTAGGTAAGGTTTTGGGGATTTCAAAAAGTCTCAATAGGATATGCACAAGCTGTCAGCTGACGACAGTTCTCCTCTGGCATTTTAAGGGTGCAAAGGGTACAATTCCCTAGGTAACCTAGTACTCCCCAAGACATGCCCCCTTGAGGTGGGGTGGAGGGATGTGGAAGATCTGCCTATGGCCCACCACCAGAAAATGGCAACCCAGAAGAAACAGGGCAGAATCCCAGCGGTACCGGATTCTATCCCATTTTCCAGAAATCTGTCAAGATTCCACATTGGCTCAGATCAGCCCTTAGAGTTTTAAAACTGAGCATGTTCGATTGTGGCCATACATGAAATGAAAGCCTGAATGTGTGTTGTGAATATTAACACAGGGGGTGAACAGCGCAATGCACAGTATGAAAAAAGGAAGTGCCTGTACTGTCTAGCCTCAGCAGCAAGATTATGTTATGGGATAGAGACAAGAAAGATTTCCAGTATTCAAGGAGTTAATTGGCCCACAACAAGAAAGGGGGTGTAAACAAGACACTTGAGATGGAGCAGATGGTCAGAGTGAATTGAACTGGGAATACTGTAACTTTCAGTGTGATTGAATTTCTCTTTGTGGCATGAAAGGATGTACATTCTATGAATGTACAGTTTCCTCCACTGAAACGATCCATGTCACTCACAATTGGCTGCTATAGAATTCCAGTAAATAATTCAGACTCCAGAGATCAAGGTGATATACCCTTAATTACAGTTGGAGCCTGTCAACTTGGACAACCCAGTGGAAATAAAAATTGTCTCATTACTCGTGGCATCCCTATTGCATAGAACACGGCTGAACTCAGTGGGAATTAAAGGGTGGCCAAGAGAAAAAACAAATCTGTGACTATGTCCCCATTAACGTCAACTACGTTTGAATTTTTCAAAGCTTAGAAGTTAGTTTGTCAATCAGGTTAATTAACAAAGAAGCCCCACTTACATTCATCTTCCTCTGAGCACTGAATATCTTCGCCTGGTGCCTTTGCAGCTTAGAAGACACAATTGGTTTCTAATATTAAATTTCTATGGTGAGAAGTGTCAAAAGTTGCACCACGTGTCTTCTCTGATAATTGGATGCATAGGAGACATGTCCTGAGTTCATGGAGAAGAGATTAGTGATTAAACTGCCATTTAAAAACCTGAAGTGCTTGAATATTCATAAGGTAACAGGGCCAGATGGAATACATCCAAGAATACTTAATGAAATAGACAAAGCTGTGACTGATATTTTTTGCAGCTCATTAAGTATAGTACCAGAGGATTGCCAAATGGCTGATATCGTTCCAGTTTAGGAAAAAAAGTGAACACGAATTCATCCAAAAGGATTCAAATATCCGAGACCAATTAGGTGTCATCTGAGTATATACTTTCCACATGGTAACATCAAAGTTTGGGGTATAAAGGGAGTGTTACTGATCAAAAAATGGGACAGAAATTTATCATGTCTGATTTCCACCATTTTGTGCAGTACACATTTTTCCGATGGGGAAATTATTGGGTGCAGAAGCTCTGCCTGAAACAGGTGGAAGCTCAATTCAATATTCATATGACATCACTTTAATGTCGACACAATTAAACTGCTGTTCATGCATTCACTGAGTGATCCATCCACCATATCAGAAGGACATCCTGGGTTGTTAGTGACTGAGGTGTTTACTGTAAAGTTCATTTAAAGAACCCTGAAAGAAGATTCTTTGAACAATTTGCAAGCCATCGTTGTAACATTTTTCTTGGTTTTTTTTTTACTGCTACTGTGATTTAGCTTTTCAAGAGCTTTTAGGGCAACTGTTGAGGTGCCATCTTTTTATCATCAGCGGCAACTGTGGGTTTCCCCATGGGAATTCTCCTATATCTCTGCTTCTTGGAGGGAGGACCAACAAAGGGATGTGAAGCAGGTTGGGGTGTACCAGCAGCACTTTGCACAAATGCACTGGCACCCTCGCACCAAAACTTACATCCAGAGTAACATCATTGGTGAGAGGAGCAATGCCTGCGGAGGTGGCAGAGTACAAGGGACTCCATGACTGAGTTACGTTGCATGGTCCAAGAAGACCTGCAGACCAAACTCCACTGCAGGCGTAACACTGAAAATGGCTGTCAAGACCATAACTGCCCTTAACTTTTACACTTAAGGAAATTATGGAAATTGTAACTGAGCTTAAGATCTTGGCTAGGTGGTGCTCCACTACAGAGGGCTCTGGAGTGGCCATGCTTTCAATGGTGAGGTACAGCTCAGTTGGGCGATCATGCAGCACTTTGGGTTGTAGATTCCTGCATAGCTCCTCATCGATTTTACAGGCCGCTTGACACAGTTTCAAATAACTTCGTAAAATGTTGATGCTGAGCTATTAAACTATGTTTCTAGGCAGGGGCTGTAGGTCCAAATCCCTGGGCTCGGCAGCTGGAGGAGCCCTTCAATTGGCCCTATGCCTAGCAGTTATGGCTCTTCCGATGCCACCTCCAGTTTCACCTCCTCAGTAATTCACCAATTGTCTCCTCCTGCAACGCACTAACTGCTCCCTCTGGTGTAAAAGTATCTGTGCTGCTGCCTACCACTCGAGGGCTGAGTGAGTGACAAAGGGTGTAGCTAGGTGCTTGATCCAGGGGCAAATATTGGCCTTTGTCACCTCCACCTCTTGGGCATGTACAGGATCAGAAGAACGTATTTTAGAATATTTGTACAGCAAGACATTATAGTATTGTTGGCCAGGGGCTGAAGTAACCTGAGATTCCGAGCTGCTGACAAACAGGCAAAAGCAACTTTTGAACTGAAGTAATCTGAGTTCAGTCGCTGGCCTGAGCTGGCTGGAATCGGTTTGAATTAGCTATGTTTTGTGAAAGACAAAGGAGATGTGATAAGACACAAGTCCTTATTTAGAAAAGGAGTAATGAGGTGATGCTACCTAAGTCCTTGGGACAGAGCCAATGAGGAGAAGACACAGACTAGGCAAGCAAGCCTAAACCAAAGGGAGAGAGAGACAGCACAGCTCAAAGAGATGAGATTCGGAATAAGAGTGAAGAATCTGGGGCGTGGAGCCAGAGCGAAGACTCCGGAGACCAACCAACGCGGAAGTGGAAGAACATACGTCAGGGACGTGGAGACGACGTCGAGAGAGAGAGAGAGAACGGAACGCCTGGCCAGCATCAGCTCTCCTTTTCGGGTATTATCCTTCATATACTGTGACCACTCAGGGAGTGGCAGAGAAACCTAGTGGGTATCCGTTTAGATCCTAATTTGGGTAAAAAACTGTATAACCGGGTACAAACTGCATGTCTATATCTAACCAGACGTATAGGGCTCGATATTGTGTGGGCTGCGGGTTCGCAGCGGGGGGGGGCTATTGGGCACGTGGGTAATGCGCCCGGTGAAATCAGTCTGCCCCGCGCGCGATCGCAGCCTAATTGGATCCACTTACCTGTTCTTCCGGGTTCCCCGCTGCTGATCTGCGCGTCGGGCGGGCTGCGCATGCGCAGTAAGGTCTGTCAGCTGGAGGAGCTCTATTTAAAGGGGCAGTCCTCCACTGACTGATGCTGCAACAAATAGGAAAAAATACAGCATGGAGCAGACCAGGGAGAAGGCTGCTCCCAGGTTTAATGATGCCTCACTCCAGGTATCATTAGATGGGGTGAGGAGGAGGGGGAGGACAGAGATCTTCCCCCGGCGGGCGGGAGGAAGCGGCCTGCCTCTGCCACCAGGAAGGCCTGGCTCGAGGTGACAGAGGAGGTCACCTGCACCACCAACATATCGTGCACCTGCATACAGTGCAGGAGGCGCTGCAATGACCTAAGTAGGTCAGCCAAAGTGAGTACACTTACTCATTCCCCTACACTCTGTCTGCCACATCACCGCCCCCACCCCACATCTCCTTCTGCACTGCCAACACTACTCTGTCACATCACCCCTCACACCCACTCAAACCTCATCCTCATCTTACCTGCACTTACTCAACTCGCCAGTACTCATCCCGCCACTACCACTCAACCCAATCCTCATACAATCTCATGGCTCTATTTCATACTCACCCTCTTGTGCATCTCTTTCACAGTCAGCCTCACTCAACCTGCCACTACCTGTGCTGCAGCCACAGGGCATGTATCACATATGTGCAGTAGGAAGCTTAAGGCAAACGTGTTGTGAGCATGAAGGGGATGCACAAGGGTGTTTGAGGGTTTGTCATGGTTTTTACTTATGTTTAATTTCTGATCAACTCACATCACATATTATGTTGGCACCACTACTGCCACATCTTTGCAAATCTTGTCTGGTTTGTGCAATAATGCCCTATGAAGACCCACACCCGATGCCACCCGTTGCATCACTGCAGAGTGGGTGTAGGTGTATTTGCAGGGCTCTTTTGTGCAGACGACTGAGAGACGTTGGCGATGTCCCCGGTGGCACCCTGGAAGGATGCGGAGGAGAAGTTGTTGAGGGCAGTGGTGACTTTGACAGCGAAAGGTAAGAAGATGGTGCTCGGGTCAGCCAGGAGCAGCTCGGCATGAAGGAGGCTGCAGATGTCCACGACTACATGTCGAGTGACTCTGAGCCTCCGTGTGCACTGCTGCTCAGAGAGGTCCAGGAAGCTGAGCCTCGGTCTGTAGACCCTGTGGCGAGGGTAGTGCCCTCTGCGACGCATCTCTCTCTGCGGTTGCCCTCCCTCCTGCTGTGCAGGTGGATGTGTCACAGCACTCTGTTGTGGAGCTCCATGTGTCAAAGGTGGACGGCTTGGCCGGCGAGGCTGGTGATGCTGTTCGCCCTCCGAGGAGGTCATGACTGCAGCTACGGCGGCCCCCATCCGGAAGATGTGCATCTGAGGGGGTCCGCAAGGCAGGTACATGTCTCTGGACCCCGGGGTAAGTGTGCAAGTTGGTGAATTTGATTGTTAGGAGGAGGGTGGTGGAGGCCAAACTTTGTCCCAAGTGACAGAGTGGCCTCCTGCAATGAGTGAAGGTCTCCCCCCTCACCCACCTGTCAAATGGACCTTTGCAGCTGCCACAGGCTGATAGCTGCAACACGTCCATTTCAACTGGGAGTGTTTCCCCCAGTATGGGAAACAGTCCCAGTTGTTTCTAAAATCCCACCCCTCCTGAAATATTCCCTTAATCAAGTCTGTTAACGACCTGAAATAGCAAGGCAAATACTCTTAAGTGGCACCACGCTGGCTTTAATTGCCTGCGGGAGTCCCACATGCGGGGGCTGCGCGCGCACGTCAGCGCGTCTGTGGAGAACCCGGAGGTGGGCGGGTTGGAGCCGGGCTCTGGACCCGCTCCGGGATTCCCCAATTTTCGGAGCCCCCCCCGCCAGGAACGCACCCGATCGCAGGTGCTAAAATGGAGCCCATAGCGTTTAGATCCTAGTTTGGGTATAAAACTGTATAACCTGGTGCAAATTGCATGTCTATATCTAACCAGACGTATAAGCTATATGTATATGATCTAACGGTGTGAATAAAGCGAATTGAGAATTAAGAGAGAATTGACTCTTCTCCTCTTTGTACTAAACCAATAACCGTAACCGGTGACCTCCGGTCAACAGTACGTTATGCCGCAGCACAACAGTGTCTGCTGTGTGCATGAGAGTGAATGAATGAGTATGAAGATGAAGAATAAAGAGCAAACCTTGTCCCAACCTTGACCTTGGGAAAATCTTGTAACCTCCCCCTCCCCGTGACTCCTGCTGCTTCCATGCCCAGAAACTAGAATGACACTGCTCATAAGGATTCAAAAGTCTTAATTGTGCAGGACTCCCTCTGCTCAGCATCATAGAATCAGCTTCTGCCATCTGTTGTATGTTGCCTGCTCTTGCAAGAGTATAAAGAAAGAAACATATGTTGGAATGAGAATGAAGAGAGGAGATCAATGTTACCCATGCAGGTAGTTTCTGTTGGCAGCATCCTTGTTGTTTCCAGTTTGCAAGATTTAGTTGTGATAATGCCAGCCATTATGGCAGTAATACAGTGCGCCCTGCAGAAATATTGGCATGTCTGTGCATTTGGAAAATATGTTAACAGTTGCCAGAGTGCAAGTACTAAGGTTACACTGAAGGGCTGCTGGCTTGCACTGTAAGTGAGTTTCTAAAAACAGGCAAAGGGTGGGCAAACATAGAAACATAGACATAGAAAATAGGAGCAAGAGTAGGCCATTCGGCCCTTCGGGCCTGCTCCGCCATTCAACATGATCATGGCTGATCGTCTAACTCAGTACCCTGTTCCCGCTTCTTCCCCATATCCCTTGATCCCTTTAGCATTAAGAAATATATCTATCTCCTTCTTGAATACATCTAATGACCTGGCCTCCACTGCCTTCTGTGGTAGAGAATTCCTCAGGTTCACCACCCTCTGAGTGAAGAAATTTCTCCTCATCTCAATTCTAAATGGCATACCCCGTATCGTGAGACTGTGACCCCTGGTTCTGGACTCCCCAGCCACCGGGAACATCCTTCCTGCATCTAGTCTGTCTAGTCCTGTTAGAATTTTATATGTTTCGATGTGATCACCTCTCATTCTTCTAAACTCTAGTGAATATAGGCCTAGTTGACCCAATCTCTCCTCATACGTCAGTCCTGCCATCCCAGGAATCAGTCTGGTAAACCTTCGTTGCACTCCCTCCACAGCAAGGACATCCTTCCTCAGATAAGGAGACCAAAACTGCATGCAATACTCCAGATGTGATCTCACCAAGGCCCTGTACAACTGCAGTAAGACATCCTGTTCCTGTATTCAAATCCTCGTTCAATGAACGCCAACATACCATTCGCCTTCCTAACTGCTTGCTGCACCTGAATGCTCACTTTCAGCGACTGGTGTACAAGGACACCCAGGTCTCGTTACACCTCCCCTTTTCCCAATCTATCACCATTCAGAAAATAATCTGTCTTTCTGTTTTTACAACCAAAGTGGATAACCTCACATTTATCCACGTTATACTGCATCTGCCATGTTCTTGCCCACTCACCCAACTTGTCTGAATCACATTGGAGCCTCTTTGCATCCTCCTCACAGCTCACATTCCACCCCAGCTTTGTGTCATCTGCAAACTTGGAAATGTTACATTCTGTTCCCTCATCCAAATCATTGATACGTATTGTGAATAGCTGGGGCCCAAGCACTGATCCCTGCGGTACCCCACTAATCACTGCCTGCCACCCGGAAAAAGACCCGTTTATTCCTATTCTCTGTTTCCTGTCTGTCAACCAATTCTCAATCCATGCCAGTATATTCCCCCCAATCCCCTGTGCTTTAATTTTTCACACTAACCTCTTGTATGGGACCTTATCAAAAGCCTTCTGAAAATCCAAGTACACCACATCCACTGGTTCTCCCCTATCTATTCTACTAGTTACCTCCTCAAAAAACTCCAGTAGATTTGTTAAGCATGATTTCCCTTTCATAAACCCATGCTGACTTTGTCCAATCCCATTAATACCTTCCAAGTGTTCTATTATCACATCCTTTATAATAGACTCTAGCATTTTCCCCACTACTGATGATAGGCTAACTGGTCTGTAATTCCTTGTTTTTTCTCTCCCTCCTTTTTTAAATAGTGGGGTTACATTTGCCACCCTCCAATCTGTAGGAACTGTTCCAGAGTCTATAGAATTTTGGAAGATGACCACCAATGCATCCATTATTTCCAGGGCCACTTCCTTTAGTACTCTGGGATGTAGATTATCAGGCTCTGGGGATTTGTCAGCCTTTAGCCCCATTAATTTCCCTAGCACTATTTTTTTACTAATACTGATTTCCTTCAGTTTCTCCCTCTCACTAGACCCTTGGTTCCCTAACATTTCTGGCAGGTTATTTGTGTCCTTCTTTGTGAAGACAAAACCAAAGTATGTGTTTAATTGTTCTGCCATTTCTTTGTTCCCCATTATAATTTCCCCCATTTCTGACTGTAAGGGACCTACATTTCTCTTGACATATTTATAGAAGCTTTTACAGTCAGTTTTATATTCCCTGCTAGTTTACTCTCATACTCTATTTTTCCCCTCTTAATCAATCTCTTTGTTCTCCTTTGCTGAATTCTAAACAGCTCCCAATCCTCAGGCTTGCTGCTTTTTCTGGCAATTTTATATGTCTCCTCTTTGGATCTAATACTATCCCTAATTTCTTTTGTAAGCCACGGTTGAGCCACCTTTCCTGTTTTATTTTTGCGCCAGACGGGAATGCATAATTGTTGTAATTCCTGCACACATTCTTTAAATATTAGCCATTGCCCATCCACCATCATCCCTTTTAGTAAAGTTCCCCAATCTATCCTAGCCAACTCATACTTCATACTTTCGTAATTTCCTTTATTTAGATTCAGGACCCTAGTTTCGGATTCGACTACTTCACTCTCCATCTTAATGAGGAATTCTATCACGTTATGGTCGCTCTTCCCTAAGGGACCCCGCACAAATAGATTGTTAATTAATCCTTTCTCATTGCACAATACCCAGTCTAGGATCGCCTGTTCTCTAGTTGGTTCCTCAACGTATTGGTCTCGAAATCCGTCACGTACACACTCCAGGAATTCCTCCCCCACAGTATTATTGCTAATTTGGTTTGACCAATCTATATGTAAATTAAAGTCACCCATGATTATAGTTGTACCCTTCTTGCATGCGTCTCTAATTTCCTGTTTAATGCCCTCCCCTACATCTCCACTACTGTTTGGGGGCCTATAGACAACCCCCACCAACATTTTCTGCCCCTTGGTGTTTCTTAGCTCCACCCATACAGATTCCACATCATGATTTTCCGAGCCAATATCCTTCCTCACTATTGCATTGATTTCCTCCTTTACTAGCAGCGCTAACCCACCTCCTTTCCCTTTTTGCCTGTCCTTCCTAAATATTGAATACCCCTGGATGTTCAGTTCCCATCCTTGGTCACCCTGCAGCCATGTCTCCGTAATCGCAACTATATCATACCCGTTAATATCTATCTGCGCTGTTAATTCATCTACCTTGTTGCGAATGCTCCACACATTAAGACACAATGCCTTTAGACTTGTCTTTTTAAGATTGCTATTCTTACCTTGGAGACTAACAAAGTTCTTTGTTATCTGCTCCCATAACCAAAGCACTTTTAAAATCACATTTACCCTTTCTATGACCTATGTCTAGGCTGGTATTGGCAAGATGTCCCTCCACACAAATTGTTGTGTGAAGGACCTCCATCGTTGTGTGAAGGACCTTCTGCAGCAGGACCTCCAAAGCTGCATCTTCAAACACGCCAGTTGCTGAATTGATTTCACTCTCCCCAGTAGCAGAATAGGTTTAAGGGGCAAACCAGCAGCCTTTAAAGAGCTGCTGGTGTTAGATATCCTGCCTGTTGGCCCTGGTACATTCTCGGTTTATCACCCGGTGTGCAGGGAGCACCACCATATTATGCTCATTAGTTGACCCCGCTTTCGGCACTGCAGGCTCACACGGCATTCAAAAAGTGACCACGATCACAGTGTGAATATTTATGCAGACCATAATGTGAATCGCATACAGCTTGTAGAAGGAGCAATTTCACCTTACCCTCCCTGTACTGAGTTCAGCAAGGAACAATATGACCAATAATTTAATATGGACAGACAGGCTTCCTCTTTGTCACAGCATAAATAGACTGCTAAACCCATTGGGTGCCTCTTTAAGTGCTTTTATGCTCGCACCCCAAATCTGGCTTCTTGCACATCCCCAATTTTCATCGCTCCACCATTGGTGGCCGTGCCTTGAGCTGTCTAGGCCCTAAGCTCTAGGATTCCCTCCCTAAATCTCTCCACCTCTCTACCTATCTCTCCTCCTTTAATACGCTGCTTAAAACCTACCCCTTTGACCAAGCTTTTGGTCACCTGTCCCAATATCTCCTTACGTGGCTCAGTGTCAAATTTTGTTTGAAGCAACATGGGAGATTTTACTACGTTAAAGGTGCAGCACAAGTGCAAGTTGTTGTTGTTTGGTTTGAATCTTGGGAAACTATGCATTGGCTTCTTGCATTCACATGACTGAACTTGGCTCCCTTATCCCACCGGCAGAATCATAGACCCACATTTTCATGGGTCAGCAATTCTGCTACCATGTAAGGGAGTCGGATTTAGCAGTGTAAATGTGGGACACCAGCTTATGGGCATTGATCTCCAGTGATCTGAACTAAATAAGTGCTGGTATAAAAGTGCCTTCAGCGAAGGAAAGCAGAAGAAAATGCTGGAAACAATCAGCAGGTCAGGCAGCATCTGTGGAGAGAGGATGGTGGGGTTAACGTTTCAGGTGGATGATCTTGCTCCAGAATTGGAAGATGTTACAGATGAACGGATTATAAGGAGGAACACAGCCAGGGTAAAGAAGGTGGGGAGAAAAAAATAGGAGATGCCCATGATCAGATGGAGGACAGGAGATGATTAAATGACACAAGTGATAGTGCAAGAGAGAAAGAGGTAATAATGAGAGAAATTAGAGATACAAAAGGTGTATCTGAGGCCCAGAGGATATGTGAATCGTTGCAGCAGTGGGAGAGGGAAGGATGGAAAATCTGGCAAAGCGGAGCAAGCTCCAGTGGCCCATGAGTGTGGCAGAAAGAAAAGGGAGGTAGACAGCAGGGGTGCAGACCCCCCCCGCCCTGGCCGCATACCAATAAGGGATCCCCATCCCAAGGACCAGCACACAACCTCCCCCATTCCCGGAATGACTGGAGCACCCATCCAAACTACCAGCACCTGCTGTCTGAGAGAAAACGGAAGCTGCGGTTAAAGTCTCAAGTTGTCAACATTAAGGCCAGAACCCTGTAAAGTGCCTAGTAGAAAGATGAGGTGCTGTTCCTTGAGCTTGGGTTGAGCTGCATTGGAACAGTGTCGGTGGCCAAGGTCAGAGAGGTCAGATTGGGACAGAGATTAAAGAGGCAAGCGACCGGAACCTCAGAGTCATGCTTGCAGACTGAATGGAGGTGTTCAGAAGAGTGATTACCCAATCTGCAATTGGTCTCCCCGATGTAGAGAAGACCACATCGTGAGCAGCGAGTACAGTATACTAGGTTGGAAGAAGTACAAGTAAATCGCTGTCTCACCCATAAGGAGTGTTTGGGGCCCAGGACGGTGGTATGGAAGGAGATAAAAGTGCTCCTCAGCATCTGCAAAATTTTCTGATTTGATTTCCTGAGCTCAGTGTTACACAAATTACAGAATTTACACAAGACTTTGTGTATCAAGGTTTCATCAACGAGGCTGTACTAACTTCGAAAAACATGCTCTGTGCAAAGTAAAATGAATAATACAGTTTACCCATCCATTTCTCCCCTGTGATGAAGGAGCTCGATTATACATTTTGCCTCTGCACCAAGATAAATTATAGGAGGGAGGAATAAGTGATGTCAAGGTAAACCTTTTTCACATTTTCATTAATAAGTAATAACCTCTAGTGCTACTGTTATGTGACTTTACGGTAAGGGTATAATTAGATTGTTATTAGGAATTATATATTGATTATGTTCATTATACCTAATTTACAGGTTCAAATTAGGCTAATTAGAAAATGGACTTTCACTATAACTCAAACAGGATGACCTATTAATATAATCATAATGCCATTAGGGATCATGTATTAATCAAGTTATGAAACCTGATTAACCTAAGCCAATAAGGTTAAATGGACATGTTTTATAAAATGTGCATGTCCTGTGTTTATGAATCTTTAGAGGAAGAGTATAGGACCTTTGACCTAACTTTAAGGAATAGTATACAGTGATATATTCCACAGAATTAAAATCTATCTTTTATGTATCACTCGGTCCAATGAGAAGTTATTTAAATGCCAGTCACATAGGCACAGTGCAATGTTATTGTTGGCTTTCCTTTCATATCTTTTAGTCATTTTTCAACATTTTACTTGAATGTGGCCAAACACAACAGAAATCTCACAAATGGGACTCCTTTTTGAGAAGATCAACATCTGAAATTAAAACAGAAGTCACAGTGCTGGAAAAGCACAGCAGGGTGATCATCTGAGAGAGAGAGATAGCTCAAAGTTTCACATGGGACCCATCATCTGTTGTTTTGTTCTGTTCCTTTTGGTCAATGTTATGACTATTTTTGTTGATGATTGAATCACGGAGCGATGGGGGGGGAGAGATCGTTGCGGGGGGGGTTTCAGCCGATCGCGGGGGGATGGGTGGTCAGTCGATCGCAGCAGGTTTGCTTGGGGGGGTCTGGGGGAAGCACTCCTGCTCCTCCTGGCCCGTAAGCAGTGCTGGAAAAGCACCTAGCTGGGTGGAGTTAAAATTCCCCTCAGAGTCTCCAAACTACAGTACAGCAAACAGAGCCACCCGAGCTCGGCAGGATTATTTCTCCAGCAGAATGCAGTGAGTGGAGGGTAGTTACATAATACAGATCATGTGCGCAAAATCAATTCCAATCACTTACAGCAGTGTGATTGATGGGGGAATTACCCAATCATCACCATTCTGGCCAGGACTTGTGGCGTCATTGTATGCAGCCTAATTTCAAATGGCAGTGCTGAATATTACAGACAAGCACAGATTGTGGAGCACCTGACGCCCATCTCCATTTGTAATTCACTGCACAGAATGGAATTGTAAACATAAGAAATAGGAGCAGGAGTAGGCCATACAGCCCCTCGAGCCAGCTCCGCCATTCAATAAGATCATGGCTGATCTTCTACCTCAATTCCATTTTTCCGCCCTATCCCCATATCCCTTGATTCCCTTAGTGTCCAAAAATCTATCGATCTCAGTCTTGAATATACTCAACGACCGGGCATCCACGGCCCTCTGGGGTAGAGAATTCCAAAGATTCACAACCCTCTGAATGAAGAATTTTTCCTCATCTTGGTCCTAAATGGCCGACCCCTTATCTTGAGACTTGACCCCTGGTTCTAGACTCTCCAGGCAGAGGAAACAACCTCTCAGCATCTACCCTGTCAAGCCCTTTAAGAATTTTATACTGTTCAATGAGATCACCTCTCATTCATCTAAACTCTAAAGAATATAGGCCCATTCTACTCAATCTCTCCTCATAAGACAACCCTTTCATCCCAGGAATCAATCTAGTGAACCTTCGTTGCACCCCCTTTGAAGCAAGTATATCCTTCCTTAGGTAAGGAGACCAAAACTGTACACAGTACTCCAGGCGTGGTCTCACCAGAGCCCTATATAATTGCAGCAAGACCTTGTTACTCTTATACTCCAACCCTCTTGCAATAAAGGCTATTCTTTCAATGCTGTGCACGATATACCTCCAGATGTTAAGGCTCCTCTGCTCTGTAATTTGTGCCTGCAATTTGTTTTCTGTTGCGACTTCACCTGTCTTGCTTAAACATTGCCGTGCCTGAAGAAATTTTTTTTTAAATAATGCGGAATGGCTCCTAACCTGTAGGATGTTTTCAGGAATATCACAGATAAATCAGCTCAGCCCGCACAAGGGCTAGTTTTTCTCAGCCCTGCTCCCAAATTGTCCCTGAGAAATGGGTGCAATGTCGAGGGAGAACGGATGCCTTCTGTCTAGCACTACACCCAAATCTTCCTCTACGCTTTTTCTGGTGTCTGCACTTGGCTGCAGCAATGTAAATTTCATGCAAATGAAAATCAGAGGGCTTTGCGCCCAGAGTTCTTTTAATCGTGCAATTCAAGGACAAACTGCCCCCATAAAAACCTGGAGCTACTGATTCCCAAACTGCCATTTTATTGCTATTTGTTTTAAAGGACAGGCTGATATTATCAAAAAAGTACGTTGCTGCTTCTATACTTGTTGTAGAATGCTGTTAGTCCTTTACCTTTAGTGATGGGGGTAATATTCAGCACTGAGCCTCTCTGCCCTCCTTTGCAAAGGAGACGAGAGGAACCAACTACAAGCCCCCTTTGACAGCTGCTGAAGCCATTCACTTGGGCCTCTCCTGAGCCGCTAACAACTCTTTCCCTGCCGCAGAGTAGGGATCCCCTCTTCCCCTGACTGTACACTTGCTCCATGTCACCTGAAATAAAAAGGAGCAGCTTCACGGACAAACCAGCACCCTCTTCTCATTCCAGCGTGCTCATTCTCCACACCCACACCTGTGTCCCCTGTCCCTCCACCCACTACCAATCACGATATTGCCAAACTCTTCCCGGCTCCCTCCAAGAGACACCCAGGCTCCTGTAAAGTTACTCTCGCCACCCCTGGTAGAGCAGCGTGACATGGGGATGGCGCAGTAAAAGAAGTGCAGAGACATGCAAATGTTAACTTCTGACTGGCAAGAATGGATTTCAACACTTTAAAATATAAAACCGTGACCGGTCAAGGAAAAGGAAAAAAATTGCAGGGCTATGGGGAAAGAGCGAGGGAGTGGGATTGATCGGATAGCGCTTGCCAGCGCAGGCACGATGGGCCGAATGGCCTCCTTCTGTGCTGTAAGATTCTATGATCAATGAATGCTTTGTTTAATTAAAAGCAAAATACTGCGGATGCTGGAAATCTGAAATAAAAACAGAAAATGCTGGAAACACTCAGCAGGTCAGGCAGCATCTGCAGAGAGAGAAACAGAGTTAACGTTTCAGGTCGATGCCCTTGAGTTCTGATGAAAGGTCATCGACCTGAAACGTTAATGTTGTTTCTTTCTCCACAGATGCTGCCTGACCTGCTGAGTGTTTGCGTCGTTTTCTGGCTTTATTTAATTACTTCACTTCCATAATTTAGAAAGAAGGCACAAATCTGTTTCTTGGACAATAGGGAATTTAAAAATGCTGGGACAAAGGAAGCTGGACATACACACTGTGTCTCCACATTTTTTTTAAATCTTGCAAAGTATTACATAGCTCATTCATAAGACCACCAACAATCCATTTTTATTAGAAGTTCAAGAAAACTTACCACAGACCATCATGCAATCTTCAAGATCCCAGGAGCACCCTGACATCCTTTGACTTTGGGAATGTTCTAACATGCTGCACCACTGTGGGATTGTAGCATCATGATTTCTATCAGGCCTCCGAATTGACTCAACATCTATTTTCCTCATCCCAACGTGAAGTGTCTTGGTGAGTTTTTCTACATTAAATGGTGCAATAGAAATGTGAGCAGTTGTTGTAATTGCCAAGTGGAAATTAGTTACTTACCCATGGAGAGGGAGGTGGAGGTGGGGTGAGGAGTAATTGCTTTAAAGCTTTGGGTTCTGTAATTTTTAATAGATCTCTTTCAGTTGCTCTGCGGATAACCTGCTACTTAATGGCACAGCCTTGCTTTCTCTGAGTGGACAGCATAGCAAAGGGACCAGCACCATTCCACAGGTGAACAGACCATAACTAGTGGCCCAGAAACCCAAGTCTGCTGAGTTTTACAAGTGAAGGAATGTGAGCCTTCAGGCCATATTAAAACTTCCCCTGGATTAGACTGTTTCCACTGTTCAACTGTCCAGCGTGCTGAAAGCTGAATATAGTACTGCAGCTCTGATCAAATCAGCCACCGAGAGCTGCTTGTCCACACAGCTTCTTTTGTAAAGGTGTTGTGATCTTGTGTTGCGTCAAGCAGAGGGTGGTTAACAATTGCACAGTCTCCTGCTGCACGCTGTAGGATAGTGAATGAGAGATCACTGCAGCTTCGGAGCATCGCGTGACTCTTAACTGGAATGTGAATCAATCAAACAATGTGGAAATATGAGAGCAGGATTGCCGCACACTTATCAGAGCACAGACTACTTTGCTGCTGAAAAGTAGAAAGGGCAGCTCACTAATCCTAGCTGGGTCAGATTGTGGATCTACACTGTGTCTCTTCATTCTAAATATTCCACGACTTGTCCCGATCTCAAAGTTAATCGTGTAGATGCAGCTGCATTAAACACAGAATCAACAGAGCTGATCCTTTACATCATTTGTCCTTCGCTTAGTTGGTAGCACTCTCGCCTCTGAGTCAGAAGGTCGTGGTTTCAAGTCCCACTCCAGAGACTTGAGCACATAATCTAGGCTGACGCTCCAGTGCAGTACTGAGGGAGTGCTGCACTGTCAGAGGTGCCATTATTCAGAGGAGACGTTAAGTCAAGACCTCGTCTGCCCCCTCAGGTGGACGTAAAAGATCCCGTGACACTATTCGAAGAAGAGCAGGGGAGTTCTCCCCAGTGCCCTGGCCAATATTTATCCCTCAACCAACATCAATAAAACAGATTATTATCTGATCATTAACTCATTAACCGGGACCATGCCGTGCATAAATTGGTTGCCAGATTTCCCTGCATTACAACAGTGACTACAGTTCAAAAGCACTTCATTGGCTGTAAAGCACTTCTGGACGTTCTGAGGTTGTAAAAGGCGCTATGTAAATGCAGGTTCTTTCTTTCTTTAATGGACATCTAGAGGTGATTACAAAGGAGTAAACTAACTGAGGGAGTTCAGGTGACATCATAAGGCATGAGAACAAAGCTTCATTGATTTTTTTATAGCTCTCATATGTACCCTAAAGTGATATTATCACTCCAGAATATTGTAATGATCAATCAGTTTGATTATGAAAATTTTATGATGTTGCCTTACCGAAAGTTGTGTATCAATACTGCAATTAGGCAACCAGTTAGATATAACTGAATGTCAGCCAGACTGCAAGATGGAAGATGTAGGCGAGCAGTGAGCAGCTGCATGTGATTTTCTCAACCATAATAAATTGGTTATTTTACCTTTAGCATTCAATGATGAATCACCAGGAGCCCTAAGAACAATATAACATAAGAGTACAAGCGTTGATTTACTATTTTTGTATAATTCTACGGTGAACTTTACATCGTGGTTTTAATCCCTTTGTTCCCACTGAGGGTGTATCTTGGTGATGACCCAATCTGAAGGATTGACGAAAGTCACATAATGGCTGCAAGTTTGGGAAATAATTTCCAGCCTAATACCAAGAAATATGGCCCTTTAAACGTAGAATTAAATATATGGGGGTAGAAATTTGGGTATGCCCATTTTTGGTACAATCCCTGCATTTGAATGGTGAGGCCCGAGGAGCCCCCGATATTGGGCTTCGGGCCTCATTTCCATCAAGCCAGATTGGTGCGGATGCATCCAGCAAAGAGTCAACGAAGATCGGGTCGATGCTAGTGTCACAATGGCCCTCAGGTAAATGAAGACCTGGGGTGGTGGGGGGGGGGGGGGAGAAACTGAGGCTGGGGAGGGAGATCCAAACCCGAGGAGATCGGGGAGTGGTGGTAATCGGGGAGCCTGCATTCTTTAAATGTGGGGTCAGGAGAAACACTCTTGCTCCTCCTGGCTCCACATTCAGGTAAGTAAATTTCAAAATCTACCTTGTTGCTCGCAGGCAGTCCCTAGGGCTGGTTTTCCTGAGTGTCGCTGCAGTTGGCGCCGGCTCAGAGTAAACCAGTGTTGCAGTGGGGGCCTCAAACAGGTGTTGGGCCCATTATTTGCATACATGAAGGGCCTGGCGCCTGTTTCAGGTGTGGGCACTGCACGGCGAACGTTTTTTCTTTCCCAGTATGGCGGGTGACAGCACTCCGACTGGAAATTTGTGCGCGATTCCTGCCTGCCATATTGGGGGAATAATAGGCCAGTTAAAGTCCGCAAAACAGACACTGAGCAGCTGAATTTATGGTGCATAATGTAATCTTTAGAGCAATTTAAAAGGATATCCATGGGGTGCAATCTGATTATGTAGTGATAGTGACATGATGGAGTAGCTTAGTGGGGAGCTCTTTCAGACCTTACCCTACCTGACTGGTACCAGACCAATACCTGTTTAGAATTGCATGGGGCCAGCAGACCTGAGTTATACCTCTGGCTTTCCATTGCTCCAAGGCTAGAGAAAATCAAGCTCTTGTATGCATGAGCATAGCTTTGCTCACCAGCATCCAAATTCTATTTTAGATTTGATGTTAACAAAGAATTAACAAGTCAGCTCGTTAAAATTGAAAATGGAACCTCGGGGAACTTTTTGAATTTGACTTCATATTTCTTGTAGTTAAGCTACAATAAGTGTGAAGCTGAAGTTGTTCCTTTTAGATTGGATGATTTTAATCCAAATTGCCAACCCTCTGAAAACTCTGCATTCCTCTGACTCTGGCCTCTTGTGCATTCCGAAATCCCTTTGCCCCACTTTTGGCGGCCGTGTCTTCAGCCATCTAGACCCTCTGGAATTTCCTCCCAACACCTCTGCACCTCTCCGCCTATAGGACCCTCCTCAAAACCCACCTCTTTGACCAAGCTTTTAGTCACTCCTCCTGATATCTCCTCCTTTAGCTCAGTGTTGATTTTTGTTTCATTACTCTTCTATGAAGCACCTTAGGACGTTTTTCTCAGTTGAAGGTGCTATATAAATGCAAGTAGTTTTTGTTATGTAGTTTGTATGGATATGAAGGGGTTTCAGTTTTGCATCAATCCAAAACCACAACTTGCATTTATATAGCGCCTTTAACATAGAAAACGTGCTTCACAGAGGTGTATTGAAAAATGGACACTGAGCCCAAGAAGGAGAGATTAGGAGGGATGATCAAAAGCACTTTACATTTCAATCTCAGGAAATTATGGTTCATACATCACACTTCTCACTCGGTTTTTCTAAGTGTTGAAATTTGGCCTCTTGTGCATCACCATTCCAATTCTCAGAGGTAGAGTTAGAGAAACAGAGAATTTAAACGTTGCAGTATAATAGATCCACAAACATTTAGAAATGGGAATAATGGACACATTTGAGTGAATTCTAAAAGTATGCTGTTCACTTCATGCCCTTCAGTTGATACCAGTCTTATACCAAGTTCATTGTCACAGCACGTTGCTTAGTTCTCAGGGAGTGAGCATTATTTTTGCCACTTGAGAAAATTATAAATAATCTGAATGGAAAAATGACAACAACAATCCATTTGAGTGATTTGTCCTGTGATGCTGCCCAGATATGTGTACATTCCCAAAGTATAACTTGTTCAGTGCCACTGGATGACAAGATCTGAAGATCGAATGATCTTGCCTGCTACAGATTATATTTGGCTGTCACTGTATGCATCGGGAGATGCTAGAGGCTGCTCCAATTAGCATCAGCTGTTCTTCTCAAACTCATTTTGAAAACTACTGTAGTTGAGGATGATTTCAATGTCTGATTCGTTGCTACATTTGCAGTTTTGTTCCATCATTACCAATCTGTCCTCTTTCTTTTCACTCCAAGTCTATGAATAGGGATAACTTTCACCAGGAAATAATTCTGTAGAACTTCGAAAACATGAAAATATTCTTCATGGACTAGTCTCCCAGGCCTTTAAAATTATTTTTTCTATTTGCTACAGTTGGAAATGTGTGTGAGGTTCGTTATCACTTCTTTGTAATTAGATACCATCACATTAAACCCACTGAGTAAATGCAACATTACCACTGACTTATTTTCATCAGATGTACTTTGGAACATTATGTTCTCTACTGTTCTTTGCCATTCTTTGCCTGAGGAAATAGATTGAACTTCACTTTTGGACTATCAACTTGATAATAGTTTAGTCTATAAACCTACTGAGTTTTTGCCTTATTGGTTCTCAAGATAGCACCAGGCGAAGGTGGTACTTTCTAGTTTTACATGAAAGAAAATATAGGCTAAGAATATTACACCGCTATTCCTGGCCTTATTTCACAAGAGGGAAAGATTCTCACTACATTGCATTGAAGTCTTTATTTTGAGTGAAGTGAACCCTGTAGTATATCACACTTCCCCCTACTCGGCATGTGTCTCCTGCCCCTGTTTGATACATGTAAAGTGCACATTCCTGTTTCAGTTGTCCATTGCTATGTCCTGCAGATGATGCTAATAGTCAGACTGCAGATGAGAGGTTATTGACCCAGATGTAGCTTTAGCACTGAGGAATGATCACAAACACAAAGACTATTGCAATAAGGTCCTTGTGCAATCGGCACACAATGCCCACCAAAACTATATAGCTCGGTGAGTAATGATTTTCTAACACCAATGCATATTTAGTGACCTGTGAATTTTTTAGTCTCCATTAGTCCATTGATTTGGTCACAGAGGTCGCTCTCAGTTGTGCCTAGTGAAACCTTGTGAAAACAATGGGAGTATCAGACTGCATACAAAAATTACCCTGCCTGGGACTATTATTACCCATTTACACCCCCATTGCTTGTGAAACAAATCCTCATTGTTAAGAACAATCCCAAATATTTTTTACAACCTTTTAGTTAGTGGTTTTATACACAACAGTCACTACCTTGTCAAAAGCAAAATACTGCGGATGCAAGAAAACTGAAATAAAAACAGAAAATGCTGGAGAAGCTCAGCAAGTGAGGCAACATCTGTGGAGAAAGAAACAGAGTTAACGTTTCAGGTCGAAGACCTTTCGTCGATTCTCTTTGGCCTAAACCCCAAATGAAACTATTTATTTTAATGACCTTAGCCACCTCTCTTTGCTGGAAGCTATCTGTCATACCGCCACTGTGTAAATTGCAGCTTCTTCCAATGCACTGCATTGCCTGAGGGAGCTCTTGCTGCAGAATACCTGAGTATGTAGTGGGCTTCTTATTATCTCAGCCATACGGGAGATATGAAATTAGGTCACAAAATTGAGAATTCAGTTTAAAGCAGATATTTTTCATTTGCCTTACAGGACACATGCTGTACAGTACAAGGGAAACCAACCATTGGGTTTAGAAAATGAGGTTCTGAAAACAATTGTTTAATGGAAAGGTTCATATTACTGTACAATGATTAGCACAATGAAACTATCACTGCCAGGTTTATGTATATGTACGGGATGAGATTATGGCAAACCAGCTAATTTTCAAACATTTTTACAGTGTGCTATGGGGCCAATTTTCAACTGCTTAATGCCCCTATTTTTCCTGCATGAACAGACAAATGAAAATAGTAAAATAAATAAATCACTGACTTGCCACCGGTGGCTTGACCATTGTGTTTTTCAGGTGAGCATCAATTTAGGCAGCGAGTGCTCCCACCCAAAACCAGTGGGGTCCTAATTAATACATTAAAATGCAAGTCCAATGACATATTTAGGAACCAAATGCCATTTTTGACTGACGCAATGCTGCCACCACTACTTCCAAAAACACATGCACAAATCATGGACGATAAAAAGCGGGATGTGGCCAGTTCCAGAGCTACTTAAAGGGGCATGCACCTGCTCTCATTTAACTCACTGTAAATATTTGGCAAACATCTTGTTGTTAGTTCACGGTCGATTTTGGGTGCATAATAGCTGTTTTTGTGCTTGTAAGAGCTTGTAGTAAGCTAAAAGGGATACTGGATGTTTATGAAAATGGAAATCCTTTTGGCCATTCCATTCTGAATAGAGGAAGAGAAGCAACAGGCTGAAGGACCACGTGGAGTAACATCTGCAGGAGACCACAGAGAAGGAAGAGAGCTGCAGACATCTTTATCCTTCCAACAGGGCCACAGTGACATACCTGCAGTTCGCGATGGAGCAGTGCATAAGGAAACTGCGCTTCTCCAGACAGGCTATCACAGACGTATATCATCTCCTGCAACCAGACCTGCAAACCACTACCTCAGCTGGCATATATAGCCTGTTGCAGTCAAAGTTACTACTCCTGATGACACAGATGGCAAAGAAGCAGGAGATCAGCAACACCAGCCTGCAGCCAGAGCTCATTTGCAGCAGCTCATGAAGGCACTTTGGCTGAACAATCCCTGTGCCCACCCCCAACCCCCCACCCCCATTAACAGTCAGTCTTTCCACCCTCCAATAAATTACTTCCATTCAAAGGCCAACATTGATGTACATGTCACCTGACATTGCAGGGTCAACAGTTACTACAGGAACACTCTGCACATTAAGATTTCAAAATAGTTTATCATTTTTCTGGCTTACCTAAATGCCATCAAAATATTTATCATCCAGGTTTTAGCCCATAATGCCTTTCTTAAGTGAACTCTTTCCTACTCTACTACCACAGTGGCTTCAGTACGGGAGGTGGAAGGCTGCAATGGCTCTGATAAAGGCTCATGAGATGCTGGTAGTTGGCATCTTCTCAGAGCTCGGGCCTGGAGAGTTTGGCTGTAGACTGCAACATCTCGACGGCCTCTGCGGCAGTCAGGCTGAGCTGGATTTCTGGCACCAGGGTGGGCATTGGTTAAGGAAGTCACAAGGGTTGGATCTAGAGCCTGCATGACCCCAGTATGAGCACTTTGAGAGATGCTATGACTAGTGGCATGGACTCCTCCAGAGAGGGCCCAGCTGCAGTATCCTTTGAGCTGATCACAAGTTCCATGGTTGACTATAGAGTGTTGATGCAGTGTGCTAGAGCCCCACACAAGTTGGTAGTGGACTCCTCCACCAGCACCGACGTAGTGCGGTAGCTCTTTGGCAGGTAGTCTAGTGCATTGAGCAATTGCTGGTGCACATGAAGTATTTTTCTTTTGAGGGCTCGGCCCCTAAAATTTGTATCTCTGTCCTCTTTGGCAGAAATAGAACCCGAGTTTGCCCTCCGGAGAACCCCTTCCTGGGCTGTCATATCTACTTGTACCACCTCGTGCTCATTAGTGCTATGTGATTCACCTTGTGCAACATAGAAATAGAGGAACAGGAGTAGGCCATTCAGCCCCTCGAGCCTGTTCCACCCTTCAATCAGATCATGGCTGAACTGGGCCTTAACTTCATTTATCCACTTTAGATCCATGTCTCTTGATATCCTTACCTAAGAAAACTCTATCAATCTCAGTCTTGAAAATTTCAATCGACCCAGCATCCACAGCCTTTTGGGGAAGAGAGTTCCATATTTCCACTACCCTTTGTGTAAAAAAAAAAGTGCTTTCTGATTTCACTCCTGAATGGCATAGTTCTTATTGTAAGATTTTGCCCTCTTGTTCTGGATTCCCCCACCAGAGGAAATAGTTTTTCTGTATCTACCCTGTTGAATCCTGGGAAGGGAAAATGGTCAACACCTTACAATGTCTGGCCTCCATCCTCGACATCTCCAATGCTGTGTGTCCTCCCTCTGCCAATGATGTCAATGGTGGAGTCCACAATTAAAGTGAGAGTTTGCAACACGGATGCACCTCCCCAAGTTCGTCCAATCTCCTTTTTGTTGTGTACCAGCTTGTCCTGCAAGAAGAGTCGGAATGGATTTATGTGTGACCTGTCAAAGAGTTGTGAAGATTTGTAAGGCAGCTTAACATAGTGTACATGTTGAGAGGAGGAGCAGCAAGAGGGGGGAAGTCATTGGATGAAATGAAGTATGTAGTGTGAAGTATCAAAGAACTTAATAGAAATGTCCAATTTATCCAAGTCCAACCAAATTAATATTACATTTTATGTAATGTTTTGATTTCTTCCCTCACTTTTCCACAGGTCAGCATTGCAGTCCAGAAAATCTGCAGAATATTCCACATTTTCTGTTTTCAATCCCCATCAAATGCACTGCTCAGCTCTGGGAACCTCAAAGTAAAATAGCCTCCTGTACTCCAAGCTCACTAGGCTATGTATAATATTATCCCCTTGTATGGTCACAAGCTCCCATGAGTAATGCACTACTCAGCTCTGTACTATGTCCAGAGCAGATTACCAGGCCATATGTATTACTATAACGTAGATGTTTCAGAGCAATGGGAGCACATTTGTTGGAATGCCGATGACGAAATGGATTCAGAATTGCATGTAACTGACTAAAATAAACAGTAAATGACAAGAAATTAATGGCTTTCTGTGTGTACTTACTGCTGCTATCTAGTATCGACCCCAGTTGTCTAGCCTGTTCTAGATTTCTCCAATTCAATCAGTTTTTGAAATGTGAGGCCTGCCTGAAATAGGTGGCTGTGTACTTTCACTGCATATTAATCGCTGTGCGTGAAACCATCCCCATTATTTGCTGTCTGAATTGATTCTGTAATTGCTCGAGAAATGAATTTAACTACATGTGAGTAGCTGACCAATGGATGAAAATATTTATTCTTTGTTTTGCTTGAGATCAAGATTGACCATTAATACAGGCCGGTTATTATCTTTACTTCTTTTTTTTTTAGCTTTTAACATTATTACTCCAGAATTGCCCTTGGAGAATTCTTTAAAGAAGGTTCCTTATTAGAATTAGCAGAATGGTTCTAAACTCAGACAAATTCAAATCTGCTGTATTTTTGTGGTTACATTTCAAATAATTTGAGGGTGGAAACCTATTTAAATGCTCCAAACTACACCCCTGTTGTAGCTTGATGATGTACTGATGGAATATCATAAAGGCTTCAGAGAGGTGGGCAGATGATGAGGAGTCAACCAACCAACTTAATATTAGAATTGCAGAATAAGAAATCCAGGAGCAATTATAATGCAGTAATCTTATCTCCAGGTTTATATGACATCGTGAACGGTGAGAGCAAAACTTTGGCAGTTTCTAGCCATCATCTGAACTCTTGCATGAGATACTTGCCTTGGAATCATTTCTTTTTTTTTACAATGTACATACTGTGAAGTTGGAGCTGCTTTTTTTTTATTTCTGTGTTTAATCTCTGCCATCCTGTCTGTCGCTGCTGAGAAAAACACACAGGGATTGATTGCTGCAATGGTCCATCCAGTTATGCATGACAACACCCACACAGTAGGATTAAACTCTTTTAACATAATCACTGAAAATTTGTTGAGTGATAATATGCAGTTGATTGGAGATACATATTTTATAGGGCCCCAGATCGCACAGGGTTAATCTGTTCCAGGATAGCAGGGTGAGCTGGATTTCAGTGAACGTTCATGGACAATTCGGAGTCACTTATTTGTTTTATACCAGACCCACAAAAATTCATTTTGGAAGTGGCTTTGTGAAAACTTATAAAATTATTTTCTATGTATTACTGCAAGAGAGCCGAGGTGATGGCTTGTCATCAGCTGTGGTTTAATAATGCAGGCCCATGGCTCCATCTTGCCAAAGGACAAATGGAATACATCTCAAGCGGTTTAAAGAAAAATGCTGCCATATATTTTCTCTGACAGTTTGCTAGCTTGGACTCTGTGTATATTCTGATTAAAATGTATTAATCATAATTCCATATTTTGATATCTACAGCATGCATTGTACAAAGTATAAATTCTGATATTGGCAAGTAATAAGTCAGATGTATTTTTAAAGGTATAAAATGGGTCTTAACTTTCTTTTCTCATTATATTAGGTCTTTCCATCTGCCTATCTGTCTGTCTATCTATCTATATATATGATTTGTGAAGAAGTTTGTCAGAGATCTCCTGACAAAGTGAATCACTTTTTGATTGGTTCTTGGAATATAAATCAGCAGTATTTTTCTTATCAAAAGTAGGTTGATAAATAGATTTGTTTTCCTCAGCTTAAATAAATAAATTTCTGCTTGCAATATACAGCTTTACTTTTACCATCCTTCTGTTTAGGGTGTCAGTTTTTAAGAGTAAAGAAATATGTAGAAGTTTAATTTAAGCTTTTCTTATTTGCTTATTTCCTTGTTTCCCAAATATCTCTACAACAATATTTAAGTAGAACCTTTTGGTAAAACATTTTAACTTCAGGACTTTTATTCCGAACCTCCCTCCAAACCTGAATATCGTACAGTTCAAGAACTTGCTACCTATTCACATCAACAGTTGTTTGAGTTTTCACTAAGAACTTAAGTAAAAGAGAGCCTACTCTCTAAGCGTTTAGAATGCATTATAGAATGTAGATTCCACTTTGAAATTTGATATTCTTTAAAGTTTCATTTGTCATGTAACATACTGTAAACAATTCCTTGAATATAGTGACCTATATTCATTTTTGTGGGAAAATTAGCTCGGAACAAGTTGAGTTCATGCTTTTCCTTGTTTTTCATGTATACAAAAAAAAAATCTGATTCCTTTCGCTGTCTAAAAATAGTCCCCTGTGGCAGATGAAGGGGTTGTTCTCAGTAATTTCCCATTGATGCACCAATTAGAGAAGGGGGTATGGCTTACTAACATCAAGTCCTGGCATGCTCTGTGAATAGCCAATCTTGATCTCATGTCATAAAAATTTCTAGAAGTTATACACAGAGGTGCATGCTAGCTTGAGTCTCTAAGTAACAATGCATGGAATCAACGCTGAGGCTAATGCATTGACGTTTAATCAATTTCTTGTATTCGTTAGTAATTTTATATGCCTTTATTATGCTACAAACGTTATTTCCAGTTTTGCTCAGCTTAACGAAGAAAGCAAGAATAAGAAGTACTTTGTGCAATTTGATTTATTCAGCCTACCTTTCTTCTAGTTGTAGATTTCACGGACTCCACTTAATGTATAGTTCTGTATTTTCATGTCCTCAGTAGTCCTCCGTTGGAAGTTAATCTGTCCTCTTTCCTTGCATTTGATCGATTCCTTACCTCTTTCAGTTATGAATTTATTTTATGAACATGAAATTTGAACTAATTAGACACAAGTATGACGCTGGAAAATTATATTAATAAAGGCGTGATGCCAAAATGTGACTCCTAAGGCAAGACAGACATAGCTTCCATGCAATACAAAATACTTTATTTAGTATTAGACACATCCATCTCACTTCATTGCTCACAAATGCAAATTTCCATGTCAAAGTTAATAATGAAAGGCAATTATTTATATTGGTTTGAAGAAAAACTTTCACCAGCAACAGAAAATGCCTTCTAATTGACCTCAGAATGTACCCTTTCATTGATCTCAACTTACTCGAGCAGCTAATTGGCCTCAAGATGTGCCTATTTACAACAATAAAATTTTATGGCCTTAAAGGGCCAGTGTAGGTTACATGCCGCTCCTCCTTAGAAGAAGAATTATACGTCATGTGTCCCTGTTCTTATAATATTCTCCAATTTACTGTAAGCTATGGGGAATGTACCACTCATGGCTCAGTTTAAATTACCACGGAAACCAATAAACTGTGTTTTCCACATTTGAAGTGATTAGCCAGCACTGCATGAGATATAAAAGAAAACCTGGAAATGCATAGCAGCTCAGTCAGTGTCTGAAAAAGAAAAATACAAACGTTTTGGGTGGGATTCTATCTGTGGCTGAATTTAGGGTGTTATGAGCAACAGAAATCCAAAATGGAGCAGAACAAATCAAATACATATAAGAAATTAAACTTGTGTTTTTTTCCCACATTCTGTCATGGGTACAAATTTACTGATGCATTGGTAATACATTAATGAACTGAATTTTCATGGTATTCATTCTAAGGCAATTAGTAGGCGATCAGAGGATACTATAAGTATTCAGCCAATTAAACACATTTATATCTCTGATTACAGCTCTGAATATGAGCTACTCAAATCAAATGCCTGGTTGCTTTCTGATCCTGGTTATTTGCTTGGTGGAAATGTACACACTCCTAGTGCTTTGTAGGTGGTACAGAGGCTTTGGAGAGTCAGAAGATGAGCCACTCACCGCAGAATACCCAACCTCTGACCTGCTCTAGTAGCCACGATATTTATATGACTGGTCCAGTTCAGTTTCTGGTCAATGATGACCCCCAGGATGTTGATGGTGGGGGAGCTCGGCGATAGTACTGCCATTGAATGTCATGGGGAGGTGGTTATGTTCTCTCTTATTGGAGATGGTCATTGCCTGACGCTTGTGTGGCGCGAATGTTACTTGCCACTTATTAACCAAATGCACTTATAAATCTGGATGTTGTCCAGGTCTTGCTGCATGCGGGCATGGACTGCTTCATTATTTGAGGAATTGCAAATGGAGCTAAAAATTGTGCAATCATCAGCAAACAGTTTAACTCATTCTATAATTCCTGGACTGAATCATTCAATTCCACTGCTCCTCTTAGTTTGGTATCATATGCTTGGTATCATATGCAAATGACCAATTTGAATTGAGTTTCTGAATCAAAGTCATTTATGTAAATTAAAACAATAGTGGTCCCAACCCTTAGCTCTGGGGGACCCCACTCAGTGCTTCTCTTCCACCCTGACATTATTCCTCTAATTAATACTGATTTGTTTTCTACCTTTCAATCAATTGCTTATCCATTCCCAAGTTATCTGTATTACCCTTATTCCTCACAGTTTTGAGCCTAATTACTAGCCTTTCCTGTGGAACTTTATCAAATACCTTTTGGAAATCTAAGCATACAACAGTTACTACATTTCACTTGGGTTGTAACCTTTTCAAAGATATCAAGAAAGTTAGTCAGACAAGATTTTCCCCATCTAAAGCTGTGCTGAATTCTGTTTGCTAGATTGTGGTTGTACAGATAAACCTCAACTTTACTTCTGATAAATTTCATTATTTTACAAAGTATTTAAGTAAGACTGATCGGTTTGTAGTTGCCTGTGTCTATTTTGTCACCCATTTTGAATATGGGTAGCACATTAGCCTAATTTCAATCTACCGGTACCTCCCCAGAATCTATTGACTGGTTATGATTAACCTTTACAAAACACTGGTTTGGCCACAACTGGAGTATTATGTCCCGTTCTGGGCACCACAATTTAGGAAGGATGTGAAGGCCTTACAGAGGGTGCAGAAGAGATTTACTGGAATGATTCCAGGGATGAGGGACTTTGGTTATGTGGAGAGACTAGAGAAGGGGTTGTTCTCCTTATAGCAGAGAAGGTTGAGAGGAGATTTGATAGAGGTATTCAAAATCATGAAGGGTCTAGACAGAGTAGATAGAGAGAAACTGCTCCCATTGGCGGAGGGGTCAAGGAGCAGAGGACATAGATTTAAGGTGATTAGCAAAAGAACCAAAGGCAAAATGAGAAAAAATGTTTTTTTACACAACGGGTGGTTGTGATCTGGAATACACTGCCTGAGGGGGTGGTGGAGGCAGATTCAATCGTGGCTTTCAAAAGGGAATTGGATGAGTACTTGAAGGGGGAAAATTTGCAGGGCTATGGGGAAAGGGTGGGGAAGTGGGACTAGCTGGATTGCTCTTGAAGAGAGCGCGCACGGACTCGACGGGTCAAATGGCCTCCTTCCATGCTGTAACCATTCTATGATTTCTTCATAATGATTATCAATGCCACCCAAATCTCCTTGCTAGCTTTTCTCAACGCATGTGATAATATCATCTAACCCTAGGGATTTATTTCTTTTAAACTCTTTCAACTTCTCCAGGACTTCCATCTCATTTATATTGAAGTTCTGAATTTGCCTTAGTAGTCTTTTTTTGGAGGGGGGAGATATTGTTGTTCATGTCTTCCTTTGTGACTACTTTAAGGGAGTAATCATTCAGAATATTTATTATCTTACGCTCATCCTCAGTTTCAAGCTCCTTTGCACCTTTTAATATTTTCACCTCTGACAGTCTTGCTATTGTAGTAATTAAAGAATTTTGTACTATTACATTTTGCCTGTGCAGCTATGCTTTCTTTCTAGGTCTCTCTTTGTCCCTCTAATTAACTCTTTGACGTATTTCTATGTTATCCTATATTTAATCCCTTCCCCTTTTTTCTTGCAAGATTTATAGGGGTTGTTTTACTTTTCATTTGTTTGTTAACCCATTTTAGGGTTTATTTAGTCTGAGTTTGCTGATCTTGGGTATATATTTGCCCTGCACGCCCAGCATTATTCTTTAAAGATGTTCCATTTGTCTTCCACTGAAATGTTGATGAACATCCTCCTCCAACCCACTTATTTTCATTCTCCCTCCATTTCTTTGAAATTAGCCTTTTTAAAATCATAAACCTGGCTCCTGGTCTTTTGTATAGTTTGTGCTTGACCAATTTAATCGAATTTTTTGAGGAAATCGCAGAGCATGCAGATAAAGGGAATGCGGTGGATGTGTATGGCCAGGCAGAGAAGCCACCACTGCTCCCCCACTCAGGCCTCAGGTTGAAATTGCAGATTGGGGTCCGATGATGTCCCAATGTTGACCCATGCCGACTAGGAGCTGGATTGAGACTGCCAGACTCATTTCACATGAGAACCTTACAGCCAACAGACAGATCCCAGAGGGGAAACGCCACTGTCTAACACTTTGCATCACCCAGTTTTTCATGGGTACTCCAACATAAGAAAGCCACGGAAGGGCTACAGTGAAGGTTTACTAGAGCGATACCGGGAATGAGAGTTTCTAGTTATGAGATAGGCTTGAAAAATTGGGGCTTTTCTTGACTGAAATGGAGAATTACATTGAATGTGCAGCACAAAAACAGGCCATTGGGCTCAACAGGTCCATGCCAGTGCTTATGCTCCACACGAGCCTCCTCCATCCCTACTTCATCTAACCCTATCAGCATATCCTTCTATTCCTTTCTCTCTCATGTGTTTATCTAACTTCCCCTTAAATGCATCTAAGCTAGTCACCTCAACTACCCTTTGTGGTAGCGAGTCCCACATTCTAACCACTCTCTGGGTAAACAAGTTTCTCCTGAATTCCCTATTGGATTTATTAGTGACTATCTTACATTTATATTTAGATATAGTCTCCCCCATAAGTGGAAACATCTTCTCCATGTCTACTCTATCATAATCATAAAGACCTCTATCAGGTCACCCCTCAGTCTTCTCTTTTCTAAAGAGAAGAGACCCAGCCTGCTCAATCTTTGGGTTAAGTGTTTTTCAAAATTATGAAAAGGTAAGTAATAAAAGATTGTTTCCACTGGCTGGCAAATTGGTAACAAGGGGACAAACTGAGGATTATCACCAGAAGATTGAAGGGGGGAGTTAAACATTTTTTTTCCATACAGAGGCTCATTAGAACATGGATTGCTTTACCACACGTGACTATTGAGGCAGAGACTCAAAATCATTTAAAAGGGAATTGGATAAGTACTTGAAAAGGAAGAATACAAAAAGATACATGAAAATGGGATTAAAGTAAGTAGCTTCATTTGAAAATCTAGCACCAATACAAGTGCAATTAGCTGAATACAAGTACAATCCTGCTATGTTGTTGCTTTGCCACAAACACATCAAGCTGAAATATTGGCAACAATTTAGTGACCTGTATGCGCCTTCAACTGGCTCCTGGATTGGTTAGTCTGTCATAACAGACTGTGATACCAAGTTGTCAGTATTTTCCTTAACAGTTGAATGTTGCCACCTAGTGACTTATCTCCAAACTGCTGAGTTCTTTTACTTTATTGGCATGTCGGGTTGTTTTGCTGGGTATCAGGTACTGAACCCCATCATCATGCATAAGAGTGCCCAAATCAAACTGCTGAAAGCTCCATATGAGCAGAGTTTCTGTTTGCCTCAAATGGAATGTGCACTCTCTTCCCGTGGGGAATCACTTTATTTACCTAAGCCCAGATATCTTAGGTGCAGGTTGTCAACAGTTGAGGTGTGAGGATCCTCAAATGTGCATAGGAATACTCTTCGAACTTAACCAGTTAAAATCATGGAAGTTTCCTGCTTTCCTGATTAGTACCATCCTAACATTTGGGCATTGACTTGCAGGATTACATGATGAGTGACAAGCACCCTGACTGTAACAGGTCTACCCCTGAAGAGTCAAGCTGGCTGGCCAGCCATCAACAGTGCCCTGGAGTACTGCAGATCTGTCAGAGGATCAACTTGGTTCTAATTTCTAATTGTTGGGAATGTCGATTTTTGGAGTCAACACAATCCCAGAGACTCTGCAAACCAGCTATTCCACTTAGCTCTCCCCTCCCCAAGAGGATAATCACGAGAGGTTGATCATTGTAAAATTTAAAAATATGAGAAACTCCTCCTGAATGGAATGGTGAGCAGAACAACTCACCATAAGATGTGTGAGTGCATTGTCATCATCCTGCTGACCACCACATGGCCTTTCAAATAGCTGTTCCACAAGTTGATGATGTGAAGTTTCAGCAGCAACTGCTTGCAACTCTGCAACCCAATTCAGGTAAGTATCTACCCCCGTATACACGATCTTCTGTTTGTGTATCTGGCACTCAGGTAATGTCATCTCATGGACCTCTGCCTTCAGCATTTTGGAAAAACCCATGCAGGACAGTTTGAGACATGTCAGCAATTGTGATGTTCTAGATGCTCCAAGTCCAATGCTGGGTGCATCACTAACTGTTTAATCCAGATCCTTGTACAACGGATTTTGGCAAAGAGGCGCGGTAACCATGGGGCTAACTTTCCTCTTCAGGGTGCTGAGGAACAGGCCAGTTTAGGCTGCAGCCCTTCCTCCCTTCCTGCAATTGTTTCCTTTTGTCAAAAATTCACCTCCCCATTTGGTCCTAGATCTCACAAGTGGGTCAATGAAGGCCCATCCATATTATGTCTGTTGGTCGCCCTTAACTTGACTACATTTCTTTGAAATAAATGCAATTGCCTGATGTGATTTTAAATGCAATTTAATCTTGGTCACCATTTAGACTTAGTTCATTAAAAATGTATAAAGTTTATTAAATAGCTGTTGCATGTATCATGATAGAACATTATTACTGTTATAAAATAAAAATTTTCAAAGAAAAATTATGAGAAGATGAGATCATAACAGTTATAGCCACTGTTATTTTAAATTGCAGTCTATCAAGGCTAAACAGATTATTTTGTGAATTACAAATAATTAAGTCATAGAGTCATAGTGTCATAGAGTCATACAGCACGGATAGAGGCCCTTCGGCCCATCGTGTCCGCGCCGGCCATCAGCCCTGTCTACTCTAATCCCATATTCCAGCATTTGGTCCGTAGCCTTGTATGCTATGGCATTTCAAGTGCTCATCCAAATGCTTCTTGAATGTTGTGAGGGTTCCTGCCTCCACAACCCTTTCAGGCAGTGAGTTCCAGACTCCAACCACCCTCTGGGTGAAAAAGTTCTTTCTCAAATCCCCTCTAAACCTCCCGCCTTTTACCTTGAATCTATGTCCCCTTGTTATAGAACCCTCAACGAAGGGAAAAAGCTCCTTAGTATCCATCCTATCTGTGCCCCTCATAATTTTGTACACCTCAATCATGTCCCCCCTCAGCCTCCTCTGCTCCAAGGAAAACAAACCCAATCTTCCCAGTCTCTCTTCATAGCTGAAGCGCTCCAGCCCTGGTAACATCCTGGTGAATCTCCTCTGCACCCTCTCCAAAGCGATCACATCCTTCCTGTAGTGTGGCGACCAGAACTGCACACAGTACTCCAGCTGTGGCCTAACCAGTGTTTTATACAGCTCCATCATAACCTCCTTGCTCTTATATTCTATGCCTCGGCTAATAAAGGCAAGTATCCCATATGCCTTCTTTACCACCTTATCTACCTGTTCCGCCGCCTTCAGGGATCTGTGAACTTGCACACCAAGATCCCTCTGACCCTCTGTCTTGCCTAGGGTCCTCCCATTCATTGTGTATTCCCTTGCCTTGTTAGTCCCTCCAAAGTGCATCACCTCGCACTTTTCCGGGTTAAATTCCATTTGCCACTGTTCCGCCCATCTGACCAACCCATCTATATCGTCCTGCAGACTGAGGCTATCCTCCTCACTATTTACCACCCTACCAATCTTTGTATCTTACCTTTACTGATCATACCTTTTACATTCATATCCAAGTCATTAATGTAGACCACAAACAGCAAGGGACCCAAGTATTACAGAAATGAATGAGGCAGCACTCCTTATCATTGAGACATGTAGGACATTCAGTGAAAGTGTTAGAAGTACTCCATATGGAATCAATTAAAGCCTTATAATGATGAGGAACTGATTAAATTCCTTTGGGATCACTTTTACTTGCACAGCATGATGAGGTGAGAGGAAAATGTGCTTGGTTTTTATTTTTCTAATTTTATGGCTGAATTTTTGAATGAGAAGCTGTCATATTTAATAATAGCAAAGTCCTTTCCAGTGATAAATTTAGCTGTGCTATGTCCGAATAAATATGAATCCTAAACCGTAATTTTATCTGTGTTCTTCTTGATTTTGGTTCCATTCTAATTACTAAAAAGGGAACATTTCATTCTGATGGATATCATTACTTGATAGTCAATCAATTCTCGCTTGAATATTAAAAGCTCACTGGTCACTAGGTGTTCTTTGGTTTGGATTGAAGGACAGTGGGTGTCTGGTACATTGGTGGTCTGCTATGGCAATGACTTCAACTAAAGGCAGTGTGAATGGGCGAGGAGGCAGGGGACGTGTTGTATAAGCAGCACAGTATTCCAATACATAATACAGTGCCTGCAATAAAAAATGCAAACACCTTCAATGTATGAGTGATCATAATGAGCTACCAGTACGTTGTAACTGAGACCTTGCAGTTCTGTTATGTTCTGGCTTGTCTATTTAAGCTTTGAGTCCATAGTTTATGGAATCCACGGGTGTAAAGACACTGAGCATTTTCAGCTACCTTCAAAGCAACACTTTTTATAGCACTTTTATTGAGGTAAAACATTCCAAGGCACTTCATAAGAGAGTGGAAAAATTTAGACACTAAACAGGGTGCACAATAATTAGAACAATGCTTCTTAACATGCTGCCAACAGCAAGTGAGGTCATTCAATAGAAAGTTGTTGAAATGATTTAAGTTTACCACTTTAAGAAACGGAAGTGAGACTTGCTTATAGCAGTGTGACAGTAAAGGGATTGCACAGACCATATTTTTAATGCAGTTATTAAATTTGCAGCACTAAAAGCAAATTACCCACAACAGGGGACAACAGGAAATGCATCGACATCATGGAATGTGTTACTGAGTGCCAATACTCCTACTTTTGGTTTAGAAAAATTAGCAAAATGACTGTTTTTATAAATGCCATCAAAATCATGGGCACATACACTTTTGAAATGTGCACTTCTTAAGAACATCATTCTATTACACGTTACCAAAATAAAAATCAGTCCATGCGCCTGCAATAATGATCCTTTTATATCTCTGGTATAAATGTTGAAAGATTCTTTAATGTAGCTGTGGAAGTCTCAATTGTCATAGAAAAAAAATGGCTGAATGCCAATTTGAATTACCCTAAAGTCACTGCTTCTGCACAGGCTGGTCACCTTCCACGACAGTTTCTGATGGTCCTTGTCGGGGATGAGCGGGCGTGACCAGAGACAGGGACTTCCAGGCTGGAAATTTCCTTATCCCTATGCTGATGGAGCATCGGCCAACCGGTACACTAGGTAAGGGTAGGCATATTGGCCTGCCGAATAGTGGATGTGGGGCACATCTGGGGGTTCAATTGTGAATTGTGGCCTGGACCCTTGAAAATTTATTAAAAAGTTAATATTTTCGATCTGTTATAAAGCAGCATTGCTGACCTCTTTCCCGGGCAGTCCTGACGCCCCAATCCCAGGCCTGGCACCCTGGGTCACAATTTCTAGCCTCCTCTGGCAGGAAGGCATCCTAGATGTGCCCCTGGTGGCACTGTCACCCACCATCATTACCTTCCTGTTGATCCCACAAACTTTGGTGGAGTCAGTGACAGAGATCACCAGCGGGCAGATCCTGGATATTTACACCAGGATCCAAGGCCCATGGGTTTTCAAGTCCATTTTCATTTGCTTGTAAGCCTACTTGTTTAATGATTGTGGTTTGCTGTTGGTTTTACTTCATCTACAGTAAACTTCTACCACTTGTGTAAAAGATGCTTTAATGGGGATATCCAAATTAGCAAACTACTGACCATCTTTAAACTGTCAATTTTGCAACTAAAGAATCTATGTGATAAAGTTGCTTGAATAGAATACCAGATGTTCGGGCCCTAAGCATATATAGTGTACATATCTATGTGACCAGTGGTGGTATGCAAGGGCCTGTGGTTGCAATCCCCTTATTATTAGACAAAAGTCTAGTATACGTATCATTCATACAGTTTTTATTTACTGTACAAGCAAATTATGTTAATCTTGAAATGGAATGAAGCTCAGCTTTCCATAGCTATCAACAATGATCTGCACAGTATTAGGTGGAAGGAGCCGGCCGGCTTCAATATGTGGATCACAAGCCACTATTAGCTTTAATAATCTACCCTCCAGGCGAGGCAAGATTAATTTTGCAATGCTATCCATACATTTATCTGTCTCCCCCTTCAACACATAACATGCCAGCTCAACAACTTAAAAAGACCTCTGATTGGATTTGAAGGAACTTTATTCAAATCATTTTTTCTCATGGGAGGTTGTCTTTAATGCAGAATCAAGTCAATTATCAACAAATATTCTGCTGGTAGTTAGATGTACAAACATCAAAAAGAAACAATTTTCATTAAACTCTTTGAAGAAGCTCATCAGTTTGTGATGCAGACATCTGCATCCTCGTCACATAACAATGGACATCTGTTTGTAGGCCTCCCGCTGCTATAAACCTACTAATTTTTATGAGTAACAACAATTTCAAAGCAATTCTGACCAATTATCATAAAATTATTTTTCATACTACATGCTCAAAATTTGTCCAGAGCTTTCTGGCAGAAATGGAAACAAATCATGAGTGGCCTTTTGAGGTCTGAAAATGGAAATCAAACAAATAGATGACTAATCATAATAGCTATTCACACTGATCTGGAGTATTGGTAGATTGTTCTCCATTCAGACTGGCGAGAGGCCAACATAACTCTTTCCTACTTTGATAAAGTTGGATCGGGACTATCCTAAATGGCAGAAGAATGTGAAGCCGCTATCTCCTGTACACATGAGTACAAAGTATACTGCTTTTTCAAGGAGTTTCAAATATGATCAACAGAGAGATTCATCCACATAAAGATTGTTGATTTTCAAAGGTGCAAAATTATAATAAAGATTGCAACAGATCCCCACTCCAATGGATAGGGAAATAGTCCAATTTATTTACAAGTGGGACTTTTAGCTTTCAAGAGCATATCTATATCTAAACATGTACCAAGAGGGTCTATGGCTAGCATACACTTCATGCCATGTATACTCTTAAAAAATGGTCATCTTATATGTAAATGGCTCTGAGTAAGATGTTACTGTTAGGTGCTGTTGTTGTGTCAGTGGTTGCTGGTAACGTAACAAGCAAGGATGTAGTTGCTTGTCTTAAACCAAAAGAATCAAAGTGGAGCCTGATGAGACCAGCCTGTGCATATGTTGTTGTTAAAGCTTTGCACAGCACAAATGATCCAGTTTTATGTTGTTAGTAGAATCATCTTTCAGTGGTCCAGTAACATTTTTCATTAGCAGATCTTGTCCTGTCAACCAGAAGCTGTACATTTTCTATAATTTGGCTTTGCAGAATTGTGTAATGAACAGACTAACAATGACCCCACTTGCAGTGATCTGCTAAGTGGATTACATGTATTCATACTACACTATCAAGCACCCTTAAAAAAGGCAGATATTACCACACAGGCCCGAGGTTTATGGGAAAAAACAACTAATGTGTAGCGGTTATTTGCAAATAAATTGTCTATGAAGTTAATGCTGACAGTACAATATATATAAACATAATACAGCAAGAAAATGTATAATAAATCAATCACCCTTCGGAAGAAACTGCGCTCCTGGTGGGAGGTAGGGGTCAAGAAAGACCACCCACTCGGGCTGATGTGTTCTTTTTTTGTTCTGCAAAAAAAGCCCTCAGCCTTGATTTGCAGAGCTTAGAAAAGACCCTGTGGGGGATCCATCTGTCTGGTCCAAAGGTTCTGTGGGTGCTTGCACCTGTGGTCCAGACAGATAAACACATTACATATTCCTACATTATAACAGTGACTACACTTTTTAAAAGTACTTCATTGGCTGTGAAGCACTTTAGGACATCCTGAGGTCATAAAAGGCGCTATATCATTGAATGTTTTTTCTATCTTTTTATTTCTTGCACTGGTCTTTTCTCCTGGGGACAGATGTTTGAATCTATATCCATAAGGTCTTCGTCATCTTCTAGCAATGTGATGCTGTCTGCATCAAATCAGAGGTGGACTCATTTGTAAAGATGTAAGAGACACTTTGTTGTGTTCGACTTTTTACTTTGCCCAAACTTCTGGTTTATCTCTAGTAATATTACTACATAAAAATGAGATCGACTTCATTTACTTGGAATACAACAAATGATGGACACAGAATATTATTTGCCGAAAACTTGCAAAACCTTATTGCGTGTTGTTGGCATCCATCTGACAGTACAATGAGACTATATATTTATGATTGTAAATGGCATGGAATTTATTCAGTAACTTGCTAGATTCGACTGCGGTCTCCAAGCAGCTCTTTTAAGGTTGTTGATTCTCTTGTAACAATATGAATCCTTCTACTATCCACATCCTATCTCATATAAGACCCACTTATCTATTTTCCTTGTCCCCACCAATCTCCACTGGTTCTCCCATTGCTTAGTGCAATAATTTCAATGCCTACAATACCCTCCATGGCCTAATTCCACCTTATCTTTCAACCTCCTTCAGCCCTTCACCTCATCTTGAACCTTTGTTTTTATAAATCTGCCCCAATCTATACCATTATTGGCAGAGCTTTCAGTCATCATGCCCCCGTACTCTGGTATCACTTTCCTAAACCCCACCCCCCTTCCTGGCTACATTGTTCCCCACTTTCAAAAGCCTCCTAAAAACCTACCTCTTCAACTGTACCTTCAGTCACCTCCCTAACCCACTTCCCAACACCTGTGGAGTGTCTGCCCTCCTTTATAAAAGCACCCTGCGAGACTTCAAGACATTAAAGGTGCCATTGCAAGTGCAAGTTGGTCACTGCTTTTCTGTAATGATTCAGTTGTGTTAACAATTTTGGCTCATTAGCACCAAAGTGTGGCATGATTTAAAGTGACTTTGCTGCCTAGAAAATATATTTTATTTTCTACATATAATATATTATGATATGTTTATTGCATGTCACAGTTTAAATTTATGTGCGACACAAAAAAAATCTGTTCACTTTTCTGATTGGCTCAGATTTCCCAGCAATCAATCAAAAACTACTTTACCCTTATCCACTTATTTTACTCTTGGCTTATTGCTCATAAATGTCCACTATATCCTTCCAACAGCAACAACAATAACTTGCATTTATATAGCGCCTTTAACGCAGTAAAACGTCCCAAAGCGCTTCACAGGAGCGTTATCAAACAAAATTTGACACCGAGCCACATAAGCAGTTAGTAGGACAAAGCTTGGTCAAAGAGGTAGGTTTTAAGGAGCATCTCAAAGGAGGAGAGAAAGGTAGAGCAGCGGAGAGGTTTACGAAGGGAATTCCAGAGTTTAGGGCCTAGGCAGCTGAAGTCACGGCCACCAATGGTGGAGCGATTAAAATCAGGGTTGCGCAAGAGGCCAGAATTGGAGGAGCGCAGAGATCTCGGAGGGTTGTGGGGCTGGAGGAGGTTACAGAGATAGGAAGGGATTTGAAAACAAGGATGAGAATTTTAAAATCAAGGTGTTGCCAGAGCAGGAGCCAATGTAGATCAGCAAGCAGTCACCATGAGCAATGCCATTGGATATGGATTAGTATTCAATAATGTATGAAAATCAATCTCATTGAAAAATGGCCTCCTGTTTTGCTTTCTCCCCTGTTATTTTCTATTAGCATAATAAATCACATTACTTCCAGAGGTCAAATGGTCCAGTTGCAAGATTAAGGATAAGAAACTTTTATACGGGCCTAGGTTTTCCAGTCGTAACACCAGCAGAAACTCATTCATTTTAATAGGTTACTGTCAGCATTACAATCAGAAAACTCAGGTCATGTGTTGACTAACATCTGATTTGGTTTAATTTTACACCCCCTAACTGTACTAATAAAATCAATGGAGCTGAAAATGGAATGCAATTGGCTCAGCATTAACTCTATGGAGTTAACCCCATGAAGATGCATTTAAAGGGAAGCTAGAGAAACACATGAGGGAGAAAGGAATAGAAGGTTAGGCTGATGGGTTGGATGAAGAGGGGTGGGAGGAGGCTTATGTGGAGCAAAAATACCAGCATGGACCACTCGGGCCAAATGGCCTCTTTCTGTGCTGTAAAGTTTATGGGAGTGATTTTAAACCCTAAGAACAGGTGGGTTGGGGGCGGGTGGGAGTTGAAAATAGTTGTTTTTTTGGGTCGCAACCGCAAAATTTTCGGACTTTGCATTCCCAGTGGGAAGCCTGTACTTTTACGCACCGATGTTAAACCCAGAAATAAAGCCGGGTTGCGGCCGCGACCCAAAAAACAACTGTTTTCAACTCCCACCCGCCCCCATCCCACCCGTTCTCGGGGTTTACAATCACCCCCCATATAAAACTGTCTGTAGTGCTTTTACATCTGGTGGACAACAATGGATCCTATAGTTTCTTACTAACAGCTGAGGTGAGATGCCTGAATGACTTCCTTCAGGATCTTTTTACACTAAGGGGTGATTCTGCAATCCAGCACTCCCAGTGAGGGAACAGCATTCACAGGGAGTGCATCTGGGAAATCATGGGCTGTGCTTCTGCGATTTGCTCCCTACAAGCGTCACCTCCCATTGGGAATGCTGGATCACAGCATCATATTTCATATGACCTGCTCTCCTTCCGTTAGCTGTGCTGCATTTGGTAAACAGCTGTGCTGTCTGGTTAGTTGGGAGCAGGCATTATACTGAAAATGCAGAGATCTGGTCCAGCACATTTGCTGTCTGGAGGCAGACCATATGAAAGCAGAACCCACCACATCTACAGTGAATGTAGAAGTGGGAGAGTGTGCATCGCTCTCCTAAAACTGGATGCAGCGTAACAGTGAAAATAAAGATGCTTTACAGTGAAAGGATTGGATTTCATAGTGCACTAGAATAAGGTGCTTTTATTTCTGGGCAAATTCAAATTCAATTCAGACTAATGGGATAAAAATGTAGTGGGTTTGAGTCCACTGTACAAAACTCTAATTATCACTAGCAAGTAAAAGTTCCTTCAGTCACTATTTGTAGCAATTGTAAACAATTTTACAACACCAAGTTATAGTCCAGCAATTTTATTTTAAATTCACAAGCTTTCGGAGGCTTCCTCCTTCGTCAGGTAAAGCTTGTGAATTTAAAATAAAATTGCTGGACTATAACTTGGTGTTGTAAAATTGTTTACAATTGTCAACCCCAGTCCATCACCGGCATCTCCACATCATATTTGTAGCAACATTGTGAAAGTGCTCGTGAAGACTTCCACTGCTTGTCATTTCTAAAAATATTTATTTTACTAGAAATACTGACCAGAAGAATTCTTAGCACTCAATTTATTGTCTCATTTAGACAAGTCCTAGGGATTCCCAAGTGCAGGAATTGGAAAATTTACAATAAGGGAGCTCTCTGGGGCTAATATCTGCCTTGCTTTGGAAATATAGGAGATTTGCTCAGCATCTAATCTGTGTCATACCTGACCTATTAAGACACTGCAATATAGTATGCATTTTGGAATGCTTACTGCAATTGGGGAAATAACAGGTGTTCTGTTAAGACCAGTTAATTATTTACTCCAGGCACAGGATGTTGTAGTTAATTTCTGGAGTTCTAGTTCTAGTTTCCAGGTAAGAAATTAATCGCCTCCTGATTTTAATTGTTTGAGATGGAGAGTTTTCCCCCTGAGTGCTATATATTGAATCCTGTGTATGGAATGATTTATATAATTCTCACGTGGTTGTACATGTAAGTGCTACCTCAGGTTATTTAAAGCTTGGTACATAACCACGGGTGTTTGAGTTGGTGAAGTAGCAGACAGCATGAAACATTGGACAACCTCCCCACCCCTCTAAAGAGCAATCTGAATATTTTACCCTCAATAGAAACCACACCATTACAACACTGACTTCCACAGTCTCTTAAATCCAAACAGTGTTGTAGTTAAGTACAGTGTAATTTGCACTGTTGCATTCACTCCTTCTCTCTTTCTGCCACCCTCAGCATTAATCAAATTATTGACAAAGATAAGTACAGATGAGGGAGACTATTTGGTCCATCTAGATCACCCTACTATAGAAACTAACAGTTTCACCATCTCAGAATCCGTTGTCTTTTGAATGCCTCCAAAGTTTTTGCATCTACTGTCTGTTTTAAAAGACCCCTGCTTGTAATCAGTTTGTAGAAGTCTTTCCTGAACTTGCCTTTTTACAGGTTAGGGCTCATACCCCTTGGCTTGTATCCTCTCCAGGAGTATGAGCGAGGTATTGGAGCAGCGTGGGACAGACAGACTTGGACTTCATAAAGCGTTAGAGTCGTTGAGGGGGAAAGAATGTTTGGCACAAAAAGAAGAAATATTTTCTTAGATGCAGTTTTAACAATGGAGGCAGAGAGCGAGGTGGGCGGCAAACCATTCTGACTTCAGCAGCGTGAAGCCTGGACATTACTCCCTAGTCAGGTTCCCTTGAAAAAAAACGAGTGAGAGGAATGACGGACAGTTCCTGGCGCTCAGTTAAGTCATGGGGAGAGGGTTCGGGAGAGGGCCTCGTGATTTGGGGGGGGGCGGAGGGGGGAATGAAGCCCTGGCAAGGGAGGCCCAAACTTTCGTTCTGGGGTCTAGAGGATCATTCCTGCTCCTCCTGGCTCCATGAAGTCAATTTTATTTTGTTTAAGTACCTTTTTGGGCTTCTTCTGGTCTTGACTCCTCTTCCTGCTGGGTTGGCCTGGTGGGAAAGCCACGATGGCTTCCCCGCATGGGCCTCTGATTAAAATAGGCGTCAGGCTCTGCATATATCAAGAAGGACCCTGCTGGTTTCCGATGGGTGTCCTTTCTGCCTGCTCAGAAGAGCAGGTTAAAATTGGAACCTGCGGGAAAAGAGCAGGACCTCAGCGGGTAAGTGACATGGGCAATTTTAACTGCTCGGTCTACCCAAGCTAAGCGTGGACCCATAAAGCTAAGAGGCGGCACATGTTGGTTAGATTTGTGAGCAAAGTGAAGAAACAAATGACAGAACAGAACCTAAAGGATGTCAAGATACAGTGGTTCATTCAGCTACTGCACCAAGAGTACTAGGAGATTGTGAACATTGAAGGCATGTTATCTGAATGAAGTTGAAGTGTAATCATTAGCAAAAGAATGGCTATGGTGAGGTAATGAGAAGATGAGTTCATTGATATGGAGAAGGATGAGAATGGAAAATGAACATAGCCCTGAGAAGCCCCTAAGTTGATGGGAAAAGAATCTGAGAGTAAACCTATCAACTTATTCCCTTTTGAAAGTTACTATTGAACCTGCTTCCACCAATAACTGGTAAAGATTTCACTGCCGGGGATGAACAGAAATTATGAGTGAAAAAATAATTCAGGCAGAACTATTTTTTTACACAAGATCTATAGAATAAGTTAGCACAGAAAGCCATTGAACCAGACAATAATGAGATGTGTTTCTGGAGATGAAGAAGATTGAGGGATGTAGTGAGAAAGTGGCTGGGTGGTGTTGAGCTGTATTATGGGCTTGTAAGCCTTATGTCCTTTGCCATTTGTATGTTAGCAGTCTGCCAGCACTAAGAAATGTGGTAAATGATACAATAGAGTAGGGGGTTCTAGAAAACCCTCCCCATGGCCTCACACATGCACAAATTGAATTTTGCTCTGTGCCTGTGAAAATGTTTCAGTTTCTCTTGAGCTGTATAATTATCCTCAAAAGTAACTGTTAGTCAAGTTGTGTTATGAGTTGATTACCCAATAAACTGTGCTATAGAATGGTAAAATGTCGCTTTGTGCCTGTGTTTGCTGACACTGAATTCCCAATCTCAGCCAATCCACTGAGAGACACTAAGCAGATGTCAATATTTTCCCTATGGGAAAGGGAAATCATAAAGTGAGTTTATATGAACTGTTGTTGTGCATCTTCTACTAACTACCCACAGTGTGGTAATGGCAGAAGCCCAGAAGCAAATTGTCTGCCCATTCTTTTGGTAACAGGGCAACCTATAGAGGGCAAGAATAATGCAATAACCCACTTAGCGGTTGGACCACTGAAGTTCCATATCTTATTTTTCTTGGGATCCCAGGATAAGAAAAGAAGGAACCAATGGGTTCCTATATGGATGAATAATAAAGGCCAGCACAATCTGACTATATGGTATACTATTGGTCTGAAAGCTCTTGCTTGAAACCAAGCAACTGAACTGCCTTTTCTCCCCTCACCCCCAGCCAACTCCAGAGACCCTGAAATTACCTTGGTAGGAATAATGGTTTCCTGGAGTAGGAATATGGGTCACAAGAATGGGTAGAGTGGACTTCAGTTTATCAGTGGTATAGCACTTTCCCAGTGCACCATACAAGGTGTGTCAGTATTGGATATAAAATCCAGTTCACAACTTGAACTCAATCTTCTAATCTAGATAGTCAAGTGAGTGACACCAGCTAAAACCCTCAAAAGCCGAACTTCATTCTTTCCACATTCTTTGTTGGTCAAGGCCCTGATTATATTCAATGAGCGGACACTTCTGTAGATGATAACATTACTTCTACAGAATATTGTCTTTTACTTGTTTTCTAAGCCATCTGCAGCAGCTTCCAAGAACAGAGAGAAGCTGGTTTGGGCAAAGCTGAACTGGAGCCATGCTTGTGAAATCCTGGCTGTCCAAATGGCAGAACACTCTTGCAGATCAGCTTCCTATTAAATAATGGAAATTCTCAGCAGGGTTCCGCCCCCAGCATGATTCAGAGATCGCTGTGCATTTGGAAGTGATATCGGGCAGCAGGGAAATCTACCATGAATATGAATGGCATCAGTTCCTCCTGTTTCCACAACGCTTATGTTCAGCAGTTCACCTATGTTGCCATCAGGCAGAACAGTACTCCAGCCAGCCCACATCCATATATGCCATTGGTTGCTTGTTGTGTGCTGCAGCTGTTTTGATTCTGTAGCAGAATGGTGTAATGATGCCCAAACTCTCCTGGGTACTGTAGCAGTTAATGAAGCCATTCTTAAAATTAGGCATCACAACAACAGAATTTTAAAAAGTTATTAAGAAGCTATCAAAACTTGAGCAGATTGTAGCCACACTCATTATCCTGCAGTTTTGTTTAGGGTTTTGTGAATGATTCTAACACAGTTTGAAATGATTGCCAGGCAACAGTGTATGACGAGCAGCGTTAATTAACATCCCTAGTGAGCATCCCAACGTTCCAGTTGATATCAAGAAAATAAGCAAATGGCTGCTCAGGGTTTTACACTCAGGCAGACATGTCTGAACTCTGAACTAAAAAATGTTTGCGCAATGAAATTTAATAGAACAGAAATCCATTTAATCTTATTGCTGATTTACTCTTGCTTAATTTTACTTTCACTGGAATGGTAATGAAGTTTTTGTTCTATTTCTTTTTTATTAAAAAGGGCTTGGTCTTGTAGATCAGGCCAAAGGTAACATTGAAAAAATCTATAAAGTAGTTGTCCAGCAAGTTTCAGAACAGATTACTTCATGTGATATTGAACTTTTAGTCAAGTTTCATACAAGGGAAATGAGCTTCATACTTTTGAGTACAAAGGATTTCCACACTGCTTCATGTCTGGCACTAGCAGTGAATGCTGGCAGGTGACTGGATCACTGGGGACATCACAGCCAAGCTCGATCTTGTCCCGCACAGATTTTCTATCAGCAGTCAGTGGGTAGCCATCAGGAGCATGAACTCTAGCAGGTATCCTTTTTTTTACATAGAATCTACAGCACAGAAACAGGCCACTCAGCCCAACAGGTCCATGCCAGTGTTTATGCTCCACATGAGCCTCCTCCCACCCCTCTTCATGTAACCCCATCGACATATTCTTCTATGCCTTTCTCCCATATGTGTTTATCCAGCTTCCCCTTAAATACATCTAAGTCGCCTCAACTACTCCTTGCGGTAGTGAGTTCCACATTCTAACCACTCTCTGGGTAAAGACGTTTCTATTGAATTCCCTATTGGATTTATTAGTAATTATCTTATATTTATGGCCCTTAGTTCTGGTCTCCGCTGCAAGTGGAAACATCTTCTCCACATCTACCATATCAAACCCTTCCATAATCTTAAAGACCTCGATCAGGTTATCCGTCAGTCTTTTTTCTAGAGAAAAGAGCCCCAGCCTGTTCAATCTTTCCTGATAGGTATAACCTCTCAGTTCTGGTATCATCCTAGTAAATCTTTTTTGCACCTTCTCCAATGCCTCTATATCCTTTTTATAATATGGAGATCAGAAATGTTCACAGCTCTTCAAGTGTGGTCTAACCAAGGTTCTATACAAGTTTAACATAACTTCTCTGCTTTTCATTTCCATCCCTCTAGAAATGAACCCTAGTGCTTTCTTTGCTTTTTTATGGCTTTATTAACCTGCATCACTACTTTCAGTGATTTTTGTATCTGTGCCTCCAGATCCCCCTCTCCTCCAGTCCATAGGCACTGAGGCCAGCTGTTAACTCCAACTGCCATCATTAACTGAACATAGACAAGGGACTGAATCTTGGACCTTCCTGATCCCATGCAGCTTAAAAATTACATTCATCTGCTAACATCGCAAACAGTATTTAAAATAAACAGGTTAACATCGATGTAAAAGTAACAGGCAAAGGAATGTCATCGGAACATATTGGGTGTTTATCCCCTAATATCACTTAACTATAACCTCTAGGTTTAAGACTCTGACACATCGCAAACCTTCTCCTTGAACTGCTGCAGTCCTTGTGGTGATGGTGCTTCCACAATAGTGTTAGATGAAGTAGGGATGGAGGAGGCTCGTGTGGAGCATAAACACCGGCATGGACCTGTTGGGCCAAATGGCCTGTTTCTGTGCTGTACATTCTATGTAATAATGTTGTTAGGTAGGACATTCCAGGATCCTGATCCAGTAACGATGAAGGAACGACAATGCGTGTCCAATTTAGGATGCTGCGTGACTTGGAGGGGAAGTTGGAGGGGATGGCGTTCCCACAACAATGCTGTACTTGTTCTCCTTGGTGGTAGAAGTGGCAGGAGAGGGAACTGCTGTTGAAGTAACATTGATGAATTGCTGTAGTGCTGTAGATCATACATACTGCAGCCACAGTGCAATAGTGGACGTTGTCGACATTCAGTCCAGTGGCAGGGGTGCTAATCAAGCAAACTGCTCCGTCCTGGATGGTGTCGAGCTTCTTGAGTGTTATTACAGCTACATCCATTCAGCGCAGTGGTGAGTATTCCATCACACTCCTGACTTGATCCTTGTAGATGATGGAGATGCTTTGAGGTATCAGGAGGTGAGCCACTCATTGCAGGGTACTCTTGTAGCCATGGTGTTGATGCGACTGGTCCAGTTCAGCTTTTTTTCTATTGTTGGGATAGATAAATGCAGCTTTACTCTGTACTTGGATGTGGTGCCACTCAGCTAACAACGGGTCTCCAAGATGAAAGACATTTCCATCCCCAGCACTGACATCACTCGCATTAATGAACACAAAAACAAGTTCACACACAATTTTGGAAAGAAAATAATTGCAGCTCAAAATATTTTATTGGCTTTATAAAATGCCTCGGTGACTGTGCTAATAAAATCTGACTATTGAAATTGCACTAAGCCTGGTAGCTATGTAAGCATCTTCAGCTAATGCATAGCTGCAGCCTTGAGAAATTAGAGTGGTTGGGTGATCTGAGGTACCATTAATCATTTGTGAAATGAGCTAAGTCAGCTCATTTTGTTCGCTGTCTTCATTACAAATGAATCTCCTGTTCCATTTTAATACCAGGATACTTTTGAATGTAAGTTGATTGTAACTCGCCTATTTTTGGAGCCAGGCTCATCTATATAAAACTAATGTCTTCAGCAATGAAGAGCCTTGTAAAATGCAAGTACCCAGCAGTACAACCAAGTTTTCTGATGCTGTAATCATAGGATGAACCAGTTACAATGTCGCTGAATCCAGATAACTATGGAGAAGAGATACAAAGAGACACATTGCATTAGAAGAACCATCCCTTCACCTGTGGACCTGAGTCTGAATACAGCCCATGCAGATGGGATGAGGTATCCTCTTACTGTTGGTGGATTGAGTGTCACATAGCAATAGAATATCTTTGGCACTAACACTTCCAGAGAGATTAAGTGAATGTGTCCTTTCTCTGACTGCACTACATTCGAACTCAACCATGAGCTACAGCTCTTGCACTCTAAATTTTGCTTTCTGCCTTCTGTGCTCTCTCACAGAAATTGCGCAGTGTTTTTCCAGGTATTTACCATTTAGCAACGCAGTGTATTTTTTGTTTTAGCAATCCTGAGTTTCCTGAAAGCGCACATATCAATGTTGGGCGTTCCAGCCAGCACATTAAAAAAGGCAAGTCTTTTAACTCTCATTTAATAGACTGTTTGTGTGCTAAGAGTATTTTCACCCCAAAGAGGGGACAAATAGGACATGTAAGGTTAACTCGCATCATCTCCTTCCAGATCAGTCAGACTGAAGATTGAAAAGACAGCGTTATAAATTTATAAAGATAATTTATATTAAGGGTGTTTTAAAAATAGATACTGCTGAATTGCAGAGAACAAGATGAACGCCTCAGGCAGGTTGCTCAACTTGTTTTTTTGAGTGCCCTTGCTCACTGATGGAGGGAACCTGAGGGGAAAGTGATGGTTAATGACAGCACTGGCCTTAATTGAGTTCCAACTCAGTCAAGCAGCAGAAAGTGCATGGGTAAAGGGAGCATGTCTCTGAATGAAATCACAAGTTAAAAAGATTCATGTCCTTTTAATAATCTTAAAATCAGAGCCAGGCCATTCAGGAGAGAAGTTAGGAAACATTTATTCACGCAAAGGGTGGTAGATGTGTGGAACTCTCTCCCACAAACAGCAGTGGATGCTAGCTCAATTAGATCGATAGATTTTTGCTAGCCAAGGGAATTAAGGGATATGGAGTCAAGGCAACTGGATGGAGTTAGGATACAGATGAGCCATGATCTCATTAAATTGCAGAACAGGCTCAAGGGGCTGAATCTTGTTCCTATGAATGGTTTTGCTTCCGGTTGACAGCGATAGCTTTTATCCCCCTTGATTAGGTGCAGCCCAGCTAAACAAATGGCTGATCAAAACTGTATTCTGATCTACATAGACATACTTCCATTTCCTCTCATTGTATAGCGAGAGGATGAACAATTTATCAGAAATATAGTAATCCCATTGAATGAGGTATTTGTTGAATGGGTTATTTGTTCCTTACAATCCACACAGTTTATTTTCCAGTAATCTCATAGTCACTTTGGTACATTTTCTTTTCTTTCTCATCCTGTCCTGAAGGCACTGATTTCAAGCTATGTTGAAGGCATGAAGTAAACGGTGTCCCTGTCTTGTGAATGAAACAGGTAGGAGGTTTCACAAGTGCTAGCTGTCCTTCTAATACCCTTCCCTAGAGGTTATTCCTCATGTGTGAGCCTCGATAGTGAATGCCAACAAGATATTTGACCGCAGGAGCACCATAGCCAAGCCTAATCCTGTCCTCGCCTGACATCCATTTTGAAAAGGGGTCACTGAACATCGATCAGGAGCAGGCTGATTTTTTTTTCTTTCTTCCTCCCTAGGTTACTGGCTCTGGGGGCAATTGTAGTGCCCCTTCTGCCATCCTGGCTGGGAGCAACTAACTCAGCACTGACAGGCTAACACCTGCCACACTGGGAGGTATATTTACCAATTAAATCATCGGAAGTGAACTTTCACAGTGCATTTTATCTGATGTATGTCACATGTTCCTGTGGTTGCTGATAATGGGTGTACAATGCATTTTGGTAACTGGAAAAATGCTAATATCATTTTGCAAATGTACTACTGTTGCATCCCATAGTCCCTACACAACACTTTGGCTAGTTTTCTAGTCAAAGTTCAAAAGCTAAATATAGGTGTCAGCCTATAGGTGGTAGCACTCTCACCTAATTCAGAAGGTCGTAGGTTCAAGCCCCACTCCAGAAACTTGAGGGCATAATCTTGAGTACTTCTTTGCAGTACTGGGGGAGTGCTGCACTGTTGGAGGTGCCATCTTTCGGATGAGACGTTAAACCGAGGCCCCGTCTGCCCTCTTTAGTGGAAGTAAAAGATCCCATGACACTATTCAAAGAAGAGCAGGGCAGTTCTCCCTAATGCAGTGGCCAATATTTATCCCTCAACCGCCATTACTTAAAAAAAATAGATTATCTGGTCATGTATTTCATTGCTGCTTGTAGGACATTGCTGTGCGCAAATTGGCTGCTTCGTTTCCTTACATTACAACAGTGACTACACTTTGTTGGCTGTAAAGGACATCCTGAGATCATGAAAGGCGCTATATAAATACAAATACTTTCCTTTTTATTAACATAAATCAGAAAGAAGGTGGAAGGTTCTTTTAATTAAAAAAGAGAAACTTCCACTAATGTGAAGAGGCTCACACACTTCACTAACAATTCCTCCTTGAAATATGGAGGAGGGGTGCAGGCCATCAGACTAGCGCTAAGATTAGACTCCTGCTGCCAAGGATTCCACATGGGCAACCATGAAAAAATAGGCTTGCATAATAAGCTACGGACACAGTCTATCTTTTAGGCCACTGTAGACCCAGAAGAACTGAGCCGAGCACGTGTTCTGCCCAGTTTATGCCGAATTTTGGCGTGGGGTCCTAAAACAGGCATTAGAACCCAGATTAGGATATTCAAGGGGCCTAACACCTGTTTTAGGCTGGCACCTTGGACACTTGGAAGTCGTCGGCTTCCAATTTGGTGCCTGGAAATTGGTCCACCCAAAGGTAATTTGTCACCCAAAAAGGGATGCAATGGGGACCAATTTCTTCTCCATTGACTCTTGGCAGGGTACAGTTAGTTCAGTGTGGTCTGATAGCCATGTGTTGTCTCATCCAAGGGCAGTTCTTCACGTGTGAGCCTGGACAGTGAGTGTCGCCGGTTGGTTTCCCCAGGGGCAGAGGGACTGATTACAGGCAAATATAATCCTCTCCTCACCCGACATCCACACACATAAACTTTTCAGCAGCAGGATAGAGATCAGTAGCAGGAAGCTTGACATTTTTCTATCTTTTTATGTATATATACAAGTGTTTGGTCTTTGACCAAACTTTTGCTCACTCCTCCTAAGCTCTCCTCCTTTGGTCCGGTGTCCAATTTTCTTCAGACCTTTGTGAAGCGCCTAGGGACATGTTTCTACATTATAGATGCTATATAAAAGCAAGTAATCGTTGTTCGTAACTGGCCTCTCTGTGACGTGACCCAAAGTGGTAAAAAAGAAACTCAAAAGGACACAATCGTGGCAGTTAGCCAAAGATACAAACTGTTATAGTAAAATTGACAACTTCACATCACAGACAAGGTAAATAATGAACAAAACTGTATGAATTATTAAAAACCTATTCCGGACAATGATTTAATAAACTCTGGCTGACAAGAAATATTCAGTGAGTAGGCTAAACATGAAAAGAAGCTTTAGAGATCAGTTACTGGGCTACGTGTACCTAACTCCCTGCTTATTTTTTACAAGTAGTACCAATGTTCAAGACTGCTGATTTGTAATTTTCAGAGAAAAATGGACTGACTCACAATCTCTGAAACACCAGTACAAATCCCTGAAAATCCCATGTAATAAAATCAGAATTTGACTTGGTCTATTTCTTTCAATTCAAAGTTGCCAAATATAAATTGTCTGATAATTCAATATTTTAACTTTAAATCCCTACTTTATGTACTCTTACCCCAACTGTTATTTATATTGTTTAAATCAAATTATTAAATAATGAATTCAATTATTTTTCAAATTATCGGCAGTAGACAGTATTGCCACCATAAATCAGTGACCCTTCTAGTTTTTGCTTCAGTGCTTTATTCATGTGACAGCATTTGAAGCCGGTGCTGTTATTTGTGTTCCTAGTTGGACTCTTATACTGGTATTAATGTATGTTTTGCAGAAGTTTTAAATAAATTGTTTTTTAAAAAATTGGTGTGTGTTCAAAGCTGTCAAACATGGAGATAGTTTGTAAATTACTTGAACCCAGCTCTTTCAAAGCTGTCACACATGGAGATAGCTTGTAAATTGCTTGAACCCAGCTCTTGTGTGAATGTGTTAGCTTGTGAAACACTCCCAGATTCTTTCACCCTCATGAGCTGAAGGGTGTAAAATAATATCTTCCGTGATATACCAAGTTAGAGAGACTGACTCATCGAGGAAGATGTGAATGTTGTAATCGTGAGGTCCTTTTAATTATGAGTGGGACCGCTCTTCTGTTTCCATAAGGTCACCTTGACTAGTATCATGAAGATAATCCAGACAATGTATCTGAAAGTAATTACTGATACAGTAATAATCACTGCTCTCTATCTGTTTTCTCTAATGGAAAATGTATCCTGTGGTCACCTTCAGGGGTTTGGTTCTGAAAGGATAAAACTCAACAAGAACCATTTTAAATTTTTTTTAAAATATATTTTGATTTCCTGAAGCACTTTATTCGCAGGGTTAGTTCGTAGTGCCAGCTGATGTTTCCTTTGATCTTGCACATAAATTTATGCTGCATTTTGAAGCGATAAAGGGATTTCTTGGAAATTTTCAAACTGTTAAATGAGTTGGCTCTCCCAATGGCTCAGCTGATTAAAGCAGTAAACAGCCGATCCCTGCAGACCTGACGGCATTGTGTTGTACCTTCATCACATGGACTGCAGCGATTCAAGACGAAGGCCCACCACCACCATCTCAAGGGCAACTAGGGATGGGCAATAAATGCTAATGACGCCCATAGCCCAGAAGTATTTTTTTTTAAAAGACCAGGTTTGATCCCTGGTCTGTGCTAACTCAGTTTATCTTGGTTAGGACTGGGATAGGAGTGCCGTAATTGGCCTCAATGCCCCTAAGTTAGGGAGGCCATGGTTCACATTCTTGAATACTATCTGAAACGCCTGCTAGAAGTGGGCATGTGATTGGATGCAGACAGGAATGGGTTCAGCTATGATTCCCTGCAAGGTCGAGTAACCTGTCAACATCCACAGTCTAGGCTAACATATGAAAAATGGAACTGTACCACAGCAAGGAGTCAAGTGACTTTAGGAGAGGAAGCCAGGGGAGGAGGGAGAAAATTTGCAGAAGGAAGAAACAAACTATGAAGGGAAAATCCTTCTTTTCAAAAAAACATTCTCGATACTCAGTCCATTACAGACAGGAGGTTTAATTGCTGTTGACTCATCCAGTACAGACAACTGCAACAGCGTAATAATAAATGCTGGTTCTTACAATTATAACTTTCATGTAGGCATATAATTAGGAATATATTTATTGAAACGTAGAATGATTAGTGCTTACATTGCTGTATGTGTTGCCACTGCGGTTTCGTCAATTAAAATGGCCCCAGTCAGGCTAGAATTACAACATACTTGGTTCCATTAAACAGCATTTATACAGGATTTTTTTTAATATAGAGGATCTGTGTCAGAACACTAGAGGGAAACACGTTGGTTTACTCAAAGTAATCCCCACTGCTGCTGATCATAAAATGGCACTCTTGGGTTATGGCAGCTGTGATACCAATGACTCTGTGTAAATATTCTTTGTATACAATTTTAATTTTGTAGTTTGGGCACACACTGATGCATACAGTAATATATACACTTTTTTATGTCAATATTTCTGACATGTCTGGCAGGGAATTGAGCGGGAATGGGATGCTAAGTCTTTGCACAACTATTTCAACTGCGTGCTTGCTGCGTTCCCGTCCAGAGGGGGTTAAAATCCCCCTTCCCCCATATTTGTGTTACTGCTGATGAAAATTCACAGAACTGTTAGTGACCTTAATAACTAGTGCATCACAGAACATAGAAGTGAGGGGAAAAAATGGGCTTCAACTTTAAAAAGATTTCTCATGTCCAGTTTACAATTTTAGAAAAATTGAGCTCACGTAAAATCTGTTAAAAATCTGGGCCAATGGTGAGTCTAATTAGCAACAAATTTCCCAAATAACAGAATATCCAGATATGCATATCCCCTGGATAAGAACTGTTGAATTAAAATTTAACCTGATAAATTGAAATTCTGCACTTGAGTCTTGCAAGGATTTTTGCATACATCTAGGGTATTGCACTATTCATTAACTCTGGCATGTGGATTTATCATAAATAGAAAATTAATAAGGCTAGAAGTTCTATTATAAGAGGTGATTCTGCAATTTGCATTCAGGATTTCCCGAGATGCAAGTGCCACTTCCCATTGGAAGTGCTGGATTGCAGAATCACCTCTAATGCTAACTAAATAAAAAATGTGTTATGAGATTTTTCAATTTTGCTAATCAGCATTCTAGCTGTTAGGCTATTAACCAGACTATCAAATTAGTCCTGACATCTCAGTAATCAGTCCTCATCATTATGAAATTTTCCCCATGACATTTACATTAATTTGTAAAATAACCACACTGGTTATAAAAGAAGTTCATTTCAAGCCTCTTAAGTACATGGGGTCATTTAACTGACACCTACAACTCATTGAAGTGAATGATGGTGGCCTCAGCTTCACTATCAAAGCAAGGTAGGATCTAATGTCAGCGCTGAATCACAACGGATTTTGCTCTGAGCAGCAAAGAAATGACACCTGCTGCTCGTTAGCCTTGGACTTACCCATAGACTTTTCATGGGCTTTTCCACGGCAAGTTCCTCTTGTCAGGCCCTCAATCCAGCGCGGAGCCCTCTCCCGGGCATCTGGGACCTGTGTGAACGGGGCAAGCTGCTGTTTATTGCCTTAACCATCGTTAATAAACAGCGCAGACACAGAACCAGGAAGTGTAAGTTGGAATAGTAAATTCAATGTAAAATCAGTTACAAAAAGCGAAATAAAGAGAGGGTAAGAAATATTGAATTAAAAGACAGAGATGAAAGAGAAAAAAAATAAAAATTAAAACACAAATGTCCAACAACAATTAAAATGAGAAGGAATGAGACTCCATGCTTCTAAATGTTAATTTTCAGCACCAGAGAGGTTGTTTGGCTGTCATTAAGACTTACCACACTGTTAAAATTTTGGTTACACTTAAAAAAACTTGGCGTGCCTTTTTCTGGTGCGATTACTTCGTTTTCATCAGGGCAGAAGAGGAACTTCGCACTGTTGCAGTCATTACAACAGGGAGCCAGCTCGTGAGATCTCCTTCCCACAAAGCTACTGGACGAGCAGGGCATCTGGTAGAGGAACTTCCGGATTTCCATGTTTAACTGCGCACATGCAGTCATCGGAAGTTCCTCTACTATTTGCACTGAAATAAAGGTGAGCGCTGTTATGCTCACCGTTATTTTTAGAGCAAGTTCCAGCCCCATGTGTGTTTTGACAGGAGCAAAAACAGAATGCTACAATTCACTGGTGTATTTATATTTAATGCACAGTTCTGACTGCTGTAAGGGATTTGGACTAAAACTAAAATATCACTTTTTTTATGTTACATTTTTAAGCATGGCCTGGTTGTACTGCTCCTGTGCTTCTATATGTCTATGTCACTTAGCGATTAGTCACAAAGACTATATTATCTCACTTTTGGCACTGGCTGACTATTGTCTGTTACATTTACTGCTGTTACATTTACATTACTAACTGTTACATTTTGGGTTTTTATATTGGATATATACCACTTGGGTTCAGCACTGTTGACCACTCCCATGAGCAGACTTCATGTCCCCTACAAACCAAAGTATGTGTTTATCTGTCCCACATCTAGGTAAATACTGCAAGTCCAAAGGATTGAACCCTCCCCATTGTATTCATAATTGTAAACAATTTTACAACACCAAGTTATAGTCCAGCAATTTTATTTTAAATTCACAAGCTTTCGGAGGCTTCCTCCTTCGTCAGGTGAACGATGTGACATTGTATTCATATGCTTTCACATGATACCACCTCATTTTCAGTAGGTAGATGAATATGTACTGTATCAGACCAAGGCTCACACTATAATTTCAGTGCAAACAGTATGTTTACAGTAGTTACAACCTTTACTTTTCTCCTCACAATGTGAAAACAACAAAGACACTTCTGTACTACTTCTCAACATAACATTAATCTTGGAAACACGAAGAAAGATTTAGCTCCTTCTCTCTGCTGGCTTCAAACTGACTGGTGACTGAGCACAAGCTGTCAAATAAAAGCCCACAATTGGAAGCCACAGAGCTGTTTGTCAAAGAGACTACAAAGAACCTTTGGCCCCCTGTCCCTCTTAGACCCAAGCCATGTGTTCACCCCAGACACAGCCAACAATCAAAACCATTACTCCAGGGTGTCAATCATCCAGGATGTTTGTAATTAAATAAAATGGCTTGATTCATTATTCTGTGGCAAATACTTTGAACTACCTACTGGTGGGTCTCCATCCACGTATAATGCCAACAATCAAACCATGCAAACTAAGGACTTGCAGAACTACACAGGTCTCTGCCTTGCTCTGGGGTGCAAATATAAGCCAGACTGTAATGAAAATTCTATCCAGCTTGAAAAAAATCTTCTCACAGTATCTAATTACAATCTTGTGTGAATTGTGGTTAACAATAAAGAATTCAATAAATGTAATAAAAACAAAAATGCTTTATTTTTGTCACAATCACTTCAAAGATTATGTTTTCTCTTTGCTGCCATATAGGTTAGCAATATGGGTTTATATGCAGAATCAAAAGTCAGAATCATGAGTTATTTAATATCCTCATCTTCTTCTAAGGTTGAAAGTTAAAAAAAAATCTGTGGATCTACTTAAGTGAATACCTGATAAGCAAGTAGCCTGTTTAAGTCGATGAAATATTAGCGCAAAGTGCTTTTCTTTTGATCTCCCATTTTTTCCAGATAAGGTTTTTTATCTAATTTCACCTCTGAAGCACCTTGGGACATTTTTCTGAGTTAAAGCTGCTACATAAATGCAAGCTGTTGTTGATTCCCTGTGATTTGTTGTATTTTGTTTAATTCATTCTCTGGATGTGGGGGTCGTCGGCAAGGCTGGAATTTATTGCCCATCCTTAGTTGCCCTTGGAAGGTGGTGGTGGGCCTTCTTCTTGAACCACTGGTAGCAGTTTGATGCAACTGAATGACTTGCTACGCCATTTCAGAGGACCGTTAAGAGGCAACCAGATTTATGTGGAACTGGAGTCACATATAGGCCAGATGGGGTAAGGACAGCAGGTTTCCTTCCCTAATGGTTATTAATTGGATTTTTATGACAATCCGACCGTTTCATGGTCACTTTTACTGTTACCAGCTTTTAATTATCAATTACAAACTGAATTCAAATTCTCAAACTGCCATAGTGGGATATGAAATCACATTCTCTGTATCACATAGAACTAAATTACAGTGGGGGTTATGAGTTCCTGCTCACCAGCAGAGGACCCAGATATTGTGAGTGACTAGCACCATTTAAAGGCAGCTTTCACCTCTTAAAGGGAAGGTGTATTATGGCTGCAGGAAGTGCTGGACGTCAATTGAGAAGTAAATCTGTGCTGCGATATAGTGCAGCATGGTGCTGATGGGACCTCTGGAATTTTTAATGAGCAACAACTGGGCTGCTCAACATTTGCGGGACTCTGATATTTGCAAAATGTAAGATACGGGTCCGCATGGAATCTGAATGGAGATTAGACATCGCACATGTAAAACACAGATGTAGGTCCCATCCCTATGTTTACAAACTGTTGAGTCATTTTAAAACATTATATAAAGGTAGCACATTACCAAATCCCACATCTTCCAATCTGCACGCCAGACCCCCCAATATGCTGATCTGAGTTTGTACCTGGCCTGCAAGAGAGCATGCACCAAGGTTCTCTGATGATGCACTAGAGGCCATGGTACAAGAAGTGGACAGAAGGAGGGGCATCCTATATCCACAGCGGGGGAGCAAGAGGCCCTCCAGACATATGCTCCCGAGGCAGTGGGAGGTAGTAGAGGACGATGTCAATGCCAGGCGCATAGTACCACGAGCATGGATGCAGTGAAGGAAGAAATTCAATGCTTCGACACACGTGGTCAAGATGTGTGAGGTCAACTGTCAAGTGGCAGATCCTACCAACTGCACCACTAGCCGCATCCACTGCTCCACGCACCACACCCCCATCACCCACATACCAACAAACTCTTTCAATCAGTACTCAACTCTTCCAATCAGATGTTTCCTCTCATGCTCACACATTACCACTGTTGCAAGCCGCACACCCACAACTCACAGGTCACACACACTATTCAACCACATCACCCAAACATCTTGCAGGACACTCACCAACACACGTCCTGCTTTCTTGTAGGAGAAGGTGGCGCATAACAGGAGGCAGCGGCTCCATGAACCTGCTGTCCTCTCTCAGGTTGACAGCATTCCTGACCCACCCCTGCCACTCCACCAGTGCCCTTGCTGTTGCCTGTCAGCTAGCCGCCCACTCCCTGTAGAGTATTGAAACTTTATTATCGGAACATAGGAAGAAAGGAACAGGAGTAGGCCATTTAGCCCCTCAAGCCTGTTCCACCATTCAATGAGATCATGGTTGAGCTGTGACCTAACTCCATACACCCGCATTAGCCCCATATCCCTTAATATCTTTGGTTAACAAAAATCTATCAATCTCAGATTTAAAATTAACAATTGAGCTAGCATCAACTGCCATTTGTGGAAGAGCATTCCAAACTTCTACCACCCTTTGCGTGTAGAAGCGTTTCCTAACTTCCTGCAAGTCCTGGCTCTAATTTTTAAGCTATGTCCCCTAGTCCTAGCATTCAAGTATACGACACCTCCAAAAACATGTACAAATGCATCAGCAGCCAGAAGCAATATTCCAGCAACTAACCTGTAACTCCTACATGATCCCTTTAAATAGCGCTGGTGGAGGGCCTCCAGGCTGTTTAAGACCTGTTCAGCTGCGTGTGGCTAGGACAGTGCGTCGGCTGGAGCGTTGAGTTCCAAAATCGCATCTGTCCCTTTAAATCAGCATTGCACACTGATCTACCGCATATTCTCCCTACTTTACATGGTGCCGGCATTCGTTATCTGCGAGTGCGCGAACCCCTTTACAATATGGTCACGCTAGAAGCGTGCGCGCGCATTCTGGACGCCATTTTCGGAGTTTAGGAGGCTGCGCAGTGCCTACAAAATGGGCGCTGCGCGGCCCAATTTAGCCCCCATAGAGTCTACAGCACCTAGGTACTTTCTCCTTCTGCCATTTATCGTTCTCAATATTTCCTCCATTACCGACATAAAGCCTTTTCATAGGCATTCGGTCCAACTGGTCTGTGCCAGCGTTTATGCTCCACACGAGCCTCCTCCCTCCTCTCTTCATCTCTCCCTATCAACAGATTAGCTGGCAGTGACCCGACGGGCATGCAAATTGACAAGAGTACAAATCGAGCGGCTGTCTGTCTTGCACTTACACCCATGCAAAGCTAACTTGGCATCATTACTGCACAGAGAGCCAATGCTTCCTGTCTTGTTCCTGCGGGTGCTGAATCTTGCTGCGAGTACAGTGCCACAGTCTCCCGGGTAGTTCACCAAACCGGCCGTTCTTTTGTGCGTGAGCATTGGCAGAGAGTGTCAGCAGTCTATCCCACCATAGAGGGGCATCACCGCTGAGCCCAACCCTACCCTCACCACACAGGTACTTTCCAGCACAGGTCACTGGGTAACGACCAGGAGAGGGAAGGAATCTTGGCATATTTTCTTTCGCCTCCCTAGTCCAGACACCTGTATAATAAGTCCAGCCCTCTGGATTACTGGTCCAGTAAGATAACCGCTACACTATCATACCAAGTGTACCACACATACATACTTGTTTAAACTTGCTTCCATGTTTATTTTAAATTTTTTTGCACTTCTCGTACAAGATGCTGGACATTTCTTGTCTTTTTGCCTCGTGTATTTTTAAGCTTACTCCAGACTTCTATCTGTGTCATTCTTCTCGGATGGCCTTGATCCCCTGAAGAAATCCAATGGTTTCTGACATGCCTCCAAACAATTCTTCATTTCTTTTCAAAAGAACGGCTTCCTTTATCATACCAAGCATTATTTGAAGCTATCTTTGCCAAATGGGCATGTTCTAGAACTGCCAAATTCCTTTCTGATGTCTGCTATCATTAACTCTGTAGCCTGGAGGATTTCTTGCTCCTTTTAAGTCATCGATTAATAATAATTTCAACCTCTAGTTACTCAGGAGCTCTCTGTTTAGTAACTTCTTCTAAATGACAGTATTGCACTCCATCTTAACCATTAATTGTAGTAAAATCAATTGAGGCATTTGAGCACTCTAGGTGCAGGTGAAGGGCTAATTTGTTTGCCTAAGTGAGCTTTGGCAAAACACACAAGAAATTATTTGACATGAATAAATGTACAGAAGTGGACTTTGCTGCCTCCTCTTACAGCTGTAAATGTGAATTCACCTGGGTACTGTCTTCTTCTGCCATTTATCATCCTCAGTATTTCCTCAAGTACCGACATAAAGCTTTTTCACAGGCATTCACTATCTCATCTTTTGATTTTCTCCTTGGCAGCCCTCAGTAAAAATCTCATTCTAATTCAGGATGTAACCTCCCCTATTCATTCAAGTCTCCCATTAGGCTCCTAAATGCATCATCATGATTCATCATCATCTTCCTAGGTTACTTAGAACACTATCCTTTCACTTTTGGACCTTGGTTTAAATCCAATACAGAAAAAACAAAGAGATAATGGTATCCTTTCTCTGATGGGTGTCTCAAGTATGATAAATTTGGGCTTCCCAGTTTCTTATGTCAGCTGAAATGTCTCATCCATCCCAATACAGCATCAAAAGTGCCAGGCAAAATAAAGATACTGCAGGAGTTATTACTGGAGTGGCAGGGAATTCTAACAACCCCTGTGTTCTGTGTTATTGCTTTCCTCCTCCAGAGGTGTGTATTTGTAATTGTTTGTCAAATTGGTAGAGAATTTTGAATGACACTTTTGCAGCTCAGTACATATGCTGTCTAGTATGGAACTGAATCATATAAACCAGGAAGATCCCAGGTTCAATTCTGTGTTTGTTGCTGAGTTGGATCTCTCAGGCAGACTGCTGCCAGCAGAGCTACATTTGCCATCAGCACCTCAATGTGTAACAGCACTGCCCAGTGACTCTGTGTGTGTGTGTGTGTGTGTGTGTGTGTGTGCGCTGTATGTGTGCGTATGTGGACTCTTTGTGTGTGTGTGTGTGTGTGTTTGGGGCTGTATTGCTCTCCACGGTTGAATAGCCTGAAAACACACACTATCAAGATGTACATAGGAATAATGGGTATTCGAATGAGCTTCTGTGGTAAGGCCGGTGGCTATGGAGCTGTCAACATCTTCAGATGCAGCGTTGAGCTCCCTCTACTCTGCCATACAACTCTGCCTCAGCGCCACCCCCAGCAAAGCACCTCATATCACATCAACATAACATTTTGCATTTCAGATACCAGCCATCCTGTGACTTCTCTGAATGAGATTATCAACTTTGTGTCAGGAGAAGAATTGAGGCTGCACAAACTCATTCCACATGGCGTCCTTACGACCATCAGTTTGCACTAGATTTGAAGTCCAATCCAAGAGCTGAAAAGCCAGTCCCAGTCTAACCCGTTGTACCACCCACTCCTCTTTCCTCAAGTAAGTATTGACAGCTGTCTTTCATAAAAAATATTCAAGGGTCCTACATTATTAACCACTCCTCTGTGAAATACTGTCTAAGACAATAGTTATTTCTTAGGTAAAGGCTAGTTCCTGAGAATATCCCATCTTCTTATATTGATTTATCCTGTAAAATGTTGTAGATTTTATGAAAAATTAACGAGCCTTGTGCAAGACCAGGGAACAGTAGAAATTTTCCTTTTCCCCACGGAGTAGTAAATATGCAGAATACCCAGCAAAAGTAATTAATGTTGTGTTGATTAATTCCTTCAAAAAGGAATATCTAGTTGGGAACAGGGGGTTACAAGGATAGATATAGACTGACATGATTAAATATTTCATGGAACATGATGGTTCAATGTCGCTCACAAAAAGGACAGCTCCAGCAGTTCACATATCAGCTATTTGGTACTGGGGGGATTTAGTATCTGTTGTTTGGGTATCTGCTATTTGGTACTGAGTGCTGTCTGTTGTTTAGTTTTGGGTGTTTAGTCATGGTACGCCATGCTAGTCATTTAGGTATATATTTCTTTGTTAACTGAACTTTGGGTACAATGGGTACAATATCACCAAAACATGGGTCTGTCCCTACAGCATATCACTGCCTACTGTAGCTTCTCTTTTTTTGAGAACACAATCCCAGGTAAACACGATAGACTGAGCAATAATTTGTAACCAAGGAGTTTACTCCAAACTGGTGTTGCATTTAGAAGACAATCGGGCCTATGCTGGCCTTGTTTTTCTATAATCACAAACTTAACAACTTTTAGAGACGTGGGAGCTTGTCACTTAAGCAAATTAAAAGGCAAAACACCTGATGGATGGGTCCTGTTTATTATGAATTAACTAAATGAGATCTTTAAAGTTGAAAATGAGCAAAATCATCTGAGTTTTTTCAATGATTCCGTTCCCTTTTGCAGCTACAGTTCTTCCTCAATATAATATTCTCAAGAGCCAAAGGAAAATAGCATTGTATAAAGGGAAGTTTTGTAACTCCCTAGCTCTGTAACCTCTCCAGCCCAACAAACCTCCGAGATCGCTGAGCTCCTCCAATTCTGGCCTCTCGCGCCATCCCCGATTTTCTTTCCTCCACCTTTGGCGGCCGTGCCTTCAGCTGCCTGGGCCCTAAGGTCTGGAATTCCCTCCCTAAACCTCTCTGCCTCTCTCTCCTCCTTTAAGATGCTCCTTAAACCCCAGCTCTCCCTGTCCTAATATCTCCTTATGTGGCTTGATGTGAAATTTTGTTTGATAATCGCTCCTGTGAAGCACCTTGGGACGTTTTACTACATTAAAGGCACTGTATAAATGCAAGTTGTTGTTGTATGTGAAGCCCATTTAAAACAAAACAGCACTACAACTGTTTATCAGTAACTGTGTTATTCAGGGCTTATAATTAGTTGAAATTGATCAGCAACAGTTGCTCCGTACACAACAGACTGGCTCTCCACTTCCTGAATTAGCCTCCAGTAGGTCCATAGGAGAACAGAGATGAAGGGGAATAGGAATACATAGAGGTAATTTTAGTGAAACTCTCCAGTGACCTGGAGAAAACATCAAGCATCATAAATAAATCATCGGTTTCCCTCCCTCTTACTATGGGGAACATTTTGCCTGTACCCATAGAGCCATGATGTGGACTCACCTGACAAAGGAGGAAAGCTCCAAAAGCTTGTGATTCCAATAAAGCTGTTGGACTATAACCTGGTGTTGTGAGACTCCTTACATCCATAGAACCATAGAAAAGATACAACACAGAAGGGGGGCATTTGGCCCATCGTGTCCGCACCGGCTCGAAGAACAACCAGGTGCCCATTCCAATCCCACCTTCTAGCACCCGGTCCATAGCCCTGCAGCTTACAACACTTTAGGTGCAGGTCCAGGTACTTTTTAAAAGAGTTGAGGGTCCCTACCTCTACCACCAATTCGAGCAGCGAATTCCATACACCCACCACCCTCTGGGTAAAAAAGTTTTTCCTCATGTGCTGACCACGCACCCAAAACAAAAATTCACTATTGGGGCCAATATCACAGCAGTTGGTGCCCACAGCACTGCTGCGCATAAGACTGGGTAATGCATATCATCTGGCATTGAAGCCTCTGGGCTGCATGCATGGCCAATAATATGATGGGGAAGCACCTGGACCATTGAGGGTTAGTGCACCAGAAATACACTCGCCTCAATAAGGCCTCTTTTTTTTTGGTGAGGTCCTTGCACCATAATTCAGACTCAATACCTGAAAAGCACAGCTGGAGCTCAGTGCTTGTATAAAATGGGCACTGGATGGTTGGCCCTTTCCACTTGCATAAGGCAGCTGATGGCTGGGGTTTTCTTCCATCACTGGTTGAGGCAGGTCTCTTCTTCACCTGTCCCACAGCCATGGCCCTCTGATTCCTGTTCCTTGAATGGAAGTCTGCTGAATGGTTGCATTAGGTAGCTGCACATTGGTCCAGCAATTTCATTGTGTATTTCATTGCTGCAGCTATGCACGTATTCTTTAAAACTGCATTCCATCAGCCATCCATGGTGGTAACTGAGGCAATTGCAAGTAAGTTCTGCCTAAATAGGGCCTCTGGGTATAAATTGCTGGCCATCCTTCTGATTCTTTGGGGGGGGAAAGGCAGGAACAGAAGAGGCATGCAGTACATGCCAACCTAAAACTGACACGCTATAAATGACCATACCCTGAAAAGGGCCAATGCCAGGGAACAGATAAAGAAGAAAATAATCTGCCTCAACCAGTGGCAAAGGAGAACCCAGCCTTCAGACACCTTATGTGACTCTAGGAATGGGCGCCTTGTTTTGGCTGCGTACTTGCTGGTTGTTTGTCTCACATTTTATACGCCATGGGGTAAATGCATTGACATGGCAGCAATATAGCATGCAGTGCTATACAAGGGTATTTTGCATTTGGAAAGTAGACGAATAATTGCCAGAGCACTATGCATTCTCCCTCTGCGATATTCTATCAAGTCAACAGTGAGATACTCTTAAGATGCATTGTAAGGTGAAAGTGTACCTTGGCGACCTTTCGGACACCAGCAAATTTCTTCCTGATTGCTCCCAAGATTTGATCACTGATGAGATAGCATTCACATTTTCTGCTATCTCCATTCCTAGAATGGTGTCATTCATTATCTTGATCTTACTGTAGCCAGTTCTACCCCTCTGTATCAGTATAGCTTTAAGGCAACCAGCAACCTTTTATCTGGCACCAGTTGCACTATAACGTGACCCTTTGTTCCATGTGCTGTGTGCTGAAGTGCTGCAATAATATTTATACTGCCAGGTCCGTATCCTTTGTGCTCAGATGGTAGAACTGTTTCCTTTCAGTAAAGAGGTTGTGGGTTCAAGCCTCACTCAAACTTGGGCACATATTCTAAGCTGGCACTTCAGTGCAGAACTGAAGGACTGCTGCATTGTTAGAGATGCAATCCTTTGGATGAGATGTTCAATCAATGCCCCATCTGCCTGTTCAGGTGGATATAAAAGATTCCACAGCACTTCTTGAAGAAGAACAGGGAATTCTGCTGATCTCCTGGCCAACCAACACCACCAAAACAGGTTAGGTGGTCATTAATCTCACTTGCTGCGTGTAATTTGGCTGCCATATTTGCCTACAAAACAACAGTGACTGCACTTCAAAAGTATTGCACTAATTGTGAAGCATTTTATGATGTCCTGATAAGGTGCTACATAAAGACAAGTTCTTTCCTCCTTTCGAGGTCAATTCATAGCACTACAGCTGCTTGCAGCTCCCAAAAAATAGTGCTTCTACTGCCACAGTGTCAGGACCACATTATTGGTCTTGTTTCTGGGGAGGAACAAGACCAAAGGCTAGGCGCCCTTGACTTGGGCTCTTGGCTCTTTCCTGTAAAGGGAGTTAGGTACTCGGGTTCCAGCTAGAGAGGGGGGACAGAATCCCTGGTAGATCACACTGCGCCTCCTGCTGGTTGACACATCTCAGATAGAAGTGAACAAGGGGTACACTTGGCAGTGACCCAATATCACCAAAGAAATCCTAAGTACAAAGAAGAAATAATAAAACCTGGAAGATTTCAGAGAAAAAAACTCCTCAGTGATGGAGGCAATCTTACCTAAATTTGTCAACCCTATACCAGGTATCTTCTGTCGACACAATCTCGGAGAACACCTAAGGAGATTTTAATCACTAAAGATTCATACGATGAGATTCCCTTCATCCATGTGGACAATGTTTGCATTTGTGTTGCCATCTCTGAGAAAGAAAGAGGGGCAAAGACAAAAGGGACTGAATTAAAAATGTTTTCAAACTAAATTTCTTCATGTTAAGCCAATGTCTTCCTGATCCCCAAGGGTGAGGGGAAGCATGGTATTTTATCCAAAATGCTCTGTGGTATTTAGAAACCAGGGCAATTTGTTATTATACAATTGATTTACTGTGGAAGAGAAATTTCTACAGAAACATTTAATTATTTATTCTTAGCCTACTGACATTACCATTGATTAAAGTGCACTCTAAATTAGAAAGACACTACACGTGTGCAGTATATTCCATTTCAAATACCTGCTAGTGGTGTATGCTAAGTTTAAGTGTATAGCATTTCAAATGTCAAATTTTGCCTCGACATTTATTCCTTTGGAGATCTGTCCTCTTCAGTGTGTAGCACAGCAATCCATACTCACAATGCACGCTTAAGCAGCAAGTTAGTGGACTCTTTTCTTCACCTTTGCAAATGTTGGTCTATTTATTGCTAATGTTTAACAGTACAATTTAGGTGCTTTTACGCTGGTGTTTGTTTAGCTTGGATTGCAGGAAACCATCGTCTGTACACCAACTTCCCTTCTTCACATTGCTAAATATGTTTCTCTTATCCTGTGGCAAAATCCACGAACAAGTTGCTCTCAGAATCGTACATTACTGATTAATACTAAAAATGTGAGCTTTGTTTTTTTTTTGCTTGTTCTAAGATTTTAAATAATAGCTGCATTCATCAATGTACTTATCCATCGCAGTCTGCTCAAGCAAAAACCTCAACAGATTCATTTCCCTGTCTGGGGTGAGATTCCTGATCCCAACCAAGGCAACAATTGGAGACTACATTTCACCTCCGTCCTCTTCGTCTTCGGAGGGGAAAGAAATCAGCCGGCTTCCCACGTCTGATGGCTCTCCAGTGTCCCCTGCTGGAAACTGCTGTATGTGGCTGTGGGATGCGAATAGGATCAGGTTCGGTTTGTGAAGCCCTCCATGATGGATTAGGCTCTCTATACTCGCTGCCTGGGTTCACGCATGAAGTTTGGTCAGTTGGGTGAGGTACTGGAGGGGGAGGGGGGCAGTGACCTGTGGAAGCATACCCTGGCAATAATAATCACCTTTTAGAAGAGTGTGTGAGGAGAGGGGGTAAAAAGAACCCTATAAACCAAAAGCAAAATCCTCTTGCAGAGACAAAGAAAGAAAAAATGAGACAGTCTGTAATCAGTTTTACAGAACAAAGGCACTGACATCGGTGATGGGACGCAGACAAGCTCCAATGGGGACCTCTTTCACTGACCTCACTGGAGCATTGCCCACTCCCCTCTTTTACTGAGGAATAACATAGCTTCACAAATTGAGCACTATAAATATAAATATTTTTCCAAACTAATTAAGATTTAAAATGATTCCCTGCCTGGGATACACCTAGAATGCTTACCGTCCCTATTACCTAGCAGTAGAGTTTCCATTCTCTCTGTAAAGCACGTACTCTCAGTCGTGTGGATATGCCCAAAACTCCAGATACGACACACAAACATGTTGAATGTTTGAGTATTCAAAATACTGTTAAGAATGATCAGGTCCCTTTCAGTCATGTGGCGAGGAAGTCAACAATATTTCAGAAAATCTATTTAACTTAGGAGAAACTAGGACTATGTTATTTTACAGACACAAAAGATAAGCATTCACAATAGCCTGAGCACCACGGGGTGGTGTGGGTTAGTTCAGAGACCCAAAGCCATTATATCAATCAGTTCTGATGAAGGGTGTATGCTCAACCTTCTCTTCTCTTCACAGTTGCTCACAGACCTGCTGTACATTTCCAGTGCCTTCAGTCTGTATTTCAGCCTACACCTCCATCCCCATCATCACCGGCGCACTGTGGCTGCAGTGTGTACTATCCACAGGACGCACTCTAGCAACTCGCCAAAGCTTCTTCAGCAGCACTTCCCAAACCCGTGACCTATCATAGAATAGAATCATAAAATGGTTACGGCACAGGAGGAGGCCATTTGGCCCATCGAGTCCATGCCGGCTCTTTGTAAGAGCAATCCAGTTAGTCCCATTCCCCCGCTCTTTCTCCGCAGCCCTGCAAATTTTTTTCTCTTCAAGTATTTATCCAATTCCTTTTTGAAAGCCACGATTGAATCTGCTTCCACCACCCTTTCAGGCAGCGCATTCCATAACTGCTCGCTGCGTAAAAAAGATTTTCCTCATGTCGCCTTTTTTTTTGCCAATCACCTTAAATCTGTGACCTCTGGTTCTTGACCCTTCTGCCAATGGGTACATCTTCTCTTTATTTACTTTATCTAAACCCTTCATGATTTTGAACCCATCTATCAAATCTCCTCTTAACCTTCTCTGCTCTAAGGAGAACAACCCCAGCTTCTCCAGTCTATCCAAGTAACTGAAGTCCCTCATTCTGGAACCATTCTAGTAAATCTTTTCTGCATCCTCTCTAAGGCCTTCACAACCTTCCTAAAGTGTGGTGCCCAGAATTGGACTCAATACTCCAGTTGTGGCCGAACCAGTGTTTTATAAAGGTGCAACATAACTTCCTTACTTTTGTACTCTATGCCTCTATTTATAAGGCCCAGGATCCCGTATGCTTTTTTAACCACTTTCTCAACCAGTATTGCCACCTTCAAAGATTTGTGCACATATACCCCCAGGTCTCTCTGTTCCTGCACCCCCTTTAGAATTGTGCCATTTAGTTTATATTGGCTCTCCTCATCCTTCCTGCCAAAATGTATCACTTCGCAGTTCTCCTCGCACTTTGCACCTCCATCACCTCGAAGGACAAGGGCAGCAGACGCACGGGAACATCACCACCTCCAAATTCCCCTCCAGGTTACACACCATCCCGACTTGGAAATATATCACCGTTCCTTCATCATCGCTGGGTGACAATTCTGGAACTCCCAACAGCAATGTGGGAGGACCTTCATCATACAGACTGCAGCAGTTCAAGAAGGCCCACCACCACCACTCAAACGCAACTAGAGACGTGCAATAACTGCCGGCCTTACCAGCGATGCCCACATCCCGAGAATGAATGTATACTTTTTTAAATCCGATCATTTGCAATTTTTTTTTACCATTATAATTGTGTATCATCGATGGTTTATATCTATGTGGTGTGGTGTCCCCTAGTGGCTATTCCTAGAAATTAGTCAAAACAGCACCAAACAAAACAAAAGCAGACGAGAAAGATCAATCTATGTAGGTGACTCCCTGATCGAGTCCCTCCTGCGGAACTCACACCAATCTGATTGTTTTTCAAACTTTTCTGGTCCTGTTGAAGCCAGGAATATGTCCAAATTTCATTTGAAAACTTCAACCAGCTTAATTTTAGCTGTCAATGTGGTCGGTTTCAGCATCTAATCATAACTGTGTAATTTTTAAAAAGAAAAGGACTCTTTGGGTAAAACAACATTCTTGAACACTACAGACATCATTCTAGTTATGGTGTCCATCACATTTATGCAGCCAATCCTCAATCATAATTGGAAGTGCGTAGAGCAGGTTCGGTGATAGGGAAAGCAATGGGATGATATCATTTGACATTGATTTTATCTGAAATCATCTTTGTACAAGGGAAATTAACACAACAGTTTCTCCAGCAATACCAGTCACTGCTGTAATTAGTGAAATTACTATTAAGCAAATCAGGATCATGTGGGAAGGAAAATAATGGCACTTCAAGAGATTCCCTACACCAAACATCTCTAAAGAATTCCACGTTCTGATGTGTTACCTTAATCTACTGAATGTGATGTTTAATTAGACGCAGAGTTTTCAGCACACACCTAATAATTTACCCTTAAGGTTTTTAAATATACAGAAGTGTTTACAGTTGTGTTCAATTAACCTTTTCTATTGAAAGTGTTAGATTATAATCCCTAAAAATGTCCCAAATGAAATCTTTTATTAACCGCAACTTCAATCAAAAGGAATTGAAATATTCTTTGTATGATATATTCATTGTTGATAAATTAAAATGATTATTTAATGGCTCCTATCTTATACAATCTTAAGTTCTTGAGTGAGGCGAAACTGATGTGGAAGGTCATAGCCAGTGAACAGAAACAAATGTTGGCCCCTAAAATCTAGCAGATTGCAACCCAGCAGTTACGCCAGGTTCATGCCCACTGGTGCCTATCAGCGCTGACTCTAATCAGGTTTGCGGGATCAGCGGGAGGCCTCCTAATTTTAAATGGGGCTGGTGGGTAACGCAACACTGTGGGCACATCTTTGGCATACACCTGTCCCATGCAGCAGGAAAATCCAGCATCTGGTCGCCTTTTGGGGAGTGGAGAGGTTGGGGGGAGGGGGATGGTTGCTGAGGCTCCCCACCCTCCCCCAACACAACCGCAATCCCACGCAGCTTTCTGTCAGCCCCAGTGCCCTGTGTAAGGGGCCTGATTCAATTTTTTCAATTCTGCACATTCTTCAGGGGATCCAGGCTGCTTCCCTATCCTAAACCACCCTCACCCCCCACCTCCCAAAAGTGGGGCCCACTACTGATCATCTGGAGGCTGGTTTGCCTCATCCCATTCCAGTCCAACCCAACGTCCAAAATGAACTTGAAAAGCAGGAACTCCCAATACCTGTCGTCAGACTCCACATTTACAAAGTTACTCATTGGTGGGCAACAGAAACAAGGATTTATGTTCCAAACAGATTCAAACCTTCTGATTACAGAACTAAACAGTTTAGCAGGTGACAGAAAGTAATGGATCTTTATAGTTGCAGAAAGTTTTTTTTAAATTATTTTATATAAATGCAAGTTCTTTCCTTTTTCTTTATTCTGGATTTCAGGTTCATTTTAAGTTTACTAGTGAGGGTAAACCTTACGAATGTGCGCAGAGTTTTGCCCAGCAGGAGCACATCAAGATTGCTTACAACTTTATTCTTCCCTCTCTGTGGTTCTGGACTTTGCAAAAGGTGGCAAACCTAATTAGGGTGGTTGTATTTTTCAGTTTAATTGTTTCTCCCCCCCCCCCCCCCCCCCCCGTTGCTAAACTGAAATTTGATTTGAGAATTTGACAGCTGAACGAAGCCTGCTCACTTGTTCCAGCAGTTAGCTCTCCTTTATAACATCAGAAGATAGGTTCAAGCCAAGAAGGCCCTTTGGCCCATTTAAACTATCCCTTCCTGAATACCAACCCTGCCCATCTCCCCATTACAGCATCTACCTGCTTCTTACATGAGTCCAGTGTCCTGGCCTGAAATGTCCTTCCTCGTAACCCATTCAGCTATTGATTACCCTTTGTGTAAAGAACGCCTTCCTGGCATTGGTCCTAAATATGCCCTTCACAACCTTGAACCTGTGACCTTGTGTCCTGCTGCCCTGTCACAGCTGAGATTATTGTTCCCGATTTACTTTCACTATCCCGTTAGGCAGTTTGTATATGGCAGAAGTGCAGAGGAGTGGGTGTTGACCCTAACAAAGTATCTGGGGTCAGCTGGAAGTCACCTCATTAGCATTTCTTCGGTGGGCACCCACTCAGCACTGGCCAGCTGCTTGCTGCAGGAGCAGGTGGCCCTGCTATCCCCCTCGACACTCATTTGGCCCAGGGAAAGATTTCAGTGACATAGAGGCAATTTTTTGTGGGGGGCCAGGCCGGGGCACAGGTTTGGACCCCAAGGCAGGCCCTACATCTGCTGCTTAGTGTGCTTGGACTCTATGTTCTTCCCAACATCTAGGGCACCCAGCGGTATGGGAGCCAAGGCCAACTAAATTCCTGCATGGGAATTCCCTTTCCCAGCTCCAACCTCTCCGAAGCATTGGGCTGTGCTTCAGGTGAAGGGAGGTTCTACCCCAGACCAGCTCCAACGGAAACAGACAGCGTGTGCTAGGAACTGGCATATCTGGGTCCCGAGTAATTTCATGCCCCCTCTGTTGTACTGCCAGCGCGCGTATGCTGGGAGTGCCCATATAAATATATGTCCCAGCTGATTTTATGTCTGCTCCGGAGACCACAGCAGTGGTGTTAAAAAAAAAACTTAATATTTGAAACAACACTTTATCTTTATTTATGAGTTCAAGCCCCACCAGATGTGAACAGGTCTTCCGCAGCAAATCAGATTATTAGAAGAGATTGCATCAATTTAAGATCTATTTATTTCTGGTAAAATATTGCCACGTTACCCATAACCATCAAATAAATGTCAATGCAGTATTTGTTTTAGTGCCTAAATTTTATTACAGTTTAACATAAATATTGCATAGTGTCTCTGATAGCAAAGGTCGTTTCACCCATCTGCAGTCTGCAGTTTATAACACAGTGACAGTAATTTTCCAATAATTGCTTCACCCTGACACATTAGCAAGCTCTGCTGTGATGTTTTGGCAGTCGCTGCAATTCTATGAATCAATACAGTGATATTTTCCATCACAGAACTCATACATCTCATTAGTCTTCAGCAACCCACATGTGCTGATTACAAGTTTGATTCAGAGCAGAAAATAGGACTGCCCCAACCACGGTAAAGAAAGAATTGCATTTATATAGCACCTTTCACATCCTCAGCATGTCCAATAGTGCCTCACAGACAATGAGCTACTTTTTTTTTTAAGTGTAGTCACTGTTGTTATGTAGATGAACATGGTAGCCAATTTGCATACAGCAATGAGACAAATGACAAGTTAATCTGTTTTGGGTGATGTTTGTTAAGAGACGAATGTTGACCAGGATACTGGGAGAACTCGCTGCTCAATTTGAAAAGGGACCAAGAGATCTTTTATGTGCCCCTAAACAGGCCGATGGGGCCTTGGGTTTTACGTCTCATCTGAAAGACCACACTTCAGGGCCCTTTATCTGCCTACCTTCTGCACAAACCGAACTATCATTCTGGTGATAGTAGTTTGAGAGGATGGGCACAGTGCATGTTGTTACTGATGGTTCCTTATTGGTGCAAAGGGAAACATTTTAGTTATTTGTAAATTATATTATATTCATTCTAAATTTGTTCTTTATTTTTCTCTCCCACGCTCTCTGCAATTGCATTGTAGAACTGCCAGCAGGGATTTGCTGACTTCAGCAGCATTGCTGTAATACAAAAGAGGCAACATTAGTGCCTCCATAGAATCATAGAATCTTACAACACAGAAAGAGGCCATTCGGCCCATCGTGCCTGTGCCGGCTCTTTGAAAGAGCTATCCAATTAGTCCCACTCCCCTGCTCTTTCCCCATAACCCTACAAATTTTTCCTTTTCAAGTATGTGTTCACTTTTGAAAGTTACTATTGAATCTGCTTTCACCATCCTTTCAGGCAGTGCATTCTGGATTATAACAACTAGCTGCATAAAACATTTCTCCTCCTCTCCCCTCTGGTACTTTTGCCAATTATCTTAAAATCTGTGTCCTCTGGTTACTGACACACCCTCCAGCAGGAACAGAATCCATTTTTTAATTTTTCAGAACAATTTGAGACTGTCTGTGGCAGTCAAATCAAAGTATCAGGTTTCACAATCAGCTACAAATTACTGTAATTGTGCTTGTCGTTATACTTGAAGGATTGTTTGATACTTTCATCTGATGTAAGTATCCATCTCATGCAACATCAGCAAAGACAGCAACAACTTGCACTCATATCGCTCGTATCATAATAAAACATTCCAAAACACTTCCCTTTCCCAATCAAAGAGATTAACAGTTATTATACGTTGATGGTATATATCTTGAACCTTGTGTTATCTTAAGCTTTAACTATTCACCATCAATATACAATAATTCACTAGGCCTCTAATTGAGGAAATATGTTAAGCATTATGGACTCCTTCCAACTCCTGTAACTCCAAATAAAGGTCTTGCGACTAACCATTTTAGGCAAGGAGGACATTTTAAAATTGGGAAATGTTATTCTGAAATTGGGCAGCAGGATTCGAATTGATCTGCCAAATCAGGAACTTCCAATCAATTCGGACAGTTGAGAGGTTTGCATGGCACAATGAATTAGAGCATCAATAACCAAAGTGCCATGCGTTGTTTAGTTCCCTCACCAACACGGAATCCATATAGAACATTTCAGGGATGAAATTGTTTGGCTGTTCCAGTGGACTGCCACCATAACTCCAGTGGGAGTCCAGCTGAATGGGTTTTAAACTCAGTTACTCTGATGGGGTCAGTGGCAGAGGTCGCCAGTGGGTGCGATCCTAACATACCTGCCGGGATCACGTCCCCATGCAATACCGGGGCCATTATCTGTCAACCCATAAAAGCCCAAAAATTAAGGAAAATCATTTTTGCAGATTTTGTGCAATAAATCTTCAAGGTTGCAATGAATATTCATTATCCATGGGTTAAAGGCTTCATCGCTACCCCTGACTCCTTCTAATGACCTCATCAGGGATCCTTTATCTAATTGGAATGCTTTTAACATCATCTTAATTCCAAATTAAATTATGTTTACTTGTCTTTTCTTGAACCAAATATCTTTCATCATTCAGTGAAGTATAAACATTTACCTATGGCCCCATTAATCTCCATTTAATTTTGCTGTCAATGATAATTTAGTAGCAGTTGGCAACAGCCAGTTAGATGATTGATCAGCTGTGATTTTGAAGCCATGCTGCTCCTCAGGAATAAAACAATTTAATAATTGATTATCACAATCCAACATTAAAGTGTTAAATGGCATTAAAACACCCTCTCAAGAATGCTGAAGATGGGAATCAGGTTTCGCTGATACAATAGGTTAGAACGCTGTCCTATCATCTTTGGCACGAGCTTCAGAAATTGCAAAAAGACATTGGCCCGGAAGCTGCTCATAAAATCACGGCGATGCTATCAGGGCTCACCGTTATTTCAGGGCAAATGGACGAGATAGTTCCGGCAAGCGCACATGCACAGTCAAAAGTGCAAATTGGAAATTGTTCTAACATTTGCCCTGCTCCTCCGAAAACTGCATGGGAAGGACAGCTCACCAGCTGAACGAATGGACTAGTGTGAATTTGCTCTCCTGCCCAGCTGGAAATATACTATTCTCTCCATAAAAAAGGCAGGCTGGATTTTTTTTTAGATTAAATTTAATTACTATAATTTGATCCCTAGTACAACTTATGGCAGCAGAGAACTGAGAGTTGTACACATTTTATATTAACATTGTTTTGTAAAAGTTTTAGCACTGCAGCTTTTAAATATAAGGTGTCAGAAAGAGCAATACAGGATCTGAAGTTTGTCCCCTGAATATTATCAACACGAGAGCTGAAGCACTTCAGACAGCATATTAATACCAATCCTCAACCTTTCCATAGCAGTATGCTCCAAATATTATGATCTGTTACTAATAGCAAGGGAAAGAAAATATGACTCATTGTTTGTCTGCCGCACCATTGAGTTCACTATACAGAAAACGATACATATGCAGTTTTCAGTATCTCAAGGGAAGTAGCATCCATCCCAGTCTCTGCAATCTCAGACACAATTCTTATACTACAAAAGGTTATTTTCTTGTTCAATTAATGCAGAAGAATTCTTCCATTGAATTCCATTCAATGTGTGATGGGTTTTCTCCCAAGTGCCATTCATGAATTTTGATTTGCACTGGTGCCAAAGTGCTACTGCAGTCCTTGAAGGATTGAAACAAAACTCAGGCAGAGTAGTTCCACCAACTCTGGTAGCTATTGCCTACCTGTCACAGGAAAAAGGCAGCTTTTATAAGGGGTGCCACCAGTGGCATTTGATTTCACAACAAGATACACCCCAAAGACATTCTAGATACTGCAGTAAATACTGTGGTATGAATACAAATCTACCTGTAGCAAAAGAATTGTGATCACAGAATAAACTCTTTCCTCCAAAAAATAGTTTAGTTGGTAAAGTTGGACTGTAGTGTAAAGTTGGCTTCTTTGCTGGGTAGTCTAATCTTACAAGAGAATTTGCCTGGTTAGTAAATGTGGGAGTACTATGATGGGTCATCTCTATCAAACTGATTGAGTCGGTACAACACATTTATTATTTTTTTAACCTGTATTTTACTAAGAATAAAAACTTATTAGAAAGTGTTGAAACACGGTGTAAAATAGATTTGCCATCTGCTGCAGCCAACAAGGCTGGCGTCAAGGCAGCATGGCTGTTCCATGAACTCGGCTAACTTGATCACAATCCCTCAATTGCAGGAAATATGTACAAGCAAAATGATTCTTGATGAGACACCGATAATCTAAATGTTGGCAGGTTTTCTCTCCTTATGCTGTTCTGATGCACTGATCAAGCTTTTGGAAGATGTTTATGTTCAACAAGAAGCGTCAGGTCTATTTTTAAATTATAAACAAGACGGCAACATCCATTGCTAATAAATTCTCTGAATGTGTGCCGCATGTGTTCTGATACAATGCATTGTTTAATTGCAGCCTATATAGCAATAAGTGGTAACTATATAGGAAATTTTCCACTTTAGTGCTGCAGCATTCTGGAAATTGGGAAATTATGCACCCCAAACCCACAATTCTCTGTCCGTTAACTTTAACGGATTTCAGGTCATGGACTGGTGGTGCCCAATTCTCCAAAATACATTCTTAGTATGTGCTGGAAAATCTACCATCACGTTCTTGTTAAAATGAAGATAAATCAATTAATATTAGGTTGGCAGTTACTGTTGTATTTAAATGATCTTCATAGTGATGAGTAGTGCTAGTTTATGGTCCTGAAGATCAAAGTGACACCTCTTCTGTAAGTCAGAACATAAGCCAAGAGAAAAACCCACTATATATAAATCGTAGGGAGTCTGTTAGTGTGCTGAGTGATTGGGAGGCAAAAAGCTCCCATTGCTCTCCTTTCGCTATTTCACAGCACAGTGGTTGAGCTCATAGTTTGCATCTCCAGCCACCTGGGAGCACTCTGCTATAACATCCAGTGATCCTGAGGGACCCAAAATTATGGTGAGCAATCAAAAATTTTTATAATTTTAATTTTTTTCCATCTCCCAGTCAGTACCTGTACAGCACAAGGAGATAAACCCAAGATTTAGATAAGATGAAGCTTTCAATAACAAGGGTTTGGAAATACACGATTACCCTTTGTTTTGAAAAGTGGGAAAAGTTTTGGTACAATCAATACAAAGTTTGGGCAGCAGGGGCACTGGAACACAATAAAATTGCCAGACCCACTAAAGATGGAAAAACTCAGCTACCTGTGATTAACAAATGATCTGTACTATGACACAAGTTAGATAAGCTGCTTCCTTGGACAAGGTTCAAGTAATCTGACGGAAATAAATGTTGATGGAAATCATTATGAAACACACGTTGCAGATCAATCATCTGTCGGCAGATTATACCCTACAGCACCAGATATTGATCCCTACAGTGACTCCAGTTTCATTCCAATGCAGTGCTTTGATGCTTAAGAAATACGTATTGGTTGTATTGTTTATATTCAACAATAAACATCCAGGTCTATTTTTAACCTATGAATAAAACAGCAGCATCCATGATAAGAATTCCCTGAGAGTTTGCAGCATGTGTACTGTGCGCTGTTCAGTTCTGTAAATCAGTGGTCTTGACCTTTCAATTCCCATGGGACTAGCTCAGATTCTTACCACTGTGATTGGGGCTTTCACTTGTCAAATTCTTGGCTCCATTTGAAAATGTGAGTACTGGAAACCATCTCCTTATCTGCACCATTCCAGTGATGACAACTATCAATAAATTTATGAACTGTTAAAAATGTGACAAACTTATGTTTGATTAAGTTATTATTTTCCCTTTTATTTCTGATTTCGCACCCTACCTCAAGCATCATTCCCAATGGAGGCAATAGGTGGGCAACTTGTTTCCAGCTTTCTGCCTGTACAGATCTTAGGACAGCCACTGGGGGTTATATGAGAGTGGCCTGGGGCAATTCACTTCCTGATTTTCCTGCCTAGTCTCCTACCAACACACCAGTTGATGGCATAGCCAAGATAAGGAATTTACTGTTTTGAGGAATCTGCAGTGTGAAACTGCTTCTTACCACTCCAAAGCACAGTAGGTTCAAGTGATTATGCACACCACCACAGTTCTATTGAGCTTTGTATTGGAAATGTATGGTCTACGACCATTTAGGGAGCCTCTGCTCCGCTACTCACTTCCCAGTTCTGAAAGATTCGAGTTGACATCAATTGGTTACGGTGGCAAGTACTTTATTACAAAGAACAGTTTAATACACTCAGTAATAAAGCAGCAGTTTACAGAATGGAAACTGGAGATATATTTCCTTGTGGCCCCCACCCCTTTGGATCCCGCGGATCCTGCCTTCTGCAGACTTCTTCCCTTCTTCCAATTACATGGGTGTTAGGCTCCAGCCTGTACGTCCGCCTTGGCAAACTTAGCCTACTTCTTCTGGGGGATCCTCCACATTGAACCTTTGTTTGAGATTTATCTTTATACACTGTTAGCTGAAGAGCATGTGGTACGCTGACTTAACATCATCAAAATTGATGAGTGGGCCAGACTTAGCCTCATCAACTTGCTGAAAGAATCCCAGCTGACAGCGCCGACTTAACATTATCAACTTGCTGAGGCAATGGCAAGACATTTAACCTCATCAAAATTGATGAAGAGATTGGGCTGGTAACACTTAATGTTCTAGACAATGGCAGGAGACTTAACGTTTCCCTTATCCCTTCAAGGAAAAATGTAAGGAATCTTACAACACCAGGTTATAGTCCAACAATTTTATTTTAAAATCACAAGCTTTCGGAGATTATCTCCTTCGTCAGGTGAGTGAGTGACTCGCTCACTCACCTGCCGAAGGAGATAATCTCCGAAAGCTTGTGATTTTAAAATAAAATTGTTGGACTATAACCTGGTGTTGTAAGATTCCTTACATTTGTCCACCCCAGTCCATCACCAGCATCTCCACATCATGGCCCTTCAAGGAAATGCAGCCTGCCCTTTCTCAGACCTGCCATTCTTCTATGTCTATGAAACTCAAACAAAGTGTGAACTGTGGGCTTTAAATACACATCCTCCAAGCTAACTACCTCAACACACTGAATAAATGTGGCTACCTAAAATAAATGTGGTTGATACAAACCTATGATTTATACAATATATGTGGTTACACATTAAATGCACTTCATAAAATACATTGTGTAAAAACAATTCTTTAATATCTTACACTTTCAGTATACACCGGCATATAGTCTAACATTTGTTCACTCTTTGATAGGTTACCAGATGGAACGTCTTTGAGAAGTGAACATAGTGAAATCTCTATCCTGTTCTCCTATCTGAAGAACAGGCGGCATGAAGGCAGGAATACAATAAGTCGTGTTCCTGTATTTAGAGCCAACTTGTGATCCATTGGATTAATTAGATTCTCCAATTGGTGAGTTCCCACTTTCTGGAGTATGTGAAAAAAGCCAAGTACTTCTTGTAGAGAAAGAGGTGAAATCAGAGAGTGTCATCCTGGGCTACTCTCATAGATCTCATAGCCTCTCTGACAGACTGTCTTTAGTAGAAGTCTGTCTACACTTCATGCAGAATATATCAAGACTACTCATGTGTCGCCTCATATTTAATGGAGCTTCTCAGAATAAATCAAGTTGTTAAAAGAACCAGGAGGGATTAACTTCCAAAGTTGAACTTGGATTATGGCTCTAAGGTGCAATTATAAATGAGGCAAGTGTTCTCCAATGCTCCTAGATATTGACGAGGATTTTCTCGGGTATTTTGTAGTTTACTCCCCTTTTTTCTGCAAGTACATTCTTGTTTTCTATATTCATGCATAATTGAAACATACCAAGCAACATTTGGAAACAAAATGACTGACAATTTTTTAACTAGTAAAGAAATACAAGATGTTAGGTATGCTGCAGATACCTAATTAACCCAAGGTATCATCTGTGTAACACAGCAAACATTTTAGATTCACCTCATCACTTTAGATTCAGATAGCTCCCTCCAGGGTTTAGTGGGTAAATGAAATACCCAGTGCGGTACTAAGCCATATAGGCCAGGAAGGTTCCAGGTTGGGTCCTCAGTTGCTGCTAAGTTAGCTGCACTTTTCTGGGGGGAGTGGCTGGTGCTACAATTGGCCTTTGTGTCCTTGATCTAGGAGGGGGGAGAAAAATCACTCCTGATCGCTATTTAGTGCACCCTGCTGGAAAGTCCGCATGTGAATGTTGGTAAGGACAGCATCGGGCTCAAGAGTGATACCCTCACTGGTCAACAGCCTGCTGATATGTGACGAATGCCCACTTTGGGCGAGTTATTTGGGGGGGGCTACCATCACCTGTGAAACCATATACCAGAAAAAGTCACTGCTGTCAGGAGAGAAAATTGGGGGTGTGTATAAAAAATAGATGGGTTTTGAATCTCTGGAATTGTCTACCCCAGAGGGCCGTGAATGCTCAGTCGTTGAGCATATTGAAGACTGAGAACGTTAGATATTTGGACACTAAGGGAATCAAGAATCAAGGGATATAGCAATAGAGCGGGAAAGTGGAGTTGAGGTAGAAGATCAGCCATGATCTTATTGAATGGCAGAGCAGGCTCAAGGGACCATATGGCCTACTCCTGCTCCTAGTTCTTATGTTCTAAGATTTGGGAAACATGAAGCTGGCATTTTGTAACAGACCAAAAAAATAAAACCTCTAAATGCCACTGATTCTACATCACTGCTATACTTCATGTGCAAATCTGACATGTTTTTCACACAGAATTCAGGAACGTGCACAATGAAGAAATTTTGAGTTTAGAGGAATAAGAAATCAATTTCCAGTAACATATCGAGAAAGAGGAACCATTATTTATGATAAAGTCATTTTATAAGGTTTTCAGGCTCAGCAATTTTGTAAACTTAGCAACTCTTGGGGGGGAATAAAATCATAATTGTGATTTCTGATAGAAGAGACTGAGTGTAGAGCAATGAGGGACTTACATCTAATAATTGAATATTTTTTCTTCTCATTATAATTGGATAGCACCATTAATCATCCTATAGGGAGAGGAGGGAGACAGCACTGTAGTATCAGCAGTGTCAGTATATCAACAGATACTACAGTGCAGTCTGGTTTGACTGCAATTAGCTGTTCTTTTCTATTTTAAATACTGGAGACTGACCAAGTGACACTAGGTACCTAACAGTTCTACATTGTGCAGCACTGTAATTTCTGGTTTGTCAGTGAAGCGACTGGTAGCATTGAAGGTAGTGTCAGAAAAGGAAGCCTGCCAGTCGTATTCAATGTTTTTGAAGTGTTTGAAACGATGATCTCTATCCTATGAAGAGCACACTCTTCAAAACTGTATTATGGTAAAGCGTAAACAAGGCTTGCACTCCCACTGGTACCTTTAGTTCAGCCAGTTTGAAATAAATCATTACTGTCATAGCCTAGGCTCTTAGTTGTGCTGTCTCTGTCCTCTCCCTACAGGATGATAAATGGCCTTCCTCATCTCACATTCCCCTCATTTTTTCTTCTTCCTACATCTGCTCAATTTACGGGCAGGTGTCTGGGATTGTTTAGCAATACCATTTATGGGTAATGCAAAGGTAGGTAGTCTGCAGTGGTGCAAAGGGGGAAGGGAACGCACAGCTCCCCTTATTTTTGACCCAAATAAGACTCAAAATGTTGTCTCAAGGGAATGCTGGGGCAATGTTTTGAATTGCAAAAAAAATTAAGGTGCAGGTCCAAGGCCCATTGTGCAGGACAGAAGGTTGCAATGAATAAAACAGATGAAACACAAGGCAAATCAGAAATTAGTAATTAGATGGTACCAAGATTGAGGTTTTATAAGCTGGGAGATTGTAAAAGGGAAGACGCAGGGAGATTTTCAGTCCCTGAGAAAGAGGAGTGCAAGTATCAGTAAAAACTGGGATTTAAACTCAAACCTATTCAAAAATTCACTACTCCTTTGAGGTACTAGACTAGAGGATAAATTATCAATGGAATGAAAATCAGGAGGGTTCTATAATTGGGTCAGATAACCGCTTCAGTAGTAAAGAAACTATCCCTGTGAGTCCATGGCCTTAAGTAATTCATAAATATAAAAATTATTTTTCCAATTCATTATATTTGCCAGAATTGCTTAAAATAACATGTCGAGTCCTGGGGATGTGAATACTGCTTTATAAATGCAAGTTCTTTCTTTCTTAGTTAGTTCCTTCAGACTTTGCCTATTGTATGGCCTGTCCAAGTTATGCAACACAAACTCAATCATATATAATTTCAAGCAGATCTGGCACAGTGTCAACAAAAATGCAAAGATTTAGGAAGAATATGGTTTTAATGGAAGAGAATCCTTTTCCATTACTAATCTATCCAAAGTGCTGAGGCCAAAGTGGATTACAACCACCCATTTTGGGGTGGGCAGGAACAGGAAACGTGGCAGGGAGAAGTTCCCCTGGCTCTCGGGCCTCTGCTATTTCTGGGGTTTTCTGCCAGACATTGACTACCTCTGCCCATATTTGGGGGGCTACATTCAAATGATATATTTCCATCAATAACCGATCATCCGACGAATTTCCTGTCTTTAACACCTTAGCAATGCTGGGCAACAGGAATACTGCCTGCATTGCAAAGGCAAAATCTTAAAAATTAAAAGGGCTCTATTGTATTGTGCAATTTATCGCAGTGCAAAGCGGATAGTTTGAAAATAAATTGTTTTTTTTCTCTTCAGTTGGCATCCCAGCCACATTACAGCATGCTGGCATCAAAGCCATTTTTCTGTATACCCCAACCATCTGAGGCAGCAGAAATACTGCTGGGAGTCCAGCCAACTACATGCAAATAAGCCTGACCCCAGAGGATCCGCAGGGGTCAGGGCACAGGGAGATGGACAGGCCCAAAGCTTGCTCCCCCTGGATTGAAAAATCTAAGCTCGCGTGTTCCAGTCTGGGCCCCATTCCCAATCAGGTATTCCTCATGCAGCACAAGGATCAATATTACTTGCCCCTAGTACAAAGTTCTCTAGATTCAGGAACTGTTCCTCTAGATTGGAAAATTGCACTTCACTCCGCTTTTTAAGAAAGGAGAGAGAGGATACCAGGGAATTATAGACCAGTTAGCCTAACATCTGTTGTGGGGAAAATGCTGGAGTCTATAATTAAGGATAGGGTGACTGAACACCGAGAATTTTCAGTTAATCAGAGAACCAGCATGGTTTAGTGAAAGGTAGGTCGTGCCTGACAAACCTGATTGAATTTTTTGAAGAGGTGACTAAAGTAGTGGACAGGAGAATATCAATGGATGTTATTTATATGGACTTCCAGAAGGCATTTGATAAAGTCCCACATAAGAGACTGTTAGCTAAGATAGAAGCCCATGGAATCAAGGTAAAAGTACAGACTTGGTTAGGAAGTTGGCTGAGCGAAAGGTAGAGAGTCGGGATAATGGGTAGGTACTCACATTGGCAGGATGTGACCAGTGGAGTCCCGCAGGGATCTCTCTTGGGGCCTCAATTATTCACAATATTTATTAACGACTTAGATGAAGGCATAGAAAGTCTCATATCTAAGTTTGCCGATGACACAAAGATTGGTGGCATTGTAAGCAGTGTAGATGAAAACATAAAATTACAAAGCGATATTGATAGATTAGGTGAAAGGGCAAAACTGTGGCAAATGGAATTCAATGTAGACAAATGTGAGGTCATCTACTTTGGATCAAAAAAGGATAGAACAGGGTACTTTCTAAATGGTAAAAAGTTAAAAACAGTGGATGTCCAAAGGGACTTAGGGGTTCAGGTACATAGATCATTGAAGTGTCATGAACAAGTGCAGAAAATAATCAATAAGACTAATGGAATGCTGGCCTTTATATCTCGAGGACTAGAGTACAAGGGGGCAGAAGCTATGCTGCAGCTATACAAAACCCTGGTTAGACCGCACCTGGAGTACTGTGAGCAGTTCTGGGCACCGCACCTTCGGAAGGACATATTGGCCTTGGAGGGAGTGCAGCGTAGGTTTACTAGAATGATACCCGGACTTCAAGGATTAAGTTATGAGAAGAGATTACACAAATTGGGGGTTGTATTCTCTAGAGTTTAAAGGTTAAGGGGTGATCTGATCGAAGTTTATAAGATATTAAGGGGAACAGATAGGGTGGATAGAGAGAAACTATTTCCGCCGGTTGGGGATTCTAGGAGTAGGGGGCACAGTCTAAAAATTAGAGCCAGACCTTTCAGGAGTGAGATTAGAAAACATTTCTTCACACAAAGGGTGGTAGAAGTTTGGAACTCTCTTCCGCAAACAGCAATTGATACTAGCTCAATTGCTAAATTTAAATCTGAGATAGATAGCTTTTTGGCAACCAAAGATATTAAGGGATATGGGCCAAAGGCAGGTATATGGAGTTAGATCGCAGATCAGCCATGATCTTATCAAATGGAGGAGCAGGCACGGGGGGCTGAATGGCCTACTCCGGTTCCTATTCTCTAAAATCTCAGTGCAGAGCTCGAGCATTCATTCATGCCATTGTACTGTAGGGCACACCGGGCAACTCCCACACACTGAAGCTGTCTAGTTTCATCTTTTCCTCTTATTCAGAAAAAACTCATTACTTCTCCCATGCAATCTGGCTCGACTGCCTGTGTGCAACACAAATAGAATTTCTGACCTTCTATCAGATTGAGCTTCAGGTAAAATTATTCCAGTTTAATTGAGTTTACTTTCAGAGGACACGCATTAGACAGTACATTGCTGCTATACAGTTGATAACAGGATCAATTTGCTCTAAGCTTTGGGAAATTGGCAAAATCCTCAAACAATTTTTTTTTTAAACTATATAATTGGGACAGTTTATACATATAACAGCGGAAAAATGTTGAAAATCTTCAGACAGGGCATATGGGGAACAAAAGTCTTAGAGGCTCCCCTGATATTAATTAAAACACACAATAAATTTAACATATCCTCAAGTTAAATGAAAAACAAACACCTTAAATGATAACAATAGGCCCATTATCTTTGTTTATTTCTATCCTTATACTGAACACCATTCCCCTAACTGAAAAGGTGAGCAGTTAACCTAGGCCCAGCTCTCTATTTCTGTCTGAAATTGCCCCTGCCCTTCTCTGCTCTGCTCCCACACAGCTGACATCAAAACTTCATCATTTGGGATGTTACAAGGAAACTTGTGTCCTGTCATTCACAGTGCTATACATGTGCCCTTTAAAAACATTTTTGTTTTACTGCTGTTTACTTTCCACAGTCTGATCTTTAAATTGCAGAGATCTAGAGTTGGGCAATGTGGAAGATATGAAATTAACTTGATAATGGGATGCATATAGTTGCGCAAAATAAATTATATTGCTTTAGCACTATTTTCATCACTACTCATTACCTTACAACATGAATGTAACTAAGTAGGGCATATGCTTTATTTCCAATCACCCAACCCGTGTCAATGTAGTTACATGTAGATCCAGCAATTCATACTGTATTCCTGGTTACACTCAATCAGAAATATGGTAGGCATGTTTAATGTCCTCCTCCTTTGGTAGTTCCATGTGTTGTCTCTGTTGCAGGGCTCTAGCTGCCAGGATCGAGGTCTTCTTGAAAATCAGACTGATGGGAACTCGTTGGTAAGGCAGCACTTTTTGGTTCCAGGGCAATAGTGAGGCAAAAACTGCCCCTCAGATTTTATTAATAAGACTATTCACAAGCAACCTGCACCCTCTGCTGTACATCTACAGTATTAAAAGACTTGCATTTATATAGCACCTTTCACAACCTCAGGACATTCCAAAGTGCTTTACAACCAATGGAGTACTTTTAAAGTGTAGTCACTGTTTTAATGTAGGAAATGTGGCATCCAATTTGCACACAGCACAGTCCCACAAAGAGCAATGTGATAATGACCAAATAATCTGTTTTAGGTGTTGGGTGAGTGATAAATATTGGCCAGCAAAGTGATGGAAGGTGTCATCAACAGTGCTGTCAAGCGGCACTTACTCACCAATAACCTGCTCACCGATGCTCAGTTTGGGTTCCAGCTCTCAGCTCCAGACCTCGTTACAGCCTTGGTCCAAACATGGACAAAAGAGCTGAATTCCAGAGGTGAGGTGAGAGTGATTGCCCTTGACATCAAGGCAGCATTTGACCGAGTGTGGCACCAAGGAGCCCTAGTAAAATTGAAGTCAATGGGAATCAGGGGGAAAACTCTCCAGTGGCTGGAGTCATACCTAGCACAAAGAATGATTGTAGTGGTTGTTGGAGGCCAATTATCTCAGCCCCAGGACATTGCTGAAGGAGTTCCTCAGGGCCGTGTCCGAGGCCCAACCATCTTCAGCTGCTTCATCAATGACCTTCCCTCCATCATAAGGTCAGAAATGGGGATGTTCACTGATGAGTGCAGTGTTCAGTTCCATTCACAACCCCTCAGATAATGAAGGAGTCCTTGCCCACATCCAGGCTTGGGCTCATAAGTGGCAAGTAACATTCACACCAGACAAGTGCCAGGCAATGACCATCTCCAACAAGAGAGTCTAACCACCTTCCCTTGACATTCAACAGCATTACCATCGCCAAATCCCCCACCATCAACATCCTGGGGGTCACCATTGACCAGAAACTTAACTTGACCAGCCACATAAATACTGTGGCTACAAGAGCAGGTTCAGAGGCTGGGTATTCTGTGGCAAGTGACTCACCTCCTGGCTCCCCAAAGCCTTTCCACCATCTACAAGGCACAAGTCAGGGGTGTGATGGAATACACTCCATTTGCCTGGATGAGTGCAGCTCCAACAACACTCAAGAAGCTCAACACCATCCAGGACAAAGCAGCCCACTTGACTGGCACCCCATCCACCACCCTAAACATTCACCCTCTTCACCACAGGTGCACTGTGGCTGCAGTGTGTACCATCTACAGGATGCACTGCAGCAACTCGCCAAGGCTTCTTCAACAACACCTCCCAAACCCACGACCTCTACCACCTAGAAGGACAAGGGCAGCAGGCACATGGGAACACCACCACCTGTACGTTCCCCTCCAAATCACACACCATCCCGACTTGGAAATATATCACGTTCTTTCATTGTCGCTGGGTCAAAATCCTGGAACTCCCTACCTAACAGCACTGTGGGAGAACCTTCACCATACGGACTGCAGCGGTTCAAGAAGGCAGCTCACCACCACCTTCTCAAGGGCAATAAATGCTGGCTTTGCCACTGACCCCCACGTCTCATGAACAAATAATTAAAAAGACATCCCTGGCCTTCTTTGAAATGGTGCCATGAGATCTTTTACATCCACCTGAGAGGGCAGACAAGACCCCTGTTTAACGTCTCATCCAAAAGACAGCACCTCCGACAATGCAGCACTCCACTCGAGTGTCAGTCTAGATTTTGTGCTGAAGTTTCTGGAGTCGGACTTAAACCCACAATCTACTGACTCAGATGAGTGCTACCACTGAGCCACAGCTGACACCAATTACACCTAACTCAAAGAAAGTTATTAAACTCGTGAAAATCTGTAAGTTCAAACTGTTAGGACAACAGTTTAGAAAGAGCAGTGAATATTTTATACCAAAAGTTTGCTCATTTTTCCTTCTGTCTTTGCAACTAATTTTCAAACATTTGGTCTCTGTTGAATATAGTCAGTAGTCTGTTTATGTTTCTTAACCTCTAATAATCTAATGAGGCAATCAGCATGTGTTGGGGTTGTAACATATTTGGAAATATTCTGAGTTTGACTTTCCTGGACCTCCTTTTTGTTTCTTCCTCATTCAAAGTGATTAAGGAAATAAATTATGAATTTTTGGAATAAAAACAGAAAATACTGGAAACAGTCAGCAGGTCAGGCAGCATCTGTGGAGAGAGAAACACAGTTAACATTTCAGGTCAATGACCTTTTGTCAGAACTGGAAGAAGTTAGGAGATTTAACAGTTTAATAAGCAAATACTGAGCCAGAGAAAGAATTGAGGGAGGGGGGGAGAAAATAACAAAAGGGAAAGTGTGTGATAGGATGGAGGTCAGGAGTGATTAAATGACAAAAGTGATGATGGTGAAAGGCCAAAGGGGAATGGTAATGGGGCAATTACTAAAAAAAAGGTGGGTCCAGAGGAGGTGTAAGTGACAACAGCAGAACCATTACCAGCAACTGAAAACATTCTAAATTTGGCTGACATAAAATTATGCATTGAATCAAATAACTGACACTTATGTATATAAAAATAACACTAGTTCTAAAATGTACAGAGAGAGAGAGAAGGGAATTGAGGGATACAGGAGCAGAGCCGGGAGATGTAATTAGTATACAGATAGACCAGTTGGGCCGAATGGGCTGTCAATTCTATGTCGACACCAAGCTTGGTGTTACCTAACCACCACTTACTGATTGTTTTTTTTTTCTCTCTCTTACTCGTTCCAACTTTGACAATATCCCACAATACCAAAAAAAAACCCCTTGGGCTTTCAGCTCGGTTCGTGCAATAGCAGCAGCACCATCAATGGCAACGACGAAGAAGACTCCAACTCCTATAAGGGTTTTACTACGCGATGACATCACACCCGTGCAACGCCACCCAATCAGATTTAAAACTTTAAACCGTTAAAGGACGTTGGAAAAATACAAGGAGGGCTCCGATTGGCTGCGATTTAGGCGGGCTGGGATCCGAAAGTTTTTGAATTTCATTGAGAGATTCGGCGGGAGCGCGAGGCTGCGAGCGGCGAGGGCTGGCGGCGAGAGGGGGAGGACGTTTTTCGGTCTTTTTACCTCAGATCTTTTATTATCAACAAAAGAAATTTTCTCAGTTTTTAAAGCAGGTTTTACAATTTCCTTGTTTTTTTAAAAAGAAAGAACTATGGATTCGGATCTTGCATCGAGCCCCTTAAGAGTGAGTATAACGTTTTTTTAAAAGAAAAATCGTTTCGTTTTCGCTTAATAAAGCTGGGTTTGACGCTTTCTTAAATCCTTCACAAGGCTGCAACGTTTATGTTCTCCCCCCCCCCCCCACCATTAGGTTTTAAAATACAAAGACATCTCGTTAAAGAACCGAGTAACATCGCCATCGGACGGATTTTTCGCTCCAATAAAGGCTCCCCGCGGTGCGATGGGCTTTGTTGTGGAAAATCTAATTCTAACCTTTTCCCCGAGAGAAGATTTTTTTTTAAATGAAGAATTTATTGATGTCCCTAATTTTGCAAAATGTTTACTTTGTATTCTTGCATCCTACTCCCCTCCCCCCCCTTCTCATTAAACAAAGACGGCACTCTTATTTTAAGCATGATGTGGAGATGACTGGGGTGGACAAATGTAAGGAGTCTTACAACACCAGATTATAGTCCAACACCTTTATTTGAAATCACAAGCTTTCGGAGGCTTCCTCCTTCGTTAGACTCACTTGACGAAGGAGGAAGCCTCATAAAGCTTGTGATTTCAAATAAAGCTGTTGGACTATAACCTGGTGTTGTAAGACTCCTTACTCTTATTTTAACTGGCTGGTACAGATGTCATGGGCTTGGAAGAGGGCGCAGAGGAAGAATTACCAGAATGATGGGGGAGGGATTTCAGTCATGGGGAGAGTCTAGAGAAGCTGGGATTGTTCTCCTTAAGAGCAGAGAAGGTTAAGGGGCGATTTACAACAACTTGCTATCTCTGTACTCTCCTCCAGCCCAACAACCCTCCGAGATCTCTGTGCTCCTCCAAATCTGGCACATCCCCAATATTAATTGCTCCACCATTGGGACGTTTTACTACGTTAAAGGTGCTACCTAAATGCACGTTTTTATTGCATTCATATAGTGCCTTTAGTGTAGTAAATCGTCCCACAGTGCTTCACAGGAGTGTAATCATAGAAAATGTGACTCCAAGCTAAAATAAGGAGATATTCGGATAGGTGATCAAAAGCTTGGTCGAAGAGGTAGGTTTTATGGATTGTCTTAATAGAGGTGTTCAAAATAATATGGGGTTTTGATAGCGTAAATAAGGAGAAACTGTTTCCACTGGCAGGAGGGTCGGTAACCAGAGGACACACGGATTTAAGATAATTGGCAAAAGGACCAGATGAGGAGAAATCTTATGCAACGAGTTTTTATGATCTGGAGTGCACTACCTGAAAGGGTGACGGAAGCAGATTCAGTAATAACTTTCAAAAGGGAATTTGGATGTATACTTGAAATGGAAAAAAGTTAAAGGGCTATGGAGAAAGAATGGAGGAATGGGTCTAATTGGACAGCTGTGGCAAAGAGCTGGCACAGGCACAATGTACCAAATAGCCTCCTTCTGTACTTTATGATTTAGGATTCAAATGGAGGATCCAGTTATTTATATCCTGGATAATACATTACCCCTCTACTCCTCCTTCAATCCTCTCTCCCTACCTTCTAGTCTTGCTTCAAACGTCAAATGGAAGGAGCTCATGGACTTCAGGTTGAGGATATCCATGCAGCTGCCTCTGCTGCTCACCTCCACAATCTCTCTTCCCCCATCCCCCCCCACCCACAGCTCTATACAGCTGCTTGCCTACTGTCTCCCATTCCGGCCTCTCTAAGCTTATTTTGCCCATGAGACTCACTCAATCTCCTCCCCACTCAAGCTCCCTTGATGGCTGACATTGTCGGTGGTTGCCTTTCCTCGGGTGCCATTCTGCTCTCCATCAAGCACCCCAATCCTCTTTACAAAAAAAACACGCTGTCACATCCATCTTCTCCAACTCCCTCCCTAAGGTGTTCAGCTGTGTCTTTCATTGCCGTAAAAAAATTCACATGATATTTATTTCTTTTACTATCAATAACCAGGTCTGCAGATGTGCACATCTGCATGAGATGTCAGCATGACATGCATAGTACGTAATATGCTGACATCAGGATGCGATGTTCATGCATCTCTGGACCTGATTCTTCATAAGGAAACAATGGAAAATTTTGGTGGCATTTTCATTCAGGAGGAAAATGTTTTCTGCCAATTCACCAGCTGGAAAAAATCTGGGTATCTGCGGGCCACTGTAGGTGGCTGGTGGCGTGACATCCCAGGATTGAGAGAATGGACAAAAGGCCAATGAAAGAAGCGGACAAAAACTGCTTGGCGTTGCTCGGATTTCATTAAAGTGTACTGGTGGGCATGTGGACTTTTGCACTATGTCCGCCTGAGCTGTGGCAAAACACCCAATCGTATAATAAATATAGATCTGTTCTTCAAAATTTGATTTGTGTTTGGAGATAGCATTTGAGCTGTATAGCACTAAAAATATAGTAGTGGTTATAGAGCATGTCACTTGTGGCAGCAATTTAAGATGAAAAAATATTTGCACAGTATTAAAGTGTTTTGGTTTAACTGATTTCCCTCCCCCTGCCAAAAATTGCCCTAAATGAATCAGTCAACAACACTGAAGTATTTTAGATATGTGGTACATAAAGAGCATTTGACAATTGGCTTATAACTTTCCCTTACAATGCTTGTGTTGGGTCCTGTATCACTTTCCGGTGTGTGTTCCATATGCCATTGGCACATATCATTTTGTTGTATGTTTTGCTATAGGGTGTAATATCATCAACATTCCTAATTTTATTTTCCTCTTCAAACAGCCTTTGTTTCCCAATCAAGTAAGTAAGGTGAAGAAAGGTGATGATGATCGAAGATTGTCTGTTGAAAGAATCTACCAGAAAAAGACACAGTTGGAGCATATTTTGCTCCGTCCTGACAGTTACATCGGCTCTGTGGAACCAGTTGCGCAGGTGAACTTTGATCCTTTTAGTATGGCAAATATAACGTCCTAATCTAAACTTCTTGTTTTTTGTTACGAACACAGGGGTGAAATCTTGTACGTTGCTTCATTTTCACAAAAATTGTCAATGGGTGGAATAATGTACCACAAAGGATGGTGATCACCCATTTCTAAGATAAAAATAATTTCTATATAATACAGTCTGCAATTATTTTGAGTGTTTTATTTCAAGTTTGTGATTTGCCTCATTGTGTTTTTAATTTTATGGTTTACATTTGCAAAACAATGTCAACTTTAAAAAATTTCCTTCATTTAATAACATAACCTCGTGAAAATTTTGTTTATAGGGGAAATTGCGATTAAGTGAGGGATGTTTGCGGGAGGGATACAAGAGTGACTGGCAAATAATGCTGTTCACTGCCTGATGCATTGTGTTGAACTAAGTGCTCGGAGAGAATATTTGATTTTCTTCGATGTTAAATTGTTCGCTAGGTATTTCAATTATAGACATTAAAAGGAAATGCTGTTTATTGCCTCCGTTGTTCTCATCTAAAGGCCCTAGAGTCTGTTTCCATGGGTTCTGGTACCTTGCCCGTGTGCCCTTTTTAAATGTGTGGCCAAAATAGTGATCGACCAGCGAAGGGTGCATCACCGCTGAGCCCAAACCTGTCCTCACGCGATGCCTATGTGCATGCATTTTCCAGCAGGGCTCACTGATAATAATCCGGAGCAGGAACCCGCTTGATTTCTTTTTTCACTCAACCCCCTCCCTAATCCAGATTGAGGCCAGTTGTTGCATCTCACTTGCTTGGGGGTGTTCTTACTGAGATTTAGAATGAGACATTGGGGAGTTTTAATTTGCCAGGAGTTTACCTTTGAAAATGCTAATGCTGTATGGGAAAATTACTAGGAGAGTGATCTCCAATTGAATGAAAATGAGATCTATCTATTCTTTTTATAGCAATTGTGGGTGTACGATGAAGAAGTTGGACTAAATTGCAGAGAAGTGACTTTTGTTCCTGGTTTGTACAAGATATTTGATGAAATTCTAGGTATGTGGAAAAAAGATCCTGAATAACCTTTCTGTATTTTGAAATGTGCGCATAAATTGAATTGCTAAATTAACTCTTTTTTTTTAATAGTGAATGCAGCCGATAACAAGCAGAGGGATAAAAGCATGTCCTGCATCAAAATCAATATTGACCCGTAAGTGTTTTTAAAATCCATTTAGAAGCCCCTTGTGGATTCCTAAACATTTATTTTTTAAATCTGAATATTATTGACATTTTGTTCAGAACTCAAAACTAATTACATGTACAAGCTGACCTTTAACATGATCCCGTTTGTGTAAGTGAACCATGTCACATAACGTGAAAAATTATATGCTGTGTAGCTCCACTGCCGCCATTGACATCATCAGAAGTGGGCTAGAGTGCACTGAGACCCAGGTGTTATCAGTCTTATGCAGTAAAGATGTTTAGAAAGGTCAGTTTGATGTTTACCGTAAATATAATACAATTTGTGCGATAGCCACCTGTCCAGTCATACAGCATTGCTTGCTGAGCTCTAACCTGTTGCTATTTTTCGGAGACTTGTAGCCTAATGAGACATATCACAATTGTGGGATGAGTCTGAAAATCTGCGGATTAGTTGACCCAAATAATTTAATAATAAAATGATAGAAGTATGTGTACAGTGGTTACACATCTTTTAGTCTGGGCAAATTTCCTTCATATTATTTACTTTGTTTTGTTACATTGACTGCCAGTCATCTGAAAAATCAGAGGCTCAAACTGATCAGCCTTTGTTGTTATCCTCAATTATACCATCAATCCAGAGCAAACTCAGTGCTAAATCATTTAACTCCACACAGCTTAGTGTAGCTCCACTACTGCCATTGACACCATCAGAAGTGGGCTAGAGTGGTCAGCACAGAGCAACATGTATATTGCTAAAATGTGGCAGAACCATGTCTAATGATGTAATGGTAAACAAAATAATCGGTCTTGCAAACTAAAGTTTCTGAAATAGAATGGAATCAATGCATTCTGGGTGACTATTTTCTCAAAGATAGAGTGGATTTTCGTTAGCTGGAGCATTCTCTAATGCTCAGTAAGCAGTTAAGCCCTGCAGACCAAGAAAGCCCTGAGTTTCATCTTTTGCACCAAGTTAGCCAATTCCAGTAAGGATTTCACTCTTGATCACTATCCAGAGAATCTGTTGGAAATGGTGAGGTAAGGGCAGAATCGGAATATTTAGCCTGCCAGCACTCACCGTGAAGGCTCACATGTGAATGATGACCACCTAGTGACTTATTGGAGGGTGGCCGGTGCTGACAAAGGGAAAGATCTAGCAAGAGAAAGATCTATAAGCAAGTGAAATAATTATGTTTTTTATTCACAGTGAGAATAACACCATTACTGTGTGGAACAATGGAAAGGGAATTCCTGTTGTAGAGCATAAAATAGAGAAGGTTTTTGTTCCAAATCTTATTTTTGGCCAGTTACTGACCTCCAGCAACTATAATGATGATCAGAAGAAAGTCACTGGTGAGTTTGTGTTATTCACTATTATTTGGAGTTCAGCTATGAGAAGTATAAGCTATAAATATTAGTGTCTGTCATAAGAGAAAGTACTTTGCGTGTGAAATACTGGTGAAGCTCAATTGAGACGAGCCTTCCCTCCATCGCAGACATTCCCACACCTACCCGCGACACTATCTCAGAGATGCCTTCACGTCCCTGTGACAGTATTGCACCCATGCAGGAGTTGGACTCCTCCATCCTCTGCGCGATTGTGGAGAGTGCACGTGGCAACTGTTCCAGTATCTCGGCAATGTGCTGCTGGCCCTCTGACTCTCCTTTTTATGGCTGGCCCCCAGGGTTCAGCATCTGGATCCAGCTGAGCAGAGCCTGGAGAAGAGTGCTCCCACCGACGCGGACTCTCCAAGGCTGCCCCTGCCACCAGGGTCTGCTCGTGCTCACATGTGCGTGGTGACTCATCATGTGCAAGCCCAGCTAACTGAGGACAGGGACCCACTGAGGTGTGTGTATCTGCGCTGGTGGATGGCAGAACACAGAGAGGTGTGATTGAGTGATGGTTACATAGTGACCCGCTGCATGCATTGGGTGGGGGTGACAGTGAGGGAGATACATGGGAGGTCGTGTTTGAGACATAGCCATGAGATTGTATGAGGATTGGGTTGCGTGATAGTGTTCGAATGGGAACTGGGGCGGTGAGTAAATGCAGGCAAGGTGAGGATGAAGGTTGAGTGGATGTGAAGAGTGATGCGAGAGCGTTGTGGTGGCAGTGCAGAAGGAGTTGTGTGGTGGTGGAGGTGATGTGGAAGTCGGAGTGTGGGAGAATGCGTAAGTATACTCACTTTGGCTGACCTGGTTAGGTCATTAAAGTGCTTCCTGCACTGGACCCAGGTTCGGCTGACGCTGCTGCTGCTGACCTCCTCTGCCACCTCGAGCCAGGCCTTCTTGGTGGCAGAGGGAGGCCACCTCCTCCCACCAGATGGGAAAAATGTTTCCCTCCTACTCCTCACCCCATCAAGCAGCACCTGGAGTGAGGAGTCAGAAAACCTTGGAGCAGCCTTGCCTTGGCCTGCTCCACCTCTTATTTTGGTTCTTTGCTGCAGGAGGTGCATTGGAGGACTGCCCCTTTAAATAGGGCTCCTCCTGCTGACAGCCTGTGATGCGGGTGCGCAGTGCGCCCGCTACGCAGGTCTGCAATGGGAAACTCGGAAGCACGCGTAAGTACCTTTAATTAGGCTGCGATCGCATGGGGAGCACCCCGATTTTACTGGGCATGTTACCCATGCACCCAGTCGACCCACCCCCCTGCTGCCAACCCGCCTCCCTCCTAATTTCAGGCCCATAATTCCTTAATTTAAATTCATCTATTCTGTTCTAACCTTGCTTTTGTATAATGTTTTACATCTATGTTATTTATAGTTAAATAGCAAAACTCATGGCAGTTTGAGAAGTAGAGTTGGTTGGAGTACAGGAGAGTTTCTTTGCAATATAGTTGAGCTGGGAGAAGCAAAGCTGAGATGTAGTGCCATCTTTTGCGAGAGGAAGTAATTACAGCATGACAAGTCAACAAACAATTTCATTATAAATGTACACATAACAATTTATAATGGAAAAATTTGCCAGGAAAGTATGACAAAATGTGAATTGTAAGCAAGGATTTGTAGACTGGCAATGAATGCAGATTTTAAGATTCTTAATGTAGATAGAAAATGCCTTATCTGCTCATAATGATTTGTTTCTCCATGAAACATGGTTTTCATGCTCACTGAATCAGGCTATATGTAACGCTGCAAATATGATATTTTTTTTAAAATGTCAGTGTATAAATTGCAAACTCTGATGCCATCAGCTTTTCCTTTTTAAACTATTACCGGATGAGAGAATAAACCTTATTTGTTTCTTTCAGGTGGTCGAAACGGTTATGGTGCAAAACTCTGCAACATTTTCAGCACAAAGTTTACAGTGGAAACTGCTTGCAGAGACTACAAGAAATCTTTCAGACAGGTATATTGAATTCCTGACAACTCTAGATGGAAATAATCTTTTTGGTCTAGCTTGGGTTCAAAAGAACTTTAAAATTGATCTTTGCTCAGAGCAAAGTTTGCAGTGTGAGACAGTTCTTAGGCTGGAATCTACAGATTGTCCAGCGTTTTTACCAGAATGTAGGTGTTGCAGCCTTGAAGAATTGATGAGAAAAATCGTACTGAATGCTACATCACTTTTCAGTTTTTTTTAAAGCAAGTCTATTTTGAATTGTGTTGGTATTCTTGCTTGCAGTAATCTTCAGAAAACACATTATAGCATGAAGTGTGTTATGCAGGTAGCATGTGTGCTTTAGTTAATTAAATTCCTGTTTAAAATCTTTTTAGACAAATTCTGGGATAATGTTGTAAAATTTAATCAAGGATTGGTTTTGTTTAATTTTATCTTGCTGTCCTCTGCAGACCTGGATGAACAATATGAGTGACGCACAAGAGGCTAAAATCAAGTCCTTCGACGGTGATGACTACACTTGTATCACCTTTCAACCTGATCTCCCTAAATTCAAAATGCAGATCCTTGATAAAGACATTGTGGCTATTATGTCACGAAGAGCATATGATATTGCTGGCACCTGCAAAGGAGTTAAAGTTTTCCTAAATGGCAAGAAATTACCTGTAGGTTTTAAATGATACAGTTGGGGTGATTCTGGGAAGAGGTGTATTGGGGCACAACCAGATCTGTATGCCACCGCATTATATCATAAAGGAGGTGGCAAGTGGAGAGTTTTTTTTAAGGAGCTTGTTCCATTTTAACATATAGTTTTAAAGTTAATATAGCGATTTACTCTAACGTTGGATCTACTCTAACGTCTATCAAATGTTGGATATTAAGTAATGATTGACCCAACAACAACTTGCATTTATATCCTGGACAGAAAAGTGAAAATAATGTATCAATGCTGCTGCTGCTGCTTAGTTTCAAGGTACAAAAGAGATATCCAGTTACATTCAGGTCTGTTGATCCCCAAAAAGTTATTTTGCACTTCATATCCATATTAGATTTGTACCTACCATTTCTTGCACAAGAAGGCAGATGGACAGCATGCTTCTAGGCCCCATGTTTTTTTTCGAGTCAACCCACTATTTAGATTAGAAACTCTGTTATTTATAGCATTCTCTTCTCTTTCTGTTCCCAGGTTTCAGTGGGAGAGTAAAGAGAGTTTTGTGTAACAATTCCTGTGAATAGTAATTAAAATGTACTTGAACAGAATTGATCAGTAAATTAGATGATGTCCACAACTGTGGTACCTTACCTTGTATTTCTGCTTATAGGTTTCTGGATTCCGTAGCTATGTGGATCTTTACATAAAAGACAAAGTGGATGAAACGGGCAGCCCACTTAAAGTAGTCCATGAAGCTGTAAATGAACGATGGGAAGTCTGTGTGACTATGAGTGAGAAAGGCTTCCAGCAGATAAGCTTTGCAAATAGCATTGCTACCACAAAGGTAAGCTAATGCTTCATTTTACTAGTTTCAGGTGTCTGGCCAAATATAATTGCCTTGTAAATGTGACCTTAAAGAAAAAATGGTTGTCCTGATGGCTTGATTTAGTTTATTCAGGGAATAGCTGAGCCATATAGACCACACAGGTCCATGGTTTGATCTTCTGGGTTGAGTTGGCTGATCTCAGCCAGGGCAGTGGTTTAAAGAGGAGAAAATGGACAATGGCTCAGCTATAATGGCAACTTGTGTGAGCGACTGCAAAGCAATTGGTACCTGTGGTGCTGTATCTCAGTATGGAGTCTGCTTTTTGGGAAAAGAGAAAATTGTTGAGGGGCCACAAAGTTAGGTTAGGGATTGCATGGAACATTGGGTTAGCATACTTTTCTTTTTACTTCTAGTGAGTTTTAATCCAAACCTGACAGGCATGTAAGGTGCTAAATGGAATGAATTTGTGCAGTTTCAGTTCAATTCCTAGTAAGCCCAAGTTGACAGCACAAATTCCCATAATTGTGATTTTTTTTTTAAAAATGACACTGAATTGGCAATCTCGGAGAATCTATACAGATGGCTGTTATGACGAATGGAAAATTCATTTGTATGCTGTAGAGGGTGATCTTCTGGAGCTGTAAATTGTTGAGACAGAGTTGGGGAAACGTTATTCAGTATCCATGTTGCACTCCACATGTCAAGGGTGTGCATGATTATTAAACTGGGTAGCAAAAAAATAACGTATTCTGTCATCTGGTGCTGCCATCTTAACCTTGAGCACAAAAGAAAATGAATAAAAATATAATTTAGCAATTTAAAAAGCTGATTGCCCTTTCAAAATAGTATTTGGGATAAATTGAAAGACTGGCTCATTGTACCTTTTTTATAACAACAACTTGCATTTATATAACGCATTTAACGTAGAAAAAAAATCCCAAGGCGCTTTGCGAAGGTATAATCGAACATACGTGTAATGAAACATAAGATTCTGAGAGGGCTTGATAGGGTAGATGCAGAGAGGCTGTTTCCTCTGGCTGGAGAGTCTAGAACTAGGGGGCATAGTCTCAGGATAAGGGGTCAGCCATTTAGGACTGAGATAAGGAGAAATTTCTTCACACAGGGTTGTGAATCTTTTGGAATTCTCTACCATAGAGGGCTGTGGATGCTCAGTCATTGAGTATATTCAAGGTTGAGATAGATATATTTTTGGACTCTAGGGGAAGCAAGGGATATGGGGATCGGGCAGGAAAGTGGAGTTGAGATCAAGGATCAGTCATGATCTTATTGAATGGCGGAGCAGGCTCGAGAGGCGGTATGGCCTACTCCTGCTCCTATTTCTTATGTTTCTATAAATTGACACTGATCCAAAGGAGTTATTAGACATGGTGGCTAAAAGCTTGGTCAAAGAGGTGGCGTTTAAGGAGGATTGCAAAGGAGGTGGTAAAGTGAAGTGGTTTAGGAAAAGAATTCCAGAGCTTGAGGCCTAGATGATTAGAGGCACTGCCGCCAATGGTAGACCGATGGGAGTGGGGTGCACAGGAGGCTAGAGTTGGAGGACTAGTCGTCATCTGTTTTACTTGAAGCACTTTAATGACTTGTGTGACATGTCTTTTTGCAGGGTGGTAGACATGTTGACTATGTCACTGACCAATTAGTTAACAAGTTAATTGAAGTTGTTAAGAAGAAAAATAAAGGAGGAGTGGCAGTGAAACCATTTCAGGTAAGGCTTGAATAAAAGTGCAGTCTGACAGCATAATCAGATGTCTGAAAATAAAATTTGTCTTTTTGATGTAACTAACTGACTGGTATGCAGATATGAGGTAGAAGGTGGATTTTAAGTGAGGGGGAATGTAGCCCCCAGTGGTTTTTGACATTTTGCATGTTGGGTATCCACTTGAAATAATGACCACTGGAGGGATCCCCTGTATTAACTTTTAAAAGACAGATCAGCAGAAATCTGATGATTTCACAGTTCCCTTATGGTCTTGAGTTTTAAACCTTTGAAACTTAAGACAGCATCTGTTTCTCTACTTTCTGAAATAGATGATGCTACCTAATAAAAGCAGTACTGAGCCTGAGTTATGTTCTTAATCTGTCCCAATCTAATGTTTGTCATCTGAATTCCATACCAAAAAATTCCTTTGGATTTGCTGATCATAGTAAGCAAATTGTAATCTTTTTTTGAGAGTTGACTGTATGGTATTCTGTTTTGCTGTTTGTGACTGCAACATATTTGGTTGTTCTGTGTTGCCTGTATGTGTATTAATTTTAAAAAGCTGACAATTTGGATTTGTGATAGGTCAAGAATCACCTGTGGGTCTTTGTGAACAGTTTGATTGAAAACCCAACATTTGACTCCCAGACTAAAGAGAACATGACCCTTCAAGCAAAGAGCTTTGGCTCACGGTGTGTGTTGTCAGAGAAGTTTATCAAAGCGGTATGTTTGGCTTTTGATTGTTTTTCTGTTTTGAGTTGTACCCTTGACTATAGATTTTCATAGTGTTCCAAGTGAAAGGCACATTATATCTGAGTAATGTACAGCAATTTCATAGGATCATAGAAATTACAACACAGAAGGAAGCCATTTGGCTCATTACGCCTGTGCTCATTGGCCACTGTGGTAAAGGATTCTAAGTTCTAATAACACTGAAAAAATGTCTTCTAGCTTCCCCCTTCATTCTTTTAGCAATCATCCTGGTTCTATGCCCTTTTGTTACCGATCTACCAACCAGTGGAAGTAATCTCTCTAACAAATCTTCAAGATTATGATAGTAATGTTCTCTATTTCAGCTTTTTTTTAAAACAGCCCCTATTTTTGAAGCAGTTCTTAAGAACTGTAGCCTCTCATTCCTGGTACCGTTCTAGTGAACTTGAATATTTTTCCTATAGTGGGGTGTCCAAAGCTGCACACTATCCTCCAGCGGTGGCCTAACCAATTTAACATAATTTCCTTGCTTTTGCATTGAGTGCCATTGTATATAAAACCCAGAATCATATTTAAATTTTTATGGCTTTGTCTAGCTGCACCCCTACCGTTAAAGATCGGTGCATCTAAACTTCTACATCTCTGTTCCTCCAGTCTTTCACAAATCTTAAAATTTATGGCATACTTCCTTTCACTGTTTTTCCCAAAATGTACTTAGCATTTCTCTGCATCTGCCATCTACCTGTCTACTCTGCTAAAATGCCTGGTCTCTTTGCATTCTTTTGCTATACCCCTAATTTGGTTATTTTGCCCCTACTCCTTGCTTTCTGACCACTAGCCATGTCTCTTATCTATGTAGCTACATTCTTTTTAATACCATTTGCATTAGTTTTTGTGACAAATCTCTCATTCTAGGTTTTCCTGTAGATTTCATTTATTTTTAAATGAATGACCCGGGGAGGGTCACTGGTATAGTTTTCACATTTATATCTAATTTCAGTTATCGGTGCTTTCCTACTCATCAGAAGACTGGTATCTTTCTTTATGCTAAATATTTTAAGTAGTATTTGATTGTGGGATGCATGGCAGAGCTTCAACATGCTGGGATTGACTAGCAGAAGGCAAAGTCACAACCACAATTTTCTGTTTAGCCATTGTTGTGGAAGTGATGAACAGAGACCAAAGACTTTCCAAGAGAAGGAAGGGAGTTGACCAAAGCTGTCTTCCTTGGTAGTTACAACTTTAGAAACCTGTTTCATGAAGCCCACTGATGCTATTTCATTACTTAAGTAGCAATTTTGAGTATTTATATGTTTATGATTTACAATTAAATTACTCTGCCGTAATTGCTTGGACCAGAATCATAAAAACAGTTGTCCCAGTGGTAAGATTGTGTTTCACAGAATATTCTTGTGTTTCCATTGTAGGCAATGAACTGTGGTGTCATTGAAAGCATCATGAACTGGGTTCGGTTTAAGGCTCAGAATATGCTTAATAAGAAATGCTCAGGAGCGAAACAAACCAAGATCAAGGGAATTCCCAAACTGGACGATGCTAATGATGCTGGTATGAAGAGATTGCATTTTATTTTCTGGCATTTGATACTAACCAATGTTTTGGGGATGACCCATGGTGTTAGCAGTCAAGTTAAGGATCTGTGTTCAAGCGATGAGCAATTTAGCACCAGAAAAAACTAGTTTGTGAGCTGTAACTGGCAGATGTGGTAACTTTAAAACTGTTCAATCATCAGTGACTTTGTGAATTTAAGTTCTAGAGGGATGATCAAATGCCTGACTTGTTACCAAGACCTGTAATATAAGCACAACTAGGAATTCTGTTCTTGTGTTCACTGGATTCAGTTGATTCATTTATTTTCTTGTGGGAGGAAGATTATCCAATTGAACTTTAAACATTCCATAAGCCATCTCAAATCATATGGTGAAAACATTGATTTAAAAACTCTTAACATTGAGTTATGTAGATCACAGTTGAGCAGGGTGGGTGTTCACAACCACAAGTTTTTCAGCAAGGTAGTCATGGATGCCTTTTTTAAGGCTCATTGTTAGATTCATACAGCTAGTTGCCCATGTGACAATTGAGGCCTGAAGTGATCATGGGGTAAATTTTCAGTTGGCGTTTCTGGCGCAGCTTCACATAACAGCAGGATAAATCCAGCATGCCCAATTTGTGGCCCTATTATTGTTCCAGAAAATTGGAAGGGCTATGAATCAGGCATGTTGACTACCACGTTTGATGGTCTGATTTGCCCTCCTGTCAAGCATCTGGCGCGGTAACTAAAATTTATCCATTGGAAATGGTGCTTTTTGTGGCTGTTAACACAAGTATTGGGGTTTTGATCTTGGTGGAATCACAGGGTTTCTGATCAAAACTTAAACTGAGCCTCATTTATTAAATTTGGTGTTCTCAAACTAAATTTTTCAAATGATGGAAGGATCTTGATAATTGGGAGAACGTAAGAATACGAGGATGTGCTTTTGTTTGTACAGTTTCAGACATTTTCCTTCTTTAGATCCATAGATACTGAATACATATAAATTCATTTTGGGACATGAATTATTATGTGACCATAAAGATGAAACTTTTTTTTCCAGGAACTAAACATTCTCACGGTTGTACCCTCATCCTCACCGAGGGAGATTCAGCCAAGACTTTGGCTGTGTCAGGTCTGGGAGTAGTTGGACGAGATAGATTTGGCATATTTCCTCTTAGAGGTAAAGTTCTCAACGTACGAGAAGCCTCTCACAAACAGGTAGGTCGATGTAAAGTGTAAAATGTCCATTAGTAATGCAACAGCACTTGCATTTATGTAGCATCTTTAATGTTGTAAATGTCCCAAAGCACTTCATAAAGACATAATCAAAAAAATAGACACTGAGCCAAAGGGTGGAAGATTACTATGGTTGACCAAGAATTTTATCAGAGTTGGATTTTAAGGAGGATCTGATAGTGGAGGAAGGCATATGGGATTTAGGGAGGGATTCCCAGTGCTTGGGGTCCAGGCAGCCGAAGGCACGTCTGCCAATGGTAGGGAGAAGGGGTGCACAAGAATTTAAGAATTTTAAATTTGAGGCAATGTGGACAGGGGTAATGGGCAAACAGGATGGGATACGGTCAGCAAGAGTTTTAGATGCTTATGGTTGGTGGAGGACAGGAGGCCAGCAGAGGAGCCTTGGAATAGTCAAGTCTGGAGGTGGCAAAGACGGGATAAGGTTTTCAATAGCATGTGGTCTGAGGTAAGGATGGAGACTGCCCGCTGTACAGCTGAGCCACCCATGGTGGACTTGGCTCTGGCTGCACCCCCCCCCCCCCACGCCCAGAGGAACCCACTCCCTCACCAGTATTCAGAATCTCACTCTTGTACACTAACTTCTGTAGTTTTTTTTTAAAAAGAGGGTACACAGTGCTATGTTCGCCTCTGCTATGTTTTTTTCCTCTCGGTGCTGTGAGGGCGTGTTCCTTGCTATCAGGCCACCAACGGTTCTGCTCTTAATTAATCACTATGGGTCAGATCAGGAAGAGCTGCCCACTCTGAGTTGGTGTTTCAGCAAGTGAACCGTGCCATCATTTATTACATTAATTGTAGGTTCCAACGGATAATAAAATGGATTGTTATTTTGGTAGACAATTAGAAATATTTGGGTTACATACTTAATGGGGTTTTTGTTTTGCAGATTATGGAAAATGCAGAGATCAACAACATGATAAAAATTATTGGTCTGCAGTACAAGAAGAACTATGATGATCAGGAGTCTCTGAAGACACTCCGCTATGGAAAATTGATGATTATGACAGATCAGGTTGGCCTAATTAAGTTGCAGGATCAAAATTATTGCCCATCTTTTTTTAGCAGTGTGTAAAAGTTCAGGACGAGAATATCCAAATGATAGTTTTGTCATATTATTTTGTGGCAACACTGCAAATCAACCTCTCCTCCCTGTCCCCCCACAAAGTTGTGATCTGTTGACATTGCAGTCTGTTGCAAGTTAATGCCAGTAGGGAAACAAGGTATACATTGTGTTTTCTGTAAGGATTGAACATGCTAAATATGATAATTCAATATATCAATGCATATTGCTAAATGAATTGCAGGAAAAATTATTTGGTGCACTAACAACTTGACCAATTTTGATAGTGTTGAACATTGTGTGGCAGCAATTATGAAAGCAAGTGAAATATTAAGGTGTATTATATCTGTGTGGATGAGACAACAACTTCAGTGAGACCACCTTCCCAGTGCAGAGTTTGGTGTACCCAATTCATTGCGCTACTGATTTTCTGGTGATTAATATTTGGGAGCACTGCAAATGGGCTGTGCAACCTTTGCACCTGATTCTCCACGTTGGGAGTGTGGTGTCTCATTGAATTTACCTGTATGAATGTCCAAGCAGGGATACATGGATTGTGTGAAGATACGTTAATATATTTATGGTCAGCTTATTTACAAAAAGTGAAAGATCAGAAAAAAATTCCAAGACCTGCAAAGATGGTGCTGGATCCAATGTACGTTAACTTGGAAGTGAGACTAAAGTATTGAAGTCCACATTATATAAGTTTTTTAAAAATCTTTCTCTCATGCTCGCACGTCATATACTATGCCAGGCCAAGAGGACAGATTTGAGGTCTTGTTTATAAAATTCTTCTGTCTTAATACATTCAATTATTCAGATTTGTGGAGAATTTTCCACACTCCCTTATAGAATGAATCCTAATTCTACTGAATTATTCTTTTGCAGGATCAAGATGGTTCACACATCAAGGGCTTGTTGATCAATTTCATTCATCACAACTGGCCTTCACTGCTCAGGCATAGCTTTCTTGAGGAGTTTATTACTCCAATTGTAAAGGTTTGTCCATAATTTCTTTGAATAGCATTAAGTGAAATGTTAGTTGTGGAACGAAACTCCAGTGAAGCCCATAATGCAAAAGATGAACAATGAGATTAATTCTGAGTCAAAATTACTTCAGTTCCCCATGAAATAATGCAGCAGAGACGGACGGAAACTTGTATAAACTAAGATCGTGTTCTTTCCAGGTGTCAAAAAACAAGCAGGAAATGGCATTTTACAGTATCCCTGAATTTGATGAATGGAAAAAGAGCACAGACAACAACAAGACTTGGAAAATAAAGTACTACAAAGGTTTGTTATAAAAACCCTGTGTGGTGGTGCTCTCTCAACCATGTAAGAACCTAATTTGTTTTATTATGAAGTTTACTCTGATAGTTGAAAATCCACTTTTAGCATCATTTCACGTTTCATTAGAAATGGATCAGAATACAATCTGCTCTTCATTCTTGTAGGACTGGTTCCCAACTTCAGTTTAAAAAAAAACATTTTTGTTAATTTTTTTCCCTTTGCCTGTGCCCCATAATATTTTTTGATTGGCAAGTGAACTGTTCTCATTTCCACTCTAACTGTCCACAAGTGTCTGACATCACTTTCTTTGTGATATTCTAGTTCTATTTTATTGTAGTTGCAGATGTTGCTAGAAGTTTGAACTCTCAAAGCTCGCTCAGAGTTCCTGTAACTGCTATCTCAGGTCAAAATGATGAATGCTTCACTGTTCCAAGCTGAAATTAATATTAGGCTTCAAAGTGCCAGCATCACTTTCTATACTGCTTTGGTATAATCCTAATTGTATATGGAGATTGAATGAAGAAGAATGTTAGTCTGTCTATCTAGATAATGATCTCCCACATTCTTGAAAAAAAATTGGCTAGGTGCCTTGCTTCGTCATGTATGTTATATCTAACAAACCAGCCAAGATGGGCAACTCGCCCAAGTTTATAGTACAGATCACCAGACTACAAAAAAATTTAGTTCCTATGCCACTTTCTTTTTTAAATATTTTTTTTAAAGGGAAGATTTCATTGAATGAAAATAAATAATTAATGTTTAAGTTGCTTTGTGCTGAGTTGTGAAAGTGCGTCATAGGCAAGTAATCTAAAATAAGTGTACTTATGCAGCTGGTTAACATCTAACTACTGAATTTAAATCATTTAGGTCTGGGTACGAGCACAGCTAAGGAGGCAAAGGAATATTTTGCTGATATGGAGAGGCATCGTATCCCCTTTAAATATAGTGGACCAGATGATGATGCTGCGATCACCCTGGTAAGAACGAAATGCTACAATATATTATCAAAATCAGAGTTTCGATACTATAGTGCTTCAATTAATAATCCTTTCATTCTTCAGGCCTTTAGCCGGAAAAAAATCGACGAACGCAAAGAATGGTTGACTAACTTCATGGTTGATAGAAAACAGCGAAAGTTACATGGATTACCTGAGGTATTGTATCAAAATTCATTTTGCTTCAAATCACACAATTTCTCTTTGAACTAATGATGCTATAACCTACCAGCCTGAATATGCCACATGGAAGCTGAATAAGATAAAAATCGGGGCGTAAACAAAATGGTCATACGTAGACCCATGGCTGTTATTACCAAGGACAAATTTCCAATTGGCATAGTAAAATTGTGTGCCAAGGAGCAGGATATGGCATGCACTGCTGTAGAATATTCTTGGATATACTTTCATAAGCTGATTTTTACCTTTTTTGCAGCAATTCTTATATGGGAAACAAACAAAATATTTGACTTACAATGACTTTATCAATAAGGAACTGGTTCTCTTCTCAAACTCTGACAATGAGAGGTCAATTCCATCACTTGTGGATGGTGAGTCTTTAGCTGTAAATCATCTGCTCTGCTTTAGCTGTAAATCATCTGCTTTGCTTTATTAAAAAAAGGTCTGTCCATAACATAGCCATAGTTTTCCAACTGGATTGCTTAACATTTAAAACAGTTTATCAACCCTTGGGCAACTCTATCACTATTCTGCCATGCAAATGTATCTGGTCTTCGATGTGTTCCCAAGATAGTTATATAGTAGCTGTTGGGTGTTGCTTTCCAGTGTTGAGGAAAATGGTGAAACATATTTAGTGGTGCACATTAATATTGGCACATGGCAGCACTTCCATATTTGCTGGCCCTGTACATGTAAGTTCTGGAAAACTTTGCTGACCTGGCAATGAGCCTTCCTGTATGTGACCAGTTGTAGATAGCAAAGGGGCTAAAAGTTAGCCGCTTCTCCGTTTCATTTTTTTTCCCGTACCTTTTGTCATGTTTTTTAATTGGATATGTAGATTTGTTGGAAAACAATTGAGGGAGAGTGGAAAATAGAATCATACAGCACAAAGAGGGGGGGGGGCATTCAGCCCATCGTGCCTGTGCCAGCTCTTTTGGAAGAGCTATCCAATTAGTCCCACTCCTATTCTCTTTTCCCGTAGCCCTGCAAATTTTTCGGTTTCAAGTATATATCCAATTCCCTTTTTGAAACTTACTACCCATTCAGGCAGTGCATTCCAGATTATAACAACTCGCTGCGTTAATAAACGTTCTCCTCATTTTCCCTTTGGTTCTTTTGCCGATTATCTTAAATCTGTGTCCTTGTTATCAACCCTCCTACCAACGCCCCTATTTACTCTTATCAAAATCCTTCATAATTTTGAACACCTCTATTAAATCTCCCCTTAACTTTCTCAGCTTTTCTAATCTTTCCACATAACTGAAATCCCTCATCCCTGGTACCTTTCTAGTAAATCTCCTTTGCACCCTCTCCAAGGCCTTGATATCCTTCCTATAGTGTGGTTCCCAAAATTGGACACAATAGTCCAGCTGAGGCTTAACCAGCGATTTATAAAGATTACCATATGATAGAGATGCTGAAACAGAATCCAGAGTTTCTACATTCCTGAAAAAAATGTTATGGTGCATACAGATAAATAGTTTTCTTTAGTTCTTCGCTAAAACAGGTAACCTGAGTATAAACTGACGGGAATAGGAATATTTTTAATAAGTTGTGCCATGGTCTTCATGTGAACCTAAATGAGAAGGCATGCCAGGTGGTCAGTTGGAGTAAAATCTGTGTCTGGCTATTTAAGATCACATTTTCTGATATGGATCCCCTGGTAGCTGTGGTTAAATGAAATATGTGGTTTTCTATTGAGTCATAGCCCAGAAGTACCCAGTTACAGTCCCTAGTCTGTGCTGGATTAGTTGATCTCAGCCAGGATAGCAGTTGATGTCAAAGAACAAACTTCACTTTAAGAGTGCACTGCAAATACTTTAAACTATTTGACGAGCATTTCTTTCACTCATCCTTATTCATTAATCAAGGCCTGAAACCTGGTCAGCGCAAGGTTTTATTCACCTGCTTCAAGCGAAATGACAAGCGTGAAGTCAAAGTTGCCCAGTTGGCCGGTTCTATTGCTGAGATGTCAGCCTATCATCATGGTGAGGTAAGACTCTATTGGTTAACTGGTATGAATTTTTTTTTAAATGATTTATTTAGCTTGAAAATTATTCATGGCCTTGTGAATTTTGTGGCATATATCAAATTCCTACTTGTGGAAAGGATAAAGCTTTTGGTTGTAAATGTGGATTTATAGTACATATGTGGGTTACAGACGATTGAATAATTTTTCTTCCAGTAGACTTAACTTGTCTATCATACGTCAGAGTAGCAGTTAGTGTCCTTCTCCTCCAAAGTCCCCAGAAGATATTTAATTAGAATATTTGAATTTTTTCCATTGCGCCTACAATTAGTAGGATTACCTCCTGGAGCTGAAAAAACCTTTTTTTTTCCACAGACACCAGCAGATGTGTTGTGGTGTTGCTTGCAATGAGTCTGGGGTTTATAAGAATACCGATGTTATGCCAAGTCGTCTAAGGGGTGCAGTCTAGAATCTGTCAGTATTGGGAGCAGGGTTTGGCAGCTTTATAACAGAGGGGCCCAAGCGAATGAGATTTAAACTATCCTTGGGCCCTTTCAAACCATCAGGCCCCATTGCATTCCTGCCTGTCAGCCTCCTCCCTGACCCATCCTCCGGTACCACCAGCACAAATTTACCCTTTAGTGCACTATTGAGAGTCCAGTGGTGTAGTGGTTTATCATACTGGACAAGCAACCTAGAGGTTGTGAATCCAAATCCCACCTTAGAAAGTTGTGAAATTGAATTCGAGAAAAATTACTATTGTTGTAAAAACTCAGTGGGGAGGGAGGGGTGGTGACCTCCGTGCACATGACTCTAGACTCCTCCATCACCATTCCTGGGTATGTCTGGTGGGTCCGTCTACCTAACACCAATGTGGGAACACCATTAGCACAAGAACTGCAGCAGTTCAAGAAGAAAGCCCACCACCTCAGGGCAACTAGGGTGGGCAATAAATGCAGCTATGGCAGCATTGCCCACATTCTGAGACTAAATAAAGAGCTTGCTGATTTATACAGTCATTAATAAACGTGAATTTCCATGAACAAAAATTACTCATAAAAATGCATAACTGCTCAATGCCCATTTTCTATTCTTATATATTTAAAAAATCCCTTGGACCTTAAAAATGGTTCAGAAGATCTTGTATAGTTGAATTTTCAACAGCAATAAAGAGGTAAGTGACTAAAATTAATTCTCAGTAAACAGTCTTTATTTTATTTTCTCAGTCAACAAAAAAAAACTACAATCACAGATGATGTCTATCTGAGTAGTTCATAATAAAATACAGCATTTGCTAATACCAATCTTGCCCAAAATGAAGCTCTGAGAATTAAATATTGACTTTCTTTCAAAGTCAAATCCTCAAAACGAGGGACATACCTTTCTATCCTTAACAGTCATTCTGATGCACAGTTGCAGACTGGGAAATTGTGTGATGTATAGGTGCTCAGGATGTACGTGTGTGGTTAATACATGTGGACAGCAGTTATGAGGTAAAAATATCCAGCTTATCAGACAGGCTGATGCCTTGAAGTAAAAACTTTAATGTGAGTATTGAGATACAAAAGATAATTCAGTGGGTATTATGAAATATGTGATTTTTGAATTTTATTTTGTTTAAATATTTCAGTCACTGATGAAAAAAAAGACGATTTCAGAAAGCATTTTGATTTCATGCGATTAGTTTATCAACTAATTGTAACAGTGAAATATTTGTTTTTCGATAAGTTCTCTATTATAAATGTTGACATAAAAGCACAAGATGTGACAACAGGAAATGTGCCATACGCAAGAATTCTGATATATGGATATTTTAATATTTTAGTCAAATCGTGAAGTTGGAGGTGTAGCTCCATCACAGATTGTTAAAACATATAGGGGTAGAGTTTCCGCTTCGGGCACAATCAGCAAATTGGGTGCAAATTGCGCTTGAAATTGCACTGGTTAGGTTTCAGTTCAAGTCTCTGCTAAAATGTATTTGCATAATCATATGCATTTGCATAATCACAAATGTAAAATCTTCTATCAATCAGTGCATTTGCATTAAAAAAATATTCATTGATGTATTTAAGAATGGTAACCTGGTGCAGTTTTATTAATACAGCTGAAAATGGATTTATCATAAACAATAAGCATTTCTAATAAGTGTCCAGTCTTCCACCTGTGAGTAGCCTGATTTTAAATCACTGAAACTGACTTTAAAAAAACTACTGAACCATTTACTAGTTTCATTGGTGTACATTAGTCAGTTTCCTAGTAAAATTAAATATTTTTTAATATGTAAAAATGTTTAAAACGTGCCTGTGTGCCTAAGAAACCAAGCTTAATTTGAAGACCCTCCTCGAACAGGTGCAGTCGGCAGAAACTCGCCATCCTCGTTATTTCAATTTGGGGGCGGGGCTGGCTTCGGGTGCAAATGATTTTTGAACCAATATTAAAGATCGCGGAAAATCGATTTACGCTTGTAAGCTTGATTTGCTGTGTTCTTTTGCACTGGTTCGGGCAGATTGCGCTGGCAAAACCATTTACTGGGTCTTTAACCATCTAAATTGTACAGTTATATAAAAAGAAAAAGGGTGGCTACGGCAAACGTAGGTCCCTTAGAGGATGAGACCGGGAAATTAATGGTGGGAAACATGGAGATGGCAAAAATGCTGAACAAATATTTTGTTTCAGTCTTTACGGTAGAGGACACTAAGAATATCCCAACACTGGACAAACAGGGGGCTCTAGGGGGGGAGGAGGTAAATACGATTAAAATCACTAAGGAATTGGTACTCAGTAAAATAATGGGACTCAAGGCGGATAAATCCCCTGGACCTGATGGCTTACATCCTAGGGTCTTGAGGGAAGTGGCAGTAGGGATTCTGGATGCTTTGGTAATAATTTTCCAAAATTCTCTGGACTCAGCAAAGGTCCTGGCAGATTGGAAAACTGCTAATGTAACACCCTTATTTAAAAAGGGTAGTAGGCAGAAGGCTGGAAATTATAGGTAGTAGGCAGAAGGCTGGAAATTATAGACCAGTTAGCCTAACATCTGTGGTGGGTAAAATTTTGGAGTCTATTATTAAGGAGACAGTAACGGAACATTTAGATAAACATAATTTAATAGGACAAAGTCAGCATGGCTTTATGAAGGGGAAGTCATGTCTGACAAATTTGCTTGAGTTCTTTGAGGACACAACGTACAGGGTGGATAAAGGGGAACCAGTGGACGTAGTGTATTTAGACTTCCAGAAGGCATTCGACAAGGTGCCACATAAAAGATTATTGCTCAAGATAAAGAATCACTGGATTGGGGGTAATATTCTGGCATGGGTGGAGGATTGGTTATCTAACAGGAAGCAGAGAGTTGGGATAAATGGTTCATTCTCTGACTGGCAACCAGTAGCCAGTGGTGTTCGGCAGGGGTCGGTGCTGGGTCCCCAACTCTTTACAATCTATATTAACGATTTGGAGGAGGGGACCGAGTGTAACATATCAAAGTTTGCAGATGATACAAAGATGGGCGGGATAGTAGAGAGTGAGGAGGACATAAAAAACCTACAAGGGGATATAGACAGGCTGGGTGAGTGGGCGGAGATTTGGCAGATGAAATACAATATTGGAAAATGTGAGGTTATGCACTTTGGCAGGAAATATCAGAGAGCAAGTTATTATCTTAATGGCGAGAAACTGGAAAGTACTGCAGTACAAAGGGATCTGGGGGTCCTAGTGCAAGAAAATCAAAAAGTTACTATGCAGGTGCAGCAGGTGATCAAGAAGGCCAACGGAATGTTGGCTTTTATTGCTAGGGGGATAGAATATAAAAACAGGGAGGTATTGCTGCAGTTATATAAGATATTGGTGAGACCGCACCTGGAATATTGCATACAGTTTTGGTGTCCATACTTAAGAAAAGACATACTTGCTCTCGAGGCAGTACAAAGAAGGTTCACTCGGCCAATCCCGGGGATGAGGGGGTGGACATATGAGGAGAGGATGAGTAGATTGGGACTCTTCTCATTGGCGTTCAGAAGAATAGAGGCGATCTTATTGAAACATATAAGATTGTGAAGGGGCTTGATCGGGTGGATGCGGTAAGGATGTTCCCAAGGATGGGTGAAACTAGAATTAGGGGGCATAATCTTAGAATAAGGGGCTGCTCTTTCAAAACTGAGATGAGGAGAAACTTCTTCACTCAGAGGGTAGTAGGTCTGTGGAATTTGCTGCCCCAGGAAGCTGTGGAAGCTACATCATTAAATAAATTTAAAACAGAAATGGACAGTTTCCTAGAAGTAAAGGGAATTAGGGGTTACGGGGAGCGGGCAGGAAATTGGACATGAAGCTGAGTTCGGATCGGTCAAGGCCCTGTGGGTGGCGGAGCGGGCCCAGGGGCTGAGTGGCCAGGTCCTGCTCCTACTTCTTGTGTTCTTTAGATTTGAGGTTAGGATCAGATCAGCCATGATCTTATTGAATGGCGGAGCAGGCTCGAGGGGCCGATTGGCCTACTCCTGCTCCTATTTCTTATGTTCTTATAACATCACCTGTGGTATTTGAGTTACTCCATTTATTCACTGATTGGATTTGATGCTGTATTTCATAATGTATCACAAAGTAATCCTGTATGTAAAGAAAATAAATGATAGTGAATTAAACAAATCTGAATTGGGGGATGTGCAGGTTTACATTTTATTGTGCACGTTACACTGATGTGCTGATATTTTTTATATTGAGTCCAATATTTTGAACCTTCTTCAGAGGCACAGGGTGCTTAGCAGTGTTCAAATATGAATTCACTGGGAGCACTTATGATCACTACCCAAAATACGTTCCGTTATCTTCCCCACCCAAAAACAAATTCTTGATTTTACTTTCGCAGATGAAAATTCAATCATCATTTGTTGCATTGAAGTTCTAACGTAGTTTGTTAACTACTGATTTAATTGATGCTTTCAGGTATCCCTTATGATGACAATTGTTGGATTAGCTCAGAACTTTGTGGGCAGCAATAATATCAATCTTCTGCAGCCAATTGGTCAGTTTGGTACAAGACTTCATGGTGGCAAAGATGCAGCAAGTCCTCGATACATTTTCACTATGCTCAGGTGGGCACCATTACAACATTTAAGTTCCAATTGGTAGTAGCTAGAAATTACTTTGGAGAGATTTGTTTTACTGACCAATGTTGCACATTTTGACGGCCAATTTTAAAGACAAACTTAAAAAATTGTCTATTAGTGATCAACTTATGTTTTGTCAAAGACACTGATTTAAAATGGTATTCCTAGATTTCCTTGTCCTTCCAGCTTCCCAAAGTACTTAATGGCTACGTTGTACTGGAAATGAGTTAATAGATGAATGACCAGTATATTTTGTTGAGTAGTTTTCTTTCAATGAAATCAGATCTCTCTCGTCTTATTGTCGTGGTATGCTTTTGTTTTCGAGATGACTGAGCCACAAGTTAATAATGGCTAGAACAAATAGAAGTTTATAAACTGCTAATTTTTTGTCTGTTCCAGTTGTAACTCATTCAAAGTGAGGAGTTAAGTCAAACTTAAACCATATCAATGCCGCAGAATTTGCTGTCAAAATAAGAGTGAGGCTAACACACTCACCGTTATTTATGCGCAAATCACACAGCAACTTCAGGCAAGGGCAGTTAAATGTGAAAATCTAAAAGTTGTTGTACATTGCAAGCAGAAGAAAGGTTTCTAAAGGGGCAAAGAAAGGCATATTGTAAGCTCTGGAAAGGTTTGGAGAGAAGGTTTAGCTGGGAATTTTTGGACAAAGTATCCTGGAAGGGGGAATAATAAAATACAGATAGTCGTTTGAAAAATAAAGCTGAAGAACTTGCCTGTAGAAGAGAAAAGTACAAAACCAAAACGAAGGACACACTTCACCACAAAATTTAAACTGTGAAACCCTGTGGCTAGAACCTGAAAGTGTACCATGATGGAGGAAAAGATGGAGGGGGAAACTACGGGTCTGATTTTTGAGTCGGGGGCCCTGATTTTTAAGAGTTGAAAGGTCCTGTTTTTTTTCCAATGTATGAAGCTCTATTTTTAACGTAGTTCTGAGACACTGAATTTTAAAGAATTATATAAAAGTCTGAAGGCTGCAGTTTTTATAGAAATTAATATGCCCTCACTACAATTAAACTAAAGGGCCTGCTTTTAGAACTCTGAGGAAGCCCCAATATTTATGAAGATTTACAGGTCCCAAATTTCAGTGTTATTTACTGGCTTTGATATTTTTCACCTTTTTCTGCTGGCTCCCAATTTTTTCAACCTCTTTCTGCTCTTCATAGTACTTTACATTTTAATATTATGTAGTCGGGTCACGTTACCTTACAATGCCACTGACTGGGTCAATTTCAATAGGTGGGTCACACCTACAGATTTTGACATATAATAAATTGTCAAAATTGTATTTGGACTGGCTTCCATCTTCCCATGAATCGCAGTAGTGATCACAATTTGTTTTCTTTAGTACTTTGACTCGCCTGCTGTACCCCTCAATGGATGATAACCTCCTGAAATACATGTACGATGATAACCAGCGAGTGGAGCCGGAGTGGTATATCCCTATTATTCCTATGGTGCTAGTGAATGGTGCAGAAGGTATTGGCACAGGATGGGCTTGCAAAATCCCCAATTATGATACAAGAGAAATTGTTAATAATATCAGGCGTATGTTGGATGGAGATGACCCTGTGCCCATGGTAGGTGAAATATTTTCATTTCTTAAGATCCACCCTCCCCTATAACTCATACACCATTAAGACATTTGTTGTCAAGAATCTTGTAACATGGGTGATTTTATTTTAATTCATAACTGAAAATCACATTGGTTTGCTGACTGATAGCACAATCTGCTTATATTAAACAATGGTATTAATTTTTACAGAACTTTTGAATGTAAATTCTTCTGATATGTATGTTGGATTGTTTCTCATTAGCTTCCTAATTACAAGAACTTCAAGGGTACAGTTTTTGAGTTGGGTGCCAATCAGTACATGATTAATGGTGAAATCTCAGTGCTCAATTCCACCACAATAGAAATTTCCGAGCTCCCAGTCAAGACATGGACTCAGGTAACTAGATTTTTCAGACCTTATTGTTAAACTGCAGTAGTTGTATAAAAGTGATCCCAATATAGATATAAAAGCACAAAAAAGATTTCAAGCAGACTTTGTGGTCTGATGCTTAGGCATTTAATGTTACCTTCCATATCAGAATGTGAAGTTTTTTGCGGTTGTTTTCTGGTTACATTGATGTTACACTGTGATGTGTAGTTAGCAAGGTAAGTCTGCCTGGTAGCAAGTAGATTTCGTAACAGTGTTTGGCTTGTGGTCAACTGGCGAATAGTGGTAGTGTTACGGTGTACTTCTACACTTACCGAAAGCTAGGGTTTTGGCTATGTCAACATAGTTTTGAGTTATTATATTCAGATGGAGTGAGGTGTGTACCTCAGGAGCTGGGGTTGACAAGGTAATTATACATTTTTTGATCAAGCAGACTTAATGGGCCATTTCTTATTTCCATTATTTCTTATGTAGTTGTGTTTCATGTTTTTTTTTTGTCTGCATAGGCTTACAAAGAGCAGGTGCTAGAGCCAATGTTGAATGGAACAGAGAAGGCTCCATCGTTAATCACTGATTATAAGGAGTACCACACTGATACCACTGTACGTTTCACAGTAATGATGACTGAGCAGAAACTGGTTGAAGCAGAAGCTGCAGGACTGCACAAAGTCTTCAAAATAAATGTCCCTCTTACATGCAACTCGATGGTACAGTAATTTATAATCTATTAAATTTGCAATGCATATTGCACATTTTTGTTTGGGTTTCACCACTGACAAATTAGTCACTTCAGCAGCTACACACTTGTACCACTAGATGGAGCTTCAAAAGCTCCAGAATCTGCAGGTCCTCGCAGCACGGTTCAGGCCACTGCAAACATTCCTAATCTTCCTCCTGGATAACAGTTAAATTTGGAATAGTTACTCGCCATTTTCTTCCTTTGGCAGCCTGCCAGGTTTTTTCTCTCATCATTTTGCAGGCTGTTCCCACCACCTCCTCTCACCTGCAGGTGCATACTTCTATCATTTGATGGAGTTGAAGACCTATACCTACAGCATCACTAATGCAGTGAGGGAAATTTGCTTTGTCCTGAATTTACATGGGCAACGCCACATGAGACCCATTAGTTTTAAATGAAAATTAATTAATTTTTCAGGTCCGTCTCCCTAGACTGGCCATTTTGTTAGCTTGTGCATTGATGCTGAAATGAACACTAACATTAGTGATAAAGCTGCCCCAATGTTTGCTGTTAACTACAGAAGTAGAAACCTTAAAAGCCAGTTTTATTAATAATTAAAAGTTAAACAGTTTAATTCTGCTTGACCTATCATCCCATTCTCCCTTAGATCCTATATTTATATTATAATTTGATTTTTTTCTTTTTACCTGGTCTATAATCTTGTTTCTTCTATAAACATTAAAATACTTTTTATATCTTGTTTCTACTTCAACTATCCCAGTTAAAATTCATTTAAATTAATAGCAATGATACTGAGATCTTAAATCACAAGTCCAATATGCCAAATGGCCTTTGGCAGCTTGCCAGTCTTTTTTCTCTTTAATGAACCATGCTGTTGGCTGTTTCCACCACTTCCTCACCTGCAGGAGCACACTTTTACCATTAGATGGAGGTCCTGATTTGAACTCTCTTTTCCCCCCCCCACCCCATCTGGTGGAAACCGGGCAGAGGGCAGTTAAAAGGTCATTGACTTACTCCTGTTGCCTTCCCACTGTGTCCTGACGTTAATCTGCTCTTTTGAGTGGGACACCCGCCCCAAGCTGGCAGGGCCTTGTTTAAATATGCAGATTGGAACCCAATGATGTAATCAGGACCCAAACTGCAATTTTAGCAGGGGAGTGGTGACTGCTTCCCCGACAGGCCAAACCTGTCAGGAAGGGGATCATGGACCAGAAGGTAAGTCTTAAAAAAAATAATAATAATTTCGGTGTCCTTGTGGGCTAGGAGGAGCAGAAATGCTCCTCCGGGCCCACAAAGAAACCTTGGGCCTCCCTTGCCTCGGATCCCCCCGCCACCACCACTTATTTGACTGCTGGGGACTAATCCCGCGGGTCTTCTGCTGCTGAATTCCCACTTCAGCCTGCCAGCTAGGTGGTGGATCTGACTGGGTTTGGGTGGATCACTGAGAAAATTTATGGGAACGAGGCCTGGCCGTTAACATCAGTCGGGCCTCCCTGTCCCTGGATGCGTTGCCCGCTTTGGAGCTCAGGCGCACCTTATCCGCCCTCCCGTTAAAATCAGGGCCAGAGCTTCAGAAGCTGAAGACCAATACCTATAGCATCACTAATGTATTGAGGGAAATATGCTTTGTCCTGAATTCATATGGGCAATGTGACGGGAGATCCACTAGTTTTAAATGAAGACAATATCGATTTCACTAATTAGAGCATGATATTAGGGCTCCACACATTATCTGCTTTTCTCATTGACCCTTCTCCAATTGGAGGTAAAATTAGATGGACCACGCTGTACTGCTAACTTATCACCATCTTGTGAGGAGAGAAGGAGAAAAATAAATAGGGGGAGGGTGGAAAAAGTGTAATCCAAAACGGGTTTATATTTCCAACTACAAATGGATGATTGGTACAGTGGGTTAGTACACTAGCCTTTCATAGCTTTCTGAAGGGTTAAAAGTCGTCTTGATTTGGCTTTCTAACTACTTGTGTCTCTTTAGGTGTTGTTTGACCATGTTGGCTGTCTGAAGAAGTATGAAAATGTACAAGACATATTGAAAGAGTTCTTTGACTTGAGGTTGAAATATTACGGTTTAAGAAAGGATTGGCTTGAGGGATTACTGGGAGCAGAATATAAGAAACTAAGCAACCAGGCTCGTTTCATCTTGGAGAAGATTGAAGGCACATTGATCATTGGTATGTCTTAAAAACTCCTTAATGGTTTAAATAGCATGCATTTTGGCCTTGTCAAAATAGGATTGCAGGTCAAAATATTTGGAGGCAACATTTGGTTTATGAAATAATCGTGATTATGTAAAGACATGCTTTATAACAGCAGCAACAAATAACTTGACTTTCTGCTTGCTGCCTTCCTGTGTCATTTTTAATGAAACTGCTACTGCTTCTTTTGTCAGTTTAAAATACATGAGCACTTTTCTATTTATTTATATGTTACTAGTAAATCACCTAAGAACAAGAGTATTATGCCAAGTAGTTTCAAGGATATGGGACTCTGATTTATCACAACAGCAGCAACTTGCATTTATATAGCACCTTTAGTGTAGTAAAACGTCCCAAGGTGCTTCACAGGAGCGTTATCAAACAAAATTTGACACTGAGCCACATGGAGATATGAGGACAGGTGACCAAAAGCTTGGTCAAAGAGGTAGGTTTTAAGGAGCATCTTAAAGAAGGAGAGAGAGGTAGAGAAGTGGAGAAGTTTAGGGAAGGAATTCCAGAGCTTAGGGTGCAATCAGCATTGGGTGCTGTCTGAGATCAGGCACTAAAGAGATGGGGTGTCAGAGTCTGGCAGTACTATGGGGTGGGGAGGGAATCCCCAGGGTCTGGGAACACCAGAAGCGAGGTCTTGTGGCTCTGGGAATGCTGGGACAGGCCCTGGTATCTGAGGTCCACCAGACAACTTTTGAAATAAACATTTTCATTCGAAGCCTAGGCATTTGAGGCAGGCTGAGGCCTTAAAATAAGAACTAGAAAGAAGGTGGTAAAAGACAACACTGGGCATATTTAATCATGTTAAAGAATGTGTAGCTTTTGAGTTTTTTTTAATTTTCTTTAAAAGCTTACTTTGGAAATTCTAAATTTCAGATATAGAGGAAAAAATGGCAATTACATGTTTTCCCAAAAAGCATTTCGAGTGAATTGATTGGTTCATCAACGAACCATCACTGTTTACATGGAAGTTCCTATTATAAATGTTTACTTAAAAGTATTAAAAAAATGGTGCTAAAGGGAAGTGTGGACATATGCAAGGTTTTAAAAAATATATCCTCTTCTCCACATGTGATAACTCATTTCAGAGTACGGTTATACAGTTAGTGGTTGCCCTCCAGTGCATTGCCCACGTGGCCATTTTTTATCAGTGAACTTAGTGTATAATGGCAGACTATTTAACTCTGGAGGGCGTCCTATACAAACCCATCCTGAATAGGAATCAGTGGTAATAAGGTAATCCTTTCACTCAGGGCACTGAGGCCAATTGTAGAACCTCTGTTCCTATCCTGATTGAGATCAGCTACTTCAGTGCAGGCAAAAAGAAAGTAGGACTTGCATTTATATAGTGCCTTTCATGATCTCAGGACTGTCCAGAGTGCTTTACAGCCAATGAAGTACTTCTGAAGTGTAGTCACTGTTGTAATGTAGGAAAGAATTGAACCTAGAGGGCTTTATAAACCGTGTCATCAGGAATGTTGTAGAACCACTTTTAAAAAGAAAGACTGCGGTGATTTGAGCCATATGGGGATCTGAGTTGTTAGGATGGATGTGACGTTATGCAAATAATATTTTAAATCCTGTAGTAATGACTAACCAGTGCTCATTATACATAATTTGTGTTAATAACTAGATTTATTAGGCTTCAGACGTGTGGCAGTATGTGGATTCCCCATTAGATTGAAATGGGATTGAGTGCTTTTCAACATAGTTGCTGAAAAGCATAGATGAAACATGAAACTTCTCATCTATGCTACAGCAATGAGGCATTAGAAGAAATAATTACAATTTTTTTAGCAGACACACTTGGTGTATATACACATAATCCAGATGGTTGCTATCAGGGTGCGAATTTTTAGCTTTTTCTAAATAAAAGTAAACAGTATGAAGCTAAATAAATATAAACAGTATGGGCAGCATTTTAGCACCCGCCAGCGGGTGCGTTCCTGGCGGGGGGGCCCCGAAAATCGGGAAATCCCGGAGCGGGACCGGAGCCCGCCTCGAACCCGCGCACTTCCGGGCTCCCCGCTGACGCGCCGGCGTGCGCACGCAGCCCCTGCTGGTGGGAATCCCGCAGGCAATTAAAGCCAGCGGGATGCCACTTGAAGCTATTTATTTGGCTTGTTCAGGTCATTAACTGACCTGATTAAGGGATTATGTGAGGAGGGGTGGGATTTTAGAGCAAACTGGGACTGTTTCCCACACTGGGGGAAACACTCCCAGTTCAAATGGACCTGTTGCACCTGTCAGCCTGTGGCAGCTGCAAAGGTCCATTTGACAGGTGGTGGGGGGGGAGACCCTCACTCATTGCAGGAGGCCACTCTGTCACTTGGGACAAAGTTTGGCCTCCACCACCCTCCTCCTGACAATCAAAGTCACCAACTTGCACACTTACCCCGGGGTCCAGAGACATGTACCTACCTTGCGGACCCCCTCAGATGTACATCTGCCGGATGGGGGCCGCCGTAGCTGCAGTCATGACTTCCTCGGAGGGCGAACAGCATCACCAGCCTCGCCATCCACGCCGTCCACCTCTGACACGTGGAGCTCCACAGCAGAGTGCTGTGACACATCCACCTGTACAGCAGGAGGGAGGGCTGTCGCAGAGAGAGATGCGTCGCAGAGGACACTACCCTCGCCACAGGGTCCACAGACCGAGGCTCAGAGTCACTCGACATGTAGTCGTGGACATCTGCAGCCTCCTTCATGCCGAGCTGCTCCCGGCTGGCCCGAGCACCATCTTCTTACCTGTCGCTGTCAAAGTCACCACTGCCCTCAACAACCTCTCCTCCACATCCTTCCAGGGTGCAACCGGGGGCATCAATGACGTCTCTCAGCCATCTGCACAAAAGCGCCCTGCAAATACACCTACACCCACTCTGCAGTGACACAATGGATGGCTTCAGTTGTGGGTCTTCATAGTGATCCTCAGGAAAGGGCATTATTGCACAGACCAGACAAGATTCGCAAAGACATGGCAGTAGTGGTGCCAATATAACATGTAATGTGAGTTGGTCAGAAATTCAATATAAGTAACAACCATGACAAACCCTCAAACACCCTTGTGCATCCTCTTCATGCTCACGACACGTTTGCCTTACGCTGCCTAATGCACATATGTGATGCATGCCCTGTGGCTGCAGCACAGGTAGTGGCAGGTTGAGTGAGGCTGGCCGTGAAAGAGATGCACGAGAGAGTGAGTATGAGATAGAGCCATGAGATTGTATGAGGATTGGGTTGAGTGGTAGTGGCGAGGTGAGTAGGTGCAGGTACGATGAGGTTTGAGTGGGTATGAGGGGTGATGTGACAGAGTAGTGTTGGCAGTGCAGAAGGAGATGTGGGGTGGGGGCGGTGATGTGGCAGACGGAGTGTAGGGGAAAGAGTAAGTGTACTCACTTTGGCTGACCTACTGAGGTCATTGGAGCGCCACCTGCACTGTATGCAGGTGGGCGATATGTTGGTGGTGCTGGTGACCTCCTCTGCCACCTCGAGCCAGGCCTTCCTGGTGGCAGAGGCAGGCCGCTTCCCGCCCACCCGCCGGGGGGAAGATCTCTGTCCTCCCCCTCCTCCTCACCCCGTGTATTGATACCTGGAGTGAGGCCACATTAAACTGGGAGCAGCCTTCCCCCTGGGCTGCTCCATGCTGTGATTTTTTTCTGTTTGTTGCAGCATCTGTCAGTGGAGGACTGCCCCTTTAAATAGAGCTCCTCCAGCTGACAGATCTTACTGCGCATGCGCAGCCCGCCCGACGCGCAGATCAGCCGTGGGGACCCCGGAGGAGCAGGTAAGTGGATCCAATTGGGCTACGATCACGCGGGGAGCTGACTGATTTTGCCGGGCGCGATAGCCCCCCCGCCGAGAACCCGCAGCCCTGCTAACATCGGGTCCTATATAGCTGAAAGAATGAAAGGCTTCTCGTTGGTCAGTAATGGAAGGTTAGGATTCTGGTGGAACATGATTCTTTGGGCTGAATAGACTTTTCTGTGAGTGGGTATTCTCATGTAGGTTTCAATGTGATTTTAATAACCAGTGAAATTAAACTACAAAATTGTACTTGAAGTACAGGCCATTTAATGTGCATGGATCCTCTGGTAAACTTTAAGTCTAATATCCAATTTATAATTTTTTTCCGTCTGCAGAAAACAAACCAAAACGTGAATTGATCCAGTTACTGGTCGATCGAGGGTATGACTCCGATCCTGTAAAAAGCTGGAAACAATCTCAGGAAAAGGTGATATGCCAGCAACATTAGTTGTGACTTGTGCAGTTACCAACTTACAGCCTGCAGCACAGACGCAAATGATGCCAATTACAATATAATGAAGTGATTTTTTTAATGATCATTTTACATGTAGATCTAGTAAGTTGAAATATATCGGGCATCATTTTAGCACCCGCTATCGGGTGCGTTCCTGGCGGGGGGGCTCCGAAAATCAGAGAATCCCGGAGTGGGTTGGGAGCCCGACTCCAACCCGCCCACTTCCGGATTCCCCACTGACGTGCCGGCGTGCGCGCGCAGCCCCCGCTGGTGGGAATCCCGCAGGCAATTAAAGCCAGCGGGGTTCCATTTGAAGCTATTTATTTTGCTTGTTCAGGTCATTAACTGACCTGATTAAGGGATTATGTGAGGAGGGGTGGGATTTTATAGCAAACTGGGACTGTTTCCCATACTAGGAGAAACACTCCCAGTTCAAATGGACCTGTTGCACCTGTCAGCCTGTGGCAGCTGCAAAGGTCCATTTGACAGGTTGGGGGTGGGGGGGAGACCCTCACTCATTGCAGGAGGCCACTCTGTCACTTGGGACAAAGTTTGGCCTCCACCACCCTCCTCCTGACAATCAAAGTCACCAACTTGCACACTTACCCCGGGGTCCAGAGACATGTACCTACCTTGCGGACCCCCTCAGATGTACATCTACCGGATGGGGGCCGCCGTAGCTGCAGTCATGACCTCCTCGGAGGGCGAACAGCATCACCAGCCACGCCGTCCACCTTTGACACGTGGAGCTCCACAACAGAGTGCTGTGACACATCCACCTGTACAGCAGGAGAGAGGGCTACCGCAGAGAGAGATGCGTCGCAGAGGGCACTACCCTCGCCACAGGGTCCACAGACCGAGGCTCAGCTTCCTGGACCTCTTTGCGCAGCAGTGCACACGGAGGCTCAGAGTCACTCGACATGTAGTCGTGGACATCTGCAGCCTCCTTCATGCCAAGCTGCTCCTGGCTGGCCCGAGCACCATCTTCTTACCTGTCAAAGTCACCACTGCCCTCAACAACTTCTCCTTCGCATCCTTCCAGGGTGCAACCGGAGACATCGCCGACATCTCTCAGCCGTCTGCACAAAAGAGCCCTGCAAATACACCTACACCCACTCTGCAGTGACACAATGGGTGGCATCAGTTGTGGGTCTTCATAGTGATCCTCAGGAAAGGGCATTATTGCACAAACCAGACAAGATTCGCAAAGACATGGCAGTAGTGGTGCCAATATAATATGTAATGTGAGTTGGTCAAAAATTCAATATAAGTAACAACCATGACAAACCCTCAAACACCCTTGTGCATCCCCTTCATGCTCACGACACGTTGCCTAATGCACATATGTGATGCATGCCCTGTGGCTGCAGCACAGGTAGTGGCAGGTTGAGTGAGGCTGACCGTAAAAGAGATGCACGAGAGGGTGAGTATGAGATAGAGCCATGAGATTGTATGAGGATTGGGTTGAGTGGTAGTGGCGGGATGAGTACTGGCGAGTTGAGTAAGTGCAGGTAAGATGAGGATGAGGTTTGAGTGGGTATGAGGGGTGATGTGACAGAGTAGGGTTGGCAGTGCAGAAGGAGGTGTGGGGTGGGGGCGGTGATGTGGCAGATGGAGTGTAGGGGAATGAGTAAGTGTACTCACTTTGGCTGACCTACTGAGGTCATTGGAGCGCCACCTGCATTGTATGCAGGTGGGTGATATGTTGGTGGTGCAGGTGACCTCCTCTGCCACCTCGAGCCAGGCCTTCTTGGTGGCAGGGGCAGGCCGCTTCCTCCCGCCCGCCGGGGGGAAGATCTCTGTCCTCCCCCTCCTCCTCACCCCATGTATTGATACCTGGAGTGAGGCCACATTAAACTGGGTGCAGCCTTCCCCCTGGGCTGCTCCATGCTGTCATTTTTTCTATTGCAGCATCTGTCAGTGGAGGACTGCCCCTTTAAATAGAGCTCCTCCAGCTGACAGATCTCACTGTGCATGCGCAGCCTGCCCGACGCGCAGATCAGCAGTGGGGAACCCGGAAGAACAAGTAAGTGGATCCAATTGGGCTGCAATCGGGCGGGTGGCTGACTAATTTCACCGGGCGTGTTACCCACGCGCCCGATAGCCCTCCCCCCACCGCCGCGAACCCGCAGCCCTGGTAACATCGAGCCCATCATGTATAACAACATCACAAGGTGCTTTCCCAGACCATTATCAAACAAAATTTTACTCCGAGCCACATGCGATATTAGGACAGGTGACCAAAAGTTTCGTCTTAAAGGAGGAGAGAGAAGCGGAGAGGTTTAGGGAGAGAATTCCAGAGCTTAAAGCTGAAGGCAAAACAGTCAATGGTGGAGTGATGAAAATCAGGGATGTGCAAGAGGCCAGAATTGGAGGAGCGCAGAGATAGGGAGGGGCGAGGCCATGGAGGGATTTGAAAACAAGAATGAGAATTTTAAAATTGAGGCATTGCCAGACCAGGAGGCAATGTATGTCAGCGAGCACAGGGTGATGGGTGAACGGGACTTGGTTTGAGTTAAGATACAAGCAGCAGAATTTTGGATGAGTTCAATTTTACGGAGGGTGCAGGTGGGAGGCTGGCCAGGAGAACATTGGAATAGTCGAGCCTAGAGGTAACAATGGCATGGATGAGGGTTTCAGCAGCAGATGAATTGAGGCAGTGTGGAGACGGGCGATGTTACGGAGGTGGAAATAGGCGATCTTGGTGAGGGTATGGGGTCGGAAGCTAAGCTCAGGGTCAAATTGGACGCCAAGGTTGCAAATAATGGTAATTAGAACTCTGAACTCCTGTAAACTTGCCTGAATTGTCATAGTTTTTTTAAACTGCTCCTTCTATTTGGAACTGTGAAAGCTGCAAATACAGGATACAAGTGGCCTAATGTGACAGATATGTCAAATGCCAGAAGTACCATTGCAATGTGGTTGAATCAAGTTACAATATATGAAATTACTTGGACAAAAAAATATCATGCAGGTGTATACATGTACATAGATAAACAGGAATCATTATAGCACTAATGGTGTACATCATGTATATTTGAATAGCCACTAACCAGTAAATTCAAATTCTTACTGTGATAGCTATTTGCTTTTCAAAGCTATTCTGAAGGAATTGATTAAAGTAGTTTGATTACCTTGTGGGGTTTGATAGAATCTTTGTGCTAGCAGATAGTGGTGCTGCATGTTTACACCATCCAACAGCACCAGGTCTTAACAGAACCCATTACTACACAACATATTTGCTAGTTGGCAATAGCTATTGTTTGTTCCATTGGAAATATTGCAAATTGGTATCCTTTCCTGTCCTGGACCATGTCCAGGGTGGGTGTCTAGGGTTGAGCATCTACCGAGTAAACTCTTATCTGAGTATGGAGGTGTGACTTTGTGGATGTCCAAAAAGTATAACCAAAACTTAATTTATCTACTTTAAGGTAGGAGTTCAGACATCGCTTAGATTTAAGGGGGTACTTTCAAATTTAAAGATATTGCCTACATTAATTTTGTTTTTAATTGCTTCTTGACAGGAGCAAGAATCTGACTTGGAGGATGCAGAGGAAGAGGAATCCACCACTTCATCTGGAGTAGATTTCAACTATCTTTTGAATATGCCCATGTGGTATCTGACTAAGGAAAAGAAGGATGAACTGCTTAAACAGAGAGATGTCAAAGTAGGTTTACATAGGTTAATGAAGACTGACAGTAAATGTGAAGATAAAGTTTTTGTTCTTGGGAATTCTATTCTGTCTCCGAGCAGAACCTGCAAAATTTCAGCAACAATGACACCTTTGCATTTGTTTCTAAATTAATTTGTTGATTTTGGATATTTGTGAACCATGGCTTAGCAATTGGTCCTAATGTGGTGGGCAGGAAGCATGAGCAGCTTTCTGACCATATTGGGTAAGGACAAACAAGAGGTGTTCTTTACCCATGCCTGAAGCAGGTATTAGGCCCTTTGCATATGTAAATAAGGGGCCTAACACCTGTTTGAGGCACCCCTTCTGTAAGGTTGGTTTGCTCTGGGGCCAGCACTGGCTGCATGCAGGGAAACGAGCTCTAGGGATTGCCTGCAACAAAGAAGATAAGTAACTTACCAGAATGTGGAGCCAGGAGGAGCAGGAGTGCTCCACCCTGCCATGCATTAAAGGACCCGGTCGACGCTCCAGACACACACACATCCCCCAGTCGCCTCCGCTCTTGGCCCTGATCTCCCCTTTACTCCCGATCCCCAACAGCATTAGCAGCGGTCCAGACTTGGAGTCCTCTTCACCAGTGGGCTCTTGACGCTTCACCGGCTACATTGAAATGGGGCCCCAAGGCCCAATATCTGGAGTGCCTTGGGCCTCACCATTCACTAGTACGATGTGCGAACCATGCCCGCGCGGCACAATTTCTATGCCCATGTCTGATATGGTCCAAATTTGGGAAGTATGGAGTCGCAGTACATGATTTAGAAAATGGAAGTTAATGTTATTGCTCGGTCTGTAATTCCAATCTCTCTTAAATTAGGAAAAAGAATTGAAAGATGTAAAAAGGAAAAGCCCACCAGACCTATGGAAGGAAGACTTGGCAGCCTTCATTGAGGAGCTTGAGGTATGATGACTGTTTCTGCTTGATTGGAGACCGGTGTTAGATTAATATGGCCATTATATCAATTGTCACACTATATAAATTGGGATTCTTCAGTAATTGTTTCTCATCCCCAACCCTCTTCCTCTTCCTTACAGGCCTCCTTAAGCCTTTGTATGGGGCTTGGATGTGCTGCCGCCCGGGCGCAGGCACTAATTAGAAGCGAGACATTGTGCCTCAAAATTGGTCCTTTGTACCCTCTTTTCTGCCCAGAAACAGGCACAACAAGGAACAATTTCAATCCCAGTACATTTCATTGCTGTTTCTAGGTGTTTTTTTCCCCTTGCACCTGCTAACTGTAGCCAACACAGCTGTTGAGTTTTGCTAGTTGACTTTGCATTAGGTCAAGAGAAAGGTTACAGAATTAACTGAGCAGAGTTGGAATATTGTCATTGCACAGCAAAAAGTTTACTGAAGAAAAATGTTGTTTAGTTGGGCTGCAATATATAATGTAAAATACTTGTGTTTTTGTTTTCTTCCATTCATTTTTTTTTTATTCGTTCATGGGAGGTGGGCATCACTGGCAAGGCCAGCATTTATTGCCCATCCCTAATTGCCCTTGAGAAGGTGGTGGTGAGCCACCTTCTTGAACTGCTGCCGTCCGTGTGGTGAAGGTTTTCCCACAGTGCTGTTGGGTAGGGAGTTCCAGGATTTTGACCCAGCGACAATGAGGAACGGCGATATATTTCCAAGTCGGGATGTTGTTTGACTTGGAGGGGAACGTGCAGGTGGTGTTCTTCCCATGTGCCTGCTGCCCTTGTCCTTCTAGGTGGTAGGGGTCATGGGTTTGGGAGGTGTTGTCGAAGAAGCCTTGGCAAGTTGCTGCAGTGCATCCTGTGGATGGTACACACTGCAACCACTGTGCGCCGGTGGTGGAGAGAGTGATTGTTTAGGGTGGTGGATGGGGTGCCTTGTAGATGGTGGAAAGGCTTTGGGGAGTCAGGAGGTGAGTCACTCACCGCAGAATACCCTACCTCAGACCTGCTCTTGCAGCTACAGTATTTATGTGGCTGGTCCAGTTAAGTTTCTGGTCAATGGTGACCCCCAGGATGTTGATGGTGGGGGATTCGGTGATGGTAATGCCATTGAATGTCATGGGGAGGTGGTTAGATTCTCTCTTGTTGGAGATGGTCATTGTCTGGCACGAATGTTACTTGCCACTTATGAGCCCAAACCTGGATGTTGTCCAGGTGTTGCTGCATGCGGGCACGGACTGCTTTGTTATCTGAGGGGTTGCGAATGGAACTGAACACTGTGAACATCCCCATTTATGATGGAGGGAAGGTCATTGGTGAAGCAGCTGAAGATGGTTGGGCCTCGGACACTGCCCTGAGGAACTCCTGCAGCAATGTCCTGGGGCTGAGATGATTGGCCTCCAACAACCACAACCGTTTCCCTTTGTGCTCGGTATGACTCCAGCCACTGGAGAGTTTTCCCCCTGATTCCCATTGACTTCAATTTTACTAGGGCTTCTTGATGCCACACTCGGTCAAATGCTGCCTTGATGTCAAGGGCAGCCACTCTCACCTCACCTCTGGAATTCAGCTCTTGTACATGTTTGGACCAAGGCTGTAATGCGGTCTGGAGCCGAGTAGTCCTGGCGGAACCCAAACTGAGCGTCTGTGAGCGGGTTATTGGTGAGTAAGTGCTGCCTGATAGCACTGTCGACGTCACCTTCCATCACTTTGCTGATGATTGACAGTAGATTGATGGGGTGATAATTGGCCTGATTGAATTTGTCCTGCTTTTTGTGGACAGGACATACCTGGGCAATTTTCCACTTTGTCGGGTAGATGCCAGTGTTGTAGCTGTACTCGGACAGTTTGGCTAGAGGAGCGGCTAGTTCTGGAGCACAAGTCTTCAGCATGACTGTCGGGATGTTGTCGGGGTCCATAGCCTTTGTTGTATCCAGTGCACTCAGCCGTTTCTTGATATCACATGGAGTGAATCAAATTGGCTGAAGACTGGCTCCTGTGACGGTGGGGATATCGGGAGGAGATCGAGATGGATCATCTACTCTGCACTTCTGGCTGAAGATGGTTGCCAACGCTTCAGCCTTGTCTTTTGCTGGACTCTGCCATCATTGAGGATGGGGATGTTTACAAAGCCTCCTCCTCCCGTTAGTTGTTTAACTGTCCACCACCATTCACAACTGGATGTGGCAGGACTGCAGAGCTTTGATCTGATCCGTTGGTTGTGGCATTGCTTAGCTCTGTCTATAGCATTTTAGGTACGCCTGGTGCTGCTCCTGGCATGCTCTTCTACACTCCTCATTGAACCAGGGTTGATCCCTTGGCTTGTTGGTAATGATAGCGTGAGGAATACGTCGGGCCATGAGGTTACAGATTGTGCTGGAATACAAATCTTCTGCTGCTGATGGCCCACAGCGCCTTATGGATGCCCAGTTTTGAGCTGCTAGATCTGTTCTGAATCTATCCCATTTAGCACGGTGGTAGTGCCACACAACACGTTGGATGGTGTCCTCAGTGCGAAGACGGGACTTCGTCTCCACGAGGACTGTGCGATGGTCACTCCTACCAATACTGTCATGGACAGGTAGATTGGTGAGGATGAGGTCAAGTAGGTTTTTCCCTCACCACCTGCCGCAGGCCCAGTCTGGCAGCTATGTCCATCAGGACTCGGCCAGCTCGGTCAGTAGTGGTGCTACCGAGCCACTCTTGGTGATGGACATTGAAGTCCCCCACCCAGAGTACATTCCTTGCCCTTGCTACCCTCAGTGCTTCCTCCAAGTGGTACTCAACATGGAGGAGGACTGATTCATCAGCTGAGGGAGGGTGGTAGGTGGTAATCAGCAGGAGGTTTCCTTGCCCATGTTTGACCTGTTGCCATGAGATTTCATGGAGTCCAGAGTCAATGTTGAGGACTCCCAGGGCCACTCCCTCCTGACTGTATATCACTGTACCGCCACCTCTGGTGGGTCTGTCCTGCCGGTGGGACAGGACGTACCCAGGGATGGTGATGGAAGACTCTGGGATGTTGGCTGAAAGGTATGATTCTGTGAGTATGGCTATGTCAGGCTGTTGCTTGACTAATCTGTGGGACAGCTCTCCCAATTTTGGCACAAGTCCCCAGATGTTAGTGAGGAGGACTTTGCAGGGTCAACTGGGCTTGGTTTGCCTTTGTCGTGTCTAGTGCCTAGTGGTCCGATGCTGGGTGGTCCGTCTGTTTTTTAAATTCTTATTATGACTTTTCGTAGCGAGATTTTACAACTGAGTGGCTTGCTGGGCCATTTCAGAGGGCGATTAAGAATCAACCACATTGCTGGAGTCACATATAGGCCGGACCGGGTAAGGACGGCAGATTTCCTTCCCCAAAAGAAATTAGTTAACCAGATGGGTTTTTACGACAATCCGGTAGTTTCGTGGCCACCAGTACTAATACTAGTTTTTTTTTAATTCCAGATTTTCTATTTAATTAATTGAATTTAAATTCCCCAGCTGCTGTGGTGGGATTTGAACTCATGACTCTGGATTATTAGTCCAAGCCTCTAGATTACTAGTCCAGTAACATAACCACTATGCTACCATACCCCATTTTATTCTAGTTTATCAAGTAACCAGCAAGAAATTTTGCAGGGAACACAGATCTTCATACAAGATAACTTCTTGTATCACTTCTGCATCTTCTCACTGAAGAGATCAGTATTTTTTCTTTTCAAAACAATTTTCTTTTTTATTCAGCGTGTGGAGATACAGGAAAAAGATGACGAGGTGGCTCATGTTGGAAAAGCTGTTAAAAAAGGTGGTAAGGGTAAAATAAGAAAGCTGCAGTTGGAAGAAACCATGCCCTCTCCTCAGGGCAGAAGGGTTGTCCCCAGAGTTACTACTGCCATGAAGGCCGAGGCCACCAAAAAAAATATCAAGAGAAAAGGAAAGGTGAGCCCTATCTGGTTCTAGTGCTATTGTTGAAGACAAACTTTAAGCTTTTTAAACTACAATTAAGGGTTACAAACAAATGACAGCATAAGTCATCAACTCTAAAATAACTGTTACTATTGTGATTGGACCTTGATGCCTTCATTAACGTACTGCATGGAAAATACCTGGACCAAAATGCTGCCATAACAAAGAATGCTACAAGGTTTTTTTTAAGAAGTTTTCTCAATATTGATTACTGCACTGACTATGTATAAAGATTATAGTTGATGAAGTTGTTGACTTAAATTCCAGTGTTGATCTTAACTTTCCATGTGATATTTGTTATTGACAGCATAGTGCATGCTAATTGATGAGAAAGTACAGGCTGGATATCACTTTGGTATTTACCCAACTTCTCTTGATTTTCATTGGCCTCCACCACAAAACAAAAAATCTTTCTTTCAATGAGAGCTGGAAAGGGAAAGTTACTTTCTAATTAGTGCTATGTGCTCTAAATGGGGTATGGTTCTTAAAAACCCCATCTGGGGTTTGCTGGCTAAATGTAATACTCACATATATTTCAAAACGAAAATTCTAAATGGGGCAGTAAGCAGGATACCGACTGCAATACAATTGAATAATTTGATCAGGTGTCTACAGAAGTCAGTGTTTTTCAGTTGAACTCTGAATGTGGTTCACTGCTTATAATTCACACACCATCTTGTATTTTTCTTGCATGGATGTTGAAGAACTTGTTTTCAACAGTAATGGTTTTGACAGTGTTGGTTTTGTTTGCTTGTAGTGATATTAGACCTTGGAGACTATCACATGGTGAATTGTTCAAAATTCCACTTGTTTTAGATATGTCTATTTTTGATCTTTGGTACTGCAGTATGAAATGTTTCAATCACAGTTATTTGTTGCGGCTGTATTGTGAATTTTAGACTTTGTTTTTTAAAAAAAATCTTGGGTACTCTGCAGGGCGAAAGTGATTCTCTTGCTGTTAAGATGGAATTTGGTGATAAAGAAGAAAATTCTCTTGAATTGAAAGAACATACAAGCCTTGCAGAACGACTCACCAAGAAAGCGAAAACTGAAGTGGGTAGGTGTACAGTATCATTTAACCAAAAATGACCGAGCTTACCTAAACAGGATGTGGCATTGTGCTGCACATTGGAACACCAGCATGTGGCACTATTGTACAGGGACACCAGTTTAATTTCAGCCACTCCACTGAGTGTCCAATTGCAGCCACCTTACGCAGAGACATATTAAGTGTTCCCTTGATGTGAGGAGGAGAAAGTAACTGCTGCGGACCTTCTGGGGGTTGGGCCTAATCGCTGGATCATGTTGTATGTTCCAGAGGAGGTGTGTAGCACTAGTGTACTCTAATGGAGAGAAATTGAGGAAAACGGGAATGTGTCTCCTATGTAAATGCTCTTTTTTTTAAAAAAAAATATTTAATGGAGGAAGTAAAACATATTCCATACATCATCAAACATAAAATTACTTGGAAATTACAATATGGAAACAGGCTGTTTGGACCAACCAGTCCATGTTGTTTATTCTCTACATGAATAGCAGTCCTAATCCCATGTGATCGCTCTTCCACATCGCTTTACTCCTCTTTTCTTTGATCACTTTTCTAACTTATTCTTAAATGTTGACATTCTCTGCTTCAATCACCAACTCCAGTAGTGCATTCCACAGCCTCCTGTGAGCAAAAGAAAAGGCTTCTCCTCTCAGTCTTAAACCTCTTATATCTAAGTTACCCTATCTGGGAATTCAAAACCAGCTCATGCAACTGAGCTACTGGACAGTGTAAATCATTTTGGTTCTATTACACTTTATTGTTTGTGTCTGTGTACTTTTACATTTTCCTTAATGTCGCATAATGTATCCCAACAGAAGGAGTCTGCATGGGCTGAATGGCCTCCCTCTGTGCTGTAACCATTCTATAGGCTGCTGGCCTTTGCCATCTGGCTATTGGGATGATTGCAAGAAAGGCTTGTTTTTTTTTTATATTCCCCTTCACCACATTAGCAAAATGCCTTGTTTCCTATTGACTGCCTGCTGTGTTGGCTCTACCAGATTGGAAACTTGCTGTGTTGTGATTGTGTATGTGAATCTCTCTTCTTCCCATTCCATAATATCATACATCATCCTCAACCCAGTTGATAGAATGATGGGATTTCAGAAGAGCAGAATCAAATAGTATTTGTTATATTGCACACAATCTAATAACCTTACTGAGAAATCACTAACTTCAGTTGAGATGAAGAAAGCCAACAGATAGGTGGCTCTGGCCAGCTACTAACCAATTTTATATAGGCATGATCCACTTGAATGAGCTTGTTACACTTTATTTTAGTTGTGTTACTGAATAGTCACTGTACTTTTTTTTTAGGGACCAAGGCTAAGCCAAAGGCACAGAAGCAGACTACACTTCAATTTAAACCTCTTGCAAAAGTGAAGAGGAACCCCTGGTCAGATTCAGAATCTGAATCTGGCAGTGATGTGGAGGTTGTTGATCTTGCTCCCAGAGAGAAACCACAAAGGATGGCAGGTAGTGCTTTTGAATCCATATTCCTGCCAAATATTTCACATTGACAATGGGGCAGCATTTTATGTTTTGCAAAGATGGTTTGTAAACACTGGCCTTGTGAACATGCACCAGAGCAAATGTACTATTTGAAAAAGCACACATTGTAGATAGTACATAAGAAGTCATGGTTACCTTCAATGGTTGAGCTGGGAAAAGCAGCATGAGCCATACAGATCAAAAGCGCCTGGGTCTGTAACGAGACCTCGAGTGGCTGGGACGTTGGCAAGGGTAGAATTGAGCATGGTTCTTGCCTCTGATTGCTATTGAGTGATCCCTGCTCTAAAGTGCATCTATAAGGGCTTTGGATGAGGACAAATAAACCTGCCAAAACACTTGCTGATTTAGCTCACGAGGAAAAATGGCCACTTGAGCAAGATTCTGGAGGGCAGCTGACATCCATGGAACCACACCCCAGCAAGAGTCAGTGTCTTCAGCAGAGGACAAAAATTGACCAAAAAAAGGTCAGCATTGGTGTTTGTTGCGAGTCTTTCATATGCTGATGGGTTTGCTGTTTTCAGATTTCCATTATTTGCAGATTTTCTTTTTGTCTATATAAGCTTGAAATAGCTAAAAGCATTTACTCTGTTCTAAAGCTATTTCATTCTTCAGTGGCCACATTAAAACTCCCTGTAAACAAGCTTTATCTAATTTTACATAGAAAAATTTACTTCTCAACAGAAGACTTCACCTTTAAAGAACAGTGGTGTACGGTTAAACATTTTGATGGTCCTTGTACAGCTTTTAAGTTGCATGTCTGCAAAATTAATTCTTGCACATTTTTAAGCAACCAAATTATATTTTTACGGACAAATGCAGGAAGGCTGCCACTGACATTAACATTAGCATCAAATAGGGCCATTGATTCTTTCAGTATCATGCATACCTTTTGGAGATTTCAGCAAAAGATGATATCTTGCGTTTGCTGACATTTCTAGACGAAAAATGAAAGCCATGTTTAATATTTTTTAATAGGACTACGCCCTTTTCTTCCATCACTGAAATCAAGGCTCACTGCACAGTCTCCTATTCATTCTTTTCCAGGGACTTCAAAACTGTGGAATGCCTTCCCTTGTTGTCTTCCTTCTATAATCTTCAGGTTTCTAATACCTAAGCTTGATGTCACCAAAATATTACTTTTAAACTTTGGCATCCTGTGCTATGATTTTTTAGCCCTTCAATTGGATTTCTCAAAAAAAAATGCGAATACTAAATTGGAACTTTAAAGCTGAAATCACATCTGAGTACTTATATTTTTGACCAGTTTTTGTTCTCCCCCATACTTAAGGTGTTTTGCCAAGCACTGCTCACACTTTTAATTTTATCTTTCCTAAGTGGGAAGATACAGATAATTTTCTTTTGATGAGTTCTCTTTTCCCCATTTATAACAGTATCAAAGGCCCAATATGTGTTTGCATCATCTGACGAGGATGAAAATGGTGGTGATGAAAGCGACGATGAATTTCATATTTCTGACAGTGGTTCTGACTTTTCAGCTCCAAAGGCAAAATGTGCCCCTAAGTAAGTGAAAATTAAATTTTTTAAAATTAAAGAATTTGATCAAATGGAACTATAATCCTGCATTCATTTTGTTTATTACTTATGGTAAATATAATCTGTGCCCCGTGCAGGAAAGCTCAGTCAAAAGCTTCAGTGAAAACTGTTCCCTATGAGAGTGAAACTCTGCAACCATCCCAGAAGTCTTCCAAAACCTGTAAGTGTAAGTGTATCTCCCTTTCCGGTGGTACTAACTTTTAAGAAATTATCATTTTGACAAAAGATTTGAAGCAGCACTAATGGCTTATAATTTTTATCAAGTAAGTAAATGATTCATACAGACTAGCGGGTCTCTGGTTTGATCTCAAATCCATGCTGAGTTAGCAGATCTCAGCCAGCTGGTGGTAGATGGAAAATTAGCTTCTGTGCCCTTGGATTAGAAAGTGGAAACTGGTTAGGGTTCTTCCCTGTTCGCCATCCAGTAAATCCTGTTATAAAGTGCATATGTGGACAAATTGGGCTCTGCTGTGATTTCCCCTATGGTGAAATACTAATGAAATGTGGCACATCACCTCGATGGCGATCAAAACTGATGGAACCATACCCCAACAAGATAACAATTCCCAAGTGGGATGGGGTAGAACAAAATGTAACCCTATTCAGAGTTATTGGGCTTGATGTTGCAGTTTGTACATTTGTAAAATGTCTGTATACCAATAGAAGCAAGTTCAAATATTTGAATTTGCCTTTTATTGGCAGCAGTTGGTATTGTGATTACACCTTGCCTGAAGTAAGCATTGCTGCCTGCCTATTACACAGTATAGTCAATGCCATTCATTTGTTTCTATTTTTCTAGCTGCTGACTTGTTATAAATGTTACACTTAAAGCAATATACTGTGCTGCATATCGATGGATAACATCTTGGCCCCGTGATTCCTTGCATGAGCAATCCTTGGTCAGGAGGTGGTGCTAGCTATGGGCTATGTCACTTGATCTGCTCCTAAGCACCGCCTAGTGGCTTGTTGTAGAGCACATGGGATTTTACAAGCATTTTGGAATGTTAAAAGAGTAGATCAGCAAAGGGATTTAAAAAGTTGACTTACATAAAGCCAGGTTATCTTCATTCAGTGACTTGAATATAATAGAGTATTGTGAAAGAGGGTTGCAAATTTGATATTAAGAGCTTTGACTGAAATTTCCTAAACCATAATGCATTTGAGATTGTATTGCATTGTGTTCGTAACACATCCATATTGCTGTGCACGTACCTTGTTAAATGTTATGGCCTAGATCAATCTGCTATAATTTGTTTCTGAAGAACTCTTAATATTTTCGTAATCCTACAAAATGTTGCTAAAATTGGATCACTGATTAATGTAGTACAGAATAGGGTTAATAAAAACACAATGTAAAGAATACGGTTACTATTTTTCTTGCGTTGAGGAAAAATATTAGTGCTACCTGTTTAGAAAATGTAATTAATATGTAAATACTACACACATCAGACGATTTGTGACCTTTCTGTTAGACTATAGTGCAAAGTGGTTTTAATAATTACAAGTTTTTAAAAAACTTGTTCCTGACCACAATATCTATTCTTGTTTATCACAGCTGGAGCGGGCATTCTGAAGAAAACTCCTCAAGTAGTTGATGATTCTTTATCGTCTGCCGATTCGGTTAATGAACCTACTGCGAGGATGCCTCCTCAAGAAAGTGATGCGGAAGATGAACCTGAAGCTCCCTCAATCCTTTCCACCACTTCTAAACCGGCAGCCAAGAAACTAACAACCAAACCTGAAGACAAAGCAGCACCAAAAAAGCGTGCTCTTGGCAAGAAACCCACCACTGCTTCTAAGAAAGGCAAGTGAATCTGTTCTGTTAAAGATCTGGTATGGATTGCGATCTGCTTGGTTCTTTAATCTCTGGTAACAAATCTGTCCGTAATTGGGCTGGAAAAGTATCAAAAATGGTCCCAATTTTATATTTCTCTTTGAATAAAAGTTTTATTTCTAGTAAAGGGGCCACGGTTGATGCTTAGCAATAGTATAGTTATACATTGGAAATTTGTTCTGACCTGGTGTGAGGTCAAGGTCAATCTAACATTGCTATTGAAAGCAGACAGTCACTGGATGAACCTTTTTTTGATAAGTTAGTAATTGAGTTTGTAATCTAAGGTAACCAGCTGGTCTTTGGAGTAACTGATGCCTGATTGTTTGACAGTAGAGTGTAAATCTCTAAAGCACAATGTTCATGCAAAGTGTTATGACAAAACTTGTTCAATGTCCTTCCTAGCCATATCAATGATATCTAATTTAGGAAGAATTTTTATGTTGTTAAAGCCTCTCTTTTTTTTTGCTCTTCCCTCCTCCCCACCAAGGGAAGGGGGAAAAAACTGAGGAGGCTTGCCTTTTAACCACTCATTGGCACTGCCTAGGACATAGGAACAGGAGTAGGCCATTCAGCCCCTCATGCCTGCTCCGCCATTTGATAAGATCATGGCTGATCTGTGATCTAACTCCATATACCTGCCTTTGGCCCATATCCCTTAATACCTTTGGTTGCCAAAAAGCTATCTATCTCAGATTTAAATTTAGCAATTGAGCTAGTATCAATTGCCATTTGCAGAAGAGAGTTCCAAACTTCTACCACCCTTTGTGTGAAGAAATGTTTTCTAATCTCGCTCCTGAAAGGTCTGGCTCCACTGTGCCCCCTACTCCTAGAATCCCCAACCAGCAGAAATAGTTTCTCTCTATCCACCCTATCCGTTCCCCTTAATATCCGATAAACTTCGATCAGATCACCCCTTAACCTTCTAAACTCTAGAGAATACAACCCCAATTTGTGTAATCTCGTCTCATAACTTAACCCCTTGAAGTCCGGGTATCATTCTAGTAAACCTACGCTGCACTCCCTCCAAGGCCAATATGTCCTTCCGAAGGTGCGGTGCCCAGAACTGCTCACAGTACTCCAGGTGCGGTCTAACCGGGGTTTTGTATAGCTGCAGCATAACTTCTGCCCCCTTGTCCTCTAGATATAAAGGCCAGCATTCCATTAGCCGCCTTGATTATTTTCTGCACCTGTTCATGACACTTCAATGATCTATGTACCTGAACCCCTAAGTCCTTTTGGACATCCACAGTTTTTAACTTTTTACCATTTAGAAAGTACCCTGCTTGAACAGCTTTGAGGAAGTCCTGGGATCTGGTTGTTCTTTTCCTCAGCCAGGGAAGAGGGGCATTTACTGTGATTTGTATTTTAATTTAATTTGTGCTTCGAGGTGAAATGCCTCCACTGCAAAGCTGCAGTAAATTAACGGAGAGCAACTTTGAAAAGCCCAATAATTAATTAGGTCTAATCTAAAATATAATTATTTCTAGATGAAAACCAACCTTCCATCTTTGAAGTTCTGACCAAACAAAAGGCTGCTCCAAAATCTTCCAAGACAGCTACAAAAATGAAAGTCAAAATGTCTTCCGATGAAGACAATGTTCCAAAGAAAGTCGCACCTGCCAAGGCTAAAAAACCTAAAAGGAAGAAGGACTCTGACTCCGATTCGGAATCTGACTATGGATCAAAGACTACAAAAGCTACTGCGAACAAAGTGAGTGTTAATGTGGCTGTAGACTCCTACATATGGTCGTTCTCAAAATATCAGTCTGGTTCAGTTCATTGGATCTTTTCACTTTTTGCAGTTTAAAATAGCCAGGTGCATTTCTTTGAAGTTAGTAATAAAACCTTTGAGAAACTTGAGTTTAATATAGGGGTTAACAGACTTGGACACAACTTTTTACAGATTAAGCTAATGGTTATAGCCAGTATGTACTCCGCACTTGATCTGTAAAGTGAGAGTGGTTGTAAGGAATCAGCAGAGGGAAAAATAGCTTTTGTCATGATTGGGAGAGGGCAAAGGAAGATAAGAGGGAGACATTAAAAATTCCTTTTCACTATATTCTGTCAAAGGTAGATTTTGCTTTTTAAATACACTACCTAGAAAAATTTAATAATTTGAATGAGACCTTCCTACTCAACTGTAATATGCTGCAGAGCAGTTTTAGCAATTACAATTAACTCACTTTTATTCAAAAAGAGAAGGGGATGTGTAAATAGTGAAATGAAAGGTACATTTTGGGAGAATAGAATGGTTAGAACCTAGCATGTTTTCTGTATATAATGGATATAAGCAGAAATAAGTGCAGTTAATACAGAGAGCTGCCTGGTGCAGTAGATTAGCAGCCTGTCCTTTCATCTGAGACCTGGTTCAAGTCCAGCCAGGACTGGTGATGAAATTCTCTTCTTTTTGCTGCTCTTAAAAGTCTTAAATTAGGTGGATTTGACTACAGTCGACTCAAGGGTAGATTGTAATCTTAAGCTGATTTCTAATGAAATCTGCACAAAACACAGATCTACCCACAAACTGCCAATGTAACTCGAGGGGAAAAAAAATACATTTTGACTGCATATAAAAGCTTACTAAATAGTAATAAAAATGAGGCACACTATGTGGGTTGACATTTGTCACGTGATAACTTTTATTTAAAAAACTCTTCAGTTATCTGACTGACTTACGGGATTTTTTTTGCTTGATTCATTTAAGTATCATATTTTTGTTTAGCTAGGTCAGTGTAGTCCAATAGAAATCACTGACTAGCCACAGGTGTGACTACGTTGACACCATTTTAGCCACATTCGCTAATTTTAGGAGAAAACGACTTGCACACATTACAGGTAAATGTACTTGACGTGTACATTTACTTAACAAACATCTACCACCATTCAGTGCAAAACTTCGCAATCTTTCTCTTTCACCAAAGTTTGGAATTCTGGTATGAATTTATCAGGCACAGCACATCTTAGTGCAGCTTCTAAGTTTCAAGCGATACTTTGACTTTATTGCTGAGAATGTTGACCCGCACAACAAGATGCACCAGACCTCACCCCGCTCTCCATCCAGACCCCGCAACCATCCCCACTCTCCATCCAGACCCGACTCGCCACCCGCTCTCCATCCAGAACGTGGTTTGAAGCTGCTTGTCTGCTGCCATGACGTGCCCTATCGGAGCTGCTCATTATTAGTTGGGCTTGCTTTCTTCTGCTGGCTTGAAGTGGTTATTTCAAGTGGTCAAACTGACCATGATGACCACTCCCCTCTCCGTACAATGTTGCTGGTATTTCCATGATGTTGAAGTCTGGCGTTTTCATCTGTTACACACCATTTTAGCAGATAACCAATAAGCAGTAACCAAGGAGGTAAGGCACACACGATCAAAAACAGCCTCACACTGCTTTTAATCTTAGCGTTTTGCCAACAAATGCACAAAACGGTTAAAGTTCACAAGCATACGCTGTGTGAATGAGTACTGAGATCATATGCCCAACAATGGAGTCTATTGCTTTTTTTTAATTTACTAATCAAATTGTTTTGAAAGACATCCAACTCATACAGGTGAGGAGGTTTGGGGTTCGTGCTGGGTTAGCTGATCTTGGATAGAGCAGCAGAGGGGTGCTATAATTGGCTTCAGTGCTGCTGTATTAAGGAGAGTAAAATTGGCCAATGTTCCCACTCCTGATCACTATCTGGCAACCCCTGCTGAAAATGTGTGAATGTGGACATTGGCAGGACCAATGAGCGGTGATGCCCTTGCAGTCATCTCGCCTCCTGCTACATGTTGGTGGTGATCAAACATTAATGATGGCTATTTGGGTGCAGTACTGGTAGGTGATGAGTGGTTGTAGATATACACATGGCACCACTTACTTAATTAGTGCATTCGCTGTTGACTTTGGAAATCCACGTTAGCCACATTTTACTTGAATTTTTAACGTTTTTGAAAAATTATTATTTTTGTTTACTTGCACACGCATAAGAACTTTGCTTCTGGCCTCACTCAACCTCTTGATAAATTGCAGCCAGAGTAATCAGATAGTCCTTTTGATGTATTTTTAAAAAATTTTTGTCATGGTTCTCCTTCAGAAATGCAAGATGCTGGAAGATGAGAGTTTCCATATTGATATCGCTGAAGACTCCAACTCAAGTGTTGATTTAGATGAAGCACCTCGAGTGAAAACAGGCCGTGCTAGAAAGCCTGTCCACTACCTGGAAGATGATGATGACGATGATATCTTCTAAGTTTTTAAATTTCTGGGCTCTCTTGATACGTGAGCTGCCAATTTTGGTACTGAGTCATGTAGACCAGGAAAGTCCCAGGCTCATTTGCTGCTCTGTAACGTTAGCTGATCTCAGATTGAGCAGTACTGGGGGCACTGCAGTGTTCCTGGGTGGGGGGGGGGGGGGGGTGGAAATTGAGCAGGATTCCTGCTCCTGATTACTGCTGGGAAAAAGTGCATGTGTTTAGACTTTGGCGGGGGACAGGATTGAATAGTCTCCTAACGCTATTGTCTAGGCTTCTGTATGAAGAATGATCAAATGGGCTGCCAGTGCCCATGAAATCATATCCCAGCAAAAGTCACTGCCTTCAGAAGAATGAAAATTGGGGAAAGCCGTTTTGGAAAGATGTTGGCTAATTTTTAGTTTCCACTTTGACTGTTGTAAATATTTGCTGGCAACTGATTCTTATACTCTCACTTACCTGTCCTCTTTCACTTAACTAATATTTTACATTTTAAAAGTTTCTGAAATAAAAATTTTTGTAAAAAGTACAAAGTATTGTGTTGAGCATTCTTTCAGTAGAAATGTGTGAATTTAGAACAATATACAGTCTACTAATTCAAAGTTGCTTTATTCAATTCATCTGTTAATTTGAAATGTAATCTCACAAAAAAAGCTCCATTGGAAAATGCATCAAAAATTTGTTGTTTAATTTGAACCTCTTAATTCAATATCCCACCCCAAATGAGTCATGACCAATGAAATCTGCTGCTTAATTTGAATTCAACGCTGTGATCAACATAAGCTGCCTAGGTATGGTACTCATTCCATTGAGTATAGAAGATTATGGAATGGTTTAATTGAAGTGTTTAAGACAATTAAAGGATTTGATAGGGTAGTTGGACAGAAACTATTTCCTCGAGTGGGGACTCCAGAACAAGGGGGCATAACTTTAAAATTAGAGCCAGGCCGTTAATGAGTGATGTCAGGAATCACTTCACACAAAATGTAATGGAAATCTGGAACTCTTTTTCTCCCCCTCCGTCCACCCCACCCAAAAAAGCAGTTGAGGCTGGGTCAATTGAAAATCTCAAAAGTGAGATTGATAGATTTTTGCATATTAAGGGATATGAAACTAAGACGGGTAAATGGAGTTAAGGTGCGGATCCGCCATGATCTATTGAATGCTGGAACAGGCTCAAGGGACCAAATGGCCTACTCCTGTTCCTTTGTTCCCTCCCCACCTAAGTGTCATGTATAGTATGAAGACAGAACAATTTCACAATAACTGATGGCTAGCCAGGAGTACAAGACTCTTGCCATGAAGATGTATACTTCAACTTACCAATTAGTTTTGCTGGGTTGATTCAAGCAGGTTGATGGGGCTAACTTTCCTAGGCTATCTGACCTTGCCTTGCTAGAAAAGATGAATAAAAGCACCAATTAATTTGGAATCAAATATGACTACATCTTGGATCAGCGTCAAAAACATGAACTCCAGATCCACATGAAGAGGCAAGTGATGATCTCAAAGAAAGTCAGCAACAGAGCACATGACAGAATTCCTGACATTTATGACTGATGGCCACTCAATTTTTCTTCCTGTCCTCCATTCTAGCTGATACTCTAAACGGTTCCCCCTCAAAAAAAAACACCCTTGACCACTTTGACCTTGCAGCTACTGCCCCAGCTCCAAATTCTCTTTCATCTCAAGTTCTTGAACATACCCATTGTTCCCACAACTCCATGTTTGAACTTCTTAAATCAGGTTTCCACCCCCTGCCACAGCACTGAAATAGCCCTAATCAAAAGTCGCAAATGACATTCTATGTGCCTCGATTTTAAAATTCTCATCCTCATGTTCAAATCCCTCCATGGCCTTGCCCTCTTACTGCTCATCTACATGCTGCTCCTTGGCGACATCATCCAAAGACACAACCTCAGGTTCCACATGTATGCTGACAGCACCCAGCTCTACCTCTGCCACCTCTCTCAACCCTTCCACTGCCTCTGTGTTGTCAGACTACTTGTCTAACATCTAGTCCTTGATGAGCCAAAATTTCCTCCAATTAAATGTTGGAAAAACCAAAGCCATTGTCTTCAACCCCGCCACAAACTCTGTTCCCTCGCCACTGATTCCACACCACCAACCCCCCTCCCAAGGGCCACTGCCTCAAGCTTATCTCCTGCTGAAACCCTCGGCCATGTTTTTGTTACCTCCAGTCCTCTCCTGGCTGAAGTCCCACCCTGGATTATCTTCCGCCCTCTATAATCTTGAGCTCATTCAAAACTCTGCTGCCCATATTGTAACCCACACCAAGTCCCATTCACCCATCACCCCTGTGCTCGCTCAGGCTCTACTTAGGCCCCTGGTCCACCAATGATTCAATTTTAAAATTCTCATCCTCATGTTCAAATCCCTCCATGGCTTTGCCCCTCCCTATCTCTGTAACCTCCTCCAGACCTACAACCCTCCAACTCTAGCCTCTTATGCAAGCCCACTCCCTTCTCCCCACCATTGGTGGCCATGACTTCAGCTGTCTAGGCCCCAAGCTCTGGAATTCCCTCTCTAAACCCCTCTCTCTCTCCCCCTTTAAGACCCTCAAAATTTAGACCAAGCATTTGGTCACCTGTCCTAATATCTCCTGATTTGGCAACGTATCAATTTTTGTCTTATTTTGTTCATGTGAAGTGCCTTGGGACTTTTTCCTACAAGTTGAAGGCGCTATGTAAATAAATGCAAGTTGTAAAGAGGGAGTTTCAACATCAGTACATCTAGCCCTTACGAAATATGAAACGGGTCGTCTTACCAACCAATTTCTATGAAATATTTTAGGAGGTACTGATTAGGAGGCGTTACTGAGCCCATGGGAAGATGGCATCACAATAAGCCAGGATGGCTCGTTGATACTGTCATTCAGCAGACTAAAACGGCTCTCGCATTTTGGATTTGGTATTTCTTAAAAGCCTGATGATATCATCTGCACTTGCTGTTTTAAATAAGCGAAGATGTGGTTTAGCTGTCTCCTTAAACATGTTGAGGGAAGAAAGGATATCACGATGTTTTTATTTCTTTCCTTAAAGATCACTGCGGCAGAAGACCTAGCACCAGCCTGATGTTTCATTCCTCTTAAAAACAACTTTGCAATTTTGTTTTTACTTTCTTTTTGAAACGAAGTTTTCTGTGGTAGTGCACTGACATTGGAAACCGAGTTGTTGATTTCAGTGACAAGAGAACGAAAGTGGGTTTGGCGAGTTTCACAAGGGGGCCAGAAACGTTCCGAGGTTTGTGGTTTTTGGGGGCTTCAGAATCGTCCATTACTTCCCAACACCAGTCGAACTGAAAACATAAAAGGTTGGGGGGTAGGGGGGGGGGGGAAATATTGTAACCGTGATCCCGGTCTCAGCTAGAGGGAGTGTCAAGACATCACAAGGTGGGTTCTGTTATGGAAAGTTTTTGCCTGTGATTGAAAAGTTAAGCGAAACTTCTCATTCAGTTGCTTCCCGTGTTTTTTTTTCATGGCATTATAAAGCATTGCAGAGTATTAGGAAAAACTGACGCGTTTCATGGACACAGACTTATTGATAGACGATTTATTATTTAGTGCGTTTTCCCGAGTGTTATTTTTGGAGTGGTCATGCCTTAAATTCTACGAGGTTTAAGCTCATAGCAGGTTGCATTTCGCAGCTCGATCTAATGGGAGGTTTGCCTTTCAATGTGTGTCGCTCCTGGAGAAGCAAATAAAGAATCTTAAGTTGAATTTGGTGAAGAGAGCTTTAGACCAAGGTTAGAGTGAAAACTTTTCTCTTGCAGACTATCTGACGGCGGGGAAGGTCGAAATAAGATGCCTTTGAACATGGAATAGGTCATGTTCGAAAACCGCAAGTTTTCTGCAATATTTTCTGACTATTTTGGCTGCTTTTCATAATAATGATGCTCGTGGTTGGCAGAGCTCCTTTACAGTCCCCTTAAAGTGGCCACTCAACGTGAAATGGTCCTCATCGATCTGAATTCAAGTCACTCATGAAACATTTTTATGATGGTACTTTTGGGGTAATGGAGTTGGTTCTCGTAGTGTGAACATGGTGTGCTGGAGCACCAATTTCAGGCTCCTGTGAACCGAACTAACCAATGTTAAATTGGCTATTGACACCTTTCTGGGGCAATAGTTTTACAGGTGCTGGGCACCCTCTGGTATCTTGTCAAAGTTGTCATTCTTTGTGTGTGTGTGTGTGCTAACAGGCTACTTCACTATGGGGTGTGGGGGAGAGGGGGGGGGGGTTAGTGGGCAACACAGCCAAGTTTGATCCTGTCCTCACCCAATGCCAACGTAAGCTCAGTTTCCAGCAGGTGTCACTGGATAGTAATCAGAAGATGAAACTCTGGCTGATTATTCCTCGCCCTCACCCTCTTGCGATAATCATGATACTCTTGCTAGCTTCAGCTAACTCAGCACAAACCAAGAATCTTCCTAGTTTGTGAGCCATTAGGGTAGTTACTTTGACGATCGCTAATGTAAGGTTTCTTGTAAAGCTCATCCAGTTGAAGCAAGATTTTGAACGAATTACTTGAATCGTCTATCTTGAATGATGTAAAAATCAATCACATTAAAACAAAGGGTATTGACAACTTAATGATCTGTCACAGGACAGATTGGTTCTGAAAAACCATTTCAAGTAGTATTCTCAAAATATCTTTGAGCCACGACCTGTTGCACCTTTAAGCTGCAAAAACCAGTTTTGATTCCTGGCCTGTGTGAACTGGCCTCTTTATTTCAGAGCGAGGGAGGGGAAAAATGAATTAAGTTTCTTATTCATGCTGGATATCCAGTTGTCTTCACTGGAAATTGTGCATGTGTAGATGTTGGGCAAGAATTGTATTAAGTCTTAACTGTGATGCCCTCTGTGTAAAACAGCCTGCTGACATCACACATGAAGAATGGCCACTTGGACAAGTTACTGGAGGACTTCCAGACCAATGGAACTATACCCTAGCGCGACTCAGCACCTTCAGCAGAGTTTGAGTAGATGGGTCAGAAAATTGGGGACCAAAAGTGAAATCCACCCCATTAAAACAAAACACTCAATACTGACAGTTTAGTAATTGGTGAAACTTTCATTGTACAAATTGGGACTGAAAAACAGTTGGACGCATGATCTCAGAATATCTTTCACAGGATGCATGTGTTAATATTTAAAAAACAAAACAAATGTATCTAATAGTGATGAAAAATGCAGGGTCGATTTACTGTATCCTTAAAGGGCAATGTACATGTGAAGTTTGACACTCAGATTTCTTAAATGAACAGTTGGCAACAGTTCAGTTCCATTAAGTCACAAAGGAGTTTGAACATGATCTGCACAGATTGCCCCTAGTACCAAGGAGTGACAGCACTATATAATTGTTTGATGGAGATGAAAGTCCATTCACACATAATACTAGAACAGAAAGATTTGCATTTATTTTGTTACTCCTTGTAAGTTTATAACAAGCTGTATTTAGAAATACTATTTTGGGGATGGCTATGTACTTCAGTCCTGTTTATGATTGGAATTAAGTAATGAATTAATGTCTACACTGAACTGAGGAATATGAGGACATGCAGATTTATTGACTGACAAGATCATATGCAATTGCTCAGTTCCCTGGTATAGATAGTTATTACTATTCATGATTACCCTACTGGTGTAAGGTAACAGTAAAGGAATTGATAGTTTGGTGATTCTTTGTGGACTTTGATAGTAAATCCAGCAGATTGATTTTTTCAGGAGGTTGGTGAAGTGTCGCAGTGTGAGTTAAGTGAAGCCATCACTTCTGTTGTTTCTTGTATTTGTTATCTGTTAATTCTGGAATAGTGTATACTTGATTTGGCGGGGATGGGGGGAGGGGTGCGGAGGGGCGAAGGGAGTTATTTTTGTAGAACTTTCCCTCAACAAATTAAATGGATAGAGTAGACATGAGGGTAGGTTGTACATTGTCTGTGAAAGATGTGGGCTTGAGGGACCAAATGACCTTTGTTCACTCCATACTTTCTTAGGTTCTTAAAAACAATGAGAAAGTTCTTGATATTTTGATATTTTCCTAGGCATTCTTGTTTCTGTGCAATGCTTTTGAGTGTGAATTATCATGGAAGATGCTTATGTGTGTGGATAGGGAATAAAAAAATTAGTCCAGGCTTTCTGCTCTTGATCGCTATCCATCAATCCCTTTTGGAAGTACAAGTGAGGACAGGATTAGGCTCAGATGTTCAGAACCTTTATCCTAGGGCAACACTACTTCAAATTTCAGTTAATACCAATTTAGTAAATTAATTGTGTTATTGATTGTCAAAGGGCAGCCATGGCAAGGGGCAGCACCCTTGCCTCTGAGTCAGAAGTTTGTTGGTTCAAGTCCCACTCCAGAGACTTGAGCACATAATCTAGGCTGACACTCCAGTGCAGCATCGAAGGAGTGCTGCATTGTCGGAGGTGCCATCTTTTTGATGAGACGTTAAACTGAGGCACTGTCTGCCCTCTCAGTTGGACGTAAAAGATCCCATGGCACTATTCAAAGAAGAGCAGGGGAGTCCTACCGGATGATTTGGCCTATCCCTCAACCAACAGCATTAAAACAGATTATCTGTTCGTTACCTCATTGTTGTTTGTGGGGCCTTGCTGTGCACAAATTGGCTGCCTCGTTTCCCTACTTTACAACAGTGACTACACCTCAAAAATTTTTTATTGGTGTAAAGCGCTTTGGGACGTCCTGAGCTCACAAGAAGCTATGTAGATGAGCTTCTGACCACATATCCCTCTATCACCAAAACCGCCTACTTCCACCTCCATCACATTGCCCGTCTCCACCCCTGCCTCAGCTCATCTGCTGCTGAAACCCTCATCCATGCCTTTGTTACCTCCAGACTGGACTATTCCAATGGTCTTCTGGCTGGCCTCGCATCTTCCACCATCCATAAACTTGAGCTTATCCAAAACTCTGCTGCCCGTATCCTAACTCACACCAGGTCCCGTTCTCCCATCACCCCTGTGTTCGCTGACCTACATTGGCTTCTGGTCCAGGATTGCCTTGATTTTAAAATTCTCATCCTTGTTTTCAAATCCCTCCACGACCTCACCTCTCCCTATCTTTGTAATCTCCTCCAGCCCTACAACCCTCCGCGATCTCTGTGCTCCTCCAATTCTTGCCTCTTGCGCATCCCCGATTTTAATCGCTCCACCATTGGCGATCGTGCCTTCAGCTGCCTGGGCCCTAAGCTCTGGAATTCCCTCACTAAACCTCTCTACCTCTCTACCTCTCTCTCCGCCTTTAAGACGCTCCTTAAAACCTACCTCTTTGACCAAGCTTTTGGTCATCTGTCCCAATACCTCCTTATGTGGCTCGGTGTCAAACTTTGTTTGATAACGCTTCTGCGAAGGGCCTTGGGACATTTTACTACATTAAAGGCACTGTATCAATGCAATTTGTTGTTATATAAATGCAAGCTCTTTCTTTGCTTTTCACTTTAATTTCTATTTGATACAGGATTTGCAGGTTCACATCAGGCTGTTAATTCATTTTAACTTCCTCTCAATATATGGAGCATGTTGCTGTTGCTCGTACCAGACACACTTTCCGATCTTTTAAGTTACTTTATTGAAGTAAAATTAGTTACGTTGCGAATGCCCAGATAAGTTAACATTGAGTCCCAGTACAGTGCACTGAGGCATTCTCTAGTGTAATCTGCATTGAGGAATTCACTAGTGTAATCTGCATTGAGGCATTCACTAGTGTAATCTGCATTGAGGCATTCTCTAGTGTAATCTGCATTGAGGCATTCACTAGTGTAATCTGCATTGAGGCATTCACCAGTGTAATCTGCATTGAGGCATTCACTTGTGTAATCTGCATTGAGGCATTCACTAGTGTAATCTGCATTGAGGCATTCACTAGTGTAATCTGCATTGAGGCATTCACTTGTGTAATCTGCATTGAGCATTCTCTAATGTAATCTGCATTGAGGCATTCTCTAGTGTAATCTGCATTGAAGCATTCTCTAGTGTAATCTGCATTGAAGCATTCACTAGTGTAATCTGTATTGAAGCATTCTCTAGTGTAATCTGCATTGAAGCATTTACTAGTGTAATCTGTATTGAAGCATTCTCTAGTGTAATCTGCATTGAGGCATTCACCAGTGTAATCTGCATTGAGGCATTGACTAGTGTAATCTGCATTGAGGCATTCTCTAGTTTAATCTGCATTGAGGCATTCACTTGTGTAATCTGCATTGAGGCATTCACTAGTGTAATCTGCATTGAGGCATTCACTTGTGTAATCTGCATTGAGCATTCTCTAATGTAATCTGCATTGAGGCATTCTCTAGTGTAATCTGCATTGAAGCATTCTCTAGTGTAATCTGCATTGAAGCATTCACTAGTGTAATCTGTATTGAAGCATTCTCTAGTGTAATCTGCATTGAAGCATTTACTAGTGTAATCTGTATTGAAGCATTCTCTAGTGTAATCTGCATTGAGGCATTCACCAGTGTAATCTGCATTGAGGCATTGACTAGTGTAATCTGCATTGAGGCATTCTCTAGTTTAATCTGCATTGAGGCATTCTCTAGTGTAATCTGTATTGAGGCATTCTCTAGTGTAATCTGTATTGAGGCATTAACCAGTGTAATCTGCATTGAGGCATTTTCTAGTGTAATCTGCATTGAGGCATTCACCATTGTAATCTGCACTGAGGCATTCACTTGTGTAATCTGCATTGAGGCATTCACTTGTGTAATCTGCATTGAGGCATTCACCATTGTAATCTGCACTGAGGCATTCACTTGTGTAATCTGCATTGAGGCATTCACTTGTGTAATCTGCATTGAGGCATTCACTTGTGTAATCTGCATTGAGCATTCTCTAATGTAATCTGCATTGAGGCATTCTCTAGTGTAATCTGCATTGAAGCATTCACTAGTGTAATCTGTATTGAAGCATTCTCTAGTGTAATCTGCATTGAAGCATTCACTAGTGTAATCTGTATTGAGGCATTCTCTAGTGTAATCTGTATTGAAGCATTCACTAGTGTAATCTGCATTGAAGCATTCTCTAGTGTAATCTGTATTGAAGCATTCTCTAGTGTAATCTGCATTGAGGCATTCACCAGTGTAATCTGCATTGAGGCATTCACTAGTGTAATCTGCATTGAGGCATTCACCAGTGTAATCTGCATTGAGGCATTCTCTAGTGTAATCTGCATTGAGGCATTCACCAGTGTAATATGCATTGAAGCATTCTCAAGTGTAATCTGCATTGAGGCATTCACCAGTGTAATCTGCATTGAGGCATTCACTAGTGTAATCTGAATTGAGGCATTCAACAGTGTAATCTGCATTGAGGCATTCACCAGTGTAATCTGCATTGAGGCATTCTCTCGTGTAATCTGCATTGAGGCATTCACCAGTGTAATATGCATTGAAGCATTCTCAAGTGTAATCTGCATTGAGGCATTCGCTAGTGTAATCTGCATTGAGGCATTCACCAGTGTAATCTGCATTGAGGCATTCACTAGTGTAATCTGAATTGAGGCATTCACCAGTGTAATCTGCATTGAGGCATTCACCAGTGTAATCTGCATTGAGGCATTCACCAGTGTAATCTGCATTGAGGCATTCTCTAGTGTAATCTGCATTGAGGCATTCACCAGTGTAATCTGCATTGAGGCATTCACCAGTGTAATCTGCATTGAGGCATTCACCATTGTAATCTGCACTGAGACATTCACTAGTGTAATCTGCATTGAGGCATTCACTAGTGTAATCTGCATTGAGGCATTCACCAGTGTAATCTGCATTGAGGCATTCACCAGTGTAATCTGCATTGAAGCATTCACTAGTGCAATCTGCATTGAAGCATTCACCAGTGTAATCTGCATTGAGGCATTCACCAGTGTAATCTGCATTGAGGCATTCACTAGTGTAATCTGCATTGAGGCATTCACTTGTGTAATCTGCATTGAGGCATTCACTAGTGTAATCTGCATTGAGGCATTCACTTGTGTAATCTGCATTGAGCATTCTCTAATGTAATCTGCATTGAGGCATTCTCTAGTGTAATCTGCATTGAAGCATTCACTAGTGTAATCTGTATTGAAGCATTCACTAGTGTAATCTGCATTGAAGCATTCTCTAGTGTAATCTGTATTGAAGCATTCTCTAGTGTAATCTGCATTGAGGCATTCACCAGTGTAATCTGCATTGAGGCATTCACTAGTGTAATCTGCATTGAGGCATTCACCAGTGTAATCTGCATTGAGGCATTCACTAGTGTAATCTGTATTGAAGCATTCTCTAGTGTAATCTGCATTGAAGCATTCTCTGGTGTAATCTGCATTGTGGCATCCTCTGGTGTAATCTGCATTGAGGCATCCTCTAGTGTAATCTGTATTGAAGCATTCTCTAGTGTAATCTGCATTGAGGCATTCACTAGTGTAATCTGAATTGAGGCATTCACCAGTGTAATCTGCATTGAGGCATTCACCAGTGTAATCTGCATTGAGGCATTCTCTCGTGTAATCTGCATTGAGGCATTCACCAGTGTAATATGCATTGAAGCATTCTCAAGTGTAATCTGCATTGAGGCATTCGCTAGTGTAATCTGCATTGAGGCATTCACCAGTGTAATCTGCATTGAGGCATTCACTAGTGTAATCTGAATTGAGGCATTCACCAGTGTAATCTGCATTGAGGCATTCACCAGTGTAATCTGCATTGAGGCATTCACCAGTGTAATCTGCATTGAGGCATTCTCTAGTGTAATCTGCATTGAGGCATTCACCAGTGTAATCTGCATTGAGGCATTCACCAGTGTAATCTGCATTGAGGCATTCACCATTGTAATCTGCACTGAGACATTCACTAGTGTAATCTGCATTGAGGCATTCACCAGTGTAATCTGCATTGAGGCATTCACCAGTGTAATCTGCATTGAGGCATTCACCAGTGTAATCTGCATTGAAGCATTCACTAGTGCAATCTGCATTGAAGCATTCACCAGTGTAATCTGCATTGAGGCATTCACCAGTGTAATCTGCATTGAGGCATTCACTAGTGTAATCTGCATTGAGGCATTCACTTGTGTAATCTGCATTGAGGCATTCACTAGTGTAATCTGCATTGAGGCATTCACTTGTGTAATCTGCATTGAGCATTCTCTAATGTAATCTGCATTGAGGCATTCTCTAGTGTAATCTGCATTGAAGCATTCACTAGTGTAATCTGTATTGAAGCATTCACTAGTGTAATCTGCATTGAAGCATTCTCTAGTGTAATCTGTATTGAAGCATTCTCTAGTGTAATCTGCATTGAGGCATTCACCAGTGTAATCTGCATTGAGGCATTCACTAGTGTAATCTGCATTGAGGCATTCACCAGTGTAATCTGCATTGAGGCATTCACTAGTGTAATCTGTATTGAAGCATTCTCTAGTGTAATCTGCATTGAAGCATTCTCTGGTGTAATCTGCATTGTGGCATCCTCTGGTGTAATCTGCATTGAGGCATCCTCTAGTGTAATCTGTATTGAAGCATTCTCTAGTGTAATCTGCATTGAGGCATTCTCTAGTGTAATCTGCATTGAAGCATTCACTAGTGTAATCTGTATTGAAGCAGTCTCTAGTGTAATCTGTATTGAGGCATTCTCTAGTGTAATCTGTATTGAAGCATTCACTAGTGTAATCTGCATTGAAGCATTCTCCAGTGTAATCTGTATTGAAGCATTCTCTAGTGTAATCTGCATTGAGGCATTCACCAGTGTAATCTGCATTGAGGCATTCACCAGTGTAATCTGCATTGAGGCATTCACCAGTGTAATCTGCATTGAGGCATTCTCTCGTGTAATCTGCATTGAGGCATTCACCAGTGTAATATGCATTGAAGCAATCTCAAGTGTAATCTGCATTGAGGCATTCGCTAGTGTAATCTGCATTGAGGCATTCACCAGTGTAATCTGCATTGAGGCAATCACTAGTGTAATCTGAATTGAGGCATTCACCAGTGTAATCTGCATTGAGGCATTCACCAGTGTATCTGCATTGAGGCATTCACCAGTGTAATCTGCATTGAGGCATTCTCTAGTGTAATCTGCATTGAGGCATTCTCTAGTGTAATCTGCATTGAGGCATTCACCAGTGTAATCTGCATTGAGGCATTCACCAGTGTAATCTGCATTGAGGCATTCACCATTGTAATCTGCACTGAGACATTCACTAGTGTAATCTGCATTGAGGCATTCACTAGTGTAATCTGCATTGAGGCATTCACCAGTGTAATCTGCATTGAGGCATTCACCAGTGTAATCTGCATTGAGGCATTCACCAGTGTAATCTGCATTGAGGCATTCACCAGTGTAATCTGCATTGAGGCATTCACCATTGTAATCTGCACTGAGACATTCACTAGTGTAATCTGCATTGAGGCATTCACTAGTGTAATCTGCATTGAGGCATTCTCTAGTGTAATCTGCATTGAGGCATTCACCAGTGTAATCTGCATTGCAGCATTCACTAGTGTAATCTGCAATGAAGCATTCACTAGTGCAATCTGCATTGAAGCATTCACCAGTGTAATCTGCATTGAGGCATTCACCAGTGTAATCTGCATTGAGGCATTCACTAGTGTAATCTGCATTGAGGCATTCACTTGTGTAATCTGCATTGAGGCATTCACTAGTGTAATCTGCATTGAGGCATTCACTTGTGTAATCTGCATTGAGCATTCTCTAATGTAATCTGCATTGAGGCATTCTCTAGTGTAATCTGCATTGAAGCATTCTCTAGTGTAATCTGTATTGAAGCATTCTCTAGTGTAATCTGTATTGAAGCATTCACTAGTGTAATCTGCATTGAAGCATTCTCTAGTGTAATCTGTATTGAAGCATTCTCTAGTGTAATCTGCATTGAGGCATTCACCAGTGTAATCTGCATTGAGGCATTCACTAGTGTAATCTGCATTGAGGCATTCACCAGTGTAATCTGCATTGAGGCATTCACTAGTGTAATCTGTATTGAAGCATTCTCTAGTGTAATCTGCATTGAAGCATTCTCTAGTGTAATCTGCATTGTGGCATCCTCTAGTGTAATCTGCATTGAGGCATCCTCTAGTGTAATCTGTATTGAAGCATTCTCTAGTGTAATCTGCATTGAGGCATTCACTAGTGTAATCTGTATTGAAGCATTCTCTAGTGTAATCTGCGTTGAGGCATTCACTAGTGTAATCTGCATTGAGGCATTCTCTAGTGTAATCTGCATGGAGGCATTCACTAGTGTAATCTGCATTGAGGCATTCTCTAGTGTAATCTGCATTGAGGCATTCACCAGTGTAATCTGCATTGAGGCATTCTCTAGTGTAATCTGCATTGAGGCATTCACCAGTGTAATCTGCATTGAGGCATTCACCAGTGTAATATGCATTGAAGCATTCTCAAGTGTAAACTGCATTGAGGCATTCACTAGTGTAATCTGCATTGAGCATTCTCTAGTGTAATCTGCATTGAGGCATTCTCTAGTGTAATCTGCATTGAAGCGTTTACTAGTGTAATCTGCATTGAGGCATTCACCAGTGTAATCTGTATTGAAGCGTTCACTAGTGTAATCTGCATTGAAGCGTTCTCTAGTGTAATCTGCATTGAGGCATTCACTAGTGTAATCTGCATTGAGCATTCTCTAGTTTAATCTGCATTGAGGCATTCACTAGTGTAATCTGCATTGAAGTGTTCACTAGTGTAATCTGCATTGAAGCGTTCACTAGTGTAATCTGCATTGAAGCATTCACTTGTGTAATCTGCATTGAGGCATTCACCAGTTTAATCTGCACTGAGACATTCACCAGTGTAATCTGCATTGAAGCATTCACTAGTGTAATCTGCATTGAGGCATTCACCAGTGTAATCTGCATTGAGGCATTCACCAGTTTAATCTGCACTGAGACATTCACCAGTGTAATCTGCATTGAAGCATTCACTAGTGTAATCTGCATTGAGGCATTCACTGGTGTAATCTGCATTGAAGCATTCACCAGTGTAATCTGCATTGAGGTATTCACTAGTGTTATCGGCGTGAATGAAATTTGTTACAGAAAGGCATCCTGTCAATAAATGTAACCTGCAGTGTGAAACTTCACATTGCAAAACAGAATACTAATGGGAGCCCTGGGCTCTAGCATTACCTGATCAGAAACAATTTTGCTAGGCTGTAATTGCCCTGTATATTTTGTTTACTGGACAATAGCAGGAATTACAAGGCAATTTTGGAACTCGAATGACAGGGTAAGCCACAAAAATGAAGCTAGTGCAGTTTATAAATGTCACCAGAATCCTGCAACTGAATGATGATCTTACCAGCAGGTATTTCTTTGAAATAAAATCTATTGTTCTTTCCACTTTTCCATCAATATTTCCCCTCCTCTACCCACACCCAAAGGTATTGAATCTTTGCTGGGTGAGGCTTCTTAGAAAGCAATTCATTCTGCACAAGTGGCTGATCCTCATATGTGAGTATCGTCAGTGAGTTTCAGCAGGTTATTCCACTGTCAGATGCATTACATCTGAGCCTAATCCTATTCTCACTTGTACTTCCAAAGGGATTGATGGATAGCGATCAAGAGCAGAAAACCTGGACAATTTTTTTTACCACCCCCCTCCCCCCCCACCCCAAGCCCCAATATTAAGGCCAGTTATAGTTCCACCTTAACATCCTTCGCCTACTCTGCACAGACTGTGGACTAAATCTGCGACCTTACTGGTCTGCATGGCTTACCTCCCCACTGAGTTAATCACTGAGCCATTGTCTTCGTCTAGGGACTTATTCATAGGAGGATCAGTCATGTCCTGGGTCATCCTCATGGCATCTTCCGTGTTGGGACAGTGATGGTTGATTTATCAGGTTGCATACAGTCTCAATTAAGATTTTGTCCCAAGGCTTAACCTTTAGTAGCGTGGGAACCAATCTAGAATCAAATCCATCAATTTGCCTATTCATTACTTTAGTGCATACCCATGTTTCTGAGCCACATATAAATATGGATATTGCTAATGCATTGTGGAGCTGTACTTTGAGATTGCGACTCGTGTTCAATCTCGATATATGGTATAGAGAGTTCATTGCAGAGCTCGCAATTGCAATGTGCCTACAGCAGTCTGGAAAACAGACCCCATTGGAGGAAATCATGCTGCCTAAGTGAATCGTGTCACTGATTCCACTGCTTTGGATGAATTGTCATCTATTATGAAGGTAACTGGAATGATATTGCATCCTAGTGATTGCACCTTTGTCTTGTTCCAACTGACCCGAAGACCAAAGCTAGGTCGGTCAAATATTCGTAGGGCTTCAGTGACAGTTTCAGCCAAGGCCACCATGGTCGTCGGCAAAGTCCAGATCTGTCCACAGATAGTCATTGCCCAGGTTGGTCCCACACCCACTTTTTTTCCTATTGTTTACTTCATGATGTAGTCAACACCTGGCAAGAATAAGGTTGGGGCGAGAGCACAACCCTGGCTCAGAAAGCATTCTGTCAACATGGACCCGGCTGCTTGTGTGGGCATAAAACTCTTATGATCAATGATACAATCTGTAGGTATCCCTATCAAAATTGTAACAGGAGCCATAGGCACTCTCTATTCAATGAGTCAAAAACATTTTTTGAATTGATGTAAGCAACATATAGCGGCTCGTTGTATTTGTGTCGTTTTTCTGCCACCTGTCATGGTGTCGATATCTGTTCAACATTGGACTCATTCTCTGTTCCCTTGTGGAGTTTGTGTCTGAGAGGGTTCCTTGATGAAAGCAAATATCACCCAAGCAAATTCCTTAGCCACCGTTGACAGTAGGGTTAAATCCCTTTCGTTGTTGCAGTCAGTTTTGGAGCCTTGCCTGTGTAAAAATAGAAGAGAATGCCTTGGCGCCACTGGTGGGCAGTAGTTTCATCTGTCCATACTTGTGTAAATAGCTGGAGCAGGCGATAGTGCCTTCATGATGGTCTTTCAGGAGTGATGCCCCATATGCCGGGTGGAACATAGGAACAAGAGTAGGCCATTCAGCTCCTCGAGCCTGTTCTGCCATTCAGTTAGATCATGGGTGCTTTTCTATTCTTCAATTTGGCATGGTTTCTTTAATCTCCTAAAGGGAGGGGGGCGACTCGCTGGATATCAATGTGTGAATTCTTGCACTTTTGCCTCCTGAGGTGTTATGTTGGTAATCTACATGCTTTGCTTAGCTACATAACCAGCAATGTTCAAATAAATTGTACAGAACAGTGTGGAGAAAAAAATTCAACCCACAGCTTTGCAGCGTCTGTGTAATTTCCTTAAAAGACCCGCACACAAACACCATGGTACTGAGCAGGATGTGATTGAGACTAATTTGATTTCAGTTAAATCAGTGATGATTTAGGGACTGGGCCAAGGACCTTCCTGGTCTCTGTGCCTCCATATTACACCAGAGCAAAGGGGGAACAGTTTATAGTTTCTGAAAGAGAAATCCATCATAAGCGTAAGCTACATCAACATCTTTAATTCTACATTTTTACACATACTGTATATTATCAAATCTATTCCCCTCCCCCTCCCAGCGAGACAAATATTCCCTCCCTGTCTGCAGAGTACAATTACCAAGTGCTTCTGCTGAGGAGCCATATGGTTTGAGTGGATAGGTCTATTTCAATCTCTCCTTGTCCTCGTGGCTTTCTAGAACCAAGTATTTCTGGGCAGTCAGCCACACAGAAATATAAGATCTAAAAATAAAAAAAAACGTTAGACAAGCCCTTGCCAGGTTCTTCATCCACCCTGATTAATTTAAAGGGATATAGTCCAGGAGAGTGAGCCTTTTGCTTACTGGTAGCAATCCTACCTCTGAATCAGAAGGTGTCAGGGTTCAAACCCCACTTCAGATAGCTTGAGTGGTTGGAAACTAGAATATGGGATGACATCCCAGCAGGATACTCATATCCAAATGGAGGGACCACTGACTTAGTGGTAGTATTCCTGCCTCTAAGTCAGAGGGGTTGAGTTTGGGCCCCACTCTAGATAGCCATGGCTCTGAATACTGGATTGACCTCTCCAGTGGGAGTACTTGCATCTGATGGGTATGGGTATACCCCCTGGTTGGAGAGTCTAGAACTAGGGATCATAGTCTCAAGATAACGGGTCGGCCATTTAGGACCGAGATGTGGAAAAATTTCTTCACTCAGAGGGTTGTGAATCTTTGGAATTCTCTACCCCAGAGGTTTGTGGATGCTCAGTTGTTGAGTATATTCAAGACTGAGATCAATAGATTTTTAGGACACTAAGGGAATCAAGGGATATGGGGATAGGGCGGGAAAGTGGAATTGAGGTGGAAGATCAGCCATGATCTTATTAAATGGCGGAGCAGGCTCGAGGGGCCACATGGCCTACTCCTGCTCCTATTTCTTATGTTCTTATACCGTACCGTTGTAAAGGGTACATGGGTCTCTTTAGCCTTGGTTGCAGCTCTCCTAGGAGAAGATACTCTGAAGATAAAAAGCTGTGAAGAAGGCTGCAGGAAACCATCCCAGCTACTCTTTCCCTAGTAAGTGTTGAAAAATCTCACATGTGAGACTTGAGTTAGGACCTGTCCTGAGGCAGAACTCAGGAAATGGATGGACTCCAGGAAGAAGTTTTATTGAGTATTTGTTAGAAAATATTCAAAATCTCATATCTAATTTGTATTTATATATTTTTAATTTTTCCAACTTTCTCACCTCTTCTGAAGGCACAGACATACTTGACATCCACAAACATATGACTTTCCAACAAGAGTCACTTGATAATGAGCAGAAGCGGAAACCCATCACCAATTTCCCCCCTCCTCCCACTCCCTCCACAGGGCAGTGGGTGATGAGGTCAATTTAATGACACAATGTCACATTGGTTGAAATCAACCAACTCAGCACAGACCAGGAATCGAATTGCTTTTGCTCCCCCTGTCCCCCCCTGCAACCACCCTGTCCTGGGAGATAGCTGATGAGGAGTTCCACAGGAATGAGCAGAGGGAGTTGTGTGAATGCACATCATGCAGCGAGAGTAGTTCACAACAATTTGAAGTGTGACGTCCTTGGAGAGTGTGAGTGTGGCAAGGCTTTCAGTTCCTCACTGCATCTTGAGGGTGTGACATACGGAGGCAGTGGCTCGGTATGCATGAACATCTGTGTGTAAGTTATAAGTTTATGTGAGGGCTTGGCATTGGGTGAACACTAAATGCGGAACAGGTTGATGGGCAACACTTTGTGGTATGACATCTTGGGCTGACTACCTGATATATGGTACTGTCGAGTAAAGTCTTTCCTTTCCAGATTCCCTAAAGAGTGCCATCTTCTTATGTCCCTGTTCTCAAGTCCAACAGGTAGCGTACACAGTATTGAGCCTAGTCACCACCTGTGTTGGAATGGTGCACTGCTGTTGTCTAGGAAGAGTGCCCTGAAATGCCAGACAAGGCAACCCTCCTTGCATCCACCTCATGCTGATGAACATTCATTTTGCCAGCCGTCAAACAGGGGATCAGATGTTATTTCACTCCATCATTTGCCCACAGATTTGACCCTCCACATTAGATTTCCTCCCACTTCCTTCTTACCTAGCGTTTCATCTCCCCCACCCCCAAAACCTTGGTAAAGGATGTCAAATATTTAAAATTAATTTTGAAGCTTTATAAATTACAACAACTTGCATTTATTTAACGTAGAAAAAGTCTCAAAGTGCTTCACAGAGGCTTAATCAAAAAAAAAATTGGAACACCAAGCCAAAGCAGGAGACATTGGGAGGAGTGATCAAAAGCTTGGTTAAAGCGGTGGGTTTTAAGGAGGAGAGGGAGAAGCAGAATGGTTTAATTAGGGAATTACAGAGCGTGGGGCCTAGGCGGATGAAGGCATGGCTGCCAGTGATGACTGAGGGGTGGGGGGAGGGAATGCACAAGAGGCCGTACACAGAGGAATGGGAGGCGTTGTAGGGTTGGAGGGGCTGAGACCATGAAGGGATTTAAGTGAGGATGAGAATTTTAGATTTGAAGCATCGGGGGACCGGGAGCCATTGTAGGTCAGTGAGGGTAGGAGGGACTTGATGTGGGATAGGATAACGGCTGAAACAATATTTGTGCCCACATGCACATTCCTTTAAAATTGACCCGCTCGCCAGATCTTGCCCTTCCCCTGATAGGCTCACTCCCTCCACAATGCCAAAGCTGCTCGGGTAGCTACGACAAACGAATTAACTACCAAAAATGGCAGGCAGTCAACTCACTGTGCTGCTGGCTAGCTTTGGGACAGCAGCCAGGCAGTAAAATCCTAAACTTAGCCTGAAGTGGAAAATCGGCCCTTATATTTTCTGGTGGAAAAAATGTACCTTGTAACGACTGGATCACTGTTCTGTATGTTGATTCAATTCATCCTGCTCCACCAATAGCGATGAGCAGCACTGGGTGCTGGGAGCTAAAGCTAAATGAAGACTCGTCATGATTCAGGTTCCCAGCCTTAAAATGCCACCAATATCGTGGTGCTGATTGTGCAAATTCATCCACAGCATTGTAACCCCACCAACAACTTGCATTGACATGGTGATCCTCATAGAAGAACATTGTGCAGCCATTTACAAGGCAGAGTGCGGGCCCGTCACGCAGCAAAGCAGGAATTTAGGGCAGGAGGGGAAGACAAAAGGGTCAACTATTTTTGAAGATTGGAAGGGAGGTAGCAAGACAAAGTAGTTTTGGGAAAAAATTCCAGAAGCCAAGGGCTTAACGTCTATTGATGGTGCAGGGGGAGAGGTGAACTAGAGGGATATCTGGATTTTTAAAAAAGTTATTTAGAGGGATATCTGGATTTTTTAAAAAGTTATTTGGATGGATATCTGGATTTTTTTTAAAGTTATTTATAAATAAAGTTTTTCAGCTGCTATACCTGATTTGTGCTGATTTAACCAATTTCTGCTGCCGTGGGTTGAGGGCTGGGGTAGTGGGGACGACGACAATTGGCCTTAATGTAACTGTGAAAGGGACTTTGAAAAATCAACCATGTTTCCAGCCCCTGATCACTGTCAGTGACCTCTGCTGGAAAATGTCTGTGCTTGAACATCAGCTGAGGGCAGGATTTGCTTCAACTGTAATTGCCCTCACTTCTGTCAAATAGCCCTGTTGGCAATCAGACTCACACATGACAATAACCACTGGGACAGCTGCTGAACTCTATGGTTCAATGCCTTCAGGAGGGTGGAAAATTGAAGGAGACTTGGAAGGAGAGACATGGTAAGCGGCAAAAAAGTGGCCGTTGTGCCAGACGTTCCAAGAATCAAGAGGCCACCTGTGAGAAGGAGAAGAAGGGAATCCGAGGGCGGGGAAGAGGGGAGACCGAAGGTGGGGGAGGGATTCACTGGGATTGGGGGGGAGCCAGATGTGGGAGGAACTTTGATTCCACCAGTAACTAATGGTAACTCGCTGAAATTGCATCGAAAATTAATAGTAATACTGGTAACACTTAGAATCCCCTCATAACCAATAGTAATACAATAACTGACCGATAGTAATAGGTGTAACACCCCGATATCTTACCTGTAACTAGTAGTAATCCGAAAACCCACTAATATTCACCCTGTAACTACAGCCAGACTCCCCGTGCACTGCACAAGGTGCGGTTAGGCTCCCCAGTCGATGCTACTTCATAGAATCATAGAAAGGTTACAGCATGGAAGGAGGCCATTCGGCCCATCAAGTCTACTTGGACTCTAATTGGGACTCAGGTTCTGTGTGAAGGTGACAACTCTGAACCAGGAGCCTCAGTCAAGGCTGATCTGTACTTGGAGTTCATACGTCAAAACTGGCCGGCACAGACCGACCTGAACCAAACCAAAAGATCGCACAAAGGACAGTGGGCTCAGTGATTGGGGCACTTTTCACAGAGCACATCGTTTTAAACTCAGCTCAGCACCAACATTTCTAAACCACTCCCTGGGCTCGGATTCAATAAAGGAGAGTTTTCATAGAATGTTAGAAATGACAGCACAAATTACAATCTGAATCCAATTAAGCCAAATCTTGTTTGATTGGTATTGTTTGTTAAAGTTTGTCTCTGATTGTCACTGCAGGGAGTTCACCAGTTTCACCTTCCGTTTTAAAGCTGCAATGTCAGTTTATAACCTTGTGTATTAACTTTAAAAAAAGTTTAATCTAAAGTGATCCCTATAAACTAGCAATTGCAGCGAATCCCAGTTGAATTGTCTAGGCTGATTTTGTTTCTATAGCTGTCATTGAACCTAAGGGAGGGCCTACAGCCAGATCAGCCACCTTGGTTTTATATTCCTAGCGATGATGTAGAGAAAGGAAGCAGAACAGAGTGACTCATTATGAAAGAATTTAAACTGAGAGGAGCAGTGACAGTGGATCAATAGTAAGCCTCTCAAATCAGGCTAGATCAGAATCTTTGTACTGCACAGGTTATCTTTTTCTTGTTCTGTGCTTCTGAATACACCGTGTAGAAAAGAACGTACGCATAACAACGTAACAACATTTTACACTTGTAATCTATATAGGCCAACTCCTCTAATTTTTTGATTGCTGACCGCAAGATTTTGTTCTGTATTGAGGGTTACCACCTTTTACCAAGTCCAAGAAATGAACTGGGGGCAGGGCTCATCATGACTTGAGTTCTGCTGTTAGCCTGCCTGCAAACCTTATTGACTAATATCGCAACATCATCAGACACAAAAGTAAGTGATTAAAAAAAAATGATCCACTCAAAATCTGGACTGTCCAATTCATAATTTGAACAGGTGATGACTTATAGAATGATACAGCACAGAAGGAGGTCATTCTGCCCATCGTGCCTGTGCTGGCTCTTTGGAAGTGCTATCGAATTAGTTCCACACTATTGCTCTTTCCCCATAGCTCTGCAAATTTTTCCCTTTCAAGTATTTATCCAGTTCCCTTTTGAAAGTTGCTATTGAATCTGCTTCCACCGCCCTTTCACGCAGTGCATTCCAGATCATTACAACTCTGCGTAAAAAAATGTTTCCTCATGTCGCCTCTGGTTCTTTTGCCAATCACTTTAAATCTGTGTCCTCTGGATACTGACCCTTCTACCACTGGAAACAGTTTCTCCTAATTTACTCTATGAAAACCCTTCATGATTTTGAACACCTCTATCAAATCTCCTTTTAACCTTTTCTGCTCTAAAGCAAACAATCCCAGCTTCTCCAGTCTCTCCACATAACTGAAGGTCCTCATCCCTGGAACCAGTCTAGTAAATCTTTTCTGCACCCTCTCTAAGGCCTTCACATCCTTCCTTAAGTATGGAGCCCAGAACTGGACTCAATACTCCTGCTGGGTCCTAACCAGTGTTTTATAAAGGTTTAATTTCCTTGCATAACAGTATAATTTCCTTGCTTTTGTACACTATGCCTCTATTTATAAAGCCAAGGATCCCGTATGCTTTTTGAACAGCCTTCTCAACCCGTCCTGTCACCTTCAAAGATTTGTGTACATACACCCCCATGTCTCTCTGTTCCTGCACCCCTTTTACAATTGTACCATTTAACTTTTTTTTAAAAGCATGGAACAAGACCATTTATCTCTACCCTCCCCCATCAAGGTGAATCCAGCAAATCTCCAATGTGGTGTGTTACGGAGTATTGGGTCATGGGTTTAGTCCTGTGATTCACCATGATTGCCATGCCATTACGGGGAAGGGGCTGAGGGGGAGACAATGGGAGAGAGGTATGAAGCAGAGGACAAGCGTTTCCTTATAGGAAGGATGGAAAGTAAGTTTGGTGACTGAGTCATCTTAGAATCATAGAATCATATAGCACAGAAGGAGGCCATTTGGCTCATCGTACCTGTGCCGCCTCTTTGAAAGAGCTATCCAATTAGTCTGTTTTTCTATTCTTTCTACCTGGCCTGTAGTTCCCTGTTTTCTCTCTCCCTCCTTTCTTGAATAGCGGTGTTATATTTACTATCGTCCAATCCATTGGGACTGTCCTAGAATCTAGGGAATTTTGGAAGATCACAACCAATGCATCCACTATCACTGCAGCCAGTGGGAAAGTCTACACCACCATGTCCAGCCGTGCCCAAAGCAGAAAATCTTTGCTTATTGCTGACTCTTCACTCTTACTTCACTGGAACCAACTCACTTCAAATCGCTGGCCTTTTCACGGGTCCGCGATGCAGTCAGTTCCCTGTGTAGTGGGGCATTTATACCATGGAGATGGAGGGAGACCCATTTGTCTCCCATTGGGTGCACTTCTATAATATAAAAACACCTGGAGAGAGGAGGCCTCCATCCCATCAGTTTAGGCTGGATTTCAAATCAGATGATAGAGCTGAAAGGAGCGTTGTGTTAGCCCAACTCCCCATCCCCAATGTTATTTTGTTTTAAATAATCTCAGAAAGGACGAGAAGTAATTATGTTTTTTTTATAATTTAAATCACAGCATAACTATCCTTTAATTTGTCGCTATGACATTATTTAGTATGGGCTGCATCTGCTCTGCATTAAGGACTACAAATAATGGTGAAAAAAAGCCTTTAGCAGGGTATGAATTACACTGCCCTGGTGATGAAGTGTGTTAAGCCTCAATCTTTTCATCTTAGTCATCTGTGGCTCAGTGATTGCATTCTCACCTCTGCTCAGAAGATTGTGGATTCAAGTCCCACTCCAGAGACTTGAGCACAAAATCTAGGCTGACACTCCAGTGCAGTACTGAGGGAGTGCTGCAATGTCAGAGGTGCCATCTTTTGGATGAGACGTTAAACCGAGGCACCTCAGGTGGACGTTAAAGATCCTGTGGCACTATTTGAAGAAGAGCAAAGGAGTTCTCCCCGGTGCGTGTGTCTGTGTGTGTCTGTATGTGTCTGTGTTTGTGTGTGTGTGTGTGTGTGTGTGTGTTTGTGGCTGCGTCTGACTATGGGTGTCTGTCTGTGGGAGTCCGTGTGCGGGTGGGTGTGTGTCTGTCTGTGGGTGTGTGTCTCTCTATGGGTACATGTGTCTGTCTGCACGTCTGTGTGTGCGCTTAGGTAACTAGAGGGCTGATCTTCCGAGTTCACACGGTCGGTAAGGAACCTCGTCCACTAGTCCTGTATATTGGGAAATCATGGTTACTTGGGCTAAGAATCGGGATGATTTCAGCTGCAGGGTCCCTCCATGGTTTAATGGCCTGTATGAAGCTCACCGTCTAGCCTTATATGTGAAGATTTACCACTTGGGTGAGGTACAGGAGGCATGACAGTGCCTGCGGATATGTCCGTCAGTTTGAGTCATTGCCTTCTGGAGAGGAGGGAAAGAAAGAACCTGATTGCAGCCTTAAAAGCCAATAGTGCAAGTAGGCAAGTACTTAATAACGGTGTGGCAATGTTGTGCTGATTGTCATTCCAGTTAAACTGGTCTGAAGGCCCAAATTTTTGTTTTTGTTGCTCCAAAGCTTTTTCACAAAGAGAACTCGTAAATCACGAAAGGGGAGAAATGTAAATTTCCTCAGGGTCAGCGGCGTTCTGGGTCATTCGCCCTTGAATGCTTTGCATTGGAAAAGATTGTGGAGCTGTAAAACCCAGTCAACTGGAGTCAGGAATCATAAGGAAACATTCCACACATCCACTAAACTAAAGTTAGATTCTTCAATCTAACTTAAAATAAATTATGCAGTCTGACTACGTCTGCAATTCAAAGAATCTGCCAGAAGAGGAAATTAATCACTGATTGCTGAAAATTATGGTTTTTCATATTTTTTCTCTTGCCAATTGTTGCTTGCTTGTTTTCTGCCTGACTGTGTGGTGACATGGAATCCGAGTGACGTATTATTGAGCTAAGTGCCATGTTAGATCTTGCAACTCTGAAGTAAACTTGTCAGATTCGCTAAAGCTACTGGCTGGGAAGATCCAGGGAGTCATGGTCACTGGCCCTTAGCACATCTGGCCAGTTTGCTTTGAAGTTGCCGCTGGCTGTGCAAGACTTGTGCATCAGGGGCCATCACTGAGTGGGTATAAAAGCATCTATAAGGCTACTACAGCTTGGTGTGGGTCAAGTGCTGGGCGAGCAGCTCCAAAATGACCTCCCCGCCTGAATGCCCTCATTTCCATATCTCAAGTCTGCCATCTGTCTCTTGTAGGTGTGTTGGAGGTAGACCTGGATAATAGAGGTTGTCTCTTGTTCATCTTGGCTCAGTGCATTTAGCAAGCAGACAGCAAGACCCATGAAAGAGTGGATATGCGCTGCCATCAGTTGTTTGGAGGTCGGGATGTTTATATTAGTGTGTGTTGTTGGCCGCGTAGGAACACAACGTAGTGTATTGGTTAAGGTACTGGACTGACAACAACAACAACAACTTGCATTTATATAGAGCCTTTAACGTAGCAAAACGTCCCAAGGCGCTTACAGGAGCGATTTTCAAACAAAATTTGACACTGAGCCATATTTGGCGATATTAGGACATGTGACCAAAAGCTTTGTCAAAGAGGTAAGTTTTAAGGACCCAGAGGTCATGAGTTCAAATCTCACCAGGGGAAAAAAAAGACCATTAAAGCTGTTGGATTGGAGGGTTGCTATAGCCTGGAGAATATGCCCAAAGCATGGACTCAAAAGTCAGGGGAGAAAATTGGAAATGGAATTTTCCACTGACCACTAAAAATTGCAGGTTTTGTATGGTTTTTTTTCGGGGCTATTTACCTTCTGTTTGTCTTCTGCCTGGTGGTCTGTGGCACACAGCAAACTGGAACCTGGTTACTATGTAGCCCGTTAATATTGTGGAATCCAGTACAAGTGGTTCTGCGATGTGGTGCAGTTGCCTAAGTTCTGAATTCTTCTTGTTAATCTGCCCCTTCAGTACATTCACTAATACCCGCACAGGCTCATGATTGTAACAGGCTCACTCACTTTGCATTCACACCTTTACCACTGCAGTTGTGGGCCTTCCCCAAAGCCCGGTGTGGAACTGTGCCGATCTGCAGTGTTAAAACGACGTTGCTAGGCTGTACGGGCTTAGTTGAGAACTTGGCCTTGGCCAGAATAAAACGGTGATTTTGGTGGCAGGCATCAACAGCGTAAATTTATGTTCGCCAGGAGCAGTGCTTTGCCCCTTGGATCAATGAAACTACCTCAAGGTCCGGACTGGCCTATAAATGAGATAGTAGATGCATTAGATTGGGGGTATGGGGGGTGGGGAGGATATAATTTTTCTCCATTCACTATGAGGGAAAAAGTGACCAAGAATGTAAAATGGGGAAACCTTCTTTATAATCACACCGACTGTTTTGCTAATATTATCAAATCTACAAAAAATTATCTCTTGATAGGTGGATCGTTCTCTGCCTGGGGCCTTGGTTTTCTCCCTTTTACTGATTTCCCCCCCCCCCCACCCAGCTATAGTCAGACTTTCAAGCCCTTAATGTTCGTCCAAATCCCATCTCAGGATTTTGATCTTGGTGTATCATTTATCTGACGGAGCAAACGCCTGGTGTAGTCTGTACTGCTGGCTCTCTCTTCTCTAGCATGCCACCGGAAAGCATGAAAATATTTATATAACCTAAATAATCCTGGGAACAATATATTTAAAAAATTTGTATATCCAGGAAAGAGACTGTCAATAAATGTGGAGCCATTTTTTAAAAAGGCCATTCAGCCCATTTTGGCTTTTTAAAAATTATTCTTGAGATGTGGGCGTCGCTGGCATTTATTGCCCACCCCTAATTACCCATAAAATGGTAGCGATACAACTGATTGGCTTGCTAGGCCGCCTCAGAGGGCAGTTAAGAATCAGCTGCATTGATGTGGGACTGGAATCATATATAGGCCAGACCAGGTAAGGATGGCTGGTTTCCTTCCATAAAGGACATTATTGACCCAGTTGGGTTTTTACAACAATCCAACAGCTCCATGGTCACTTTTCTCAAACTGCCATGGTGGGATTTGAACTCATGTTGTCTAGATTATTTGTCCAGCCCCTGGATTACTAGTCCAGTACCATAACCACTACACTCCCATACCCCTACTCATCCCTCCAGAAAGACTCCACAGAATGTGAACAGTTTCCATTGAACTTCTGAATCTCAAGTTGTTGATGTAAATTAAGGAAGACAACATTGATCCCTGTGGCACTCCACATGACACTTCCCACCCTGCCCCAATCCAATGTAACTCTTTTAACAAGTACCCACTACTCCAACCTTTATCCATACCCCTCATGGGGGAATCTAAAGCTAGGGGGCATAGTCTCAGAATAAGGCGTCGCCCGTTTAAGACGGAAATGAGGAGGAATTTCTTCTTCCAGAGGGTCGTGAATCTTTGGAATTCTTTACCCCAAAAAGCTGTGGAGGCTGAGTCATTGAATACATTCAAGGCTGAGTTAGACAAATTTTTGATCAGCAAGGGAGTCAAAGGATATGGGGAAAGGGTGGGAAAGTGGAGTTGAGGTAAAAATCAGATCAACCATGATCTCATTGAATGGTGAAGCATGCTCGAGGGGCCGAATGCCCGACTCCTGCTCCTATCTCTTATGGTCTTATGGTCTTTAGCCCATTTGTTGTCCATTCCAGAGTTTAACCTTGACTTCTTTAAGTTGAAACAGTAAACCCTTCACTGGTAACTTTGCCAAAGGCTTGTTGGAAGTTTAGGTTTTTCTTCAGACCTTTTTTTCGTAACACTGAACTTTCCCTCCATTTCTTCCTCTGGAAAATGAAGAGGGCAGACAGGTGACCTGCTTTTGACCTCTTGTCAGCAACGCTCTATATCCGACAGCTTAAAGTGTGTGAGTGAGAGTGTCTTGAGTGACTGCCTCTTGAACTCTGCTCAACAGATTCCTACAATGGCACAATTAAAATAAGGAATTCAACATGTAGGAATCAGGGACCACGGGCCCCCGTAACTATCACTCCAGTGCTGCCCAGTTTATCACTCCAACTCCTAATTTCAACACTCTCCCTGACACCAGATCGCCTGATTCTTTTTTTCTCTGTGTCAGATTTTGTGCTGTGTTATGGAAAATTTCATTACAGCAAGTACCTCGCAAATTGCTTGGTTGCCAGGACCTTGTTCTAATGTGGGTGGAATGTATTTGTTTTCATTTCAAAAGCCTTGAATGGCTTTTTTCTAAATAAGGGAGAAAAAAATGTGTCTGAAAGATGTTCCCAGCCAACGCTGTTACTGAACAGGAGTCCTGCACTCATGATATGTAGTGAGTGTTCCTGCAAACATGTTCTCGGATGCATCTCAAGGGAGCTTGGCTAGAAGTCAGAACAAGTTATGCTCCCTTTATACAGATCGCTGGTGAGACTACGTTTGGAATATCGTGTGCAGTGTTGGGCACTCCACCTTTAAAAATATATTGGAGATGGTTCAGAGAAGATTGGCCAGGATTATTCTGGGACTTGAGGGGGCTCCTAGTTATGTCAAGAAACTCATGCAAAAGTGAACTTGTTTTCACCGGAGCAAAGAAGGTTAAGAGGTTTAAAAGGCTGAGAAGACTGGAGCGCGTCTGTTGATGCATTTTTATGTTACTGACTGGAGCTCAGCAGAGCCATACCGAAGCAGCCCGTATCAGGGGCGCTCCTTGAATTATATTGTGTCATCGCTCGTCCTGTTTGAATCCGATTCGTAAGATGGAGAGACATTTTACTTCCCTTGTGCGAGCAACTTGGATCTATGTCTCACAGAAAAATTGTTATTTAAAAAGTAAAATTTCCCCTAATGGCACATGAGGTCAGATAGCCTCAAACAACACCGAAAACATATGATCTGGTCATTTATTTCAATGCTGTTTGTGGGATCTTGCTGTGCACAAATTGGCTGCCACGTTTCGTACATTACAACATTGACTGCACTTCAAAAGTCCTTCATTGGCTGTGAAGCGCCTTGGATCGTCTTGAGATCGTGAAAGGCGCTATATAAATGCAAATCTTTCTTTTCTTTTAAGCTCCTATTTATGTAAAGTATAAACATGGGAGCAGGTATGCTGGCAGCACGCAGGGCACAGTGCCGGCTCTGTATGTGTGGTGGGAATAAACATTGTGCTGGCTCTGTGCCTGGGTGGTGGGAATGGGCATTGCGCCGGCTGTGTGTGCCTGCATGGTGGAACGGGCACTGTGCCAGCTCTGTGTGCCTGTGTGGTGGGAATGGGCACCGTGCCAGCTGTGTGTGTCTACATGCTGAAGTTATGATGTTTACTTGCACCATGTTTCAAACACGCAAAACTGCATAAATAGTGGGCCTAAAAAGGGCATACCCGATCTGAAGGCAGCTCATAAAATGCATGAAAATCTGGGTCTGCGATGCCAGGGGCCAGCTTCTTTTTATTTGGGAATGCCCTTGACAGCAGCAATACCACACACGAGTGCCGTTTGAGGTCAGGTCCTGAAAGAGCCTTGGTTAGACCACGCACTTGGACCAGATTATTATCTCTAAAAGTTTCCCCACCACTGCGCCAGTTCTGGTCTCCGTATTACTAAAAGGACATAGAAGCACAGCAGAAGGTGCAAAAAAGATTTACAAGAATGATACCAGAACTGAGAGGTTATAACTATCAGGAAAGACTGAACAGGCAGGGACTCTTTTCTCTAGAAAGGAGAAGACTGAGGGGAGACCTGATAGAGGTCTTTAAAACTATAGGCATTTGATATGGTAGACGTAGAGTAGATGTTTCCGCTTGTGGTGGAGTCCAAAACTAGGAGCCATCAATACAAGATAGTCTCTAATAAATCCAATAGGGAATTCCGGAGAAACTTCTTTACCCAAAGAGTGGTTAAAATATGGAACTTGCTACCACAGGGAGTAGTTGAGGTGAATAGCAGAGATGCATTTATGGGGAAGCTAGATAAGTACACGAGGGAGAAAGGAATAGAAGGATAGGGTTAGATGAAGTAGAGTGGGAGGAGGTTTGTGTGGAGCATGAACACTGGCATAGACTAGTTGGGCCGAATGGCCTGTTTCTATGCTGTAAATTCCATGTGATCCTATGCAAAGTAAATGCAAGTTGTTCCAAAATATATTCTCACCAGTTCCATGGATGACTCCTGGGAGCAGGTATGCCGGGAGTCCACTGGGTGTGAATGGGAATGGGCACTGCGCAGGCAGTGGAGTCAGGATTTGACTTCTTCAGTCGGCCGTAGCAGGTAAGTTCAACGTGCATGGGCCTAGTAATAGTGGCCCCTGTACTAGACTTCCTGGCAGTCCTACTAGACTTCCTGGCAGTCCTGACACTCCAAGTTTGGGGAGTGTGTTAACACCCTCTTGCACTATATACACACGCTATGAAGAATATCATGGTGTTCAGTCACTATGTAGCTGCATTTCTGTGGCGATGCTCAGAGTTACAGAGGGAGGCCAAGGTGCCAAGTGTATGAAGCCAGCATAAAAGTGGTGGATTAAAGAATGTTGCACCTTCCCCCGTACCTCCACCCCCTCCCCCCACAAAAAGAGTTGGGACTTGCACCACAAGGAATAAATCATAACCATTGTAGAGAGACCAATTTTGCATTTTGTTTTGGTATTTAGAGCAGAGCCAAGGTTTGGTGAATGAGACAAAGACTTGTTCGGTGGGGCTGGCAAGTCAATGGTGGTGCTTGAAATATCCAGCGTTCAATTGGCTAAATGCTGCACATTCAAATTCAGTTGAAGGCAATCAGGCTGATGTGGTGGTTAGGAGAGGCTCTATTACATGTCAAGAAAGCAACCAATTGCCCTCTCCAGAGTGTTAGCAGTAATGGGAAACTTTTCACTGGTGTTTCAACACCCCCCCCCAACCATACTATAATAGCACAACTAATATAAAATGGCCAAGTACGCCAGAGTCGAGATCCGATGATAGCAGTGGTCAAATCTGGGACCTCTGTGCTCTGTATGACTGAGTTCCACATTGGTTGGTATGTTTATCTAGGGAGCACTCGGGATTTATTACACATACGTTCCCCTCCAAGTCACACACCATCCCGACTTGGGAATATATCGCCGTTCCTTCATTGTTGCTGGGTCAAAATCCTGGAACTCTCTACCTAGCAGCACTGTGGGCGAACCTTCACCACACGGACTGCAGCAGTTCAAGAAGGCGGCTCACCACCACCTTCTCAAGGGCAATTAGGGATGGGCAATAAATGCTGGCTGTGCCAGCGACGCCCACATCCCATGAACGAATAAAAAAAGTATTAGTTTTATTACGCTCTTCTCTCACAATGACTTTATTATGGATATTTCCAGAAAACAATATAACGAGCTCTCAAAGTCCATGAGTCAAAACAATCTTCTCCATTGATCAAAGGCTTGTCTTAATGAAAGATAGAAGATTGAACCATTAAACAACACGACTGACTTGGGGCAGAAAAGGAATTCAGCAGGGATGAAAGGGTAAATGGACAAGCAATGAATCAAAACTATTCATTGGCGTTTGGGACAATACCACTGTTCACAGGTAAAATTTTGAAGTGATTGTTGATTTGAAAGAATCTCTTTCTGTTTCAACTGCAATAATTGTCTCTTTGTTATTTGATTCAGAAGTAGTTAGTTGGTAGCTGGGTGGCACAGTGAAATCTCAGCTCAAATCAAAGAGAACGTCATTGCTGAACTCTTTTCCTTGCCACATCCTTCACAATCTATGCAGCTACTGATGGCTTGTTCAGTGTTACATTGGCAGAGGATTGGGAGCTGGACCCACCCTTACTTGTAACAGGTATATGGTATAGTTGTAGCAGGTCTAGGGATGGGCAATAAATGCCAGCCTTGCCAGCGATGCCCACATCCTGAGAATGAATATTAAAAAAAAGAGACAACCAAACAAATGGAAGAAAAATAGTGTCGCAATAAAATTAAAAAGAAAAGTGATCATTATTTGTGAAAATTAACCAGCTCCATTCCCTTAATGGCCTCAGTTGGTAACGTTATTGCTCAGTTTACTACTGACCAGGAAGGTCTAAGGTTCGATGCCTGATCTGTGCTGAATTTGCTGAACTCAACCAGAGTGACAGAGGGCGACCTCAGCAGCCTTGATTAAGGGAGATTAAAAATCAGCCTCCATTTCAGCTTCTGGGTTCCTTTTCAGTGACCTTTCCCCTCCCCGCCGGAGAGTGCATGGGTGTAGATGCCAAAAGTAAAGACAATTCATCTGTGGTGCCCATCATGATCAGATAGCCTTCTGCCACTCATTGTCTAGTGTCACATATATAGAATGACCAGCTGGGTGAGGTACTACAGGACTACTGGCACCTCTGGAACTGTACCCCAGCACAAGTCAACATCCTTAAGAGAGGAGGGAAGAAATAAATACAAGAAGAAAAAAAACTGAGTTTGATATGAGAATAATGACGAATAGAGAATTCCCAATTAATTTGACTAAACCTCGGTGCTAGAGGAGTTTTTTTGGGTGGGTGTTGGGGAGTAGTAAATGGGGTTTGGTTACAATATTACTGTTGGTGATGAGAGTAGACAAATGCAACAGTCGTCTGCCTGTTATTCTAACTGAGACGTTAACCCATTGGAGGTGGAAGAAGGCAGTGTAGGCAACAGACAGATTCAGCTTTGGGTTGTAAATTTATGGTTAAGGACAAAGATTCTGTGAAATCCGTTTGAGCTCCATATCAGAATGATAGCAGAAAGACGATATTGGCAGTGGGCCAAGGTGGAATTTGAACATTGGTTGGCAAAAGCAGGCTTTTTTTGCCTCCATTATTACAGTAATGCTGCAGGTAATAAGGTTAACCACCCCTTGAAAAAAAAACAGTTGCAGTAATGATAATTACTCAACTTAATCAGCTGGAAGTGAGCCGTGACCATAAGTCAAGCGGGAGCAACTGAGTTGGTCATGAGAAGTGGAAAATGGAGCTTTTGGCAAAAAATAAGAAAATCCAGATGTTTAAGGTGGAGAAAGATAGATTAGATCCAAAGTCGAGAGCGGAGGAGGAAGTAATCAAACAGGTCAATGTCACTGCCACGAGTAAAAGGGAACTGAGAAGCAGGGAATAAAAAACTTTATCATAGAATGTTACAACACAGGAGACCATTCAGCCCATTGTGCCTGTGCCGGCTCTTTGAACGAGCTATCAATTAGTCCCACTCCCCTGCTCTTTCCCCATAGCCTGTAATTTTTTTCCCTTAAAGTATTTATCCAATTCCCTTTTAAAAGTTATTATTGAATCTGCTTCCACCACCTTTTCAGGCAGTGCATTCCAGATCATTACAACTCTCTGCATAAAAAAATGTTTCCTCATGTCGCCTCTAGTTCTTTTGCCAATCAGCTCAATTCTGTGTCCTCTGGTTACCAACCCTCCTGCCACTGGAAACAGTCTCTCCTTATTTACTCTGTCAAAACCCTTCTTAATTTTGAACACCTCTATCAAATCTCCTCTTAACCTTCCTTGCTCTAAGGAGAACAATCCCAGCTTTTCCACATAACTGAAATCCCTCATCCCTGGTACTATTCTCTTAAATCTCTTCTGCACCCTCTCTAAGGCCTTGACATCCTTCTGAAAGTGTGGTGCCTAGAATTGAACAGAATAGGCCAGCTGAGGCCTAACCAGTGTTTTATAAAGGTTTAGCATAACTTCTTTGCTTTTGTACTCTATGCCTCTATTAATAAAGCCATATGCTTTTTTAACAGCCTTCTCAACTTGTCCTGCCACCTTCAAAGATTTGTGTACATACACCCCCAGGTCTCTACGTTCCTGTACCCCCTTTAAAATTGTACCATTTAGTTTATATTGCCTCTCCTCATTCTTCCTACCAAAATGTATCACTTCACATTTCTCTGTGTTAAATTTCATCTGCCATGTGTCTGACCATTTCACCGTCTCTCTATGTCCTCCTGAAGTCTGTTACATTGTTTACCGCATTCCTGAGTTTTGAGTCATCCGCAAACTTTGAAATTATACCCTCTTCCCAAGTCCAAGTATTACTATTTATCAAAAAGAGCAGTGGTCCTAATACCGACCGCTGGGGAACACCACTGTACACTTCCCTCCAATCTGAAAAACAACCATTCACCACTACTCTCTGCTTTCTATCCCCTAGCCAATTTTGTATCAATGCTGCCACTGTCCCTTTAATCCCATGGACTTTACTTTTGCTAACATGTCTATTATGTGGTACTTTATCAAACGCCTTTTGAAAGTTGAAATGCAAAACGTCAACCGCACTTACATCAACCCTCTCCATTACTTCATCAAAGAATTCTATCAAGTTAGTAAATCACGATTTTCCTTTAACAAATCTGTGCTGACTTTCATTTATTAGCCCATACTTTTCCAAGTGCCAATTAATTTTGTCCCAGATTATTGTCTCTAAAAGTTTCCCCACCACTGACGTTCAGCTGATTGGCCTGTAATTGCCGAGTTTATCCCTCTCCCCTTTTTTTGAACAGGGGTGTAACATTTGCAATCCTCCAGTCCTCTGGCATCGCCCACATATCCAAGGAGGATTGGAAGATTGTGGCCAGAGCTTCTGCAATTTCTGCTCTTACTTCCCTCAGTAACCTAGAATCCCATCTGGACAGGGTGACTTTTCTACTTTGAGTACTGCCAACCTTTTAAGCACCTCCTCTTTATCTATTTTATCCTATCCAATGTCGCTACTACCTCCTCCTTTACTTCTACATTGGCAGCATCCTCTTCTCCAGTGAAGACCAATGCAAAGTATTCACTTAGTACCTCAGCCATACCCTTGGCCTACACAAGAAGATCTCCTTTTTTGTCCTTAATTGGCCCCGCCATTCCTTTGACAACCCTTTTACTATTTATATGTTTATAATAGATAATTGGGTTCCCTTTTATGTTAGCCGCTAATCTATTCTCAAACTCTCCCTTTGCCCCAATTATTCCCTTTTTTAGATCTCCTCTGTACTTTCTATATTTAGCTTGGTTCTCTACTGTATTATGAACCTTACATTTTTCGAAGCCTCCTTTTTCTGCTTCATTTTAATCTCTATATCTTTCGTCATCCAGGGAGCTCTAGCTTTGGATGACCTTCCTTTCCCTTTGTGAAAATGTGTCTACTCTGTACCTGAACCATCTCCTCCTTGAAGGCCTCCCATTATTCAATTACTGTTTTGCCAAACAGTTTTTGATTCCAATCCACCAGGGAAAGATCCCTTTTTAATTCACTGAAATTAGCCCTCCTCCAGTTAAGTATTTTTACGTTTGATTGTTCCCTGTCCTTTTCCATATCTATTCTAAACCTAATGATATTATGATCACTGTTCCCCAAATGCTCCCCCACTGAAACATGCTCCACTTGCCCCACTTCATTCCTCAGAACTAGATCCAGCACGGCTTCTTTCCTTGTTGGGCTGGAAACACACTGATCAAGAAAGTTCTCTTGTATATATTTCAAGAATTCCTCCCCCTCTTTGCCCTTTACAGTGTTACTATCCCAGTCTATATTGGGATAATTGAAGTCCCTCATTACCACTACTCTATTGTTCTTGCATCTTTCAGTAACTTGCCTGCAAATTTGCTCCTCTATCTCCTTCCTACTATTTTATGGCCTATAGTATACAGCATAGTAGTGTAATAATTCCTCTTTTGTTCCTTAATTCTAACCAAATAGATTCTGTTTTTGACCCCTCAACTACATCATCCCTTTCCAGTGCTATAATTGTTTCTCTGATCAATACTGCCACCCACCTCCTTTCTAATCGGCCCCACTGAAGAAGTTGGAAAGAAAAACTGAATTCAGTCACAAGTACTGAGCAACTTTGGGACTGGAAGGGTCCAATCCAAAGACCAATGCAACAAAGTGTCAGAGGTATCTAGCCACAGAGAGGGTAGGATCAATGCAAGGACATGATGACACATCCTGTGGGCCTGGTAAGTTTTGGAATGACTAGGGGATGGGGAAGAGCCCAAGTTCCCACTTCTAATTGCCATCCTGCCTGGGTGTGTGTGGACTGGTGTTGGGGTGAGGTTAAGTTTGGAGCTGAATAGTGCTATCACTATTGAGGCTCACATATGAATGGCATTGGAGGGTTGCCATTGTCTATGGAACCAGTGTCACACCACGAGACACCACTTCTGGAGAGCAAATTAGTGTTACACACACTTTCCAACTACGTAATTATAACTTTGTGTCAGAGCTTTAGAAAGAAAAATCCTCTCTTGGCTCCTTTAAGGAATCCTCTGTAACTAGGGGAGGGGATCTACATTGCCAGATCTGGCACTCGCATAATGACTGGAGAAAGCACCCTCAGCAACATCTTAGGAAGAATCAGATGCACTGCAGTTACGGCTGCTCCACATGCTATTCATAATGGAGATCTTGAGGCAGTGGGTAATAGAGACTTGGCTTGGGTGGTCAACATGATGCTTGGCAGCTTGCCCTTTGGTACACTGGCCAGATATGAAGCAGACTCTGAAGGAACAACAGAGGCAGAGTTGTACAGGGTGCTGGTGCTACAAAAGTGCCATAGCAACCATGGCAGGGCACCACACAATATGGCAGGCTGTTGACAAGCAATCTGGGTTGGCCCAAATGAAATTCAGGATGTAATCTAGATTGGCGTGTCCAAATTGTTGCCTACCATCGATGCCGACCTCACTCAAATGGATAGAAACCAGCAGCTGTGAAACACAATAATTCTCACACATGAATGACTGTCAGGCCAAAATACTGGAGAGCTTGGGACACATCTCTGGGGAGATTGGCTCGGTAGTTAGCTTCAGCACACGACTTGTCAGCAGCTCAACAACATCCTGATCCACCCAACTCAGAGCTGATGCCAGTCAGATCTCCCCAAAGATGGCCACCAGCCAAAAGCAGAAAGGGAAGCCAAAGGCAAGTGCTACTGTCACTATTTCTGATGTAACTTGGAGCTCAATATCAGAGGCCATGGGAGCTATTGGCTCCGAACCCTCCCTCCACCTGCTATGTCACGGTGAGCAGCAAAGAGTTCTCACATCCGAGCATAAAGATGTCAATATGCAGCAAGTTTAAGCAATCGTTTTTAGTCACTATAATTTGTCGAAATAAAATAACGAAAGAAATTGTATTTTCACCTCATTCTGAGTATTGAATGGATTGGTAACCTCCTCTGGATTGTCCATTTGTTTTCATTTTTTTTCCTGGTCACCCTCCATTTTTGTCCCCTCCTGTTGTGACTGCATTCTGGCCACAGGCACCAGTAACTCAACTGTGTGGTCATTCTTCATGTGTGAGCCCATCCAGGGAATGCCTTTAGTCTGTTCTACCATGGGGGGCATCACCGCCAAGACCACACACAGGTCCAGCAGAGGTCACTGAAGAGTGATCAGGGATAACCAAAATCACAAAAGTAAGTACAAACAAGAGAGGTCATTCAGCCCATTAGCTCATCCTTTCAGTGAAAACCCTGGGCGATTTTCTCCCCTCTTCCCAGCTCATTGACACTGAGGACCATTGGAGACCCTAATTGCAGCTCCAGTACTGGGGAGCGTGTTTGAACATGAAGCCTTTTAGGTTTTTGCAGCTCAGTAACAAGTCCATGCAACTACCCACTGACATAAGTCAAACTTTCTTTCCGTTCTTTATGTAGTTACCAGAAAGAGGGGTGTATAAGCGTCCAGACGCCATTCAAGAATCAAAGGGAAGTTCTTGCTGTAGATGGGCTCCATTATAATAGATGGAGTGGCCTCTTTCTAGGTATGAGAATATTATGAATAAATCATTCTGATTTACAGGGGTAGATTTTTCAAATTGCTGCCCAAGGTATAAAACTGGCATTGCAATCGGCCATTATTTCAACGCAAATGAAAATTAGGCAGCTCCTACAACAGGCAGCCAATCTGCAACGCCAATTTTACACCCCATAGGATTTATACTAATTAGGAAACGAACAAGGGATGTGACTTATACACAGAAGTGACCGATTTACCAGAATTTACAACGGCGTGTCCCGTAGGAATTCTGTTGGCTCCACAGTTCCTCCTTCAGTCTTAAGTTGTGGTGGGGCAGCTGTTGCTGCCAAATCAACTAGTACGTCAAGTGCTTAATCCTGCCGCCGGCTGCTCAAAGGGCCACTGCTATAATCAGAGAAAAGGGTGTGCCTCTGGCTGCATATTACACTTGTGATTGAACATCACAACTGAGTGGAGATCAACCTGAATTCCTCCCTCCACTCCCCCTCCCCCAACCCTCCCCATCCTTAATAATGGGTTTAATTAGGGACAATGATTCTGGTGTTCCTAATTATGCCAGGTGAAAAATACAAATGGTGGTTATTATTCCATGCTAGGATTTACTATTGCCCAGAAGTTAAATTTAAAGGTTTAAACACATGGATCGGACTGGTCTGTGGTAAACAGACTGGAGCAGGGCAAAGACGCTGACTAACTTCTGTTGGTGGTAAGGCTCGTTGGGAGATGCATTTCATTTGTGGGGAATGTTGAGCAACTGAGATCATTAGAATTCTCCCCCACTCATGTCACTCCATGCAGTTTCAGCTACTTACAGCATCGATGGTATCGACAACTTGTGTTTATATAGTGCCTTTAACAAAGAGAAACGTTCCCCACGGAGCTTCACAAACGGGGGGGGGGGGGGGGGAGTAAGGAAAAACAGAAACCGTCCAGGAAAGGAGAGATTGAAAGACGAGACCGAAAACCTGGTCAAAGAGATGGGGGTTTTTAAGGCTGGAGTGAGAGGTGGAGAGGTTAGGAAGGGACTTTCACGGATGAGGGTCAAGGTGGCTTCAGGCTTTAGCCTTAGTGGGGTGAAAGGAGGGGAGGGTGCACCCAAGGCCAGTATCAGAGAAATGTTGTGTTTTGGGGAGGGGGGTTGGGAATATAGGGCCGGCGGCAATTGCGGAGATTGGGTAGAGGAGGGGGGGGGTGTTGGGAGGGAATTAAAAACGAGAACAAGAGTTTTATATTTAATGTGTTGAGGGGAGGGTGTAGGTTAACGAGGCCATTAGGATCGTGCGAAAAAGAAAAGTGACCTTATGATTTAGGGACTAATGATTGTGTGCTGGCCATTACACCTGGTGAAAAATGATGGTGATTGTGCCACGTAAGGATTTACCATTGCCCAGAAGTGAAATCAAATATTTAAATATATGGCTCCAACTGGTCCATAGTAAATAGACTTGCTGCTCAAAGGGCTAAGAATTTCAAAGTGGAAATCTGCTGGTGTTAACAACTCTAGTAAAGGAAAGATTGAAAACTCTTGCGTGCCTTTAGTGAGAAGGACCTTCTTCCATCTACAAAATCATTTGTTAATGTTTTAGGGGATCAAATCCAGAACAACAATAAACAGGGTTGAGTGAATGGAGTTGCAGAAGAAATCTGTTTCCCAACCCCCCTCCCCATCCCAAGTCCTGTAGTTTAATGATACCCTGGCCCCCTCCTCCAGCACTGCATCCCTGCTGCTAAATCCAACCGTGCATCTTTGCCCCCTCTTCCTCTGCTTTACTATTATGGGTGGAACTTCTGCCATTTTTCCCCCACATTCTATAATTCTCTTTCTAAACCTTCCATGACAATTCTAAATCCTCCATGATCTCACTTCGCACACTCCCCCCTAACTAGTCTCAGTATGTCTGCTCGGGTTTGCCCCCCCCCACCGCCCCTCCTCATCTTGTGAAGACTCTTGGGGTGGTTTTAAGCACATTAAGGGCGAGTTGCTTTTGCTGACACATTGCAAGTGAACAATCTCATAAAAGCTCAGGAAACAACGAACTTCTGACAAACTTGAATCTTGAGTTGCAAGAATTGTTTGCTTCTCCTGGCTTCTCTTCTCCTGAAGGTGGTAAGTCATGACATTCATGAGTGGCAACAGCTAATGGTGTCTATTCTTCATATGTAAGCCTGCACAGGGAGTAGAGATTGACCAATGAACAGTAGAGTTCAGTACCGCCACTGCCTATACTTAGCCATATAGAACAGCAGAGTCCCAAATTTGATTCCTAGTCTGTGCTGGGTTAGTCAGTCTCAAATGGGACAACAGCTGGGGCATTAAAGTTGGCCTAAGCACCCTGCATAGGGGAGGGGAAAAATAGTCAGGAATTTTTCCTGATCACTCTTAACGATGAGGACAGGTTTCAGCCCAGATATCAAGTCAAATAGCCTCTTAAAATTTATTGGGGTAAACATTTTTTTAAATATTCGTTCATGGGATGTGGGCGTCGCTGGCGAGGCCGGCATTTATTGCCCATCCCTAATTGCCCTTGAGAAGGTGGTGGTGAGCCGCCTTCTTGAACCACTGCAGTCCGTGTGGTGAAGGTTCTCCCACAGTGCTGTTAGGAAGGGAGTTCCAGGATTTTGACCCAGCCACGATGAAGGAATTTCCAAGTCGGGATGGTGTGTGACTTGGAGGGGAATGTGCAGGTGGTGTTGCTCCCATGTACCTGCTGCCCTTGTCCTTCTAGGTGGTAGAGGTCGCGGGTTTGGGAGGTGTTGTCGAAGAAGCCTTGGCGAGTTGCTGCAGTGCATCTTGTGGATGGTACACACTGCAGCCACAGTGCGCCGGTGGTGAAGGGAGTGAATGTTTAGGGTGGTGGATGGGATGCCAATCAAGTGGGCTGCTTTGTCCTGGATGGTGTCGAGCTTCTTGAGTGTTGTTGGAGCTGCACTCATCCAGGCAAGTGGAGAGTATTCCATCACACTCCTGACTTGTGCCTTGTAGATGGTGGAAAGGCTTTGGGGAGTCAGGAGGTGAGTCACTCGCCGCAGAATACCCAGCTTCTGACCTGCTCTTGTAGCCACAGTATTTATATGGCTGGTCCAGTTAAGTTTCTGGTCAATGGTGACCCCCAGGATGTTGATGGTGGGGGATTCGGCGATTGTAATGCCGTTGAATGTCAAGGGGAGGTGGTTAGACTCTCTCTTGTTGGAGACTCTGCTTGATGGGAGCATGGATCGGAGAATCAAACTTGGGAGTCAGTGTGCCAATTTTCTCGAACGATTGGAAAATCGGGAACGCCGCAAGTTAGCCACATTGACCTCCACATTCAGTTCGCCAGTCCACGTTCTCTTAAGTGAGACTCTGCACCGGGAAATGGAGTCTCTAAAGATTTACTATGTTTATCAGGTAGAATGAAGAACAGAACCTCGGGTCCACTGGAGGATTGTTGGTGCTAGTAGGATCATGTGAGTCAACACCCTCAGGGGACAGGGGGAGAAAGTTGCACAAAGCAATAGTTTTATCAATAGAGAACAATACATTACTAAGGAGGCTCAAATCAATAAAATGACATGCAACTAGACACTTTCGTTGACTGCTTAATAACAAGAGATTAGGAGATTAAGTGCATTCCTGCACAGTGCTGTCCTGTAGGTATTTTGCTCAAACCTATAATCATGTTTTCCCCAATGACGGAGTTAAGTTTTTGAGGAACTTGCTGCAGACTTTCAGTGTTATAGATGTTACATTTGTTTGACAGAATTAATGTTGGCGTTCCTTAGCAACATTTCAGAAAGATTTATAAAACAAAACACCATGAGTGTCTCAGTTTCAAATTGTGTTTTGGTAGAAAGTTAACAGAGGTATCCCAGCAACTTCTTTCTCCCCACTTTCCGGCAGGAACTATTTGTGGTCACATGACCTTGATCAGCTTTGTCGAATTCAGGGATCGGTTGAGTCAGTGTATTACATCTTGCTTTCACCACTGGCACCTGGAGTTGAATCCAGCCCAGATAGCTAGGATGGAGACCTTCCACTGATTGGGGAACCTGGAGTAGGTTATGGCATAGTCCTTTCACATGTAGGACCTGCATGTTAATTCAGTGCGGAGAGGGATGTAATGGAAGTCTTCTATAACTGGGGTCTGATTCACACTGTTCAAAAGCACTGTTCCTCCAGCTCTGGAATCTGGGTTCAAATCCATCAACTGACACAGTGAAGTTCTGTTTCTCTGGTTTGGTTGGCGGGACAGTGTGTTACATGACGGATATTTTATTGCTGAGGCCCGAGTTCGAATCCAGCCCAGACATGGGGATCAGTCTCCCTCTAGTTTACAGTGAATATGAGACCGTAGTGCTAAACCGGCAGTAATTAAGTTAGCAATTAAGGCGAGGAAATTGACAGTGTTAATTGAGTCGCTCGGTGGGTCTCTGATTAATGATTTTTGATCCCTTTCTGCAGATTTGAACAAACAAAAAACAAAAAGCGGGCTGAGTTACAATGGGAGAATGGAGCTTCCTGAGCGAACTGCTGGATTCGATCAAAAGCTATGCCCCTATGCTGGGTCGCATCTGGCTCCTCCTCATGATGATTTTCCGAATTCTTGTTCTGGCCACAGTCGGAAATGATATCTTTGAAGACGAGCAAGAAGAGTTTGCTTGCAACACGCTACAGCCCGGCTGCAAGCAGGTCTGTTACAGCAAGGCGTTTCCGATCTCGCCTTACAGGCTCTGGGTGTTCCACATCGTGATTCTGTCCATCCCGTCCCTGCTTTTTGTGGTCTATGCCGTGCACCAGTCCTCGAAGGATGAAGAGAAGCAAGAGACAAATGGCATTGTCCAAAGAAAAGAGCTGGCCACTGATGGGTTGCCAAGAATACAAAAGTGTTACATTATTCATGTTTTTCTGCGCCTGCTGGCTGAGATTGGCCTAATGGTTTCTCAGTATTTAATATATGGCTTCACGATCGAGCCCCAGTTTCTGTGCACTGCCTTCCCTTGCCCTCACGTTGTGGATTGTTTTGTCTCCCGACCGATGGAGAAGACAGTGTTTTTGGTGTTCTATTTTATAGTGGGCGTCCTCTCTGCAATTGTCAGCCTTGTTGAGTTGGTACATATTTTTCGCAAATTGTTCCATCGGAGGCCGTTGAAAGCCCTTGAGCAACAGAACAGGTCAAATAGCGACTACGAGAAGGGGAGGGACCCGCACTCAGTCCAGTTAATGGACAAGACAGATACGATGAACCACAACACCAACCGCTCTGATAGGGAGTCCAGTCACAAGACCAAATCATTGGGCAGTAGTAACAGTGGGAGGTCCTCGCAATCAAGTGGAAAGAAACCCCCTCTTAGTGTCTAAGAGGAACTGATGCAAGATCTAATCAACCACTGAATTTGGTATCAGGCAGCTTTGGAATCACAAGCAAAAAAATGACAAAGAGAGAATGGAATCTTTTTTAAAAAAAGTAAAAGGTGCAAAAATTGGATCTGTCCAAGACCTTCTGTGAGGTGATGATTGTAAAACTAAAGCAATTGGCATTCATCCAATTCAAGTTTCTCTTTCTCATGATGCTTGTGTTTTTATTTGGTTAATCATTGACCTGGTTATTTAATTGGCCGTTGTTGGACAATGGAAGTTGTGAAGTTGTGAAGGTTAGAGAGATATTCTGGAATTTAACTTGATCACCTTTTTAAGGGACAGGGAAAATGCTCCCTCGGGGTCGGGGGGAGGGATAAGTGAGTTGGTGGAGTCTATAATAGAGCCGACTGTATTTGGTCGGTGACAGAAATCAGTTTGAAAAGCCAAGTAGTCGCCTGATAAATGTGGAGATACAAAATAGCAGGTCCCCGTGGAATTGAAAAAAAAAAGTGACAAAGTGTCTCCTAGCAGGTAGGAGATACATTTTTTTTAATGTTTTATTTTGTTTATGTTGAAAACTCCTGACCCTTTTCTTTTCCTTTACTGCCGACTCTCCCTGATAAACCCACATGGACCTCACCGGAACACACATTAACTGAAGCCACTGGATGGTAATTGCAGAATAGGGGCAGCAATCTGGCTAAAACAACAAGCTGTAGCCACAAGGTGTTAGCAGCAGCCACTCCAACTGCACAGTTGGTAAGACAGCGTGCGACTGACGAGAAGGTGCCAGACTCAAGCCAGGTCTGTGCTGATTTAGTTGGTTTGCAGTAAGGACCCCTGGGTTAGGGAGGGGAAAATTGGGTCAGAAGTCCTGTTTGTAATCATTATCCAATGACTCCTGCTGGAAAGTGAATGGATGTTGGGTGAGGACAGAAAAGGGTTCAAACGTGATATGCCTCACAGTTAAATAGCCTGCTGACTGTGTCCAGGCTCACACATAGGGTTGCTAACCCTCCAGGATGGTCCTGGAGTCTCCGGGAATTGAAGGTTAATCTGCTGGACACTGCTGCGAGCAAAACCGGGAGATAAATCATAGGTGCATTAAAAAAAATGGTGATTTTTTTTTTCAATATCTTAGAACACTTTTGTTCATTATTTATAAAAATATTGGGGATGGGGGGAGAAAAGGCTGTTTGACTGGGGGGGGGCGGTCAGAGGCAAGAGGTCATGTGACGAAATCTCCAGGAATACGAGCAACCAGAGTTGGCAACCCTGACAGCCACTTGGGTGGGCTGCCAGAGGGTATCAGTACCCAGTAAGAGTCGGCACCATGAGGAGACAAGAAAATTAAAGCATAAAAAAACCACAACGTTATTAGTTTTTAACCGGAGTTGGCTGGTACCAACTTTGCACTGTAACAGAGTGACATTTATTTGTAATGAAGTGTGTGAGAATTCCTGGCACTATTTGTCGTGCACTTTCTAACTCCTGTAGGTAAAGCTTCTGATTCTACATCCTTGTATGTGATTAAAATGATTTTTTTTTAACTAATGCGGTGGAACAGCATGTTGGAACACCAAGTCACATTTGCCACAAGAGGTGGGAGGGAGCACACACTTGACATTCTCTCCCTACTCGACCGAATCTTTATCTCACCTGTGCTTCTGGGGAAACTGTTGAGCAGCATCAGACCTCTCCCATGCAGAAAGAGAGAGAATAAGCGGGGTGGGGGTCATTGGCTAAACGATGAGGTAGATACCTGGGAGCAGGTTATTCACTTGGTGGTGAAGACATCTGGCTTGGCCCAGGGGAATTGGGAGGAAAATGGAGGTTACCCAACCAGAAATAAAGTACATCCCTAATTTCAGGAACTACTAGATTTATTTACCTCTGTATCTGCGAAACACTTTTGAAGTAAAGTTTTTCATTTTTACCAATTCCCGGATTTTGAAATCATTCCTCGTTGTAAGTGTCAGCTGGGCTCAGTGATGACACTCTTGTGTCTGAGTCAGAAAATCATGGGTTCAAGCTCCCATATTAGGACTTGAGCACAAGATCCAGGCTGACACTTCAGGACTGAGGGGGTCCTGTATTGTTGGAGGTTGGACAGCCTTTGGATGCAATGTTAAACTAAGGCCTTATCCAGCTCTCAGTTGGACATTAAAGATCTCCAGGTACTTTGGAAGAGAAGCAGGGAATTTTCCAGGTGATCAACAGTCTTCCACAGTCTAGGGATGGGCAATAAATGCTGGCCTCACCAGCGCGCCCACATCCCATGAACGAATATAAAAAAAACCAATGCCACCATAAACGGGTCATTCATCTCAATGCAGTGTCTAAAGTGGCTGCTGTGTTTGCCTGCAGAAGAGAGTACTTTCAAAGTAATTTATTGTAAGTGAAATGCTTTCAGTTGTTTCTTAGATGTGATAAAGTGCTATATAAATGCAAGCTTGCTCTTAATTATGTGTTCCTTTAATTTTCATCTAACAAATTGAGTTTACACGTTCTCTCTGCTGTGAGTGGGGTTGCCAAATCTCCTGGAGTCTCCAGGAATCAACCTGAGCACTATTGTGAGCAACCCAGGAAAAAAATCATAGAGGCATTAAAAAGTAGTATTTAAAAAAAAAATTCTTTGAACATTTCATTTATTAGTTTTAAAAATATTGGAGATGGGGAAAAAGACTTTTACTGGGCGGAGCAGTTGGAGGTGGGAAGTCATATGACAAAACCTCCAGGGATACGTTCAACCATAGTTGGCAACCCTAGCTGCCAGGGTCCGTGATATCACCCACCCTCAGTTGCCCAGGTCTTTCTTTATTTTCTTTTATTTCTTCTCAGTGACCTATTTGTATCTCAGCTGCCCATATCCCTGCCCCAATGGCCCATTGACATCTGCTCGATGTGATGCCAAGGCCTATCCTTCTCAAAAATTAAATCAAATGTTCAGCTTCACCTTCAATAAAACCTTGCTTTAATTTTCAGTTCTAATTATAGCCTGTTTGCCTCACTCAGTGAGTGAACGAATACAAGTTCCTGGCTCTTTTTTTGTTGTTGAAAGAACATAAATAATCCTGAGGAAAATTCAAAGATTTATCTTTTGTCGATTTTTACTTTGATCTTAAAAAGAAACTGAAAAATTCCCAGGGAAAGTTTAAAAAGAGTAAAATCTGAAAAGAAGGTCTCCTGTGTGGGATGGTGCTTCTTCCATTCACTTTGCATAATCCTTGTTGTTTTCTTTTAAATATCACTATAAATTACAAAGACGACTGCAGTGTGCTTGGAAAATGTCCACACTGTGATCTGATGTTGACAGAGTGATGCAGTTATCCCTGGGGAACAGGCCGTTCTCCTATGATGTTCATCGAAGTTTATAAGATATTAAGGGGAACAGATAGGGCGGATAGAGAGAAACTATTTCCGCTGATTGGGGATTTTAGGAGTAGGGGGCACAGTCTAAAAATTAGAGCCAGACCTTTCAGGAGCGAGATTAGAAAACACTTCTACACACCAAGGGTGGTAGAAGTTTGGAACTCTCTTCCGCAAACGGCAATTGATACTAGCTCAATTTCTAAATTTAAATCTGAGATAGATAGCTTTTTGACAACCAAAGGTATTAAGGGATATGGGCCAAAGGCGGCTATATGGAGTTAGATCACAGATCAGCCATGATCTTATCAAATGGCGGAGCAGGCACGAGGGGCTGAATGGCCTACTCCTGTTCCTATGTTCCTATCTGCTCTTGATTCATCCCACCACTTGAGAACAGACCAATTGAACTATGAACTTAATCCTGTGTACCCAGTTTCCAGCACATTATGCATCACCTGGATGAACAATGAAACGAGATTTTATTTCCTCCCAACCCATCTCTCCAACACACCATTCTCCAGCCAAGACAGCGGGCAACTTGTAACCTACTCTCAGGCCTCTTATTATTGTACTCTCATTGTGTTAAGAGCAGCTTGGGGTTGCTCGACCTCTGTTTCCCTCCAAGTAAGAATTTACCAGACCTCTGCTTTGTAACATTCCTTCCCCTGGGCAACTCAGCTGAGATCAGGAACTCACCTAGTGTGAACGCATAGTTTTGAGCACCAGCACAACTGACTGCTCTGCTGCCCTCAGTGCATCAGAATCTAGATAGAAGTGTCACTAAATTGTCAAGAAATGTCACCTTTTTAATATTCGGAGCAGGCCTTTCATGCTCAATCCTGGGAATGGACAGGGATGCTGATTGGAACTGTGCGATTGGGTTGAATCTTCACATGTGTCTGGATTCCTCCATAAGCAATATCTTCGCTGCTTCAGCTCCCATCATTATTATCTGTAATGATCAAATATAATTTTTATTATCGTTTTATAAATGTATTTTTCTACATGTTGCCATATGTGTTCAGTGTAAATTGCTTGTTTTAAAATTGTGTGCCCTTTATAATTTAAAATAACCTTTTTTTCCCATTGAGAAGAGACAAGCTTTATGACTTTAGAGTGTCCACATTCCTCTTAGAGAGATTACTGGCCAGGGATTTTATATATAAACAATCTAAATCTAAATCCATTGATATCTTACAAGTTGCAATTGTACATCGAGTTACATCGAGTCCACAAAACAGAAACAGGCCATTTGGCCCAACTGATCTATGCCGGCATTTATGCTCCACATGAGCCTCTTCCCACTCCTCTTCATCTAATCAAGTGGATCCCTTGAAGAGTATAGAGATTGCCGGAGTAGAGTTAAGAGAGAAATCAGGAGGGCAAAAAGGGGACATGAGATTGCTTTGGCAGATAAGGCAAAGGTGAATCCAAAGAGCTTCTACAAATACATAAAGGGCAAAAGAGTAACTAGGGAGAAAGTAGGGCCTCTGAAGGATCAACAAGGTCATCTATGTGCGGAACCACAAGAGATGGGTGAGATCCTAAATGAATATTTCGCATCGGTATTTACGGTTGAGAAAGGCATGGATGTTAGGGAACTTGGGGAAATAAATAGTGATGTCTTGAGGAGTGTACATATTACAGAGAGGGAGGTGCTGGAAGTCTTAACGCGCATCAAGGTAGATAAATCTCCGGGACCTGATGAAATGTATCCCAGGACGTTATGGGAGGTTAGGGAGGAAATTGCGGGTCCCCTAGCAGAGATATTTGAATCATCCACCGCTACAGGTGAGGTGCCTGAAGATTGGAGGGTAGCAAATGTTGTGCCTTTGTTTAAGAAGGGCGGCAGGGAAAAGCCTGGGAACTACAGACCGGTGAGCCTGACATCTGTAGTGGGTAAGTTGTTAGAGGGTATTCTGAGAGACAGGATCTACGGGCATTTGGAGAGGCAGGGACTGATTAGGAACAGTCAGCATGGTTTTGTGAGAGGAAAATCATGTCTCACGAATTTGATTGAGTTTTTTGAAGGGGTAACCAAGAAGATAGATGAGGGCTGTGCAGTAGACGTGGTCTACATGGACTTTAGCAAAGCCTTTGACAAGGTACCGCATGGTAGGTTGTTACATAAGGTTAAATCTCACGGGATCCAAGGTGAGGTAGCCAATTGGATACAACATTGGCTTGACAACAGAAGACAGAGGGTGGGTGTAGAGGGTTGTTTTTCAAATTGGAGGCCTGTGACCAGCGGTGTGCCTCAGGGATCGGTGCTGGGTCCGCTGTTATTTGTTATTTATATTAATGATTTGGATGAGAATTTAGGAGGCATGGTTAGTAAGTTTGCAGATGACACCAAGATTGGTGGCATCGTGGACAGTGAAGAAGGTTATCTAGGATTGCAACGGGATCTTGATAAATTGGGCCAGTGGGCCGATGAATGGCAGATGGAGTTTAATTTAGATAAATGTGAGGTGATGCATTTTGGTAGATCGAATCGGGCCAGGACCTACTCCGTTAATGGTAGGGCGTTGGGGAGAGTTATAGAACAAAGAGATCTAGGAGTACAGGTTCATAGCTCCTTGAAAGTGGAGTCACAGGTGGATAGGGTGGTGAAGAAGGCATTCAGCTTGCTTGGTTTCATTGGTCAGAACATTGAATACAGGAGTTGGGATATCTTGTTGAAGTATTACAAGACATTAGTTAGGCCACACTTGGAATACTGTGTACAGTTCTGGTCACCCGACTTGGAGGGGAACGTGCAGGTGGTGTTGTTCCCATGTGCCTGCTGCTCTTGTCCTTCTAGGTGGTAGAGGTCGCGGGTTTGGGAGGTGCTGTCGAAGAAGCCTTGGCGAGTTGCTGCAGTGCATCCTGTGGATGGTACACACTGCAGCCACTGTGCACCGGTGGTGAAGGGAGTGAATGTTTAACGTGGTGGATGGGGTGCCAATCAAGCGGGCTGCTTTATCTTGGATGGTGTCGAGCTTCTTGAGTGTTGTTGGAGCTGCACTCATCCAAGCAAGTGGAGAGTATTCCATCACACTCCTGACTTGTGCCTTATAGATGGTGGAAAGGCTTTGGGGAGTCAGGAGGTGAGTCACTCGCCACAGAATACCCAGCCTCTGACCTGCTCTTGTAGCCACAGTATTTATATGGCTGGTCCAGTTAAGTTTCTGGTCAATGGTGACCCCCAGAATGCCTCTATATCTTTTTTTACAATATGGAGACCAGAATTGTGCTTATTAAATGTTATTAATGTTCTTAAATGTATCTATTATATTTGCCTCAACTATTCCTTGTAGCACATTCCACATTCTTACCACTCTTTTGGGTAAAGAAGTTTCTCCTGAATTCCCTATTGGATTTATTAGTGACTATCTTATATTTATGATCTCTAGTTTTGGACTCCCTCACAAGTGGAAATGTTTTCTCTATGTCGACCCTATCAAACCCTTTCATTATCTTAAAGATGTCCATCAGGTCACCCCTCAGGCTTCTGTTTTCTAGAGAAATGAGCCCCAGTCCGTTCAGCCTTTCCTGATAAGTATATCTCAGTTCTGGTATCATCCGTGTGAATCTTTTTTGCACCTTCTCCAATGCCTCTATATCCTTTTTATAATATAGAGACCAGAACTGTGCACAGTGCTCCAAGTGTGGTCTAACCAAGGTTCTACACAAGTTTAACATAACTTCTCTGCCTTTCAGTTCTATCCCTCGAGAAATAAACCTCAGTGCTTGCTTTGCTTTTTTAATGGCCATATTAACCTGCATCACTATTTTTAGTGATTTGTTTATCTGTACCCCTAGATCCCTTTGCTTTCTACCCCATTTAGACTTATGAACCAAGCAATATGTGATATCCTTATTCTTTCAACCAAAATGCACTACCTCACATATTTATATTGAAATTCATTTGCTAATTACATGCCCATTCTGCAAGTTTATTAGTGTCTTCTTGGATTTTGTCGCATTCTTCCTTTATATTAACTACACACCGCCCCCCCCAATTTGGTGTCGTCCGCAAATTTTGAAATTGTACTTCCGATTCCCGAGTCCAAATCGTTAATGTAAATTGTGAACAACAGTGGTCCCAGCACCGATCCCTGTGGAACACCACTTCCCACCTTTTGCCAGTTTGAGTAGCTACCCTTAACCCCTACTCTCTGTTTTCTGTTCTGACCTTAGTCATGAGTCTATAATGCGGTACCTTATCGAAGGCCTTTTGAAAATCCAAATATATTACATCTACTACATTACCCTTGTCCACTCTTTCTGTTACTTCTTCAAGGAATTCAATAAGGTTGGTCAAGCATGACTTTCCCTTTTGAAATCCGTGCTGACTACTCTTTTATTATATTTTCATTTTCTAGATGTTTTTCTTTAACATTTTTGAGTAAAGATTCCGTTATCTTTTCTACTACCGACATTAAGCTAACTTGTCTATAGTTCCTTGGACTTGTTCTATCTCCCTTTTTAAATATAGGAATCACATTAACTGTCCACCAGTCCTCTGGCACTATCCCCTTTTCTGATGAATTTTTATATACATGGAATAGTGCCTCTGCTCTCTCTTCCCTAACTTATTTTAATATGTGTAGGTGCAATTCATCCAGACCTGGGATTCTATCCTCTTAAGTCTGATTAGTTTCTATCTTAAATGTCTTTATATCTTTTTTGATCTCTTTTCCTAATGTCATGCCCACTATGTTAGTCTCCCTGGTATATACTGAGGCAAAGTAACTCTTCAATACTTCTGACATTTTGCTGTCATTACCTGTGAATTTATAAGAACATAAGAACTTAAGAAATGTGAGCAGGAGTAGGCCATCCGGCCCCTCGAGCCTGCTCTGCCATTCAATATGATCATGGCTGATCTTCTACCTCAACTCCTCTTTCCTGCCCTATCCCCATGTCCCTCGATTCCCTTAATGTCCAATTTTTCAATCAATCTCAGTCTTGAATATACGCAATGACTGAGCATCCACAGCCCTCTGGGGTAGAGAATTCCAAAGGTTCACAACCTTCTGAGTGAAGAATTTTTTCCTCATCTCAGTCCTAAATGGCCGACCCCTTATCTTAAGACTATGACCCCTAGTTCGAGACTCTCCAGCCAGGTAAACAGCCTCTCAGCATCCATCCTGTCAAGCCCTCTAGGAATGTTATATGTTTCAATGAGATCACCTCTCATTCTTCTAAACTCCAGAGACTATAGGCCCATTCTACTCAATCTCTCCTCATAGGACAACACTCTCATCCAGGAATTAATTTAGTGAACCTTCGTTGCACCCCCTCTAAGGCAAGTATATCGTTCCTTAGGTAAGGAGACCAAAACTGTACATAGTACTCCAGGTGTGGTCTCACCAGAGCCCTATATAATTACAGCAAGACCTCCTTACTCTTATATTCCAACCCCCTTCAATAAAGGCTAACACACCATTTGCCTTCCTAATTGCTTGCTGTACCTGCATGTCAACTTTCTGTGATTCGTATACAAGGACATCCAAATCCCTCTGAACACCAACATTTCTTAGTCTCTCACCTTTTAAAAAATATTCTGCTTTTCTATTCTTCCTTCCAAAGTGGATAATTTCACATTTCCCCACATTATACTCCCATCTGCCACCTTCTCGCCCACTCACTTAACCTGTCTATATCCCTTTGCAGCTTCTTTGCGTCCTCCTCACAGCTTATTTTCCCACTTAGCTTACTTTCCCACTTATCTTGTGCATCCCTTAGTGGCCCTATCCCTATCCTGCTTTTTCTTTTGTTATTTATGATCCTGTAGAATACTTTGCTATTTCTTTTTATAATTGTTTTTTTTACTTCTTTCCTAATCTCTTCATATTCCCTTTTGTCATCCTCTCCTTTATTGTTTATGTACTTAGTGTGTGTCTTTTTCTTTAGTTTCAATTTTACCCTTATCTTTATTTATCCACGGTGTTTCATTATTGGCTAATTTGTTCCTGTTTTTTAGAGGAATGTATTTCTCCTGAACTCTATTGATCACCGTTTTAAATATTTCCCACAGCTGTTCTGTCTCTTTGTCAATTTTTTGTTCTGTTTACCTTCCCTAGTTCCATTCTCATCCTCTCAAAATCAGCTTTTTCCCCCGATCTATTACTCTGCTCTTTGTCTTACTTATGTCTTTCTCAGTCAAAATTTTAAACCTTATTATGTTATGATCGGTATTGCCTAGATGTTCCCCTACACTTACTTCTCTTATCTGCTCTGGTTCATTTCCCATTCCTAGATCCAGCAGTGATTCCTCTCTTGTTTGGCTTCTTACATACTGGGTAAAAAAAATGTCCTGTACACACTGTAAAAACTCCATTCCCCTTTCTCCACCTGTCCTTGCCAGTTTATTTGGGGATAGTTGAAATCTCCCAGGATTATTATTTGATATCTTTCACTCATTTCATAGATTTGCCTACATATTTCCTCCTCCACTTCCCTGTCACTAATAAATGGTCTGTAGAATATACCTATTAAAGCGATCGATCCCTTCGTATCCTTTGTCTCAGTCCATATGGATTCTGTTTCTATCTTAATGTTAGTTATGCCCCTTTTTTCTACTGCCATTATGTTGTCTCTAAATGGACAGCTACCCCTCCCGCCTTCTTCCTTCCCTATCCTTTCCAGATACATTGGGGGAAAAATTGGATGAGGGCCATCTTTGGGCGTAGGTAGCGTGATGCGCTATTACTCCACGCCCAATGACCCCTGCGCAGGCAGGACACAAGTTTCGGCCGGCCCGAGGACTCACCTGCAATCAGCATTCCATTCTGGACCTTGCATGTGGAATCAATGCAATTTGCACTTTCCAACACCAGGGGGAGCTCAATCTCTTAAAGGGAGGATGTTTCTTAGAAATCTTTTAAAGGTAGCTGGTACCTGTTATTTTCCGAAAATAACAGTCTAGTGTCTGCACGGAGATCAGACATCACACACGTAAAATACAGATGCAGGTCCCATCCCTATGTTTACATACTGATGAGTTATGTTAAAACATTGAATAAAAGTTGCGCACTACTAAATCCCACATCCTCCAATCTGCATGCCAGACCTCACCAATCTGCCCATCTGAGTTTGTACCAGGCCTGCGAGAGTGCATGAACCAAGATTCTCTGCTGATGCACTAGAGGCCTTGGTGCAAGAGGTGGGCAGAAGGAGGGACATCCTATATCCGCGGGCGGGGGGGCAAGAGGCCCTTGAGACATATACTCAAAAGGCAGTGGGAGGCAGCGGGGGATGAAGTCAATGTCAGGCGCACAGCATCCATATCATGAATATGGATGCAGTGCAGGAAGAAGTTCAATGTTTTGACATGAGTGGTCAAGGTGAGTGAGGTCAACTGTCAAATGGCGGCTCCTACCAACTGCATCACGCACTACACCCCCATCCCCCACATACCAACAAACTCTTTCCATCAGTACTCAACTCTTCCAATCAGATGCTTCCTCTCACCCTTACACATTACCACAGTTGCAAGCCACCCACCCACAACTCACACACACTGGCAGCTATTCAACCATGACTGGCACATCACCCAGACACATGTCCCGCTTTCTTGCAGGACAAGGTGGCGCATATCAGGTGGCAGCAAGTGGCAGTGGCATTTGCTCCTCAAGCCTGTTCCACCATTCAACGAGATCATGGTGGACCATATACCCATCTTAGCCCCATATCCCTTAATGCCCTTGGTCCACAGAAATCTATCAATCTCAGATTTAATATTCACAATTGAGCTAGCATCAACTGTCGTCTGCAGAAGAGCGTTCCAAACGTCTCCCACCCTTTGCGTGTAGAAGCATTTCCTAACTTTACTCCTGCACATCCTGGCTCTAAATGTTAGGCTATGTCCCCTAGTCCTAGTATTCAAGTATAGGAGACCTCCAAAAACAGTTACAAATGTCTCGGCAGCAGGAAGCAATAATCCAGCCACTAACCTTTAAATCCTTCATGGTCCCTTTAAATAGCGCTGGTGGGGGTGGGGGTGGGGTCCTCCAGGCACTCTAAGACACGTTCAGATGGTCAGGGTTCAGACTGTGCGTTGAGTTGAGCGTTAAGTCCCAAAATAGTGTCTAGCACTTTAAATCATGTCATGCTGGAAACGTGCGTGCGCATCCAAGACGCTATTTGGATGTCAGAGAGGCCGTGTAGCGTCAAAGCAACGGGCGCTACACGGCCCAATTTAGCACCCCTTATATCCTGCAATATTTAACTGCCAGTCCTGTTCTTTATGTAGCCATGTTTCAGTTATCCATACTACATCTGGCTCCTCCCCATTCCAGTTCAGGTGGAGCCCATCTCAACGGTGCAGCTTCTTCCTGTCCCAGTACTGGTGCCCCTCCTTCCCACACCAGTCTTTCAGCCACGCATTCACCGTCCTGATCTGTCTATCCCAATGCCAACTAGCACGTAGCTCGGGCAGTAATCCCGAGATTATCACGTGTGAGGCCCTGTTTTTTTAATTTGGTTCCTAACTTCTGATAGTCTCTTAGCAGGACCACCTCTCTTTTCTTCCCTATGTCATTGGTCCCAACATGGAGCACGACAACTGAATCTTCCCCCTCCCTTTTCAAGTTCCTCTCCAGTTGCTCTGAGATATTTTTAACCTTTGCACCAGGCAGGCAACACGCCCTTCTGGACTCTCAGTCGCAACTGCAGAGGACGTGAGCTATCCCCCTAATTATCGAAGCCCTCATGACCTCAACCTTTCTGTTCTGTTCCTCTCCTCCCCCCACCACCTTGGACTGCCTCCTGCCCCGCGGTGCCATGGTCAGCATTCTGGCTGTCCACCCTGCAGCCTTCATCCTCATCCTCACAGATAGCAAGTACATTATACCTATTGGATAGGAACTCCTTCTCTACCTCTCCTAGGTTCCCCTTGCCCTGCTGACTAACAGTCACACCCTCCCCTTCCTGTACCTGTGCTTTCCCCTGAGATGTGACCGTACTCTGGAGCAAACTATCCAAAAATTCCTCCCCCTCCCTTATGTGTCGGAGTGTCTCTAAATCACAGTCCAGCTCGTCGACTCTGAGCTGGAGTGACTCAAGACGGAGACATTTCCTTCAGATATGGCAATCTGGGACAGTCTCGCAGTCCACAAACTCCCACATGCCACAGTCCTGCCACATTGCCTGCACGGCCATTTCTAGTTTTCTTTAAGTTTTTAATTTTTTTAGTTTTAATTGTAGCACAGTTACAGCCACCCCCTCACCACAAAAAGGTTTGAAAATTAAAACAAACAGAACGTCCGAAAGTAATTAGGATAGTTCTCCAAATCAGCTTTTATTTTTTCATCAGTTCTCTCTCCTGAAAGTGTGGAATCTTTGCCAGGGAACAGTTCCATGGGCACCAGCTACTTTCTGGCACCTTAACTATCATTCATCTGTGTGCCTTACACTGAGTCGTGGCTCATTGGTAGCATTCTCGCCCCTGAGTCAGAAGGTCGTGGATTTAAGTTCCACTCCAGAGACTTGAGCACATTTTCTGGGTTTACACTTTTAGTGCAGTTCTGAGGGAGTGCTGCACTGTCGGAGGTGCCGTCTTTCGGATGAGATATTAAACCAAGGCCCTCTCAGGTGGACGTAAAAGACCCGATGGCTCTATTTTGAAGAAGAGCAGGGGAGTTCTCTCTGGTGACCTGGCCAATATTTATCCCTCAACCTACATCAGTAATAACAGCTTATCTGGTCATTATCTCATTGCTGTTAGTGGGACCTTCTTGCAGGTAAGTTGGCTGCCGCGTTTCCTGCATTACAGCAGTGACTACACTTCAAAAAAGTACTTAATTGGGTGTAAAGCACTTTGGGATGTCATGAGGTCATGAAAAGCACCATATAAATGCAAGATCTTTCCGTATTGGCAATAGTCACTTTGTAGGCTATTTTTATATTTGTTGTCAGTATGGTGGGTGATGTTGGTAAAGCCGATTTCTTGCCAATCCCTAGTTGCCCTGAGCAGGATGTGCTGGGCCTCCTTCTTGAACTGATGTCCTTGTGCTGATGGTGCTCCCGTGATGGTGTTAGGGAGGGAATTCCAGAATTTTGTTCCAACGATTATGAAGGAGTCGAAACCATAAGTCGGGATGGTGTGTGACTTGGAGGAGAACTTGGAGTTGATGTTGTTCCCATGATATTGCTGCTCTTATCCTTCTTGATGGTAGAGAGCGCAAGGCTGGAAGTCGCTAGCCTGTACTTTATAGGACGGCCTCAACCGGGATCTTGGGTTCATGTCACGCTACACGTAACCCCACCAGCGAAAAAAAGTTATCTGTTTTTAATACAACGGGTCATTCTCTCTCTTTCTCTTCCTTTCGGATGTTTCTCTCTCTCTCTCTCTGTTTTGTGTTCTGGCCGTTTGTATATTCGGTGGTCCTGTATGTAACATCTCTCTATCTGAACACTTTGATTGCCTTGACAACGGGCAGTTGGAAAGATTATCTGTAATCACCAGGCATTGTTCTCTGACTATAAATGCGGTAACATTCAAGGAATCCCACACTACACCTGACGAAGGAGAAAGCCTCCGAAAGCTTGTGATTTTCAAATAAAACTGTTGGACTATAACCTGGTGTTGTAAGATTCCTTACATTTGTACTTTATAGGTTTATTTTCTGATTGTAACTGTTTTTGTATAAAAGCTTAATAGGCTCGTACCAAGTTTCTATCTCCACAATTTTAACTCATAAAATAGTACAGACAGGAATTTGGTACATGCCAGTTAAACCTTTATAACAAAACAGTGAAAGTCAGGAAATATATCCTGAACTATTCCTGCAGTCTGACCACCTGCACTTGTTTCCAGGCAAAACCGAACCCTCGTACTGTTGGTGCCCTCTGGTGCTGGAAAAAAGAATTACCGTTGTCGCAATGGAAATAGTAACTGGCATTTTTTAAAAAATGTTAAAACCTAATTAACAATAACTAAATAAAAGCAGCTCTTTATACAGCCCATTATTTCATGGAAAATGAACTGAATGCCAAAGATGTAGGAGCAAACTTACAAATAATAAACAAAATACCCTCAGTAGAAATCTGGAAGAATTTAAAAAATAGCATTGAATGCTGGAAAACTGGAAATACACAGCAGGCCAGATATAATTTGAAAGAGGAAAGACAGGTTAACATTTTTCACCAACTTTTGATGAAGGGTCCCATCCAAAACCTCTCTTTTCTCTTTTAGCTGCTGAGAAATCTGAGGGAGCATTTACAAATACAGTCACCAAGGGATTCATCTTCAGGCCCCTGTGAGTTTACTGCACAGTTACTGAGGGGCAGTCACAGGGTTTACACTAACAATTTTCCTGCATTAACAATGTGGATGAATGTTTAGTAAATACCTGAGGTAACTAAGTGAGATTAGAGGCTTAAGGGGAGATTTTCTTGGGTTTGCACTTGCCTCTAAAGGAACCCATCCATAAAGGAACCCACCTGATCTGCCGATAGTTGCTGCATCCAGGTGCAGACCCAGGAAAATGTCCCCCACAATCTCCAAACTGCAGGCCATCATCATGATTCAGTCAATGAATGCGATGGTCACACTTGAGTCAAAACAAATCCATGTGTCAATGACCTTCAAATGAGGGTAAGCATTAGTCTTACATCAGCAAAATAATGGAACTGATCATCAGGTACAAACTGGACATTTACTTGTATGAAAATAATGTAATAAATGGCAGTCAACATGGTTTCAGAAGGGGCAGATCCTATCTGACCAACTTCCTTGACTTTCTCGAGAAAATTACATCCTAAGTTGACATTTGAAAGCCCTACCACAGTGCATGTAAACCTCGAGAAAGCTTTTCATAAAGTTCAAGGCATCAAGGTGTATGGGGAGAGAGCGGGAATATAGTATTGAGATAGAGGATCAGCCATGATCATATTGAATGGCGGAGCAGGCTCGAAGGGCCGAATGGCCTACTCCTGCTCCTATTTTCTATGTTTCCCCATGAAAGGTTGCTACAGGAGCTTGGAGTAGAGGATATCAATAGCAGAACCTGGAGTGTTATCCGAACTAGAGAGATGGGAGTGCCACATGGATCGGAGAGGGTGCACGTACAACTTCCTAGTCTACAAAAACGGCCTAAAGTTAGAAATGGAATGCAATTTGGTCACCTTCACAGATAACTCTAAGCTGGAGCATGAGGAAGGAGAAGGAAGTCAAGTGTGATGACGCAGCCAAAAACTACAAAAGAACCTAAACAAAATTTGCAGCTAGGTAAAATTATACCAGATGAAATTCAATTCAGATAATTGCAAGGTACTACACAATGGAAGGAAGAATGCAGGTCACACCTTGAGTGAATGGTGATGTACAAACTGAAAAATCTGGGAGTGGTAGGAGCCTCAACATTCAGCATGTCCAGTTACAGCAGAACACCAATCAATAAAGCTTACAGAATGTGGTGCTATGTTACCATATCAGTGTAAGTCTGAGGCTTTCACGCTGCAAGTGTACAGTGCTCTGGTAAGGCCGCTGCTGAAGAACGCTGTTTAGTTCTAGTCACCAAGGCATTAGGGAAACACCCAAGTCCAGGAGGTGGTGCAGAGAAGAGCCAATCTCCTGGGCCAGTGTCGAGGCTGACCCCTAGTGTCAGAGGGATGAGTTATGGGGATAGACTAGAAAATTCACGGGTGATACCCTCCCTATCTCTGTAACCTCCTCCAGCCCTAAAACCCTCCGAGATCTCTGCGCTCCCCCAATTCTGGCCTCTTGCGCATCCCGGTTTTATTCGCTCCACCATTGGCGACCGTGCCTTCGGCTGCCTAGGCCCTAAGCTCTGGAATTCTTTCCCCAAACCTCTCCACCTCCGTGCCTCTCTCTCCTCCTTTAAGATGCTCCTTAAAACCTACCTCTTTGACCAAGCTTTTGGTCACCTGTCCCAGCATCTCCTTATGTGGCTTGGTGACAAATTTTGTTTGATAATCACTCCTGTGAAGCGCCTTGGAATGTTTTACTATGTTAAAGGCGCTATATAAATGCAAGTTGTCATTGTAAGTTGAATAGAAAAGGTAAATTCAGAGCACTTTTTTTTAAGTTGAATTACGACTGCAGGACAAGGTGGGGCACAGTACGAAGTGTTAAATGGTAAGTTCAGGGCTGATGTCAGGAAACACTTCTTCACACAGGGTGATTAATACCTGGAATGGTCTTCTGGATAGGGAAATAGAGGAAAACTCTGCAAACATTCAAGGAGTTAGATGCTGTGACAGGGAGGACTGCGAGTGTCTACGGAAGTCAGAGCTTCCTCATCCAAGTTGAGTAAGTGCAGTTAAAGTTGACCCAAGATACAGCTTAACATCGCTCAGGGGGCTTAATTTTTCTTCTCTACAGCTGGAGTCTTGTCTTCAGCAGATTTAACTTAAAAATAGGGATCTGGATTTATCTTTTCTAAGCCATTTTGTATCAGATATGGCAATAGGATGTTCTTTCCCCACCAAGATTTTAGTTCTGTTTTAAAAAAATAATCTTGCCTGAATTATTCACCTTGAGAATGTTTTCTTTTCTTCCATTCAATGCCAGTGGTAATTTTCAGCATCATCATTTCTGCTGGTGCTGGATTTGCAACAGTCGGCATTCCCTCCATATCCCCAGCACCAACCAGCCCAGGCACAGACGCTGACTTGTTTCTTCAGTGTCGTAGAGTCTTGTGCCCATCTGGTTCGAAAAGCGTTTCCCCAAAGGATTATTATATACAGGGACAGAAGCAATTGTACACTGGGATTCTGAAGGTGAAGCTACCAGTTCCGATGGAGAGTCCCACTCGAGGCATTAACTCTTTCTGAAGCCGATTTGCAGCATTTTAATATTGGAGTTTCAGCGTTCACAGGTTTCCTTTTTATTTCTACGTTCAGTCGTGTTGGCAGAAAAGTCTGAGAAAATATTTCGGCAGATCAGAAGAACAAAAAGATATTTAAAAATATACACCTGGTTACAGCAGTCCTTGAAAAATAGCTTCAATACTCCAAATATCGATTTCAGCTTGTTTTAAAAACAAATCAGGAAACATTATATTTTATTGTTACTGCACCCACAGGAGTGATAGATACTCAGGATCCTTCAAACATAAATGTTCTCCCCTCCTCCTGGGGATGAAAATACTGCATGACTTAAAATAGAACTCTACCCCTTCCACCATGATGGCTGTGGATGATGGTACTGAGTGTTGTGGAACTCCCTCCCTCCCTCTCACTCACTCCTCCCACAACGGCTCACTGATGTGTCACTCGAGCATTCAGAACTGGAAAGGTCTCAGGATCAATCCCTCGTCTACAGTGAGTCAGCCAGACTCGGGTGGGACAAGGATAAGTGCAAACTGAGCGTCCGGCGTGTTCCAGACTAGGGAAGAGGAATAATTGGCCTGACACCGAGGTCCCAGCTCCTGATTGCTGTCCCGTGCTGGGAGCATTCTTACACTCACTCCAGGCTCATCCATGGAGAATGGCCACTTGGAGAAGGTATTGCAGGGCAGCCATTTGCCTACGGCACCGTACCCCAGCAAGAAACCTTAGGCTCAGGATAGGTAGAAAAAGAGAAAACTAAAGGGTAAACTGGAGAAAGACAAGGCTGAAGCGTTTGCAACCATCTTCAGCCAGAAGTGCCGAGTGGATGATCCATCTCAGCCTCCTCCCGATATCCCCACCATCACGGAAGCCAGTCTTCGGCCAATTCAATTCACTCCACGTGATATCAAGAAACGGCTGAGTGCACTGGATACAGCAAAGGCTATGGGCCCCGACAACATCCCAGCTGTAGTGCTGAAGACTTGTGCTCCAGAACTAGCTGCGCCTCTAGCCAAGCTGTTCCAGTACAGCTACAACACTGGCATCTACCCGACAATGTGGAAAATTGCCCAGGTATGTCCTGTCCACAAAAAGCAGGACAAATCCAATCCGGCCAATTACCGCCCCATCAGTCTACTCTCAATCATCAGCAAAGTGATGGAAGGTGTCGTCGACAGTGCTATCAAGCGGCACTTACTCACCAATAACCTGTTCACCGATGCTCAGTTTGGGTTCCGTCAGGACCACTCGGCTCCAGACCTCATTACAGCCTTGGTCCAAACATGGACAAAAGAGCTGAATTCCAGAGGTGAGGTGGGGAATCATGGCCCTGGACCCATCATCTACCCATTCACTATCACTACGTGTGACGGTGTCATTGTGGGGACCAGCGATGGGAACAATGCATTTACCAGGTGGCCGAGGATAACATGGGGGTAGACTGTCAACTTGCTACCTGGGCGTAAAGCTGGTGAATGGATCACCCACCCAATAGTCATTTCAGTCGACTATATTGGGTGAAAATCGGGCTGGTGATGGGTTAGTGATCTGCTCCACTCCCACAGTTTAACGCCCAAGTTGAAAATGACCCTCCATGGTGTTTTTATATGGCTGAACATTTTCCAAACCCAATTATTTTGTAATATGATTTCCAGCCTCCCTCCCACTCCAATGCGATAGATACAAACCTCCTCACCCAACGCCTCCATATTATTGAAAATCAGGATCCATTTTCATAATTCCCCCTATTTATACAAACAAACAATGGCCATGCAGCAGAGCTTCCTGTTCCCTGTCAACATTTACAGTCTTCCAGGACTTTGCGACACTGCAGAAAAATAGCGGTAATATCATGATACAGCTCAGGAGGCCATTCAGCCCATCATGCCTGTGCCAGCTCTTTAGTAGAGCTGTCCAATTAATTCCACTCCCCTGCTCTTTCCCCATTGCACTGTAAATCTTTTCCCTTTAAATATTCATCCAGTTCCCTTTTGAAAGTTATTATTGAATCTGTAGGTAAAAGCAAACTCCACACTTAGCGTTTTATCGACCAGTTTGTTTCTCTGTATGGGGAAAAAATGCAGAAATACAGTCCTGACACATCACGCAGGTGCGATTTTTGCAACTCTGCTGTTCCACTCCTAGTGATGCAGATTGGTCCAGGCAGAGTTTCGACAGAGAAAACCTATAAAAACTTAAATATTCATACTGTACTTGTTAAAGTCTGGGTTTGTAAATAGAGATTAACCTACATTGTGCAAATATTACAGAACATAAATCATGTACTCCTCTTAAATTTACAGAACTGTGTAAGTTTATAAAAATAAATATAAATAATCCTACTTGCTAAGTTTTACCGAAGTCTTCAAGTTCAGGCTGGCTTCCATGACAGTTCTGTTGAAGGGTCCCAATTGAAATGTTAACCATTCCTCCTCTTTCAGATGCCCATTCGCCCGCTGTGCATTTTGTTTTTATTCCCAAGACTTACTCGTGGTACCCAGGGCTTAAGGAAAGAGAATCCCACCCCAATGACTTGTAGCATCATAATGAACAACGTAACAAAAGTTTACCGATAAAACATAGGAGTAGGCTGATGAGACACTGGTGTTAATATTCAGCTTCACCGCCCGGGCAGTCGGAGCAGATCACCCACCTTTTGGGAGAATCCTTCGGATTTTCATTCCATTGAAATCAACTGAATGAAAATCAGGTGGGTTGCATAAACGGCCGGTGATCTGATTTGCCAGGTTACTGGCAAAGCTGAAAATGACCCTCACTGAGTTCTGGTTGCATTTCTTGAGTTTTCCTAATGTGGTCATTGTCCGTTTGCTCTCCGATAAAGCTGCCTTTTTTTTTAAGGTACTGCGTGGTCTTCTACACGCTTCTTACAATCAAGTGACTGTGCGGCTCAGTGGCACAGCCTTAGTGTTCGGACGGTAGGACGTGTGTATGAGCCGACGGATCCCCTGATTCTGAGTTCCTTAACGGGTGCTCAACACAGGCTGAGAGAATGGGAAAGAAATCCATTTCATACTCCTGACTGACTCAACCAGTTGGTGGATATCTGGGCGCAGGTCACCTTGATCAGACGGTACCGTGTGTCCGCAGTTGGAAATATGAAGAGGGCAGAAAAAAATCTTCAACACTGAGGCAAAAAAAAAAAGTTTTGTAAAGAACAAGTGGACTTCCTGTGGGTTGATCACAGGCCTGAAAACTCAGGCCTCCTGCCCACTCAGCCCCACTCCAGCTTATGGCTCGCTCGGTCTCCACACCCCAACAATTCACTGCTCCAAGCCCTGGAGTACGGGGATGAGGGAAGGTCATTTTTTTTAAATAGGGAAGAACGTTAAAAGTTATTAAAATATAGAAAACAAACAAAATGGCTGACTTAAGTACTCTTGTAGCGATCTGATTGGTTCATAGTGTCACCTGATTGGCACGGACCAATCAGCAACTTAAAGGATCACTACAGAATTAGACACTGACAAACGTTCACAGATACGGATTTTTAATAATATGGAACTACTTGCCACTATAAACAAGATCAGTCAAGGCAGCAGTGGGAGGAATTCCTGATTTAAAAAAAGTATTAGTTTCTTAATTTTCGCCCCTTTTTCTCCTGAAGGCACTGCGCTTGCTGGAGTATGGTTCCAGGTTTGTCAGCAGCCTCCCTCCTAGTATCTCACCCAAGTGGTTACTCAATGAGTGTTGGCATGCAAATCAACCATGGAGTGCATCACAGCCAAGCCCAATTCTGGACTCACCCAGTGGAATTTCCAACGAGGAGCACTGGCATTCCTTCTTGCTAATCCAGGGAGGAGTGAGGCGAATTGTTGGCCTGGCAGAATTCAGCCAATGCAGCACAATGTAGGGAATAAACGAAACACCTTCTGGTCTGTATGGCTCAGTACCACACCACGCAGCGCACTTACTCGCTGAGATACCAGAGGAGCTACTCCACTTAGTTCTAAAGTGGTGCCGACTTTTATTGGGGCTGATTCTGTGCTCAGTTTCCCCGGTGAGGAGTAGAGCTCTCAGGGAGCACCGTGTCACTCCTCACCAGAAGCGTCTGATCGCAGAACCCGACTCATTATCTGAACCCGACTCATTATCTGAACCAGCCTCACTATCTGAACCCGACTCATTATCTGAACCCGACTCATTATCCTTGATGACAGTGAAGTTGAAAAGTAACATGTTATTCCAGGAAAACAGTAATTACCATTTCAGAAAAGACGACTATACATATTGTAGAATAAATATAACTTTATTCTTTTGTCAGTAGACTTCATGAAAAGTTTAACAGTAACATCTGCACAGAGAAAGCCTTGTTATAGGAAGTCTTACTGTACAGTCTGACCCGGTACACTAACACATCCATGAACAGAACAAGAACTCGCCATTAACAGTGGAGGTGTCAGGTTAATGATTCAACTAAATGTATAACTGTACCTTTTAATCTGAAAAAACCACGGGTGGCTGTTTTACAATAGAAAAAAATTGTGTAAAATATGACACTGAATTGGGCCACGTTGTCACTTACAAACAGAGACAGAGATGTGCTGTCACTGGGCTGGGAGAAAGGTGAGGGTGGGGCGTGCTAGAAGGAGTTCAGTCACAAAATGGAGCAATAAGATACATCCGTGAATAAGGGGGAAAATACACTGCAGCCAGGAAGGGAAGATTTTATCACAACCTATAACTCACAACGACCCAAACACTTGTGCACTATCAGTTCTGGGTCACGACCAGGAATACATGTCTTTCTCCCCTTGTGCGTTTCAATGACTGCAAGACACTACTGGGAAATATACCACCTTTCCACTGTGCCAGTTTCGAGCAGTCTCAGGTGTTTGGCCACTCTTGCCATGCACTGAAAATTAATGTGTAATAATAACAATGACCAGCGAGTGGCACCACTTCACCATGCTTGCTGTGGGCTTGTGTTACACAGCATTTCTGACTTTGGGCAAATGCTGAGACTGCTTCACTCAAATTTATAGCTAAAATTCAAATAAATATATATATATATATATGTAAAGAAAATTAATACTGAGCTGCGAATTCTCCTTTAATGAAAACTGGAGCAACTTGAGGGGGAGAATTTGCTCAAAGATAAAATCAGCACACAAAGCCTTTTAATCTGATAAAGCATCATCCCTGCCTTTTCCCAAAGCTAGCTTCCCAGAATAGGCACAGAACTGGGGAGGGGGGGGGGTGGGGGAGAAGAGGGCTGAATGGCTAGTGTTAGCTCTGCTTCTACTATGTTCGCCAGAGATTATAGACACGATCCCTGCCCTCTCTGCGACAATGTGTCTGTTCTATTTCCCAGCACCATCTCCATCATTATGGCCTCTCAGAAGTAAATAGTAGAATCGGCATCAAATTATAGACGATTTTAGGATCTTTTCACTGGGAAAGCCCGAATGAGATTGTCCAAACTTTCTGTTGTAATCTGTGAAGTGTAAATCTGCCTGCACCCACGTGACATTCTTTTATTTAACGAGGTGAATCTCTTTATAAACCTATGGTCGGCAGGGGTCATATCTCAATAGCCATGCGTTGGCATTCATTGAAGCACAGACAAGATGTGAATCGGCCTGAGTTTCAGGACAGGCGCGTCTTTTCGGCTCTCCCAAAATCCAACACAGAGGTTTGAGGAGCTGTGCCCATTATACTGATGTTGAACCCCCAAGTACCCTATCTGCTGTTTCTATGTTGCTAGTCAGGGTGCTGCAGTGGAGACCTTTGACTTACACGCATTAATCCCCCTCCTTCTCCTTGGACGGTGACCGCTAGTCCCTGTTGGGCCCATAGGAATGGAGGCCTGCGGTTTCGGCAGCCTCTGACTGTAACTCTCAGGACCCCCCCCCCAAAAACAAATCTGGGTCTGGGACACAGAGGGGGGTGGGGAGCGGGTTTTCCCCTTTTAGAGTGTTGAATGCTGGTGGTGAGGGGCGTCCATGGTAAGCTATCAAGGGAAAAAAAAATCAGCATGAGGAGGATCTTGCTAGCCAAACAGATCTCAGGGCCTCCCATTTTGTGAAATGCATCCCTCCCTGTCTGGTGCCAGGTGAGTGTTCCCTGGTCAAGTCAAATATTTGTGTGTCTGGCAGACGCAGCTTTGTTCTTCCACGTAAAGCACAAAATTCATTTATCGAATAAAAAAAAAAATACCCCGACTGAATCTCATCCCAGACTGACAGCGAGTGATTCCCGGCACCCCTGAAGATACCTTTTAACCTTCACAACTGAACAGAGAACCTTGCTTTCTTATCCTCCTAGATTTTCGTCTTGTCAAAGTGATTTACGTTCAGTCATCAACCGAAGAAATCCCATCATCTGAGACCTCAACATCCGCAGAATAAAAGACCCCTATTGTTGCTAGTAACAGATTCCCATGCCACAAGGTCTTGGACCTGCAATTGGATTTCTAATTTTGACAAAGGGTTGAAGGTCAAAATAATTCCCTCAAAGCTGATGTTATAAAACCCATCAATAACATCCCCCCTCCCCATCACTGGGTCCAATCTTTTTACTAAGGAACCCAGATCGATTGAAAGTGGTTTCAGTTCATTTGTCCTTTCTTTTCGGTGTTAACACTTTGGTTCAAATACTGGGCTGAATTGTTTCGATAATTTTAGGAGAGCTGTTTTGAGTTGCATCAGGTATTGCTCTAATTCACACAATGTCAATCAGATGAGGGTTGGCGAATGGCATCAAAAGGCCTGAGTGGTTAGGTTGCTGGACTAGTATTGCAGAGGACGAGAGTTCAAATCTCACCGAGGCAGTTTGAGAATTTTATTTCAGTTTAAAGAAAAAAAGCCTGGAAATTAAAAAGCCGGTACCAGTAAAAGTGACAATGAAGCTGTCGGATTGTCGTAAAAACCCAACTGGTTCACTCATGTCCTTTAGGGAAGGAAACCTGCCGTCCTTACCCGGTCTGGCCTATATGTGACTCCAGTCCCACACCAGCGAGGCTGACTCTTAACTGCCCTCTGAAGTGGCCTAAGCAAGCCACTCAGTTGTCTATCAGCGGTTCTAGAAGAAAGGCCCCCTTCCACCACCACCTTCTCAGGGCAATTAGGGATGTGCAATAAATGCCGGTCTTGCCAGTGGCACCCGCATCCCGAGAATGAATATAAAAGAAAAAGAATCCAGGTTTGTGCCTTCTTGGAAGAGTGGTTTGCCTGGACCTCAGTCGAGATTTGCAAGTTGGCGAGAGAGGTAGAGAGCAGACGAACATTGAGCTTTGAAGGAGTGGTGTTTCGCCCCAGCCCGTGGCAGCGCACTTGTATCCAGTTATGCCTGTTTCACTCTTAGAAATGTACGCGGCTGCAAACTCGGCAGCCTCAAATATCAAAAAATTCCAATGCAGTTTAAAGCGTAACTATAACAAGATTACTGAGAGTCAAACAAGGTGAGGTCGAAAAGTGATCGATCATTCCTTTGAATGAACAATCAGAACACCCTGAGCACTGTGCAGGTCTTTGTTCACAGTACACCACGGTCAAACCCTGAGAAGCTCAAACTCCCTTTTTGCCAATGACACCACTGGATGTGATTGAACCTCCCGTGCAAACTGCAGTCAAATTAATCCACTGATAACTTCTCAGGTTGGTATACAAGAGGGAGCTGATTGTATCAGTGAGGACGATAAAAGTTCTTTTTTAAAACTTTTTTTTAAACCCCCCCCCCTCTCCCCCACTGATATATTTCTTGAAAGACTATTTGATTACAGTCCAAGTTGGCACACACATTCCAATCTCAGCATCCAGTCAATTAAAGCCCAATGTTACGGGATCCTTCTCAGTCGGCATGCCTGAACTGCGATTGTGACCCTTTTAGGTCCCAGAGAGGGATTGGGCAATCACGGCGAGGGGCGTGAAGGGTGGCCTTGTGCGATTGCACTCGCACGTGCATTCTCGGCTCCCGTGCCGTGCAGCAGCCAGGGCGGGGCATTTGAGACCTACACAGTACTTCAGAGCCGTGCTCTCTCTCAGAATAAATGTGCTTAAAATGAACATCCAATCAACAAAGGCATAAAAGAAAGGATTGGAAACCTCTTGTGAGTACATTAAACAGAACAGCTTATTTACAGATATCCCTAGTGTAACCTAGTTACCTTCATTATCTTCCAGCTTGTATGCAACTCATTTCAAAAATGTAATGACACCATCATCTGTTATTTTCTTCCTCCTCTGGTAAATCCAATTTAAACAGTTCCAAAAAAAAAAAATCAGTTAAATGTTTCATTCATATAAACTTTTCTTTGTTCAAATTCCTTGTTTTTGGATACTACTGAATTCTGCGCTGGTGATCCAGTCTGACTGTCAGCTAGTATTATATGAGATTATGAAAGATAAACAAAAGGAGAGGAGAAATTTCCCCCCCCTCCAAAAAATAAACACAAAGGGTCTTCATAGTTCTCTCCTAGCGTTAAATCAAAGCGTGTTCTAAAACCAGAAGCTGAAGGCTTGCAAAGGGGCCTGATTTAAGAACTGTCGATTCCTATTTCGGAGGGGGCGGGGGGTGCGTGTGTGTGTGGTTCATATCTGCTGCTCAGCACAGCCCTGAACTCAGTGTCCATCTCAGTTAAGCACTTTTGAAAGAGCTTCCAGCGTGGCTAAGCACAGCGTGTAAGTTCCAACTCAGTCCCAATCGCCTTCCACAAGCTGCAGAGTATGTGGCAAAACAATACTGTGGCTCTCCTGTGAACACTTCATCTTTTACAAACACGTCAAACGTCCATGTGAGTGAGAGTCCGACTCACTTGCTCCTTTTCTTTCTCACGAAGCTATGGTGACTGGGTGTTCGGGCTACTGCTGGCGGAGCTCGGGGACATGCTCGGGCTGCTACACGGACGGGCAGCGCTGCTTTTGCTACAAGGCGAGGAGGAAGGATCGATGCCGTCAGAATTCTCCAGCATTTCCTGAATGAGTGGTGGCATGGATCCGGGAATCTCCATTTTGAGGGTGATGACCCGCTCAGCTCCTGGGAACAGAGAAAGGAACATGACTGTGAGACTCAGACCCAGAGAAAAGTTGTGTGCAGCAACGCTGGAGCAATTCATGCCCAAATATCAGAGGGTGGCACTAACTCAGTCGAGGGACTCCAGCAATATAGTTCCTACACAAATGAAAGGATTCTAAATGCGCCACTAATAACTGAAATGTGAGTAGATTTTTCCTCTCCCTGTCATGCTCCCTTCCATCTTGGAATCATTGCAATTAATAATAGTAATTAAGTAGTCTTTATAGTTTTTTTCTCTTTCCTATTCCCCCCACCATAAAATGACGGGATGTTTTCTACATTAAAGAGGCTCTATAAATGCAAGTTGTTGATGACGATGATGATGGAGTGGTACCAATGATGGTCCTGAGCAGATGTTTCATTGTTATGTCCCTATATTATGTTAGAGAAATGGGGGATAGATTTTTTTTGGGCATGATTTGGGCTGTGCATTATTAGCAGCCTCTGAGCGTTAGTGCAACTGACCTAATTTGATGTTGTGAGGTCAGATTCATTTACATAGTCTGGGCGCATTCCCGTCCCAATATGTGGCCTGGCATTGGGAGCTTACCGGTAAAGGGGGAGATGGAATGTGTGAGGGGCCCTTAAGGGTTCTTTATAAGGGGTGAGAGGTAAATTTAAAAGAATGCAGCCATTCAAAGATAAGTGGCCGCCTAGGGAGATAAAACAGCATTAGCCTTTACAAAGGCTGCAAGTATTTTTAATGTATAGTTCAGCTTTGGTCAAGAAATGTCTGGCAACACTCAGTGGCTGGTACAATAAATGTGGAGGCAGAAAACTAAGTCTGTATCCAAATGATGGAGCGATGCACCATTCCTGACAAGGGCAAAATGTCTGTGAGATGGGTGGCCCTGCTTGCTGCGCCAGTGCACGCCACCCATAGGACAGCATACCTGGAAGGAGATGGAGGAAGTGGAACTAAGGATGCAGCTGAGTGTTACTGCCACTGTAATTAAAGGATTCACTGCAAAATCTGTTTATCCTTCAATCTGTCTATCTGGACAAGGATTGAACACAAGAGACCACACTCACAGTGGTGCCACATCTTTGAAGCTGCTTTTATATTGGGCTATTAATGTGTTAATTCTTCTGGTTTCGCACAGCCAGTGGCAAACCCCCAGTGCACTCTCGACAGATTCACTGAGGTTGGCACTGGGAAAGGCTGTTTTCTTACCAGGTGAATTTATCCTACTGAACCACTGGGAAGTTTTACATTAAATTTCTGAAAGCCAATGTGAACAATAAAATTAAACTAATGCGTTTCTTAAGATACAGATCAGCCATGATCTAATTGAATGGCGGAACAGGCTCGAAGGGCTGAATGGCCTCCTCCTGTTCTTATGTTTCAGAACTTAAAGTCAACTAAAATGAGACGTTAGCCTCTGTAGGCCAGTGTCTATCCCAGCCCTATTCATATAGGTCACAGGGCACCTTCGTGTACTGGGTTTACTCTTGGATGACCACCCTGCACTCACCTTTGGCACTGATGCTGCGCAGATCTGTGATCTTCATCAGCATTTTTGGGAACATGTGTGGCTTGTTCGGCCGCCTCTTCCTCACGTAGATCTTCAGAGCTTCCAATAATGGCTCCTGCAGCTTATCCACTTTCTCTGGCTCCTCAAGGTCCTGCCGGTCTAAAAAAAAAATCATTATTATTACTAGAGAACTTTTATCTCTCGCTTCCATCCTTATATTCCTCAAATCGGTCAGTCAGCTTCTCACCGTCACTTACATCGGTAAGTTTAATGGGGACAGAGTGTGTGGGAGTTGTGTGTAGCTGACGCGATCATGTCACAGTGAGGCAATGTTGTGCTGCATGCGTATTAACACCATTTTTTTTTTGTTGTCAAATTTTGACTGCTGATGGGGCACAATCCATAGACACTGGGTGCTGAGTGATACCTCACCCATGTGGCTAGTCTTCACATGTGAGCCACGGCAGTCAGTGTCAGATGACTATTTAACTGTGGGGTTCATCACAGCCAAGCTCAATTCTATTCTCACCTGACATTCTCACACACACACACGCACGCGCACTTTACAGCAGGGAGTTACTACGCAGCGATCATGAGCAGAAAACCCGGGCGGGTTTTTATCCTCACTACCCCTCGGTTGCTGAGGCCAATTTTACCCCTCCAATTGCCACTGCAGCTAATTCAACACAGACTGGGAATTGAACGAGACCTTTTAGTCTGTGTGAGCTAGCTAAAGAGCCAATGCAGAAGGCAAAAGCTTTCTTAACTTAGCTGTAAAGGACAGCAATACTCCTCTAAGAGCATCAAATGTGCAAGTGTTCAGATTTTATAATGATTACATTTATGGAGAATTTCACAGGTAGAATCCTAAGAGAACAGCCAAAACCTCAAGTCAGTAAAACTGCAGTCAAGATATGTCTCTCACAAATATTTATACTCCTAAATTAACCATTGCTTGCAAACAGCAATCGGTGACAATGCCCTTGCAGTGTCTGTTGCGAGGTCAGTCTCTGATGAAGACACACACCCACTGGGAATTGAATGGAGAATGTGTTCAAACTCATTTCACTTATGACCCTTAATAGCCATCAGTCAGAAAGGACACCTTCATCCCATCCGTCTGGATTGGATTCAAACCCAAATCCCAGGAGCTAAAAGACAGTGTTCAAAAATGATGCATCAGATAGTCCTCCCACCCAACAGGCACAGAAAAAAGCTTTCACGCCCCCCCTTCTGTGGACATTTGCACACAGGACCCAAGTCATTGCAACATGCTGCTTCACACATATACTCTTAATCTGTTTTTCCTCCTTCATTTTTCTCACTAATTTTCTTCCCTCCTGAAGGGCATTCATTCCTTTCTGGGGGTAAGCTCCACAGGTACCAGTGATCTTCAGGTACTGTACCCAAATAGCCATTCTTAATCCTCCACCCTATCTCTGTAACCGCCTCCAGCCCTACATCCCTTTGAGATCTCTGCGCTCCTCCAATTCTGGCCTCTTGCGCATCCCCAATTTTAATTGCTCCACCAATGGCGATCGTGCCTTCAGCTGCCTAAGCCCTAAGCTCTGGAATTCCCTCCCTAAAGCCACCCGCCTTTCTCTCTTCCTTTAAGACGCTCCTCTTTAATCAAGTTTTTGGTCACCTGTGACTTGGGACGTTTTATTACGTTAAAGGCGCTATATAAATGCAAGTTGTTGTTGTTGTATGAATCTAAACAGTTAGTACCAGCAGCCTATATGCCAGAGGAAGCCCAGCAGTCAAGCCTGATGCTGTTCTCACCCACCTTCCTCACATAAGCATTTCCGGTAGGCATCACTAGACAGTAATCAGAAGCAGGAACTCAGACTGATTTTTGCTTCCTTAACCCAGAGGAATTAAGGTCAATTGTTGTAACTATTGCCCTGGCTGAGGTCAGCTAGCAAAGACCAGTGATCGAATCTGGGGTCTGAACCAGCTGGGAGAGCGACGCACTGAGTCTTTAAACAGTGACAACAAATTAGCATTCATTGTATTGTGATCGTGTGAAGAATGAGGCCATTTCTTGATCATCCTCCTGTGCTTACGTGTAAGAAAGAAGTTGCGTTTGTATACAATCTTATAATGTTTGGTCATGAATCTTCGCAATGCTCTACCCCAGAGGGCTGTGGATGCTCCATCGTTGAATATAATCAAGGCTGAGATTGATACATTTTTGGACTCTAAGGGAGTCAAGGGATATGGGGATCGGGTGAGAAAGTGGAGTTGAGGTCGAAGATCAACTATGATCTTACTGAATGGCAGAGCAGGCTCAAGAGGCCGTATGGCCTACTCCTGCTCCTATTTCTTATGTCCCTCAGCTACATCCAAAGTACTTCACATGGAATGAATTATTGTTATGTGGGTACAGTGAGGTGAGAATGACCAGCTCATCAATTTCTGACGGTGTTGTTTGGGGAGTAATTTTGCCCAGGACACTTCTACACCCTCTCCCTTCTTCAAATATTGCTCTGGGATCTGAACATCCAACTGAACGATACAGAAAAGACCTTGGGCTTAACAGCTCATCTAAAAGACGCACTTCCATTATTGCAGCACTCCCTGAAAGTGTCAGGTGAGATTATGTTCTTAAGTCCTGGAGTGGGATTTGAACCCACATCCTTCTGAGGTGAGAATGATACCAATTGAGCCAATGCTGCCATAAAAGAGGGGAAAGGATTAATAATTATTGTTAAGTATAAATGTTATTTTAATCCCTATTTGTACAGTACTGGATGATTATAGATTGTTGACTGTGTTTCACTCTAATACAGTTAATATTATTACTGCTTACAAATGAAGCATCAATTTATGTTCTACCAGAACCACAGACATACTCCAGACAGACACCAGAGGGTGATATAAGCGTGTAATGACACTGGTCTGTGTTAAACAAGTAACTGTCCAGAACATGGATAGACAACTGGCTACCATTTCAACTGTCAGTCCACTCTACGATACCACTAGTTAATGGATTTGAATGACCAGTTGGTAAACAAGTCCTGAGTTCTTCTCTTGACTGATGACTTGTTAACGGATAAAAGAAATGCTGACAGGCCACCTTGCCTTTAAGTCAGGATGCTAACAGTGCACTTTGGCTGTATATTGCTACTATCCCTCTGCGTTTCTGCAGAAAGCAGATTAGATGCAGTGAAGCAAATTTAAGGCAAAGCCCCAGGGACCAGATTAAAAAATGAGTTTATGTTGTATTTTGATCTGTAAATGTTGGTTTTGCCAATGACAGTGACATACCATCTTTCTCTGCCTACTACCCTTTTTTGCAGTAGTTGGTATCTTTTGCAATGCGAGAGAAGACCCCACTGCAGGGAGAGGAAACAGTGAGAGAATTAATGTGGCACTGTCAAAGCAATTTTTCTCAGTTTCAGATAGTATGCTTTCTACTAGCAGCACAGCAACAAGGGTCTAATCCTCTATGGAGTGTTGACATCATCAAATACAAGAAAGTAATTAAAAAAAACCCTGAACCTTATGTCCCGACAGTTTACTGTTTTTATTTTTATAATTGAGCTGTCCGATCGATGGTACAATTTCACTTTGGTTTTCCTCTATTTTTCATTGTTGACATTTTCTTCTCCCGTCCTCTGACGTTGACAACTTGCTGGGATGCTCCCACAAGTAGCCATCTGTGAGCCACGATGGTGTTAGTACGTTATTCAAACTGGGGAAAGGGGGAGGAGGAGGAGGGGTCACAGCTGAGCTCTGATTCTCTCCTCACCTGATATCAAACACATGCACTTCCAGCAGAGACCGCTGCATAACAGGAACACTGGCTGATTTCCACCTTAACCCAGGATCATTGAGGGCAAATCCACTAGCCCAGCTCTGGTCAAGATCAGCTAAATTAGTGTAGACAGAAGATTGAACTTCCTGCTGTATATGGCTCAGCAACTCATCAAATAAACTTGCCCTGCCACTGTTTTTAAAGCAACTTTGTTTTTGACCATTGCCTTCTAAAAGCTTGGTGCACAATTATGAACTTGCACATCTCAGAATCTTTGGGGAAATCTCAGCATTATTTGAGTTATGGTACCTGTCTTCAGTCTAGGCTCTTTGGCTGACGAACAAAAAATGAAACACTGTTTGAAGGTAAAGGATAAATTTCAACTGGATAACACTTCATTTGGAATGTCTGTTATAAACTATCACTTAATATTTAACAGGGCTGAAATACTCCCAACCATGAAACATGTCAAACTTTAATGACAGACTTTTAATGACGCTGAACTGTCATTGTGTTTCTCTGTTTACTGGCACACAGTCAGAGTGAAGTTAGTGATGGGGCTGCCAGGTGGCTGTGTTAGTTGCAGGATGTGGTGGGGATGTAGATTGCTGTGGTGATCGCTGTGCTCCTCAGTGCAGTGGGGGGTAGGAGAGGTGTGCTCCTTGAGGGAAGTGGTGAGGTTGGAGGTGGCTGTGCTCCTCAGTGTAGTGGGGGTAGGAGAGGTGTGCTCCTTGAGGGAAGTGGTGAGGTTGGAGGTGGCTGTGTTCCTCAGTGTAGTGGGGGTAGGAGAGGTGTGCTCCTTGAGGGAAGTGGTGAGGTTGGAGGTGGCTGTGTTCCTCAGTGCAGTGGGGGTAGGAGAGGTGTGCTCCTTGAGGGAAGTGGTGAGGTTGGAGGTGGCTGTGTTCCTCAGTGCAGTGGGGGTAGGAGAGGTGTGCTCCTTGAGGGAAGTGGTGAGGTTGGAGGTGGCTGTGTTCCTCAGTGCAGTGGGGGTAGGAGAGGTGTGCTCCTTGAGGGAAGTGGTGAGGTTGGAGGTGGCTGTGTTCCTCAGTGCAGTGGGGGTAGGAGAGGTGTGCTCCTTGAGGGAAGTGGTGAGGTTGGAGGTGGCTGTGTTCCTCAGTGTAGTGGGGGTAGGAGAGGTGTGCTCCTTGAGGGAAGTGGTGAGGTTGGAGGTGGCTGTGTTCCTCAGTGCAGTGGGGGTAGGAGAGGTGTGCTCCTTGAGGGAAGTGGTGAGGTTGGAGGTGGCTGTGTTCCTCAGTGCAGTGGGGGTAGGAGAGGTGTGCTCCTTGAGGGAAGTGGTGAGGTTGGAGGTGGCTGTGTTCCTCAGTGTAGTGGGGGTAGGAGAGGTGTGCTCCTTGAGGGAAGTGGTGAGGTTGGAGGTGGCTGTGTTCCTCAGTGCAGTGGGGGTAGGAGAGGTGTGCTCCTTGAGGGAAGTGGTGAGGTTGGAGGTGGCTGTGTTCCTCAGTGCAGTGGGGGGGTAGGAGAGGTGTGCTCCTTGAGGGAAGTGGTGAGGTTGGAGGTGGCTGTGTTCCTCAGTGCAGTGGGGGTAGGAGAGGTGTGCTCCTTGAGGGAAGTGGTGAGGTTGGAGGTGGCTGTGTTCCTCAGTGCAGTGGGGGTAGGAGAGGTGTGCTCCTTGAGGGAAGTGGTGAGGTTGGAGGTGGCTGTGTTCCTCAGTGTAGTGGGGGTAGGAGAGGTGTGCTCCTTGAGGGAAGTGGTGAGGTTGGAGGTGGCTGTGTTCCTCAGTGCAGTGGGGGTAGGAGAGGTGTGCTCCTTGAGGGAAGTGGTGAGGTTGGAGGTGGCTGTGTTCCTCAGTGCAGTGGGGGTAGGAGAGGTGTGCTCCTTGAGGGAAGTGGTGAGGTTGGAGGTGGCTGTGTTCCTCAGTGTAGTGGGGGTAGGAGAGGTGTGCTCCTTGAGGGAAGTGGTGAGGTTGGAGGTGGCTGTGTTCCTCAGTGCAGTGGGGGTAGGAGAGGTGTGCTCCTTGAGGGAAGTGGTGAGGTTGGAGGTGGCTGTGTTCCTCAGTGCAGTGGGGGGGTAGGAGAGGTGTGCTCCTTGAGGGAAGTGGTGAGGTTGGAGGTGGCTGTGTTCCTCAGTGTAGTGGGGGTAGGAGAGGTGTGCTCCTTGAGGGAAGTGGTGAGGTTGGAGGTGGCTGTGTTCCTCAGTGCAGTGGGGGTAGGAGAGGTGTGCTCCTTGAGGGAAGTGGTGAGGTTGGAGGTGGCTGTGTTCCTCAGTGTAGTGGGGGTAGGAGAGGTGTGCTCCTTGAGGGAAGTGGTGAGGTTGGAGGTGGCTGTGTTCCTCAGTGCAGTGGGGGGTAGGAGAGGTGTGCTCCTTGAGGGAAGTGGTGAGGTTGGAGGTGGCTGTGTTCCTTGGAGAGTGTGGTGGGGTTGGAGTGGAGATGGCTATGTTTCCCAGAGATTTCGTGGGGTGGAAAGTAGCTATGGTGGGAGGTGTCTAATTTTTGGAGTCCTAATGGAAGTTGGCTATATTCAGCACAGGGTCCTGTAATGGTGTGGATGGGAGGTGGCTGTCCTTCAAAGGTTTAGTGGGGATGGGATGCAACAGTGTTCTTTTGGGCTGGGAGTATGTGCTGAACTATATGATCTTGCTGCCAATATGAATCCTTCTGTGTAACCAAAAAACAAACAAATCTCTTCCATTTATACTTGCAACTAACGGGAAAAATCCCTCAGCACCAGTGTGCAATGTATGGGAAGATAATGTGCCTTAACCCAAGTTCAGATGAGCAGGGCCGACAGTGAGATTTTCTGTTTCCCACATCAGCTGTCCTATCTTGAGTAAGATTTGCACTGCGATGCAATAAAAGCTCCTGGGAAATGTGGGCATTAATTGAGTTGCAGTGTCGGCCTCCAGTTTACAGCTTGAATGTGAAGGACTCTGGTGCTTGAAGATAAAAAAACCAGTTTCAACTGAGTAACACTTCATCTGGAGTGTCTGTTGTAAACTATCTCTTAATATTTTACAGAGCTGAAATACTCTAAACTGTGAAATAAACAGCCCTTACTGGCAGCGCTATAAATAATTAACATGTTTACTAAAAAGTTGTTACGCTATCATAATAAAAGATCAAACGCAGCTGTTATCTTTTTCACAACTGTACTGTTTTGTTTAAGCCACCCCAAAAATGTACTGTTCTTAAAAAAATGAAGACTAATATAGAATCTCCTCTAATGGTAAAGGCAGCAGATGACTGAACCATAAAAACCACAAGGTCGAAGGTTCGATTCCCAATCTGTGCTGTATTCGCTGGTGTCAGCAGTTTGAGGTGCTACAATTTGCCTCAGCACTTCTGGGTTTAGGGAGGGGAAAAAAATCAGCCAACTCTAGCCAGCGACTTCATCTGGAAGTACGCGTGTCTAGACATTGGGTGAGAATGGGATCGGGCAAACAGCCTGCCAACACCCACTGTCTAATCTCACATGAATAATCGACACTTGGACGAGGTACTGAAAGGCAGATCAGCACCTACAGAACTCAGACCTCAGTCGGGAGTTAACACTTTCAGGAAAAGGAGGGGGGGAAAGGGAACAAAACTGGCAACAAAAATTTATAAACTCGTAACAGTCCTTCACTGACAGCTTTACTGAAATATTATCAATGAATTATTACACCAATATTACAAACTGTTTACTACCCTGTTAATGTGATTACAGCACTGTTAAACAAACATGACATTATTTTTACAGTATTATAGCTTCCTTACACGTTTAATGCTGGTTTACAGTGGACACAAAGTGAAGTGTTGACACAAACCTGATTATCATTAATACAAACAGCATACTTGTCACATCTGCACTTTTCTGTTATAACATGATGTTGAGGGTGGAACACATTCCCACTTCTTGTACTCAGAAACAGCATTAAACATTCTGACTGAAGGTCATTGACCTGAAACGTTGGGCATGATTTTAACCTCGAAAAATGGGTAGGTTGGGGGCGGGGGGCATTAAAAATTGCCCCCCACCCAAACCTGCCCATTTCCGGTTTCCACGGGGACGGGACGAGCGGCGGGCGACCAACCCGCTCTCAGGAGGCGGGTTACTCACTAAAACCTTCCATTTTTTCAGGTTTTGTGATTTTAGCCTCTCGGGATTCCCAGGCCTTCTCCTTCATGCTACGTGAAAAGAGGCGAAAAGGCCCGAAACTGCAGGTTAGAGACTTTATGGCACAGCTTCTGGGCCCGGAGGAGCAGGAGTGCATCCCCCAGGCCCAACAAGCCTACTTGCAGCGACCCCACCCCCTGCAACGATCGCAAACCCCCCTCAAAGATCGCGACCCCCCCCCCCCAACGATCGCGACCCCTCCCCCCCAACGATCGCGATTCCCGATCCCAAACCCCCCCCCCCCCCCTCGGTGACTGACTCCCGAATCCCCCTCCTGATGACTGACCCCCATGACTGACCCCTCCCCCGATGATCCCCATGCCCGCCGATGACCCCCCCATCTCCCCCCACCACCTATCCATTCTAAGACTTACCTGAACACTTAACTCTTCCTGGCTCTTCTCCTGTCCGACTGAGACCAGCCTGTCAAATCAGGCCGGCCTGTTGGGCGGGAAACCATCAAAAAAAATAAAAGACAAACCTTACGTCAAAATCGTAAGGACGCCCGGGAAACTCGTACTTCCGGGTTTCCCATCTGCAATTCGACCCCACCGCCCGCCCCCCTTCCTGGCTCCGGGCTAAAAATACCCCCGTTAACTCTGTTTCTCTCTCCACAGATGCTGCTTGACTTGCTGAGCATTTTCCAGCATTTTCTGTTTTTATTTTAAACATTGAGATTAGGTGTAGCATGGGCGAGTGGGAAAAAAATAATTTTTGCTGTGGTTGAAGAGTCAGTGATGAGGGAGTAATCAAATTAAAATAGTCACTGATAGACCGATGAGGGAGGTTAGGAGAAATTTATTTTTGCAGACGGTTGCTGGAGCATCGAATGCTTTGCCACAAGGAGTGGTTGAGGCAGACACAGTTTTAAGGCAAAAGTGGATATTTATTTGAAGCAGAGGAAAATACAGGGCTATGGGGAGAAAGCAGGGCAATAGGATTAGTTTGGAATTATTCTAGAAGAGGGTCGGTACAGATGTGATGCGCCAAATAGCCTTCTTCTGTGCTGTAAGCTGGGAGGGAAAGCCTGAGGAAGGAATGAGCAGGGCGAGGGCAGGAACGGGATACTAGGAGGGGAAGTTTGAGAGAGAAGGGAATGGGGTGAGGCCGGGAACAGAAAAGCCTGAGCTATTTGGCAGCAGAGTTCAGGGTCGAGCCGGATGCCATTCAGTCAATTACACTAAACTCAGGAACTCAACACCTTTACCAAAGGCTGGGAATGAACTGAAAAGTAACTTTCCATTACTTTTCCTTTAGTTTTCAAGAAGAGATTTTTGATTACCTCTGACTGTCTCTGTATTATGCTGTACATGTATAACCACCATTGCTCCGTGCACTAATTTATCCATCTTATAATCAACCTATGTCCCAGCAGAAAAATCACCCTCTGCTAACAGTAAAGACAAGGCTCACATATTGGCACACAGGCCAAAACAGACACCAATATAACCAGCATGGCATCCAGAAACGATAATAGTAAAGTCGGCACATAAATACTTAGCAACGCTGGTGACAAGGGTATCAATTAAAACCAATATTAACAGATTAAAATTTTTAATCACAAGATTAATTGCGATTAGTTTTTTTAATTGGTTAACAGCCCTAATTCTAAGTGATCTTTCAAAAACTGTTACATTCTGGATGATTGAGCAAAACATAGTGTTAGGTCTGTTGGCAAAATAAGGATTAAGCATAACTACTACAATGAGGTCTCACCTCTTGGACAGGGAGAGACAACACAAGCTCTCTGCATTTCCACCAGTGACATTTTCCACCTAGTTTTCTTCTTTCCTTCAAAAGGTGGTAACCTATGCTGGATAATGGTTTCACTGACACCAGCAACTCTCCTTTATTTCACCCAAGTGGCCATGTATGAGCCCAGACAACAAGTGTTGGCAGGTTATTTGACCGAGTCTGATCCTGTCCTCACCTAACATTTATTTACATGCACACACACAAGCAGACATTTCCAGGAGTCATTAGACAGCAATCTGAAGTGGGAGCTCTAGCTGATTTTTCCTTCCCTCTAGCCCATGGACGCTAAGGCTAATTATAATGTCCCCGGGCTCTTCCCCTGGCTGAGACCAGCTAATTCTGCGAAGATGAGGTGCTACATCTTGTATTCTTTACGTTCTGTAAGCCTCAATCTAACACAAAACATGGTGCATTCACTCACTGAGCAAGCCTGCAGCGGAGACTGTATAAGTGTGTAATGTATTACAAAGGCACAGAACCAGCTAGGGTTATGCTCAATTTCAAACAGTGATTTAAAACAACCTCTCCCCCTTTACGATCCTTCTGCAACACACATCAGATTCTTGCCAGCAGGATAGGATAGTGATGTATTCCGAGATTCCGCAAAAATAAAGAAAAAGAACTAGTTGCAAATGTGATTACATTCATGTAAATTGTGTATGCTTCTGCCCCTCTGTGTGTGTGTGTGTGTGTGTGTGTGTGTGTGTGTGTGTGTGAGTGAGAGAGAGAGAGAGAGAGAGAGTGTGAGGAAGCTGCATCTCTCAGACGAGCATCCTGTCACGCTGGGAAAGTCCGTGGGTTATATTTTCCTCTGTTCACTATTTTTAGTAAAAACATTTGGTGAGTATAGACTGGAGAACAACATTCATAGCTACTTTTCCCAGTGAGGATAGCAAATGCAGGATAAAACACCCTCCCAGTGTCAGTCATTTGCTGTCGATACATAGGTGCTCTACGCAGGTGGGGACCACAGCCCTAAATTACAGCCCTAATTTCCATCATAAAACAAAAAGCCCAGAGCTAATAGTATTTAATATTTACTTAGAAGAAGCTAACCACATCCTCGTTAATCATCTCAACAATCAACTTGGTCCGCAGCCTGCAGGCTGGGGAGCGTTTGATTTCTATTCGGGGAACTTGTTCGTGCTTTTAGTTGGTAAAAGGAAAAGTGTGTCCTTCATAAATTTTCCATGAATGTACTCAAGATGGGACAACATTATCAGATTTATTTTTAAACTTACTGCAAAGTAATACTATGTATAGTTTTTTTTTTATCCTACTTAAGCCATTAGCTGTTACTGTCCCCTACTCCCCAGTGTCTCGAACTGACGGAGAGAGCTGCTTAAATGAGTGTGTGTGATTTCCAATGCAAAGACGATGTTGGCACTCGTTTTTCAGTGTGCCCCAGTTGCCAGAAGACCATTACCATGAAAGCCAATGTGTAAGTTTCATCTTCATGCAGATTTTTATGAAGTGTGGACTGTGGAATTGGTGTTTTAATGGATTTTTACAGCGGGACGTGTAGTCTCAGATCAAATTTTATTGTTGGCATTTCCCAACAGATTATGAAGCATGCTACCAATGAATGCTCGTAAAATTACTATTTTTCCTCATTTTCCACCAATTTCTCCCCTCCCTTTCTCCTAAAAGCACAGGTATTGTACGCCCTCTGGTAACTTGCCCAATTGCTATTCTTCTCCCCCATGTGCATGTGACATTTTGCGCGTGCAGCTGTTCAAATGTTAATCCAGGTGCGTAGAAATTGCCCCTCAATATCAACGAGCAGTTTCTAAAGCACCTGGATCCAACATTCCACATCAACTTTATGCAGCGATTCTGCAACACATAATACAGCACTAATTTACAGGACATTGTGGGTCTATCTAGTGCTGTTCATGAGGGTCTCCTTCCTTCAGGATCTGTTTGCTGTGCCAGGATTATAGCTATTGGCAAACAATGAGTCTTAGCTTGGCTCAGTTAGAAGCACCCTTGCCTCTCAGGCAGAAATTTGAGGGTGCAAGCTCCTCTTCAGGACTGACACTCCAGTGCAGGGTGTTTTCCTGGCTTACATTTCTCCATCAATAAAAAGCAGACAAACTGGTCATTCATCGCATTACTATTTATGGGGTCTAGCTGGTGGCGGCTGCCATATTTTCCTCCATAACAGCAGTTACTGTTCTTCACTCTATATGAAACACTTTGAGACATTTTTGAGAGATGTAATCAGGTGCTACATAAGCACAATTCTCTTTCTTACATAGAATTACATCCAATTTACAGCACAGAGAAAGGCCAGAAACTGGTCCATGTCAGTGTTTATACTCTACACGAGCCTCCTCCCACTCTAACTACTTCTTCCCACCCTGCTCCAATATCCCTCTATTCCTTTCTTCCTCATATATGCATCAAGCCTCCCTTTAAATGCATCAATACTGTTATAAATTGAATAGGCAATTGGTGAAGGACAGAATACTAGAGCCTGGTCTTTAGTTGCTTCCAAGCCTTTATTCACAGAGCTTTCCCTTAGACACACACCACACCCTAGATAAGCTCTCATATAAATGGATACAAGAGAGTCCCCAATTGACACACACCACCTGAATACAATTAGCACTAATTGATGTAAATCACATGATACAATTAACAAATACTATCTGCTTCAACTACTCCATTTGGCAGCGAATTTCACATTCTTAACAATCTCTGTGCGAAGAAATTCCTCATAAATCTTTATTTGGCCTGTTAGTGGCTATCTTATATTTATGCCCCCTGTTCTCGACTCACCCATAAATGGAAACAGTTTCTCCACATCCACCCAATCAAGCTCCTTCATAATTTTAAGGACCTCTATCAGGCCTCCTCTTAGTCCTCTCTTTTCCAGAGAAATGAACCCCAGCCTGCTCTATCCTTCCTGATAGTTGCATCCTCTCAATTCTGGTAACATCCTTGGATATCTTTTCTGCATTTTTTCCAGTGTTTCAATATCCTTTTTGTAGTACGGAGACCAAAACTGCACACAGCACTCTAAGTGTGGTCCAAGGTTCTACATAAGTTTAACATTATTCTTTTGTATTTTGTTTCTCTAGAAATGAACTCCAGTACTTTGTTTGTACTCCTTATGGCCTTATTAACCTGTGTTGCTACTTTTAACATCTATGTATCTGTATTCCCAGATCTCTTTGCTCCTCTACCCCATTTAGTTTCTAACCTCCGATGGAATAAGTGACCTCCTTATTCTACCTACCAATCTCACACCTCGCTATATTTAATTTAATTTTCCATTTATCCGCCCACTCTGCAATCCACTTTGTTTCTTCCTATATTTCAGTGCAGTCTTCCACATACTTAGCTATACCCCCCAATTTGATATTGTTCACAAACTCTGACACCATGGCCTCGATATTAACCTCCACACGGCAGGCGGGAGAGGGTCGGGTTGAAGATTTAAATATGTGGCACTCGACCCTGACCCGCCGGGCACGGGACCACCCTGGATAACGGGGCGTCCGACTGTCCTGTCATCGAGAGGCGGGGCGCTTAATTAACATATTAAGTGGAATTGGGAGCCTAATTTGCATGTTATTGTTGCTGCGCGGGTTTCCCAGGGTCGGGAAAATTGTCAGTGAAAGGGGCGGCGGGAGCTGCCGGCTCCACAATCTAAGTGCCTCTTTCAGCACTCCTTGTGGGCCAGGAGGAACAGGAATGCTCCCTCCAGACCCCTCAAGAAAGCCTTCGGCCTCCCACATTCCCGACTGCCGACCCGCCCCCGGCTCTCCTGATCGCGGGTCTCTCCCCCCTCCCGATCGGAGGCTTTTCCTCCCTCCCGATTGCCGGGGACCGTCCCCAAGGGTCACCAGCTGTGGCCTCCTGCCCGCCAGCTGGGCTGTCCATTTGGCCGGCTGCCGGGCGAGAGACGGACCTACAAAATGCTAATGAAGTTCTGCCGTTAAGTTTGGCAGCACCTCCGGCCTTGCCGGGTTCTTTGGTCATTTTCAGCCTCACCCGCAGACTCCCTGCTGCTCTGTAAATATTGGGGCCCACATCTCCAATTTCTGAGTCCAAATCGTTGAATGTATATAGTGAACAACAGTGGATCTAGCACAGATTGCTGTGGGATTTCACTTCCTACTTTCTGCCAGTCTGGGAAACTTCCCTTCACTCCTACCCTCCGTTTTATGTTTTGTAGCCATCTTTCAATCCATTTTGCTACCTGGTCCCTGACTCCATACGTCCTGACCTTTGTTATGAGTCTCTTTATGTGGCACCTTAGCAAAGGCCTTCTGAAAGTCCATGCAGACCACATCCACTGCATTATCCTTGTCTACTCACTCTGTTATTTCTTCAAAGAATTCAATAAGGTTGGTTAAACATGACCTTCCTTTTAGAAATCCAAGCTGATTATTTTTTATTATATTTTCCGTCTCTAGGTGTTTTGTTATCTGATCTTTTAGCAAAGACTCTAGTATCTTCCTTACCACTGACGTTAAGATAACTGGTTACCAACCCTCTTGCCAGTGGAAGCAGTTCCTCCTTATTTACTTTATCAAAACACCTCATAATTTTGAACACCTCTATTAAATCTCCCCTTAATCTTCTCTGCTCTAATGAGAACAATCCCAGCTTCTCCAGTCTCTCCACATAACTGAAGTGACTCATCCCTGGTATCATTCTGGTAAATCTCCTCTGCGCCCTCTCTAAGGCTTTTGCATATGCCTTTTTTTAAGATTAAATTTTATCCTCTCCTCTTTATTTATCCATGGCACCTCATTCCTGGCTACTTTGTTTTTTTTTTAGTGGAATATATTTCCCCTGAACTCTATTGATCTCTCCTTTAAATATTGCCCACCTATGTCAATATTTTTCTCCAGTTTAACTTCCTTAGCTCCATCCTCATTCCCTCATGGTTAGCTTTTTTTCCCATCTATTACTTTGGTCTTTTACTATCTACATCTCTCCCAATCATCATTGTGAACCTTAATATATTGTGGTCACTACTCCCTAGATGTTCTCCCACGTTTACTTCTCTTATCTGCAGTAAAATTAACAATGTTAATATTTATTAATGTACCAGATTATATTACAATATGCTGCAATTACTATTTGCAACTCTAGTGTTTCTCTCCCTCTTACCTCCACATATGAGGCAGATGGCACTAAGGAGCCCGGTCTCTGCATCGTCCATCTCCAGTGGTAGTAATTGATTGGCAAACGCAAAAACCAGATCAGTGAGAGGGCCAAAGCCTGCATTATGCATCTGTGTCCTGTTCAAGGTAAGGCCATCAGAAAATGTCATGGTATCCTGGTCAGGGGTGTACCTGGTACAGATTCGCAGAATCTAAGAAAACAATGAAACAACATAACATGAATGTATGCAGATTAGTCCTTCAGTACGATGACTAATACAGGTATACAGTCCACATACAACACTGGTATCAAATAGCCCATTCTGTTGCAACACATTGACCAGCAGAATAAATGTCTCTTCGACTGTATTGACAGGCACTGATCACTATTTTAGTGCTAATTTTCTCTCCTTCCCTCCCAAAAACTTAAGACTCCTCAACTCCTCACTGGGGTATGGTTCCATAGGTGCCTGTACCTTGTTGAAATGGTCATTCTTCATGTATGAGCAAAGATAATGAGTGTTTGCACATTATTTTTAAACCATGAAGGGCATTAAAGCCAAACCCGATCACCCAATATCGACGTGCACTTTTGGGGAAGGGATCATCGGAAAGCAATCAGGAGTACGGGCCTTAGTTGATTTCTCCCACTCTCTGGCCCAGGAACGAAGTGTAGCATCCTTAGCGCCACCCGGGCTGAGATTAGCTGAAGATAAATTCGATGGAAATTTAAACAAAGTCTCATGCAGATACCGAATGTCAGGTTTTTTTTAAAAACAGCCTTAGATGGAGTATCTCCTGCCTTTCTGTGCCAACACTATTCACAGAAGACTTGAAAAGATGCCAGGAGCCTTTTGGTTCTGCTGCTAAGGTTCAGTGGTGCAAGGCTGCTACACTGTCACAGGTACCAAGGGATGGGGGACCCTCTCAGTTCTGTCGATATGATCCAATGCCTGCAGTCTGTTAAGGGTGCATGTTAACACAACTTCTCGGTGTTGCTGTTGCTTGCTTTGACAATACTTGTGTAAAACCTAAATACAAGGGAAGAACACCCTGCGCTTAGTCTATTGTAACAGAGTTGACCCTTCTCTGTAAGTGTTTAATATGTATTGGCAACATTTCCCATTTCCATCATGCCGTCTCTCACCTGGATAAGCACTAAAGGAAGACCCTGGTGATTCCCCAATGACTCAGTTGTTAAAGGCAGTACTGAACCATATAGACTGGAACTTTCCAGGTACAATCCCTAGTCTTACTGAGCCAGCCAAGCAGTTGGGGTACTACAGCTGGATTCAGTTCCCCTGGGCTAGGGAGAGGAAAATCAGCCAGTGTTCCTGCTCCAGTTTGTTATCCAGTGATCATGTTATGAAAGGACTAGGCTTAACTGCAATGCCCCATTGCGGTCAAATAGCTGCTGACACAAACCGGCAAGTGTTACAAATGAAGAAAAGTCCAATTGATGAAGTACCAGACAGCTGGTGCCATGGAACAATGAATCAGTATCTTCTGGAGAGGAAAATAGAAATAAATTTGGAGGAAATAAATGATGAAACAGAGATACTGTACTCACCAAGATGTCTAGGCAGGCAGCTTTGAGGAGGGTAATTTGGTCAGCAATGGTTAGAGTGGTGAATCCAGGCAGATGTTTGGCAAACTCGACTGTCTTGATAATGCACTTAGTCGAGAGTTCGCTGAACTTATCCCAGAGATCAATGTCTAACGTTACTCGCTGCTCAGCGCTGTTATTCTGCAAAGGGAACAGTGTGGCATTATTACAGGAAAAGTGGAATACTCCATCATAATAATTTCCAAAATATCTGCACTTTTATTTTTTTGCACAGCAGAATCAAAACTAGATATTTAAGTATTTACATGAAACATAAGCCTGTCTTTTCCCTGCAATGAAAAGGTTGTGATTATTGTAGCACTCTTTCCCCTCTGACAAAAACTGCCACAAACAGGAAACTGGATACTGAAATCAATTTACACATTAGTGTAAGTTGTATCCTTTTCCATTGCCTCAGTTTGTGTTAGCACTCTTCCTTATTTACTCAACAATAGGCTGGAGCAGAGATTGCCATTGCAAGACTGGTCCATAAATGCTCCTGGTGTGGCTGGCAACAAATTGGAAGTCACATTCCCCACACTTGTACCTTCAAAACAACCAACAGAGAATGAGGTATGAGTAAATGATCAAAGGACCCAAGTTCCTTTGTAATGGAAAATGGAAGAATGCCTATTTTTCTCTGTAACTAAGGACTGGCTATTGAAATTGGGGGAATGGGCGATTTTAAAATGTGCAATCTTCAGGAATATGGTTTCATTAGCAGATTGTTTATTTTTTAAAAAAGGCATTCTGTTCATAAAAGAGATTGGCTGGGGGACAGTCATTGTTTATTTGGGTCATGACAGGACTTTGTCAAACGCATGGGTTTTTACAATCATTTTTGAATACATTTGTTTTAAATGAAAAATAAAAACATTAAATGAGCTGAAATGGGGAAAACTGTAAGCAGCATGTATTTTTCTGTTAATTAATGATATAAGGGCCACTGAATGGGCACATAAGTCCCCTTCTCAGTAACACATAAGGTGTAATCTTATGAATTCTTGTTCCTGGCACACTGCCTGATGGAAGCGCAGATCGCAAATTCTGTCATGGACGTCAGCAGACGTTGCATAACATTCCAGCTATTAGAATGGATGGAAAATCCTGTAGGACCTGTTGCCCTTGACGCTTGCATTTCTAAAATGCGTTCCAAGCACAACTTTGGAGAATGTACCCTATGATCTACATAATTAATTTGCTCCAAATTCTGGTGACGTCGGAGTTACGCACGGTTTAATTATCGTTTTTAGATCCGTGGTGAATGGGGCACAATATCTTTAGTTCATACATTAAAGAGTGATGAGAAAGTGCTCTGTGACTCTGAGCTCAAATGAGATCCTTTGTTTGCAACACACCCACTCTGCATGGCTGCATTATATAAAGCTACTCAAACGTCTTCTCCGTGGCTCAGTGGATAAATGCAGTGTGATACTGAGCCATATAGATGAGAGGGTTCCAGGTTCTATCCCCATCCCCAGTTAGTGCTGAGTCAGCTGATTTCAACTGGGCAGAAATGAATTTGGTTTAAACATCCCTGGGATATGGAGTGGGAAAAAAAATCAGCTGGGCTTCTTGCTCCTGACTGCTATCTAGTGACCTCTATTAGAAGTGTGCACAAGTGCATGTCGGGTGAGGACAGCTGTGAGGCCCTCTATAATGACCGCACAGGCTCCACATATGAAAATGGGTCACTTGGGGGAGGAAGTGAAGGATTGCCGGTGCCCAAGAACTGAAATCCTGCAAGAGTCAGCCCTTCAGGTATGGATGGGGAAAAAATTAGAATTTTTCTTTTAAATCACAATATCTGGAACTTTGTACAGGATCAGAAAGGAACAAACAGAGCCAATACCAAAAGGCATCTTTTCTAACAAATAGTCAATGACAATAGTGATAGTCACAATGATGGCTACTGTTTTTATCCTTTTGGCCACTTTCGGCATATGAAGGGTTACAGCACATTACTTTCAGATAGCTCCATCACAGTTACTTTCTCTTCCCCTAAAAACTCTTTGCTGTCACTTCTGCACTTGTACATGTGATCAAGGACAGAACAACCTTAATAGATGCCACATCGTTTAAAGATCAGTTTTAATGGAATGCTTGTTTCTGCTTGGTTTGGCAGTAACTGCGAGCAAGCAAAAAAACAAAGTGCTTAATGCAGCAGAGTTTCTTCCATGCATAAGACACTGACCTTCAAAACTGTCATCTTGGGATGACAGCCTAGGACAGAGGAATGGCGCGAGCAGGAGTGTAAAGCTAAAGAATGTAACATACGCTCGTTTGACACACAGGATTAAGGAATAAAATAAATGAGAACAGCTGCTGCCAAAGTATGAGATAATTATTACGGTTGAACCACACCAGATTATTTTGAACTAACCTGCCATAGAACATAGTATAGGTGCTTATAAAGACTTAGCATGTGATTTCTGACCTTCCTTCCTCTTTTATTCACAAGGCCGAGACAGCTTGGCTGCAAACTCATCTGTGAACGCTGTTAGAACAGTTTACTGTTACAATTCCTTCCAATTCGCTTCCCTTCTCTCTTGAAGGTAATGACTCTTTTGCCGGGATCAGGATCCACAGCACCAGCAGCCCTCCGGTGCCTCACACCATTCTTCATGTCTGAGCTGAGATAGCAAGTGTCAGTAGACTACTTGACCGTGAAGAGAATCACCGCCGAGCCTGAGCCGGAGCCTAATCCTGTTCCCTCTCGATATCTATATGAGCATTTTCCAGCTGGTTAGCAATCAAGAGTGGGAACCTTGGTTGACATCTCCCTCCCTAATCCAAGGGGGCATTGAAGAGAATTGCAGCACCTCAATTTCTGCTAATTCAACACAGACCAGACATAAAGCTTACTTCTGGTTTGTGTGGTGACTTCTGAGGGACCAGACAGTTTTCTTACTTCTGTACCAGTCTCACCACAGCCTGATTAAAAGGTCTGCCATGATGCAATGGCCCATTTAGTGACCCAGGCAAGAACTGGTGAATGTTTCCCAAGAGAGATGATAATAAAATCCCCCTCATGATTCAAACTTGCAGCTCAATGATGAAGAGGTTAATATTCTCCTACCAGACCTACTGCCCCTTCATCCTAAAAAAGTTCAGATTCCAATGTCTTCCATTTACATGTAGGTTGCAACATCAAGCACATGCTCTAGGGGATGGCACATACTACACATACACACAAAGGGTTGTGGAAATCTGGAACTCTCTCCCCCAAAAGGCTGCTGAGGCTGAGGGCCAACTGAAAATCTCAAAACTGAGATTGATAGATTTTTGTTAGGCAAGGCTATTAAGGGCTACGGAACCAAGGCGGGTAGATGGAATCAAGATACAGATCAGCCACGACCTAATTGAACGGCAGAACAGGCTCGAGGGGCTGAATGGCCTCCTCCTGCTCCTTTGTTCCTATATCTTTAATTTTTTTCTTTTCTCGTTAATTTTTTCCTCCTTTCCTGAAGGTATATACTCCTTGCCAGAGTGTGGCGCTGATTACCTTCCAGTACCTCAGCCAAGTTCACGAGTGAGCCTTCGCAGTGAGTTCCGGCAGGCTATTCAACAGTCGGGGTTAATTTTCCAGCAGAACTTATTTAATGGTGATGAAGAACAGGAATTTTTCTTGATTTTTCTCCTCCCTAACTCAGGGTGCTGTAATCCAATTGCAGCATCCTTACCACTGCCCCATCCAAGGTCAGCTATCTAGGCACAGACCAGTGATTGAACCAGGGACTTTCCAGGTCTGTGTGGCTCAACTACTCATTGGCTAAACTCATTGAGTCATTAAGGGTAGCAATATTTCTTTTAAATTCATACCGAGGGGACTGCATCAAAATGCCTTTAACAATTAACAACTTAATAAATACTGCAATAATTACCAGTGTTAAAATTAATTTCAACTTCTCCAATTCCCCATTACTATTGCATTAAAATACGGCCCTTGAGATTACACCATGGGCTTTTTAGCGTATGAATAATTAACACACTTGTCTGACATTTCTCTCTCTATTTTAGTGAAGATGTTAACCCATTTACTTTAAATGTACTTGAAACAGGTTAACGTCTCTGCTAAAATAGCGGTGAGACGAATTTCAGATTATAGATTAGTGTTTGCACATTGATATCCCATGGCATAATTTTGGGTGGTGATTTCTAAGAGACAAGTGGCATGTTCTAGCCCATCATGTTGACACATGACTGGTAAAACATTGATTAGCACCCTCAGTTAGCCATAGATCAGAACTTTGTCACGGTGGGGAAGATTCTAGTGAAGGCCATGCAGATCCTATGACAGGGAGAAAGGAAAATCAGTCATCAGTTTGGATTGGCACTTCTGGAGATCTTAGAAACCGCTGATACGGAAATCTAAGAAGCTGAATTGGTCTGCCTGTGATGGTCCAAATAATCATTATTTCAAAGAATGTTGAAAGGATTCAATTCTTGGCAGATCTGAATTTTAACCTAATAAGGGAAGGGAGTCTGCCTGTAAAATATATTTAATGTTGATATTTGAAGTAAAAGCTACTTACAAGTTATTCCTGTAAACTGCCTATTCTTTCTCAGTACTATCGCTCCTCCAAATGTTTATTGCACCAGTCACATTACAAACTCATTGTTCTTGGCTGCGTGAAATAATGAATGGTAAGGTTTATATTCCAGAAAAGTCCTTACTGGACTCTCCCTCCTCGGTCTGGAGCTTGTATTTGCACAGATGGATTTCTTACTTGTGCACATTCTGGCCCAAAACAAATAAGAACTACATGGAATTGTGATTTAACCCACCTGTCTGTTATTCATGTTATATTTGTAGAACTAGTCTAAATGCACTAGTTTTAGCTATATATGCAAAATGGATGCTAATAGTTGTGTACTTATTCATTTCCCATAACCCCTCTTTACTGGTCTTTTTTTCAACCATCAAGCCCTTCTGTAGCTGGCCACTACAAGGTGGGTGTGTAACAGCTTCACAGATTCTTCCGCTAATTCCTCCTTCTCCGTGATGTACTAGCTGTGAATGGGATCCTGTCATGTGGAATTTCTAGACATGGACCCCTTTCTTACCCTCCTTTTCCTACCAATTATCTCCCCTCCCTTCAAGGCGTTGATTCCATGTTAGGTTGCGGCTCCATGGGTGCCAGTCACTCTCTTGTACCTCACCAAAGTGGCCATTTGTCTTGTGTGACCATTGACAGTCAGGGGATGGGGGGCATATTCCACTTGGATGTCCTGCCTCACATTATGTTTCATTGGTCTTAAAAACCTGTGAAAAGGTTCAACTAATGCACTTGATTTTAAATATACACCATGATACTAATGTTTGTCTTCAATGCAGCAGCTGTGGTACTTACAGTAACAGAATATAACACAATATTTGCTGTAGTATATTTGCCACTGGATCTAGTCAGTATGTTTAACATTGGCACTAACAGTAATACATCTGATACTCTTGTCTACACTAGGGTTATTAATACTGGTACTTACAGTAGTTTATTGAGTGCAGTGTCTAAGTAGCATATTTAACACTGGTACTTACATTAGTGTATTTAGTGCAGTATCCAAGTAATATATTTAACACCGGTACTTACAGTAGTGTATTTAGTGCAGCATCTAAGTAGTGTGTTTAACACTGGTACTTACAGTAGTTAATTAGTGCAGTATGTGTAACACTGATACTTACAGTAGTGTATTTGCCAAGCTGACACAGTGCTGGGAAGGTTTCCTGATGGGCTTTGCGGACTTTCTCTATTAGATCCTCAGTCTCGGGTGTGATTGTGTAGCTTTCTGAACACTCCTGCTTGGGGATCTCTTTCTTCTTCTTGTTCCTGTCATTTCGCACAGCTGGGAAGTGGCAGAAAAAGAAAGACAAATAGCTGTTGGTAAAGGAGCCAGGATTTCCGCATTCAGGATTTTGAGTTCTTGTTGGCGTATTAAAAATGTTGGTTACACTTTAGTCAGACACTCTCAATTAATTTAGCTTCAGAACACAGCTCTTGAACTTGCACCCCCTAGTGGCTAGTGATAGAGCAGTGATACAGCACCCTGGGATTAGGTCACCCTAATGTTAGACAATGGAGTGCCAAATGAGAGATTTACATGAGAAAGAAAAACAAGGCTGAGGAAAGAAATATTAATAATTTAGAGTAACAATGAGTGTGAAGTTAACAACTGAACTGCGACACTCCAGGACAAGAGATACTGAATGCAAAACCCGGATCACATACACAACTGTGAAATTTATTTGCTTAAAGACCACAAAGCTTCTCGTGCCATTTCTACATTATTGCTTGGGGCTCTGGGAGAATAGAATTCGATCGGAGACCCATGACCAAAGGCAGAGGAAAATGGACAGGATCATGGAATTCAATTCTGAAAGCACCAGCAAGAATCCCAAGTAATAAAAACAGAACTTGACTTATTTGCTATTGTAAAACAACGGCACTGCCCATAAGTTGGGAATGCCATTAACCCATTTATCCTTGGAGTTTACCATCAGGCTTGTTGGATGCTCATGCTGCGCATAGGCTCTTGAGTTGCGCTGCCTTGGGACACACAAAAACTTTGGGCCTAGGGTGCCGCTGGAGGCACAGAGTTCACATCCCTTACACTTAAACATACGCCCTCGGTGGCAGGAATATTACTTGGATGCTGCCAAGAGTATACGACTAAAGTAAAAGCACAATTAATTCACAAGGGCAGTCAATGGGAGGCCAGGAATGGGGCATTACAATGAAGCAGGGCGCCTGGTCCGACGCCTAATTATTATTATAACTGAAAAACGACAGCCAGAACCCAAAGCTGCGCAGCACGATTCACAAAGGAATGAGCTCATTACTAAACTATTAGACTGCGCATATAATCACTCATGTCTGCTGTGTGAATTCAATAACAGGGAGGAAAAAAAAAAGAGAACGGAAAATTTAGGAAGAGAAAATTGCAGCTGCACCATGTCGTCAATCATTGCAAAGATCAAATTAAATTGACCGATAACGAGCACAGCCTGATCTTATATCTTCAAGGGTATAACTCTACAGAGAGATCTATCATCTTGTACTAATACGGTAATTCCTCTTAAGCAAATAACCTCTTTGCCATATCATTTTTTTTTGCTCCTCAGAGACAGAGTGTTGCTCGGTCTGGGCATGTTTAGATTTTAGCTGGCTTGTCTGGAGCTGAATTTTGCTAGCCAAATGTCCCAACCTTTCAAAGGGCATCCAGCTTCGTTAAACTTAGCTAAAAGGTCAGGAAGAAAATAAGTACATTCCAGACATAAAGTTATTGTCATTTCACTAATCTGGCAACTTGGAAGAAGTGACAATAAAGTGACAGGAGCACGTACATCAAGAGGCATTACCCCATGCCATCAGGAGTACTCCTTTCACGCAAAAAAAAACCCCGACTGAAATATAAACCTATGCCATTCGGTTGGATAAACACGATCATGAGCACTTAGCCTGTACTGGACCCCCACCCCATAATACGAACATACCTCTTGGCTCAATGCCTCTCATGCCCCAATGATATTGTGCATCTTGCACTTTCCTGCTATACTATCACAAATAGGGCTGCCACCAGCTCATTCTTGTGTCACTTGGTCCAGCTTTTGGCCGGCAATTTATAAGCTATAAACTAGACACTGTGGGCTGCATTTTCCTTTCCTGGCTCAAACAAGGCCAGCAGTATAGGAAGGGGCATGGCCTAAGTTGGGGATTCCCAGGGCAGGTGTTCCCATGTCTTGGATTGATGGGAAATTGGGGGGCCAGTACACTAAGAAAGGGCAGGTATAACCATGATCCGGAGACGTGGAACCTAACTTGGGAGTTTAGTCTTAGGATTTGACTTGGACCCCCAAAGATTTGTGAACGGTACAAGTTTCTTTTTCCCCCTAGCAAAGGGGGCCGATGGACCACTAAGGGGATGTTTCTGGGGAGGGGGTCCCTGGAAGCCACCAGGACCAGTACACTCCGCCTCGGTTTGAGTTCTCCTTAGACAGGCATCTAAGATGATCCTGGTGGTGCTGACGCCCACTTGCTTTATTGAAATTGTGAACTCGCCCGATCCAGTGAACTTTGGCAGAGTCAGCATCGGAGGTCATGAGCAAGCAGGTCTCTGAACTTATGCTGAGCCTGTGGATTTTTGGTCCCACAGTGTGACCCTGTCAGGGTTACATCGCTTGGTGTCGATTGCAGGGTCACCTGGAAGATGCAAGTTAACTGTAGTGTAACTACAACAGACACAACATCAGCCCATAATGCACAATGTAGCCTGACATCACGGTGTCAGTGCACACAGGCATAAATGCCCATGCATTGACATCAAAGTGTTTCTCAATCAATACTGCAAGAACCTTGAGTGAATTCAAACAATATCAGAACTAATTACAGCTAAGAATTATAGTAATCATGAACTTAGATACTGGTTCTTGCAACAATATTCAAATTTCTATTCGCCTATCTAGCCGCATAAATGTAGCAATATGCGCAAACATCTTATATATGTGTGTACAGGACTCTAGGGCGCACAAGCGGGTAGTACAACTTAGCATTGTTCATCAGCACTGCTCCCAAAGGGTACCAGTATAAGAGCAGGAAGAACAGTATGGCTAGTGCATTATGACCCTGATCACCTATTCAAGTTTTCCTTCAAGGAATATGGACTCAGAAAAATATTACAAAACAAGGTTCTACAAAGGCAGGCCTTTTTTTTTACATTTACTGATGTTGGCACTGTTCTGGAATGAAATTGAGTTCACTCTATATTCTTGGAAGCAGGGATCCTGAACAGGAAAATCTATAGGCAGCAGTGAGTTTTGGCAAATATTCATTTATCAAGTCTGCTGGGTCAGATGAATGACAAGTCACTCTTGATAATAAAATGCAGGATTCTGAGACACATTTCCCTCCCATAGCCACTCATGTGAAAGTGCTGATCTTTTGATATTCAAGGGCACAAATCTAAAGGCCTTTTGCAAGAGTTGAAGGAACAAGGGGATCTCCAACAGCAGTAGCCTTTTCCATTGAGAGATATTCCAATTACAATGAGCCTCTTGATTTCTGTATAATTACTATATCATTAGTAGATTCAGTATGTTCATTAGAGTGGTCACGTTGCTGGTTTATTTCTATTTGTCAACAGACACCACAAAACCACTTTCTCTCTCGGATTCATCATTGAGGCTCCGCGATCAATATCTTAATTCTGTGCCTCCACCCCCCAATGGTCTTGTCGCTTTTCTAAAAATCCCATATTTCTTAATTATTTCTTGCCCTTTTTTCTTAGCCTCCTTGCATTGCATTGATTGAGGCAGGTAACGTATCAAAGTCACTAATTAGCCAGATGTTAGAAGGTGCAGAAAAGCACCCAAAGGCAACTTGGCTGGGATTCTTCCTCCTTCCATAACAGGGAAATGTCTCCTTCCCCTGATTGTGTGGGCAGGATTGGAGAACTTAGAAGTGCAGGGAAACTGCAACCACAAACTCAGATCACGGCGCTCTGCAACATTTAATTACATTTTAAAATAACACAATAAACTCCTTTGATGGTTGAGTTGGTAAAGGCAGTGCGTAACCAAGCCATACAGACCAGTTGGGGTCTGGGTCCAGTTCCTAGTTTGAGCTGCCGTAGAGGTGCTACAATTGGTCTCATCACCCCCCGGGCCAAGGAGCAGATAAATCAGCCAAGATTCCTGCTCCTCATTGCTATCCAGTGACCTCTGCTGAAAAGTGTGCATGTGTGAATGTTGAGTAAGGGCAGGACCAGATTCGGTTGCAATACCCACATTGCACTTACTGTCTAGACTCATCCACAAAAATGCCCACTTGGGCAAGGCACTCAGGGTCTGCTGGTATCTGTGGATCTGCACCCCAGCAAGAGTCAGCACCTTTCAGGAAAGGAAATCAAAACTTGGAGAATAAAAACCCACACCGGCTGCAAGCAGTAAGAGGGAAAGCAAACATTTTCAGGGACAATTAGCTCCCAAGTGCTGAAATGCAACAAAACCCAAATTATAATGCTGTGTAGGCTGAAAGGTCACTAATGCTTAATGGAGTAGGCAATAACAATCAGTAATTATACCTAAAATTAGAATTATTTATGTCAGCAATAGCAAACGCTAAGCAATAATAAAAAACAAATAACAGCTCTAAAATGACACTTGCATTTAATCCTAGTGTTGACAGGTTATTAAATTTTGTCGCGTTTGAAACCACCATTTGTTCAATTACACAAAACATCCTCATTTAAGCAATGCAATATTTATTACTTTCAACTAGCTCAGCTCAACGTACTGAAAACCCACAGTTTAACGCATTTAATGAAACACTGCCCATGTCTTCCAGGCACAACGCCCATTTCTCGCTGGTTGCACTAATTTCTCCCCCGTTGAATCTGCTGAGATACTGGTCCAATATTTCAATGACATTGGGTAGCCCTCTTGTACCTCGCCCGAGTGTTCATGTGTGAGCCAAGAGAATGAGTTTCAGCAGGCTATTGACTCGTGGAGGGCATCACATTCAAGATCAATCTTATCCTCATTAAACCGCCTGCCAAAAGCAGGATCGTAGAATAGCAATCAGGAGCAGGAACTCTGGCTGTCTTTTTCTCCTCCCTTGTCCGGGATGCTGATACGAATTGTTGTACCCCCAACTGCTGCCTGGGCCTCTCACCACTGCTGCCTGCTCACCACCATCTCTCTCAACCCCTCCACTGTCTCCCATTTGTCGCACTGATTCTCTGACATCCAGTACTGGATGAGTAAAAATTTTCTCCAACTAAATATTGGGAAGACTGAAGCCATTGTTTTTGGTCTCCGCCACAAACTCCGTTCCCTAGCCATTGTCTGAGGCTGAATCAGACAGTTTGCAACTTTGGCATCCTATTTGAACCTAAGATGAGCTTCCGACCACATATCTGCTCCATCACCAAGACTGCCTACTTCCACCTCCGTAACATTGCCCATCCCCACCATTGTCTCAGCTCATCTGCTGCTGAAACCCTTATCCATGCCTTTGTTACCTCCAGACTTGACTATTCCAATGCTCTCCTGGCTGGCCTCCCATCTTCCACCCTCCAAAACTCTGCTGCCAATATCCTAACTCGCACCAAGTCCTGTTCACCCATCACCCCTGTGCTCGCTGACCTACATTGGCTCCTGATACGGGAACGCCTCGATTTTAAAGTTCTCATCCTTGTTTTCAAATCCCTCCATGGCCTCGCCCCTCCCTATCTCTGTAACCTTCTCCAGCCCTACAACCCTCCGAGATTTCTGCGCTCCTCCAATTCTCGCCTCTTGCGCTTCCCCACTTTTCATCGCTCCACCATTGGCGGCCATGCATTCATTGCCTAGGCCCTTAGCTCTGCAATTCCCTCTCTAAATCTCTCTGCCTCTCTCTCCTCCTTTAAGACGTTCCTTAAAACCCACCTCTTTGACCAAGCTTTTGGTCACCTGCCCTAATATCTCCTTACGTGGCTCGGTGTCAAATTTTGTTTGAAAACACTCCTGTGATGTGTCTTGGGAAGTTTTACTACGTTAAAGGCACTATATAAATTCAAGTTTTTGTTTTTGGGCCGAGATCAGTTAACTCAGAATAGGCCAGCGATTGAACCCGGGGTCTTCTCATCTGTGCGGCTCAGTTACCCGCTTCCTTTGCCAACTGAGCCGTCAGGAACTCAGAGGCCTGCTGGTGAACCCATATTCACCAAGCAACACTACCACAGGCAGCTTGTTATGGGCACCAGTTAAATCCATCCACAGTTCCAAAAAAAAATGACGTTTTTTTCCAGGGACCAGGCACCATAGCGTGAACAAAGCCAGGCAGCATTGTAAAGAGTAAATCTGACCCAGACCATTAAATGAAGACACAAAAACCACAGCGGCTGTCTCTTTATGAGTTATTGTTTCATTCAGAACCTTGGCTAAGAGAGTGCTGAGATAGCAAAAATGTCTTGTACTGAAAATAAAACAGGTTTCAACAAGAAAGTAAGTGAGGGAGTGACTGTTCACAGGATTGTGTACATTCGTAGTCAATCATTGCAAAATCTGTATATTTTTCCCAGCTATGCTGGCCTCTAATGCCAGGCCAATATTCAAGAGGCAATAGGGTTCATGGCCTAAATTCTAAGATCCGATCCATGCAGACTTTGCTAAACAATTCATGTGTTTACACACTGCAGTATCTCCTAGGCTTGTAACTCTCAAGAATCAACTTATGCTGTATTTAGAATGAACTTTCTCCCAAAAAAAAGACTGGTTCCAGGTTATTATTGCTCATACTAAATTGAGCTGTAACTGTCTGAGTTCACATGGTCTAGTGATCACAATCCACTGTGGAAGGAGCAAGGCACAACATCCATACTATACAACTGGCATAATATGGCATTGGTAGTGTGTCCTTCGTACTCGAGAATGATGGTGCTGGCAAAGAAGGGAGCATTAGTTCGCAGTAAATGGGTGCATTGATGACTATGCAGGCCATACGTGACAGATATTGTCTACCACAAGGCTCCCATAACCATGCTCTTGGTGAGGGGGTTGATCCCTCTAAACGTTGTCGATCCTTCCGTCTCTAGTGTCTTGGCTCTAAACTGGCATGGCGTTGTAGCTCAAAATCCTTCATGTCTTCTCTCACTTCAGCACACCATTGCTGTCTGTCGGAGGCCAGGATTTCCCAAGAGTCAATGCTCGCAGGGAATCTTCAGTGTATCTTTGTAGCATCTTTGTTGTCCGCTCTGCTTTCTTCTGCCAACTACCAGTTCTCAATAAAGCACGTGCTTTGTTAACTGTACATCATCCATCTGAACAACATGTCCAGCCCAACGGATTTAAGCACTGATTATCATAGCCTCAATGCTGATGTTGTCATCACATTCCAGTACTCTGTTGTTGGTGATCTTGTCCTGCCACCTTATACAAAGTGTGAAACCTTCCCAGCTGTTGAACGTGCTTCTATAGTGTGTCCAATGTTTCACATCCTACAGGCTATTGGCAAGGGCAGCCACCTTATAAACCTTCAGTTTAGTGTTAACCTTGATATCGCGCTGATTCCAAACAATTGGACAGTCTACCAAAGGTCATGCTTGCTCCCTGTATGCGAGCTATCATTTCCTTATTGATCCTTGCATCATCAGGTGGTACACTTCCAAGATAGGTGAACTCCTTGATTGCATTCAATTCAACCAAGCCAATAGTTATCAATGATCCAACATGTGGCTTCCCAGGAGCCATTTGATACATTGCTTCAGTCTTCTTTAGACTAATAGTAAGCCCGTAGCTACTGGCGGAAGCTGCAGATCTATCCATCGTCAGCCGAAGGTCTTGTTTGGACCACAAGAGCGCAGTCATCAGCACACAAAAGTTCTTCTATAATTTGTTTGGAGAGTTTAGTCAATGCTCGCAGTCTTGATAGATCGAACAATTTCCCCATTGTGCGGATTCGGATCCCAACTCTCATCTGAATGGCTCTCATTGCATCATTTCAGTATAGCCAAATAAGTGCGAATACAGCAGGGCCCAGTACACATCCTTGCTACACATCATTCCAAACAGGGAATGATTCATATGGAGTTCTGTCAGTATACACTTCTGCCACACATCCCATCTTGGAGCTCTTTCAGAACCAATAAGAACTTCTCCGGATAACCAAATTTCCTCATAATATATAGCACTGCCAAGCCCCTTCATTTTACACTTGAGTCAATAGAATAATACAAGTACGATGTGAAGGAGCTATCATGTTGGGACAGTAGCTGAGTATTTCTGAGTATCTCAGTGACTTTATTTTCACAGTCCGTTTGCAAGTGACTCCAATATGATCAGAGTAAGCAAGCTAGCTCAGACTGAGCCTGAGCCTAGAAGAGGTCCAGTTATAGAGTCCAAAAGCAGCAATATCAGACATCTTCGATATATCCAATGCTGATTTTTTTTTGAGCAATCAATATTAAAATGAATAGTGTTCCTTAAAAGCTTCCTTGTTCTTATTTTAAGAAATACTGATGGCCCTTAGTGGATTACACACAATGTTAACAAATTGTTTTCTGGTCCTAATTTTTTTATATGACATTGAATGAATGGAATTTTTCACTGCAAATCAAACTGAAATCCATTTTACCTATTCACACTGAAAAACTTCTTGGAAAACCCTATGTATATCACTCCAGTCCCATTAAAATTATGGTCAATGGAATAACACAAGCGTAATGATCTTTCACTCCAGCAATGATAAAAAGTCGAAGCAGTGTTAACATAAAAGTGAAAAAATGTCTCAAGGTTTTTTCATCACTTGTTCTGCTGCTTAGCCATTTGGTTGACGATCCTTTACAGTTTTTAAATGAACATGTTTACTTGTAACGTAGCAATGTAGCATGCACTGCATTCGGGAACTGACTTTTAGTTAACTGGCTGTATTGGCCAGCCTCTCTTCACTTTCCTGCTGCAATATGTCTGCAAATATACTAGTGGCATACGGTGTTGCCATCATTCACAAGTCCTGCAATTTGTGAAATACTTTGTAAGTTCTTGTAGGAAATTTAAACCTTAAAGAAAGTTACATTCAAATTTCCCCACATGAACCTCTGCAAACTGTGGGACCCGTGAGTGAATCGCGTGTGTTGGCAACACATTGTACTGGAAGCACAAACTATTGAATCTGAGCTTCTTCTGTTTGAAGAAACCCTAGTAGATAAGTCTGAGCATTAATAAATCATTCATTCCGTTTGGTGAAAGTCCTGAGTTATACTGACCAGAAGGTCCCAGGTTCAACTCCTCAGCTGCAATGAGTTAGCTTATCTCAGCTGGGCAGCAGTTGCAATGCTACAACCGGTGTCAGAGCCGCTGGGTTTGGGAGAGGAAAAACAAACCAGAGTTTGCTTTTCTGATCTCTAGCAGTGATCCCTGATGGAAAATATGTGCATGCATGTGTGTACCTTGAGTGAGGATAGAATTGGGCTCAACTGTGATGTCCTTCATGGTTGAGTAGCTTCCTGCTGCTCCCTTTCCAGACTCACACATAAAAAATGGCTATTTGAGTGAAGTACCAGGGGGCAGTTTGTGCTCATGTAAACAAACTCGGCATGAGTCAGTGCCTCCAACACAGGAGGCAGAAAACTGAGAGGGAGATCTCAGAAAAATGAAACTTTTCTGTAACTTTTCATATAAAGTAATTTATCCAGTGTGGCCTTTCTATTTGTGCACCTCTCAGTTCTTCACAAAGGTGAAATTGATCTTAACTAAAGAGGGCAAATGGTAAAACAACAAACGTACACCATACAGTCATAAAAAAACTTTGCTTGACTTTTGAAATGTACAGAAATATATATGTAGAACAGCTGATGCCCACAAATGTGTTAACAGACTGCAACACAATCTCAAGTACTGAGGTGACTTTAAAAAGCACTCAAACCCTGCTCTTGCGATTAACGATGCCATGTGAACCCCCAGGATTGTACTATAGCCTACACTTTTTGGCATCTGTTGTTCTATATTTGTCTAGTGAATGTTAGCGTGCTAGCAGTTAAGTAATCTTGCCAGAAGTTCACTGATTCTGCTTTCAGCTTGAGATCAGCTTACAAGAAAAGCCAGCTGAAGAACATAAAGTGCAAATATTCATACAAAAGAGAGCAGTGATTTACCTGCAATGCTAGTTCAGACAAGAATTTCACCTGAATTAATGTTTACTCGGCTAAACTGACACAAGCCATTCAAACAGTGATGTCTTTAACTTTTACTGCTGCACAAATGACTGGCTAATTAGTTAAATAATTGTCATCTTCTGTATGCAAACAAAGCATGAAACTTTCACCCAGAAGGAAACAGAGCCACTATCTTTTTTGGCTTTGCAACACCTGGAAGGACTGTTGCCCAGACTGGAATTAAATGTCACTTCATTCACAACCAGTATTTTCTTTGCAAGTTCTAGAGGAAAATGTTGTCATAACAACCTGAACTGAACAAAAATGTAGGATAATACATAACCAAGGGATACCAATGGGATAACAGAGAGCCAATTTTTGTCATCCAATAAGAGTAGCATTTGACAAGTATTGTTTAAAATTATTATTAGAGATAATATGCTCAAATTCTCATTCTGATTTGTCGTATGGTATCTTGATAAATGCACTTACTATACATGCACTTTTCACAGTGACCCCCTTTAAATATTGTAAACAATTTTACAACACCAAGTTATAGTCCAGCAATTTTATTTTAAATTCACAAGCTTTCGGAGGCTACCTCCTTCCTCAGGTGAACGATGTGGAAATGAAATCCTCGAAATGAAATCGCATTTATAATTCACAGAACAATGCTTGGTGATTACAGACAGTTTTTTCAACTGCCCGTTGCCCAGTCAGTTGAAAAAACTGTCTGTAATCACCAAGCATTGTTCTGTGAATTATAAATGCGATTTCATTTTGAGGATTTCATTTCCACATCGTTCACCTGAGGAAGGAGGTAGCCTCCGAAAGCTTGTGAATTTAAAATAAAATTGCTGGACTATAACTTGGTGTTGTAAAATTGTTTACAATTGTCAACCCCAGTCCATCACCGGCATCTCCACATCATGGCTACCCCTTTAAATAGAAAGACTTGCATTTATATAACGCCTTTCATGACTTCAGGACATCCCAGAGCACTTTACAGCCAATGAAGTACTTATGAAGTGTTATCACTGTTGTAATGTAGGAAACGCGACAGCCAATTTACACACAGTAAGGTCCCACAAACAACAACATGATAATGACCAGATAATCTGTTTTCAGTGGTGTTGATTGAGGGATAAATATTAACCAGGACACCAGGGAGAACTCCCCTGCTCTTCTTTGAAATAGTGCCGTGGGATCTTTAACGTCTACCTCAGAGGGCTAACGGAGCCTCAAAACGTTGCATCTGAAAGATGGCATCTCCAACAGTGCAGTGCTCCCTCGGTACTGCACTGGAATGTCAGCCTAGATTTTGTGCTCAAGTCTCTGGAGTGGGACTTGAACCAACGACCTTCTGACTCAGAGACGAACGTGCTACCCACTGAGGGTAAACCTTATGAATTTGCACTCCTGGCACGGAGTTTCGCATGCTGAGGGCGCACATTGGGAATTCAGAGGCAGAGGTCAACAAGCTCTACAGGATTTTCTGTCCGTTAAATTAATGGACGGAAAATCTCACAGGGAATGCTGACCTCCGCTCTCAAATTCCTGGTATGTGCTTCCAGCGTGTGAAGCTATGTGCCAGAAGCGGAAATACAGAAAATCTATCCTTATACCTTTTGTAAAAAAAATGGCACAGAATAAATGTTCTGTTTTGTGAAACATCATATGTTTTGAATTTTAATAATTCATTACTATATATAGAAATTCTGATCTGGTTTTGTAGATGCTATGGGAATTTCAATAACCACCTACAATACAGCAGCAGGAAAACCATGATAGAGATACAGATATATGTGTTTTAATTACGGTTGCTGGAAGGATGAGGCTTCCCCCCGCAAGAGCTTTTACCAATTTTTAATCTTTCCTTTCAGGTTATTTCTTGCTTCCATTTTAAATTTTCTTTGATTTTGCTCCCTATCTCTACAAATATCCTTATTTTCATTGGCCTTAAATAATCACAACCTGACTGGAGTTATCCTGCACTACAGGCCTTGTCCCTTTAACCAGGTTTCTATATAAAATAATAGAATGAGACATGTCTGGTAGCCTAGAATACATATCCCCATGTATGTAATAAACTAGACCAAAATCCACAGTTAAATCTCATTATAACAATTGACTTGTCCTAGCCTAAGCTCAATTAACATCTATGGGCCTTTTAAGGTGAGTTCCGTTAAATGAACTAGTCAATTACACTAAACAGCTCTGTGGGGCCCACAACTCCATTTGTAATGAATCTTAACTCCAGTATAACTGCACAGTGACATATTTGTTAACCACCACAATGCTTTTGGGCCAGTCAGTTTTAACTTTCCTGTCTTAATTTTTAATGGCTGTGCCCCTATTTTCAGAATTTTTGATTCCTTTATTTTTTTTTTTGCCACACATAATCCCCTCTTTGAGTACAGAATGGAGACCTATATCCAGGCCTGCACCAATTGTCTGTTTTAAGAACCATGAGTAGGTGTTTAAAGCACTCAAGGCTGAGTATTCCATTGATTTATCCTAATCCTATAAGTCCCATCCTTGTCAATGATCATTGATACAGGTTTTAACAAGTAGGATTTACAGTACTCAGTGCTGAAAGGGTATATTTGGAAGAGGAGTGTAAAACTGGACAAGATGATTTTCTCAAAAAGAACTACTTTTTGTGCATGCATTTTTTGTTCATCAAATTGAGGAATGTTAGTGCTGGGTAATGGAAGACTTCGTATTTTGGACACTGAGTGTAAGCATCAACTACTCCCTGGTGAGATACAGCATGATTAGATACAGAATAAATATCCTTCTACTTTGCCTTGACAATCTGGCCTCTGCTTAGCAATTCGCACTGCAGCACAGATGAGCATAGGACTCACTGTGTTCCAGACTTGTGTGCTCAAATCCCAACCCTACCTCACCATGTCACAGTAAGTCATCTGACCTCAAACGAGAACTTTTTGTTAAATGCGGATGAGTTCTTCCCATATCTCGCAGTCTCTAGCTAACTTCTCCCCACTCACTGAAATGGCAGTGATTCACTGCTGATATCACCTTAATTGAGTCAATCATTCCATTCCCCCTCCACCAGCAGCAGACGTGATTCTGCTCAGTCGTGCCCGCCGCACCCAACAACTGTCTATGTTTCTGAGTTAAAAATGCTAGCCAGTCTGCAGCAGTTATTTGCTTTGGCACTCGCAGAAAGCACCTACTGCTGTCGGGCACTCCCAGATGTGGTGCAAGTATGTTAGCAATGATCAATGATACAGGGTGAAACTTGTAGGATTTATAGTCCTGGCCAACATTTATCCCACAGTCAACATCACTAAAATAAATTATCTGTCATTATCACATTGCTGTTTGTGGGAACTTGCTGTGCGCAATTTGGCTGGCGCGTTTCCTACATTACAACATTGACTACATTTTAAAAGTACTTCATTGGCTGCAAAGCGCTTTGGGACATCCTGAGAACGTGAAAGGCGCTATATAAATGCAAGTCTTTCTGTCTTTCCTTAATCAATGGTGAAGTAGTATATTAAGAAGAGGATTTCAAACGTGGACAAGATGATTTTCCCAATAAGAGGCACTTTTTATGTGAGAATTTTATGTTCAACAAGTTGAGGGATGTAAGTGTTGGAACATTTCCCATCTTGGGCACTCCTGGTTAGGTGTAGCATTGTTAGATACAGAATATAGCTCCCTCTACCCTAGTCCAACAATTTGCCTCAGCACCAACCTCAGGAGAGCATTCCCTACTGTACTAGTGTGACATTTTTCCATTTGCTACTGGCCAAACATTCTATCTTTGATCATTTTAGTGAAAAGATAATTGAGAAAAAAAGGTCACATTCCACCATTATTTCCTCAAGTCTGCTGTCACTAAAATGAGAAAAGACAGGAATTTTGGCCCTCCTGTGGCCTCTTTGAATGAGAAAGTTAGGGCCAAATACCAATGAATTGAAGGCAGTTTTCTGCTGTGTGCCTACGCCCACTAGAAATTAAATTAAGAATGCCCAAATTAATTTCATGTACAGCCAGCAGAGGAGAGACGCATAATCTTGGACTGATTTTAAATGCATGTCTTAGGGGCAAAAAGCCTGGCTCCAAATTTACTTGCCGTTTTTGGTAGGTTTCTGATGTAAAATCACTGTAATGGCAATTTTTGGATGGATTCTGAGGCGGGACCCTGTAATAGCAGTGCTGTAATTCCTGATCCGATCTGAGGTTGCTGATGCTGTTGGAAGCTCATTACCGTATATTAAAGTGAGCAGCAATGGTTTTGAAGTTCGCAAATCCAGTGACTTGTGTTCCCACTGCACCAAAAGCTAACAGAACAAAATAAGAGACACACCTTTCTGCTTATTTAAGTTAATTGGCAAAACAGCCAGAGGGGAGATGAGGAGAAATGTTTTTACGCAGCGAGTTGTTGTGATCTTGAATGCGCTGCCTGAAAGGATGGTGGAATCAGATTCAATAGTAACTTTCAAAAGGAAATTGGATATATACTTGAAGAGGAGAAATTTGCAGGGCTATGCGGAAAGAGCAAATCCGGCACAGGCACGATGGGCCAAATGACCTCCTTACATGAGCTGTAAGATTCTATGATTCTACCTGTTGCCAGTGTCGTTAGATCTTTTAAAGTGCTTTTTTATTTTTGCCTTGTACTTGAATTGAGCTGAACTTGCCTCTGACAGCCTGAGAGCCTCTGAGGCCAACAGGAAATTTTTGCCCCCACCCAAAGCAAGAGGTTCTGAGTACGAGCTATGGGATTCCCTATGGGGATTTTCTTGTATGTGATTATAATGAACGAGGAGGGAGAGCAGTGCAGGATGGAGGAAAGGAGAGCATTCTTGGATTTTTAAAGTTGCACTCCTAATTCCCAAGCCCCCCCCCCACCCCAGCACACTATTCCACTGTTACCTGAGTGTTGCGCTACTGAACCACCAATGGGGGAGTACCTTGAATAAAAAGTATCCCCACTTAGCTTACCTCTTCCCTTAAGCGTTCACGGGATTAACAAATTACAGCAGGATATCTGCCCTGCGGCCACCAAACTTAGCTATCCAGCCCTCAAAGCCCATGCAACTCAGACCTATTTGTGCTTTTTCATTGCTTTGATTCGCTTGAACTTTGTGCGCCTGGCGGTTTGGAAAGTACTCATTGGTACATTGCCTCATTGGTGGATAAACCCTACAACAGAGCCCCAAGATCTGCTAATATATGCAAATTAAGGGGAACACTGATTTAAACTTTATATGTAGCTCCCAAGACTCCACGGTCTACAAAAACAAAAGCATGAACGGCCCTGGAATACAGTATTATACAGAGAGCTAAGGAGAAATTTCAGTTTGATCATATTAACGTATGCATAATCTGAAAAAGTCAGGGGACATTCAGTTCTCAGGGTGATAATGTCAGTCTGTCACAAGAGAGGACTGTGTGATTGCCTTGCCATGGAATGGACGGATTTGTGTTTCAGAGCTTAGTTCTTGCAGCTGTGTTAGGGAAACCCACTAGACAAGAGTTACAGTTGTGTATTTGTTCTTTGCAGTACTTCAATGCTTGGTGATGTGGGCTGCTGCCACCAAACACAGCCTTCTAAAAACCATCTGGCTTGACTTCGAAGTGCTCTCTGACCTGCCTGAAGCTAGGCGGGAGCCAGAAACAGAAATGTGTTTGTTTTCTGAATGCATCTACTCTTGAGAAAGAAACCTTTCTCTCCTTCCCAGCTAATCATGGACAGTCAGGAGCCAGAGCATCATGTAAAGCCAAATCTCTCAAAACTGCCCCTTCAGGCCCTCCCAAATATGATTTACGAAAGTATTGTACACTAATAAATCTACGCCATGTTGTCCACCTAAGCATGCGGTGCAGCAGAAAATATATCCACCAGAATGGAATATTTTGTAATGTGATTTTTCAATATTTTTTAGTCTAACTCTGGGCTATTTTTTCTCTCCAAATTTTTGCACTCCTTTTCTGAAGGTGGTGAATCAAATATGAGTAGGACTCCATGGGCATCAGCAGCCCCCTAGTACCTGCCCAAAGATACTTCTTCATGCACGAGCCCACTTAGGGTCATCAGGCTATTCAACCATTGCAGGCATCACTGTGGAACCCAATCCGATCCGACACACAAACACTTTCCGACAGTGTTACTGGATGGAGATCAGGAGCAGGAACAATGGCTGACTTTTTTCTCCCTTCCTAACTCGGAGGTGTTGAGGCCCAACTGTAGCACCCGCTTCACCTGGCCTGAGATCATTTAATTTAGCACAAACCAGGCATAAACCTGACCTGGAGCTAACAAAGGCACCCAATCTTAATTCGTTTTTATCTCCACAGAATCATAGAAAGGTTACAGCACGGAAGGAGGCCATTCGGCCCATCGAGTCCGCGCTGTCTCTATGCAAGAGCAATCCAGCTAGTCCCACTCCCCCGCCCTATCCCCGTAGCCCTGCAAATATTTGCCTTTCAAGTACTTATCCAGTTCCCTTTTAAAGGCAATGATTGAATCTGCCTCCACTACCCCCTCAGGCAGTGCATTCCAGATCCTAACCACTCGCTGTGTAAAAAAGTTTTTCCTCATGTCACCTTTGGTTCTTTTGTCAGTCACTTTAAATCTATGTCCTCTGGTATTTGATCCTTCCGCCAATGGGAACAGTTTCTCTCTATCTACTCTGTCTAGATCCTTCATGATTTTGAATACCTCTATCAAATCTCTTCGCAACCGTCTTTGTTCCAAGGAGAACAACTCCAGCTTCTCCAGTCTATCCATGTAACTAAAGTCCCTCATCCCTGGAATCATTCCAGTAAATCTCTTCTGCACCCTCTCTAAGGCCTTCACATCTTTCCTAAAGTGCGGAGCCCAGAACTGGACACAATATTCCAGTTATGGCCGAACTAGTGTTTTATAAAGGTTCATCATGCCTTCCATACTTTTGTACTCTATGCCTCTATTTATAAAGCCCAGGATCCCGTATGCTTTTTTAACCACTTTCTCAACCTGCCTTGCCACCTTCAATGATTTGTGCACATATACCCCCAGAAATCTCTGTTCCTGCACCCCCTTTTAGAGTTGTGCCCTCTAGTTTATATTGCCTGTCCTCATTCTTCCTACCGAAATGTGTCACTTCGCATTGTCTGCGTTAAATTTCATCTGCCATGTGTCCGCCCATGCCACCAGCCTGTCTATATCCGCTTGAAGTCTATAACTATCCTCCTCACTGTTCACTACCCTTCCAAGTTTTGTGTTATCTGCAAATTTTGAAATTGTGTCCTGTACAACCAAATCCAAGTCATTAATATATATCAAGAAAAGCAGTGGTCCCAGCACCGACCCCTGGGGAACACCACTGTACACATCTTGTAGTTCTTATTAAAGCTGTTGTAAAAAATGAAATTAGATATCATGCCAGATGCACCCAGTGATGCACTTACATCATCGCTTTAAAAATTAAGATGGCCTGGACAGAGAAGGCATGTGGCTTCCTTACTGTAACATAAAGCCTGAAACCAACCCCAAGTCTTAAAAATAGAGGTAATGCTGAAATTAATATCCTAAACCTAAAGTCGATAGAAAGTAATCAGTGAGATTCAATTCCTGCTCTGAGCCTCTCCAGAAATTGAGTGCCACAATTGGCCTCACTGCCTTGCAGGAGGGAGGGGGCAAAGTCGGCTTGGTTCTCACTCCTGTCTGTGACTTCGGTTGGAAAGGGCACGTCTGACATCGAGTGAGGACAGGAGAGATCGACTCTGATGCCTTCTGTAATCAAATAGTCTGCCGCACTCACTGTCTGGGCTCAGACATGAAGAACGGCTCAGCAGGAATCAGTGCCTTCAGGACAGGAATCAAGAAAATGAGAGAAAATTGGAACAACTAACAATACAAAAAAAAAGCATGAGCACTGCCCCAGTTTATCACCTCATGATTTTCCCTCTGTTGGATTTGTAGCAAAGTAAAATCTTATATTATCTAAACATGCATGTGTACACTAATGCATACTCACAAAATCCACATCATTTACAATGCAAGGTTACCTTGCTTCCTTAGAAGCTGTCCTAGAATTCATTCGACTACAGTTTCCTTGAATATTTCTGACAATGAGTCAAGATGCCACATGCAGTTAATCAGCTGCACTTTTACATCTTGCTGTGTCTAAGTGACCCAAGTCCTATTTTAGCTCTTCTCCCCTTGGCCCATGGTGCTACTACAAAAGGCATTTGTGCAAATTATCCTTGCAGAATGCCAAACAAATAAACGCACAGATTTTCTGCAATGCTGCAGTGCTTTCTGATATAAAAAATGTTTTGTTGCTACAACTTTTTTCCTGCTACACCCATTCCATTCATCTGGAGATAATGAAAGATTTTTGGTTATTTCCTTTGGGAAAGAGGACCCAATTGAAATTTGATTATGAAAGGAAATTATTGATAAATTACTCACTATGATGAAGGGTTCAAATGCTGCAGGACACCCAGTTAAAAATGAGGAAGTTAGGACTAAGAAGGGAACCAGACAGAACCGTTGCACGCACAAGGATGTGGAAGAATTTAGCGGGGAAAACGATTTGAGTAGACAGCAAATAAATATGTTCATGGAGAAGAGATTGACGGTTAATGGTAAGAAGCTGGGTAGGTGGGGTTAATCTGACAGCGTGTTGGGCCTAACAGTTTCTGTTCCTAAAAATTATGTAGCAGGAGGTTAATTTGAGAATTTTTATTTTGTGCAATTATGATTTCCACTGTTCAGAGCTCTGCTTCCACAGGCAACAACAACAATGTGCATTTATATAGCGTCTTTAACACAGTAAAACACATTGGGCCTGATTTTAGCAGGCCTGCGGGTTTCCGGCGGGTTGGGTTTCGGGTGTGTGGCCTCCGCACCCGGTGAAATTAGTGGGTTGCCCGCGCGATCGTAGCAGGCAATGCACTAATTGGAATCACTTACCTGCTCCTCCGGGGTCCGCGCTGCTGGTCTGCGCGTCGGGCGGGCTGCGCATGCGCAGTACGATCTGTCAGCTGGAGGCTCTCTAGTTAAAGGGGCAGTCCTTCACTGACAGATGGCGCAACCAATGGAACAAATTACAGCATGGAGCAGCCCAGGGGGAAGGCTGCTCCCAGTTTAATGATGCCTCATCCCAGGTATCATCAGATGGGGTGAGGAGGAGGGGGAGGACAGAGATCTTCCACCCGGCGGGCGGGAGGAAGCGGCCTGCCTCTGCCACCAAGAAGGCCTGGCTCGAGGTGGTAGAGGGGGTCACCTGCACCACCAACATATCGCCCTCCTGCATACAGTGCAGGAGGTGCTCCAATGACCTCAGTAGGTCAGCCACAGTGAGAACACGTAGTCTTTCCCCTACACTCCGTCTGCCACAACACTGCCCCCACCCGACATCTCCTTCGGCACCGCCAACACTACTCTGTCACATCACCCCTCATACCCACTCAAACCCCATCCTCATCTTACCTGCACCTACTCACCTCGCTAGTACTCCTCCCGCCACTAACACGCAACCCAATCCTCATACAATCGCATGTCTCTATCCCATACTCACCCTCTCGTGCATCTCTCTCACGGCCAGCCTCACTCAACCTGCCACCACCTGTGCTGCAGCCACAGGGCATGCATCGCATATGTGCAGTAGGCAGCGTACGGCAAACGTGTCGTGAGCATGAAGGGGATGCACAAGGGTGTCTGAGGGTTTGCCATGGGTGTTACCTATATTGAATTTCAGAGCAACAAACATCACACATTATATTGGCACCACCACTGCCATGTCTCCGCGAATCCTGTCTGTTGTGTCCAATAATGGCCGTTCCTGGGTATCACTATGAGGACCCACCACTGATGCCACCCATTGTGTTACTGCAGAGTAGGTGCAGGTGTATTTGCAGGGCTCTTCCGCGCAGACGACTGAGAGACATCGGCGGTGTACCCGGCTGCACCCTGGAAGGATGCGGAGGAGAAGTTGTGGAGGGCAGTGGTGACTTTGGCAGCGACAGGTAAGAAGATGCTGCTTGGTCCATCAGGGAGCAGCTCGTCGTTAAGGAGGCTGCAGATGTCGGCGACTACCTGGCGATTGACTCTGAGCCGACGTATGCACTGCTCCTCGGAGAGGTCCCTGAAGCTGAGCCTCGGTCTGTACACCCTGTGCGGAGGGTAGTGCCTCCTGCGACGCATCTCTCTCTGCGGTTGTCCTCCCTCCTGCTGTGCAGGTGGGTGTGCCACAGGACCGTGTTGGGGGGCTCTACGTCTCCGAGGCGGACGGCGTGGACTGTGAGGCTGCTGGGGCTGGTCATGCTGTTCGTCCTCTGAGGACGTCAACGCACCACCCATCTGGCAGGTGTTGGTCTGAGGGGTTGTGCAGGGTAGGTAGGTGGTTCCTCGCACTGGGGCTGCGGTTTCACGTCTGTCTGTCCTCTGGCTTGGCGGGGGGTGGTGGAGGGCAGGGGTTGCCCTACGTGACGCGGTGGCCTCCTGCGTGGGTGAGCGCTCTCCCACCCGCTGTGGAGTGCACCTTGGCAGCTGCCACAGGCTGCTGGCTGGAACACGACCGGTTGAAGGGAGACTGTTTCCCCCAGTGTGTGAAACACACTGCCTTGAAGCTAAAATCCCACACTTCCTGTTTTGACAGCTGCTTCAGCTCATTTAATGACCTCAACAAGCAAGGTAAGTACACTCAAGTGGAACCCCGCTGGCTTTAATTGCCTGCGGGATTCCCACCAGTGGGGCCTGCGCATGCAGCCCCGCACGTCAGCGCGGCACCCGGAAGTGGCCAGGATCTCGGCGCGATCCGGTCACGTGACTGGATATCGGGATTTTCGGGGCCCCCCCGCTGGAAACCCGCAGGAAACCCAACGGTAAAATCAAGCCCATTATGTTTAGATCCAGGAATGTAATGCCAAACCAATCTTTGTGCATTGCTTTCCCACATTTACGCTACTGTCTAGTTCAACTTTCCACGTAGGCCCTATGGAGCCCAATAGTAATGTTTGAGACCTGTTATTCTATACATGTGCAGCATGTCACAATGTGCTAGTTAGTTCAGTTCCAAGGTAATTTTAAAATAATATTTGTATTTTTTTTTTAAAAGACGGTATTTGTTTTAATAGGCCAGAATTAATTTATTTAAAGAAAGTGATGGTGCACTCAGCAGGTGTGCCCGGGAATTTGACGCTGAGCTTGGCCCATGTTCAAATCATGACACAAAGGTGCTAATTTACCAAAACTAGTTCAGCACATTTGTCGGGTGTGGAATGCACACCCCACAAATGTCTGGGATCTGCACTGACATTGCGTTGCAGAGGTTGTTTACTTCGGTAAGGAAAGAAAGAACTTTAATTTATATAGCGCCTTTCACATTCTCAGGATGCCCCAAAGTGCTTCATAACTGATGAATTACTTTTGAAATGTGGCTTCTCAAATTGGCCACTTCAGTGAAAATTCAAATGTCTTCTTAATGGATGGAGCTAACAATTTAGCTTCTTTACATTTTTGACAAATGCTAAGTGCTTGAAGGTAAGGTTCAATATGTATAAGACCATTTTAGGCTTCTTTAGGCAGAACTCATTTAATTTCCGTCATGGTTCAGTTAAGCAAGAATCTGACTGGAAGCTGCTCTTCAAAATGCCTAAATCTATTAGGATTTTTTTCAGCAACATTTTGCAACCTGTCACAAATTAGTATTACACAAATGAAGGAAAGAGGCTACTATGTATAGCTGTGGGCAGGCATGGGAGTACTGCCACTGCTGAGGATTGCTCATCTCTTTTTTCATGTAAACTTCATAACAGTTGTTATCGAGGATGAATTCCCATCATGGCCAGCTTTACTAACTCAACTTCTTCATTATAGCATTTTCTTTCAAGTGGCTACTTCACCTTGAAAGAAATATCACGATGCTCCCTGAATAGCATTAGTAGGTAAATGCACTGCCCAGTGTGATACTGAGCTATGCCGATTAGGGGGGTCCGAGATTCGATTCCCAGACTGTGCTGAGTTAGCTGATCTCAGTCAGGGTGGCTAGAAGGGCACTATAATTGGGTTTCGAGTATCAGGGCTAGGGTGCGGGAACGAACACAATGAGATAGGGTTTCCAAAAGAAAGAGATATTAGAAGAGTTGAGTTTTAAGGGGGGTCTTAAAGGAGAAGAGAGCGCTGGAGATGCTGAAGAGTTATGGAGGGAATTCCAGAGCACAGGGTTTCCAGATTCCAGAGACGGCTGTAGCATGGCTGCCAATGGTGGGGCAATGGGAGGAGGGAATACACAAGAGGCCAGAGTCGGAGAAAATGCAGAATTCTGGGGGCGAGGGGGGTGGTTTGTAAGGCTAGAGAAGTTATACAGATATGGAGAGGCAAGGCAGTGGAAAGGATTTAAAGAAGAGTAAGAGAATTTTAAATGGGATGTTCGGGGGCCGGGAGCCAACATAGCATAGTGAGGACAGCGATGGGTGAGACTTGGTCCAGGATAAGATGAGGGCCAAAGAGTTTTGGATGGATAAAGTTTACGGACAGTGGAGAATGGGAATCCGGCCAGGAGAGCATCTGAATAGTCGAGTCTGGAGATGAAAGAGATGGATGAGGGTTTTCAGCGGCAGATGGGCTAAGGCATGGGCGGAGGCAGGCGACGCTACAGAGGTGGAAGTGGGCAGCCTTTGTGATGGAGAGGAAATGGGGTCGAAAACTCAGGTCAGGATCAAATATGATGCTGAGGTTACAGTCTGGTTCAGCTCAAGACAGCTGCCAGGGTGAGGGATTGAGTTTGTGGCAGGGGTCAAAGATGATGGCTTCAGTCTTACCAACGTTCAGCTGGAGGAAATTGCAACTCATCCAAAATCGGACAAGCTGTCTGACAATGCAGAGTTAGTGAAGGCATCTAGAAAGGTAGAGTTGGGTGTTGTCACCATACATGTGGAAGCTGAACCCATGTCTGCTGGTGATGTCGCAAAGAGGCAGCATGTAAATGAGGAAGAGGAGAGGGCTAAAGGTAGATCCTTGGGGAATGCTGGAGGTAACAGCGCAGGACTGGAAAGAGAAGCCAATGCTAGAGATACTCTGGCTACGACTGGATAGATAAGAATGGAACCAAGCTACGGTAATCCCACTGAACTGGACAACGGGGAAAGAGGCGTTGGAGGAGGATGGTGTTGTCGACCATGTAAAAGGCTGAAGAAAGGACGAGGAGGATGTGGAGGGATAATGCACCACAGTCACAACGGATGTCATTTATGACATTGGTTAGTGGCACGGACAAAAATCTGATTGAAGAGATTCAAACAGGTAGTTGCAGGAAAGATGGGCTCGGATTTAGGAGGTGACAACACATTCAAGGACGTTGGAAAGAAAAGGGAGTATGCAAAGGTAGATGGATCAAAGGTGATTATTTTAGGGAGGGGGTGATGATGCCACTTTTGAAAAGGAGGGGGCAGTACATGAGGAGACAGAACCAGTTACAATGTTAGGTACCATGGGGGCCAGGAAGGGAAGTTGGGTGGTCAGCCGCTTAGTAGGAATGGGAACATGGGAAAAGCAAGTGGGTCTCAAGGACAAGTTGAGCTCAGAAAGGGCATGAGGGGAGAGAAACTAGAGATGCGGGTTCAGTACTATGACAGGGGGTGCCTGGAGGGAGGTTTGGCTTGGTGGGAAAGGAGAAGGGGTGGTGGGGGGGAAGCAGCAGAGGCAGTGAACGGATGGTCATAACCTTAGTGACAAAGAAGTCCATGAGCTCCTTGCTCTTATTTGAGGTGAGGGTGGTGGGGGTAGGGGAGAGGGGCTGACTGAGAAGGTTGGTAGTGGAGAAAAGAATCCGAGGATTACCTTTGCTCTCCAGGATGATTCTGGAATAGTGGATGATTTTGGAAGGTGATAGTGAGGCCCGATAGCACTTGATGTGGTCTAGCTAAATCTGGTGATCGATGGCTAAACCAGTTGTGCACCAGATACGCTCAAATCTGCGCCCCTTGGATTTGAAGGAGTGAAGATGGGGGTCATGCCAGGGGAACAACTAAGATGGGAGAGAGTAAAGGTTTTGCTGGCAAAAGGGCATCAAAGGTTGACGCGAGGGAGTGGTTGAGCAAATCGACAGCTGTAGAAGTATCGTGGTGAATCAAAGGCCTACGGCAAAGCAGTTGGGAGCTTAATAGTGCAGTTGTAAATGACTTGGGGGAGAGTTGGCAGAAGGAAGTGGGGTTGGAAGGGGATAAGGGAATGTGGATAGTGAGGAATACAAGGAAATGGTCGGAGATGGGCTTGTCAGTGATTGCGACCATGGGAGTAGAGAGGACATGGAAGGTGGCAAGGTTGAGGGGGTGGCTGTGAATATGGGGAGGAGAGTTTATAGGGAAGGAGAGGATAAGAGAGGACAGAAGGGAACTGAATTCAGAAGAGAGAGCGCAAGGCGAGCTGGGATGGAGATTGAAATCACTGAGGCCGAGGAGAGTCACTCAGTGCACAAGCTGAGGGAATCAAAGAAGGAGGATATCCTGAGGAGGTCAGGGCTGGGCTTTGTGGCGGGGGCGGGGGGGGGGGCTGGGTAGTAATAGAAAGTATAAAAAGTTACAAGAAAAGCTTGCTGTCATGTGATACATGTCAATTTAGATGTAGTGTAGAGACTTACATTCCTTGGACATGCCAACTTCCAGGCACTTCTGCAGCCGGCAGTACTGGCACCGATTGCGGGTGACTTTGTTGATGATGCAGTTCTTATCTCTGTGGCAGGTGTACACCATGTTCTTTTGGATACTTCTTCTGAAAAAACCCTGCACAAAAACACAGAAGGAGAAAAATATGGTACTGATCTCGGTTGCAGAGAAACACACGTTAACACATTGTGCAACACCAAATGCATATTATAAGGTAGGAAAACAGCTCCTTCAATGGTTCAGTGGATAAAGCTCAGTTAATTCATCACAGTGAGCAGACAGCTGAACACCACTGAATTGGGGAAAAAACATTTTCTCAAACAGATCTTCACTGCCCTCCCCCTCCCAAGTTTAGCGCTGGCTCCTGTTTTTCTCTTCGATCCAATCTTGCTCAAAAACAGTGTGGTTTTAAGAATTTCATTGAGTTACATCAAAACTACAGCACAGAAACAGGCCATTCGGCCCAACTGGTCTATGCCGGCGTTTATGCTCTACATGAGCCTTCTCCCTCCCTACTTCATCTAACCCTATCAGGATACCCTTCTATTCTTTTCTCCCTCATGTGCTTATCTAGCTTCCCCTTAAATGCATCTATGATGCTACTCATTTAGAAAATCATGCTTATCATTGTAGATTGTAAAATCACATTATTTGTCATGGGATAGCACTCCACTACAAATCACCAGCCTTAACAGAGACTACTTGGATGAAGCACTGAAGGACACTCAGCTCTGTGAATGGCCACAGAAAGGAGGAGGAAGCGATAAAACTGGCAAGAAAAAAAAACAAATATAAAAATCTATCGAGTCAAATTCTAATTGGATCAATTGAAGCTGGCGAAAATATTGTTTGTATGAGGAAGCAGGTCTCATTGACACTGAAACTATGTGCTTTGACTTTTAAAAAAACAACAATGACCATAATTGAATTTCTGGCTTACAAAGCAGGAAAATGTATAAATGATGGTGAGTTTGCATAAGAATAATTAAGGAAAAAAAGGTTATTCATCAATGTAGCAACTTTGAAATCATGCATCTAGGACCATGACATACATAAACTTAAATGCAAGGAGTCACAGTAGCCTTGCCAAGGTAGAGTCTTGCCAAGGGAAACCTAAGATCGGGCATTGGGCAGAGCCACATCTGATCAGACTTCCCTTTGGGCAATGTTAGGGCAAGATTTGGCAGAGGACTAGGAGCAGGTCTCCCATCTACCCAATTGGCCAGAGTATGCTCTGAGGGTCCTTGAAATAGGAAGGAGAGAAAATACAAATGGAAAAAATGACATTAAAATATTTTACTCTGAGAATATCAGGAATTAATGTATGTACTTTGGTTTCATACTACACTGTATAGATGTCATGAATGGAAAAAGGTAAGTATTTGGCATTCAAAAAGGATACATTTGGGAGGCTTCACTCACAGCGCAGTGTAACGTTCAATGGAGCACTGATCGTAGAAATGGGGATGTAGGTCAGCATGCCTGATTGGCAATGTTCGTGATTATCCCAGTGGTTAATTTTAAACACTGGAGAATTGGGAGCTCCAAGTTCAGTTCTCTGATCTGTGCTCCTGTTGAGCAAAACTCTGCATTGGGAGCCTCGCCTGGCAAAATGTACCCTCTTGAGCCCAAAGGAGTCTGAAGTTACTGCAGTACTATTCCTTGCCACTACAGGTCTCTGCCACACGATAAAATAATGCTGATCCATGCTAGAAAAAAGTAATGAAAAAGATTTCTTTTTCTTTGTAATTGTATTAACAAGTTATTTGGTCTGAATATCTGGGAATGTTGGGGCCCAGTTGAGTAAATTCACCATGGGACAATTCTTAGCAACTGATTATAGAGTGGTACATGTAGAAGATCTGAGCACAGGTAAATCTCTCACTTTCTCAACCATGGATGGCATATGGCATTAGAGGGGGAGAAAATAGCCAACGTAGCTTGGGATGGATTTAAACGATAATTTAATTGTACTCTTTCCTAACTCTTGCAACAATTTAGCGTCCCACTCCACTCCACCCACAAATTCTTTCTCTCTCAGTCTTCAAACTCCTGTTTCGAGAACACCCCTCTGATTAGGGTTGCTACCTGTCCAGACAGTTGGAAATTTCCAAAATGTAAACTGAATATAAAATCTCCAATTTTTTAAAAATAAAAATTAATTTAACCGCTTAGAACTATGTCTCACGTGGAGGCATTAACTATTAATGGTGCAAAGGCTTTCAGCGAATTTTCACCATTGGCAAAGCAAATCTCAGAACTCAAGGCACAATCTCCCCACCCCTCCTGTCTGGTTTCGGACTTGGCAAAAAGTAGCAACATGCCTCTGAAAAGTTCATAAATGAGACAGTGGGATTTAAGTAAATTGCAGCTCTAAGATTGCTTTTATATTGCGCAGGACCTGGGCTAATGTCACCAATCCCAACGCAAGGGTCTCGTGCAGGCAATGGCAACCCCAAAGTAAACTTGCTGAATTCGCACTTTGTGGTTGCCACCAGTTGCGTGGGATCCATATGGCCCTATCACAGTGCTTATCCCAATAGAACAGCGGCTTGAAAGTGTGCAGCTCTCCCTAGCAATGCCCATATCTCCATATAAAAGCAGATTCTACAGTCTGATCCCTTACATTCAGCTTAGCCCATGCAACTAGTGTGCAGAAGAATCACAATTCCTGTGACAAAATTGTTTTGGGGAGACACGGGAAATCAGATCAAAGAGCTCTGACATTGGACATCTTGTTAAGAATATAGAGTTGGGAAAATCACCAGCTGGAGGCATCAAGTATGCAACAAACATTGGTCAGGACTTTCCAGCATCTCCAATAATAAACACAACATCATTAATACTTGGGTACAAGACAGATGGACACCAGTCAGCTCTCGTTTTAAGTCACTGATAAATGTAACACGCAGTAATGCAAATGTAGTCCTCTAAACAAAGTTGCATACCAGGTTGAAGGAGTTACCAAAGATTAAATACAAACCTGACAGTACATTAAATATCTCAAGGCTGTTCAGTGAAGCATCTCTAAATCTCTCTTTTTTTGTCTTGGTTTAGCCTCTCACTTGTTAACTCCCCTGCAGATCCTATTTCAGTCTGGTTTCCAAAGGGTTTTACTTGACAGCAGTCAATGTGGCTATTTTGGTATTTTTGCATGATTCAGTATACAAATATTCAGCTCATTTTTCAAAATTTGGCAGCTACTTTCTATTTAATCAAAAAAGTTGTTTTTTAAATTCTGAGAAATTGCAGTGCTACATTTAGGCTAGGGAGCGAAAAAAAGTAGCCAAAGTTCACACTCCTTCTGAAATCTATTGACTCCTGCTGCAAAGTGTGTGGACAGTTGTCTGGTAAGAACAGGATCAAGCATGGTTGGGATGCTCTCTGTGGGCGATCCTGCAAATCAATGGGGACACAGCTCCAGGGGCCCAGTGAAATGGCCACAGCTGGGGGTCGCTACAGTTGGGGGCCACCTGCTTATTGCTGCTGTCTCTCAGGACTGCAGCATGTTGCCAGGCCTCTGACCTTCTCTCCTCAGAGCGCCACATCAGTGGAATATGGGGGACAACACAAGGTTGCCCAGGAACGTGCTCCAGAGATGCAGCCAACAGTGTATCTGTGCCAGGAGCAGGCTGCCATGAGCAGAGAGCTGCCACTGTCCCGTGAGGCTTTGTAAAGCATGAGCAGCTTCTTGTAACACTGGCCCTCAGACTGCACCGAGAAGCATTAGAATAGGTGAAAGAAAGTCATTTGTAACCACCCTTGGGAAGTACAGTGTTAATGTTGGCTTGCATTCACTTTGAACTTCATTAAAATAAAACGTGCACCGATGTCGCACTTCGTTATTCGTGGAGTTTAGAGTCATACAGTAAAGGCTGCACTTATTTGATGCTGACTTATTCAATCAGGTGATGATTATTGGCACACTCACGTAGGGGCAAAGAGGGCTGATGTGTTGTCATGTTGTAGGATGGGTAGTGGATTGAGGGAACGTTCCTTTATTTGAAAGTGGAGGAGAAGGAGGTGTCAAAGATTACACAGAAGAGAAGACTTCAATAATGAGATGTGCTCTAATGCTCCTTGCAGCAGTCTCTGAGTGTGGGTCATTGTGATGCTCTCCTCCACATAGCTCTGGCTCCAACAGAGGGAGCTAGGGCTGCCTCACCAGCAATGTCAAAGTCCAGCCCTTTTTGTATGGCCTTATTATGCAGGGCACAGCAAGTTACAACAATGCGTAACCCACAATCTGAAACACAGTGCGGAGTCCCTCCTGACCTGTCTAGGTCCTCTTGCCCTTAGTCCTCTTAATGACCAATCTTGTAATGGTATGTGCCTCATTGTAGCGCTCCTCTGCTGCTAAACAGGCCACCCTTAGTGGGTTCATTATACATGGGAGCAGCGGGTAGGCATAGTCACCCACAGGCCATCTGTTGACCTGATTTTCTTCATGAGGACCCAATTTTGAAGGAAGAATGACAACTTCCAGCATATCTGGTGTTAACAATCAGGATCCTTTTTACGTTGTCACACACAATCTGTACATTGAAGGAGTGGAAGCTCATCCTGTTCAGTTGGTGAGGGGGGTTTCTGTTGGAGCTCACAAGGCATCGATTATATCCTGGACCTTGGGGAAGCCAGCAACTTCATAAAATTGGATGGCCCCATTTCACTGCTGCCTTTTTGTGATGCTAAAGGTGATGAATTTGCCAGCTGTTCTGTAAAGTGCATCAGTCACCTAACGAATACATGTACAGACTGCTGCCAGGCTGATATTTCAGAGATCCCCCGCACTCTTCTTTTTCAGATCACTTTACTAAGAACCTCATATGATCTGTGTTGTCTATATATTTCGAGGGGGGGGGGTGGATATTTGGTGGGCTGCATCCACCTTAAATGTTGCCCGACTCTTCTTTGTTCCATCCTGTGCTGCTCCTCCTCGATAATGGCATACAAGGGTTATCCTTTAGGGGAATGCCATACCTGCTACTGAGAAGCTCTCACTGTGGGTGAAGGGTGAAAATCACTCAGTGGTCTCACCTTGTTAGAAGCAATGAGAAGTAAGTCCAGGGCTGTACAGGCAGAATGCAAAAATCACACAATCCGTACATTAAAGGAGTGGAAGCCCATCCTGTTCAGTTGGTGAGGGGGGTTTCTGTTGGAGCTCGCAAGGCATTGATCGTATCCTGGACCTTGGGGAAGCCAGCAACCTCGTAAAATTGGATGGCCCCATTTCACTGCTGCCTTTTTGTGCTGCGCCGTATAATTCCCATTCTAACTTGCCCCAAGTGCTTTGTGTGTGTAAAAGCAGGAAACTCAGAGCTGCAGCACTACTGGCCCTCATTATAACATAATCAAATGAGGTTGCTTGAGACTAGCAGGCAGATCACGGGAAGGACCAACAAGTGCAAAGAGGGATTGATTTTGGAACGAAAAACCACTGTTAAAGTCTTCTGCCCCATTTTCTTGCCCAGATTATGCGCTGAAATTAGGTTGAAAATGGCGTGTAAATTCTCTCCTACTATATCTTACGAAGAGTAGCACCTTCAGAAAGGATAGTGGAATTTTTTGGGAAAAAAGCAACAGATGCCCTGCTAAAATTCCCATTTCTCTTTTGGCTTTTTGTCGTTCCATGGCTACATTTCTTTCTCCTATTCCTTTGTCTTTTATAATTTATGAGTTACAAATAGAACGCCCTTCCAGAAATTAATTCAGTAGCACTGATACTGTTCACCAACCTGATACTAGGTTTAGAAATTCCGTCCTGAGTTGAGGGCTGCTCCTGTTGACAGATCAGTGAACCCATTTCTCTTCATGCATGCACAGGCCCTGCAGACTGCAGTAGTCTAGTTAACTTGGGCTTGTCCAGCAAGTTCACACGTACTGACTATTTTATCAACAGTTATATCAACAATAAATTTGTTTCCAAATGCCAAACAATCGTGTGTCTGATTTGTAAATTGACCAATATACGAATATACAAAATTATTACTGATCAAGTCCGTACCATTCCAAGCATCAAATGAAACGTGAACAACTACTTGTATTTATATAGCACCTTCAATGTAGATATACATGCCAAGGTGCTTCACAGATGCACGAGGAAAAATGGATGCCAAGTTAAGGAGAGACCAGGAGGGGTAACCAAAAGCTTGGTCAGAGGTGGGGTTTAAGGAGGGTCTCAAAGGAAGAGAGGAAAGTGGCGAGGTGGAGGGGTTTAGGAAAAGAATTCCAGAGATTAGGAACTAGGCAGAAACAAAATATATTTTGTAAGTAAACCCTGCTGAGTAGTCTGTCTGTCTGTCTATTTGGCCTCTTAAACATTATATCAGAGAATCCAGTAAGTCAACCTTCATGTAATTTCCCCAAAGATCTCAATTGGTAAAGGTATTGTGTCGCTGAGTCATGTAGAGCAGAAGATTCCAGATTTAATTCCAGATCGTTAAGAATTGGCTGATGTCAGTCAGGGCCACAGTTGGGGAGCTACAACTGACCTCAGGGCTAGAAAGGGGAAAGACAGCCATGGTTCCTGCTTCTGATTCCTATCCAGTGAGCACTGCTGGAAGTGCCCATGTGTGAACATTAGGTGACGGCAGGATCAGACTTTGCTGTGATGTCCCATTTCTCAGTGGGACTCAATACCTACAGCAGAGAAAAGAAAACTGGCAAAAAAAAACCACCTTCATATATGTGGGGCCGGTGCAATGGGTACGGTGCACTGCAGAAAAATTAAAATAAATTCCATAAAGAAAGATCATGGCCTGAAATCGATGCTGATGGCTTGCACCAAACAGTTTTTCCGGGGTGTCTGTGGCTCTTTCAGTGAAGTTATGGCGGACAAGCGGAAAAACCTCCGTAGAAATTCACCCCCATGGCTTTATCTGTGCTGATGGGAAGAGACAGACAAAAACAAGATGGTGAATCAACCTGGCCCATTCTCGTGGATCTGCTAGCAGTTGGGATCAGCTCTTTTCCCATTCCTCACTGGTATTTAGGTTGTGGCTTAACAAATAAAACAAAGTAAAACAGCAGTTGTAGGAAGAAAGAACATCATTGCAGTGAACCGAATACATTATATTCAGTAGACATTAAGAGGACACAGCTCTCTTCACCAGAATCTTTCCTGTTGTGCTGCTATGTTTTGCTACAATGCCCATGAGTTAGGAAGTGTTCCCACTTCTGATTGCTATCCAGTGACCTCTGCTGAAAAATGCATACGTGTAGCCATTAGGATTAGGACAGGATTCAGCTCCATCGGGATGCCCTCTACAGTCAAATAGCCTGCCAACACTCTGTCCAGGCTTTCACATGAAGAATGGCCACCTGGGTGATGCACTGGAGAGTGACTACTGAAACATGAGACAGCGCATTCAAGAGAGAAGCAGGAGAGAAAAGTGGAATGGAAAAAATAAAATAATTTGTTAGATGAGAAAAGCTGGAAGACTAATACACAGCACATTCCAGACAGCACACGTTAACACACGCCCCCACTCTTGGGGCATTTTATGTGAATGCTCTACATCTAAATAGAATGCCAGTTTTATCCTCTTAGTTGCAAAGTTGTTTTTTGCCAGTACCAGTACTGAAGTAGTCAGATCAATATTGAGTTTCTGAATGAACAAGCCAGTTATACTACACTGTGTCGATGCGGAGCAGTTTTAGTTTCATGTTGTGGCGCATTGTGTGGTACAGCTCAAAAGTGAAGTCAGCCAGTTTTGTCTTTGCATCGGCTGCAGTATAACAGCTAGTGGTGCGAGAAGAACTTTCCCAGGCGGTTGACTGGGCGGTTGAGGAGCTTTTTTAAGCTGCTTAATGATAGCAAATGGTCCGGCTGTCCCGTTGGCTCTTTGGTTACATTAAAAAATGTAACTGGCATTTGAACGTCAGTGAGTAGAGCTCTGCACCTGCGTGTATACCGCTTTGCCTGCCAAACAGTGCTGCAGTCAACATCATAACTTGGTGGATCCATGTTTTCTAAGCATGTACTGTCTCAAGAAGCTCTTGAGAAGCAGTGCTCAAACAGAGATCTGGAGCCTGTACGCACCGTTCTCGCCAGTTTATTTTACCTTGTGCCATTGTTCTTATTGAAGACCTGTTGGAAGCTGGATTCCTGGTGATGAAAGCAAGGGGGCATCATTCCCTGCTTTTACTTATAAACGGAAATTCGCCAACTCATAGCCGCAGGAAGATTGGGTTGGGTCGTTTATATTCACGAGAGCAGCTGATGGTGGGATAACCGAGCATGTGCCCTCCAAGAACTCTGTGTTCCTCCAATTCTGACCTCTTCTGCATCCCTGATTTCTTTCGCCCCACCATTGGCGGGCGTGCCTTCAGCTGTCTAGGCCTTAACCTCTGGAATTCCCTCCCGAAACCTCTCTGTCAATCTACCTCTCTCTTCTCCTTTAAAACACTCCTTAAAACCTACCTCACCTGATAATATCTCCTTATGTGGCTCGGTGTCAAAATTTTGTTTGATAATCGCTCCTGTGAAGGGCCTTGAGAGGCTTTACTATGTTAAAGGCGCTGCATAAATGCAAGTTGTTGTTGTTGCCATTCCCTGCACTTTTCTAGCATAAAAGAGCCTGTATGCGTACCACGAGCTATTTGAATCCTACAACGGGGAGACCGAGAGGCTACAGCACGAACGTATCACTTGACTCAATGAGGCCGATTCTCGGAGTTTCGGAGCTGTGTCTGTGGGTCGCAGATATTAGGCAATTGTGGTCTGTGCACCCGTGATTTCCCAATACACGTGACTGGCAGGCAAGTTTCCCCACCAGCAGCATGAACTTGGAAAACTGGCTCTAATATCTGTGCATTCCTGCCAATACTTCCAAAATACGTTGACCCCAATGCAGACAGCTGTTTGTTGGTGTACTGTTGATGGGAGCAGATCCTTGTAAATCTATTAGACAGCTGTCTGTACACAAGTATTGAACATTTTCTTTAATAAATGCATTCAACATAATTACTGATAAATTATGGTTACATTCTCATTGCAGCTGTGTATACAAATATAAAGGCAATCAATTCCAGATAAACATACACCTGATCCAAGCAAAATCACTTTTGTATGAAATACAGGATTTCGTTCAAATTGAGTTGTTGGATGTAAATGAATAAACAAATGTAGTGCATTTACAGATTGGTATGTTTATTTGCATTATACTGAAGTCTAAATCCAAAATATCTGGCAACTAGGCTACATGTTGCATTGCCTCCAACTGCATACTTGTTTATATATAAAATAGGCATGTTGGTGACGTGCTGAGAAGCTAAAGGATTTTATGCAAACTTTTCACAGTTGGGAAAGTAAGCCAAAGATCATGTTGCATTACCTTTAATTAACTTTAAGATTGTTTTTAGAAGTTTCTTTATAGATCAATAATCACAGTTCCACTATCATGTTGTGACTAGTTTTCTTCAGCGCAGGTCTTTATTTTAACTGACTCAGAGGCGAGAGTGCTACCACTGAGCCAAGGCTGACATGCATGGCTTAGTGATGCATTGTACAGTGATTTACTCACTGGGTCATCAGGGGAGCTCTGGTGGTAAAATCGTGATAACAGGCCTCTCATAGAAGGAAAACTTGTGGTTTCCTTGGACATAAACACTTTTTTAAAATCACTCATTTGCTAAAAGATTTGTTACTTCTTTAAAGTCTGAAGAAGGATTTTGATATTAAAAAGAAATGAAGATCATTTTGTTGTGAATGGGTTTCAAATTATATTTGATAAAGGATTACCCCCAGAGGAGCCATGCTGAAGCTATTTTCCCAAGCATCTTCTCTGCTGGTGAAATCAAGAACCAGAGGACTCAGCACAGGTCTAAACCACAGTCTCTGAAACTGGCATAACAAGATACTATGAAATGAGGTTATTACATAGAATGTACAGCATAGAGACAGGCCATTTGGCCCAACAGGTCTATGCCAGCGTTTATGCTCCACACAAGCTTCCTCCCACCCTACTTCATCTAACCAGATACTGCATTCCCTATATTTTAGTCAGGAGGTAGGTATTACAAGATGAGTTCCAACGCAAAGGCTGTTTCAAATACTTTGGCAAATATTTTGGAACGGTGCAATCTGTGTGTATTGACCAACCTTGGCATTGATTTCAGTGGTCTTTACAACAGATAATCTCCTAATACAGATGCAAGTGAGATTCATACTGTTGACTGTTAATAGGGGATTGCTATACACTGCTGATAGCCTTAATACTTCTTTTACAGCAGGAAATACTGAACAAGAAATGGGAGAAATTCAGCCAGTCAGCCTGATGGCAACTGTTATCGGCTGCCACTGTCACCTAGCTACTGGGCAATTTTACCAGCCAGAGGGCAAAATTTCATGTGCATTACAGATTACACAGGGAGTTTACTATATTTATATTTTGAAGCCATTTCTTTTCCTTGTCAGCGAGAGAGATGTGAAATTCCGGGTCAGACTTCTTGTTCTGCTGTCAAGGTCAGTGTCTTGATAGGCGATCACTTTTACAAGACTGGTCCTATTAGCTTTTCCTCGCTGCTGAGATGCAGCACTCCACTGCCGTTAAGAACTCTATTTAAGCCCAACCAAGGACAACGGAACCTGGATAGCTGACATAATCAAGTCTGAATAATAGTCACAACTGGGTATTGAGTTTGGGTCCAATGAACACACAAGTCCAGCACTACTGCTAAAGCTAACCAACACCATTACAATGAAGGTCACTTTGCTTTAATAGGTTTAACAGCAGTTTATCGGATGTATGTAAATATAACCAATGACCTTAATTTACAGTGCTTCAGGATCTACTGGCTCAACACTCTGAATCAAGGCTGAATGAGGTGACCACTCATCTACAAATTTTCATAAAAGCCCTAAGTGTATCAGGGGTGGACCTGTCAGATATGGAAAAAAAATCTGATTCCAGACATTAAATAATGGTCACCCTGTCTTGCCACCAATAATGCAAACATCAAGGACTTCAACTGACTTAAGGACATTAGCTTTGTATCTCTACCAGTTCATGAACAGCACTCCATTAACACTTGTTTGTTTGGTTTGTGATGTCCAGTGAAACACAAACACACTACAGTTGACTCACGATAAACACATCTCCAATTTAAGCCGTCAATACCAATGCAACATTCACTTCCGTTACACAAAGCAAAGCATTTTTAACATCACTGCTTCCCATTGATTCATTATGTCTCACAGGGATTCCTTATTCAGCTGAGTACAAACTATATATTTTCTTTTCTTCCCGGCTCTGCCCTTTGGCACACAGTATATTCGGCAGAGATCAATTCATACTTCACTCGTGTCATATGGGACATGACTAGTTCAATGCAGTCCAGGATGTTTAAGCATCTGGCTTAATGAATTGATATCAAAGGAGGGGAAAAGACAGAGAGAACACTTTGGTGTTTGTTTTATGATAATGTAGAGTTTTTATTTTAATAAAAGTATTTTAGACTTTTTTCATTACGTGGTCTTCTTTCTCAATGTTTCTTATTTCCTTAGTTACTTAGTATATACCTTTGCTTTACTGTATTTGGATTTCTTCATCGTTTTGTTTCACGTAGTTCAAAAGCACACATTGGCATCAAGCTTAGGGCAGCAAAGTGACCCAAATGCCATGTTTCAATCCATCACAATGTTGTTTTCAAACTGATGAAGCATCTCAGATACTTTTGAAGCCATTACTTTATTTCCGTTCCCAATTTGTATTGTCTTGGGCTTTTCTTTTACTGTTTCAGATAAATTAGCGGACTGACTCACACCAGCAGTGACATCTGAAATGCTTAACATTTCTATTGTTGGCACATTGCCACTGGCAGGCAACCAAGTTTCAAAAGCTTTTTGCATAGTGCCAGTTAGCAGAAGTCCTGGAGCAATACTATTCATAGAATCATAGAAAGTTACAGCACAGAAGGAGCCCATTCAGTCCATCGTGTCCGTGCCAGCCAAAAAAAGAGTTATCCAGCTTAATCCCACTTTCCAGCATTTGGTCCGTAGCCCTGTAGGTTAAGGCACTTCAAGTGCACATCCAAGTGCTTTTTAAATGAGTTGGAGGTTTCTGCCTCTACCACCCTTTCAGGCAGTGAGTTCCAGACCCCCACCACCTTCTGGGTGAAAAAATTTCTCCTCAGCTCCCGTCTAATCCTTCTCCCATTTACCGTAAATCTATGCACCCTGGTCACTGACCCCTCTGCTAAGGGAAATAAGTCCTCCCTATCCACTCTATCTAGTCCCGTCATAATTTTATATACCTCAATTAAATCTCCCCTCAGCCTCCTTTGTTCCAAAGAAAACCACCTCAGCCTATCCAATCTTTTCTCATAGCTAAAATTCTCCAGCCCTGGCAACATCCTCCTAAATCTCCTCTGTACCCTCTCTAGTGCAATCACATCTTTCCTGTAATGTGGTGACCAGAACTGCACGCAGTACTTAAGCTGTGCCCTAACTAATGTTTTATACAATTCTAGCATAACTTTCCTGCTCTTATATTCTATGCCTCGGCTAATAATGGAAAGTAACCCATATGCCTTTTTAACCACCTTATCTACCTGTCCTGCTACCGTCAGGGATTTGTGGACATGCACTCCAAGGTCCCTCACTTCCTCTACACCTCTCAGTATCCTCCTATTTAGTGTGTACTCCCTTGCCTTTTTTGCCCTCCCCAAATGCATTACCTCACACGTCTCTGAGTTGAATTTCATTTGCCACTTTTCTGCCCACCTGATCAGTCTATTGATATCTTCCTGCAGTCCACAGCTTTCCTCCTCACTATCAACCAAACGGCCAATTTTTGTATCACTTGCAAGCTTCTTGATCAAGCCCTCCACATTCAAGTCCAAATCATTAATATATACCACAAAAAGCAAGGGACCTAGTATTGTGCCTTCCAGTCCCAAAAACACCCGTCAACCATTATCTGTTGCTTCCTGCCACTGAACCAATTTTGGATCCAACTAGCCACTTTCCCTTTCATCCCACGGGCTTTTACTTTTTTGACCAATCTACCATGTGGGACCTTGTCAAAAATCTTGCTGAAATCCATGTACACTACATCAAATGCATTATCCTCATCGGCCCTCCTTGTTACCAGCTCAAAAAATTCAATCAAGTTAGTCAGACACAACCTTCCCTTAACAAATCCATGCTGACTGTCCTTGATTAACCCGTGCTTTTCTAAATGACGATTTACGCTGTCCCTCAGAATCGATTCCAATAATTTGCCAGACTGACTGGCCTGTAATTACTCGGTCTCTCTCTTTCTCCCTTTTTAAACGGTACAACGTTAGCAGTCCTCCAATCCTCCGGCATCTCGCCTGTAGCCAGGGAGGATTGGAAAATGATAGTCAGAGCCTCTGCTATTTCCTCCCTTGCTTCTCTTAACAGCCTGGGATACATTTCATCCAGGCCTGGCTATTTATCTACTTCCAAAGATGCTAAACCCCTTAATACTTCCTCTCTCACTATGTTTATCCCATCCAATATTTCATACTCCTCCTCCTTAACTACAATCTCTGCATCGTCTCCCTCATTTTTGAAGACAGACGCAAAGTATTCATTAAGAACCATACCCACATCTTCCGCCTCCACACATAGGTTACCTTTTTGGTCTCTAATAGGCCCTACTCTTTCCTTAGTTATCCTCTTGCTCTTTATGTATTTATAAAACATTTTTGGGTTTTCCTTAATTTTACTTGCCAGTATTTTTTCATGCCCTCTCTTTGCCTTCCTAATTTCACCCCTGCACTTTCTATACTCCTCTAGGCTTTCTGCAGTATTGAGCTCTTGGTGTCTGACATAAGCTTCCCTTTCTTGCCTTATCTTAACCTGTATGCTCGTTGTCATCCAGGGGGCTCCAGATTTGGCAGTCCCACTCTTTTTCTTTGTGGGAACATATTTACTCTGAACCCCTTGAAACTCCCCCTTCTCTGACACTGATTTACCTTAAAGTAACTGTTTCTAGTCCAGTTTTGCTAAATCACTTTCATGGCTGCTGTCTTTCTCTGCCATTTGTTTTAACCACCAGGCAACACCTTTTAGCTGGCACTGAATCATATGTCCACTTTACCATCCCATTCAAGGTGGATAAAGCTACTGAATTGAGCACTTTTCCCACAGTTTCTCTGCTCTTCTGCCAAAGGTGCTGACTTATTTGAGGATTCAGCTTGATCTGGTTTCTTGCCCAAGTGGTAATTCTTCATGTGAAAGTCAAAAATGAATGCAGGCAGGCAAACTGACTGTAGGGATTATCACAGCCAAATTTGATCCTGTCCTCAGCAATGTCCACACATGGACATTTCTGAACAGGAACCACACAATCAAGAGTGGGAATTGGCTCATTTTTTTCCTCCATTCTGAGGCCCATTGTGGAATCCTTGAGTTCAGATCAGCTAATTTAGCATATCGAACCTGAAATGTTTCTGGTCTGTATGATTTACAGCAAGCAGTACAGTTACTCACTAAGCCACTGAGGAAGGAACATAAGAACATAAGAAATAGGAACAGGAGTAGGCCATACAGCCCCTCGAGCCTGCTCCATCATTCAATAAGATCATGGCTGGTCTTCAACCTCAACTCCACTTTCCTGCCCTATCCTCATATCCGTTGATTCCCTACGTGTCCAAAAATCTATCAATCTCAGTCTTGAATAGACTCAATGACTGAGCATCCACAGCTCTCTGGGGTAGAGAATTTCCAAGATTCACAACCCTCTGAGTGAAGAAATTTTTCCTCATCTCGGTCCTAAATGGCTGACCTCTTGAGACCATGACCCCTAGTTCTAGACTTTCCAGCCAGGGCAAACAGCCTCTCAGCATCTACCCTGTCAAGCACTGAGGAAGGAACGATAATGTATTTAGCACTGACGGCCCCAAAAAACCAACTTGTTGAGATAATTGCAATCAGCCTTGGCGCAGTGGTAATACTCTCGATTACTAGTAATGGAGAAAATAATGGGACCTAGGACAGATAAATCTCCAGGATCTGATGGCTTCCATCACAGGGAATGAAAAGAAGTAGGTGATGAAATTGCAGAAACGTTACTCATAATCTTTCAAAGTTCTCTTGATTTGGAAATTGTGCCATTAGATTGGAAATTCGCTAATGTCATTATTTAAGAGAAACCAGGTAACTGCAGGCCTGTCGGTTTAACGTCAGTTGTGGGGAAACTACTAGAATCTATACTTGGCTTGTAGTCCTTTGAGTATAGAAGATTGAGGGGTGATCTGATGAGTTGTTTAAAACGTTAAAAGGTTTTGATAGGGTAGATACTATTTCCTTTGGTGGTGGAATCAAGAACAAGGCGACATAATTTTAAAATTAGTGCTAGGACATTCAGGAGCAAAATCAAGAAGCACTTTTTCACACAAAGGGTAGTAGAAATCTGGAGTTCTCGCCCCCAAAAGCCTGTGGATGCTAGGACAATTGGAGCTTTCAAGACTGAGATAGATAAGATTTTTGTTAGTAGTATCAAGGGATATGGAGCAAAGGCAAGTAAATGGAGTTCAGGTACAGATCAACCATAATTTAATTGAATGGCGGAGCAGGCTCAAGGGGCTGATTGGCCTACTCCTATTCCTAATGTTCCTATGTTCCCACTCTAGAGGCTTTAACACAGAAAGGCTGACGTTTCACTGGAACACTGAGGTAGTGTTGCTCTGTCAGAGGTAACGACTTTTAGATGAAATGTTAAACCAACGTATGCCCTCTCAGGTGGACACAAAAGATCCAATTGCACTTTTGGAAGAAGAGCAGGGGAGTTCTCCCAGTGTCCTGGTCAACATTTATCCCTCAACCAACACCAATGAAACATTATTTTATTACTGTATGTGGAACTTTGTTATGTGCGAATTGGCTGCTGCATTTGCCCTATATGACAATAGCGATTGAAAAGTATTTCATTAATTCTTAAGTACTTTGAAACATCCTGAAGATATGAAAGGTGCTATATAAATGCAAGTTCATTTTTTTACTAGCAGTTTTTGCAGTTGCAAGGTAAAATTTACAAGATAGACAGAAAGTGTTGGTAGGCCATTGAACCATGGAGGCCATTATAGCACAACCCAACATCCATACATGCACACTTTCAAGCAGATGTCACTGGAGAGCAATCAGGAGTGGGAACCCTGGTACACTTTTCCCCTTCCCAACCCAGGGGTGCTAAATTCAGTTGCAGTACCCAACCGCTATCCTGGCTAAGGTCAACCTTCAAGTCTGTACGGTTTAGTACTGGCTACTATACTGTAAGCTTAACTGCTGAAACTGTAAAAACAAAGATTCGTCACGATAAGAACATTGTTGCAACTAAACAAAGAACTGCTGAAACTATTAGGCAATGTAAGATATTGTAGGAACACAATGTAAGATACTGTAGTAACACGGTGATAAGCTTTAACCTCAAGGACGGTGAGCAGATTGGAGAAAAACTCAAATAGTAGAAAATATTTGGTAATAACTGACGCTACCACAAAAAGTATAAAAGGGAGAACGACTTTGGAAATGCGACCACAAGAAGCATTTAACGAAGAGGTTGTAAGCATGTGCTGTTCTATATTTTTATATGTGTACGTGTTGTTTTGAAACATTGAGTTCCTCTGTTTTTGGGTCTGAACTGAATTAGACTAATTGATGCTAACTGACCTGAGTTCACAGAATGTCTGATCAAATTCTTAAATTAGGAATACTTACGGCTGGCCGACGCAAACAGCTAGTTAACTAATTATATGAACAGTCTCAGGTTCGCGACATGGGACTGTCATGTAACAATTGGCACTTCTGATTCATAACAGGGAATAAATAATTTAAGCTTGATCAGAGTACATAAGTAGTGAATTGTTGAGTATAAATAAGGTGACTGGAGTTGTTATGTTAAATATCGGAGACCGTGAATACAGTTGATATCTAAGAAAGCCTAGTTAAATACAAGACATTAATGAAGCCCACCTTAAGATTGTGCCCCAAACTTTTGGGAGATTCAAGGTAGTTCTGCTTTGTCTCATTCATTTTGGTCTATTTTTAAAGAAATTAGACCAGTTAATTTAGCCTGGCTGCAGTTTGGGAATCAACAGCAACCTTTGGAGTCCTGTGACTGACTTTGGTCAAAAAGGACCCGACTCCAGGAAAGTGCTGGGGGGTCTGCTGCCATCTACGGCAACAGCTGGAGAGATTTTATGATTGCACTGTATTGAACGCACCCCAGGTCATAATTACTTTAACGCTTACACCAAAGAGTTAATAAAATGAAGGGTATTGAACACCTCTCAACTACAAATTTGGGAGAAATGATTTAACAAAAATTGGAGTTTAATCTGAAACATTTGTAGGTACGTCCTTGTGTACACATGAGACATGGTGAGGAAATACTTTTATTTTTATTTTTTTTTAAATGAGATGAATGAACTAAAATTCTGTCTTCCCCAACAAGATTGGGTTTCACAGAAATATGAAAGTTAACGATAATGATGTTAACAATCAACTAATGGTTTCTGCTTGTTTTAACAGATTTGCATTTCCTAAGGTTGCAAGTTCTTTATAGTTATAAAGTGTGCCTGTGGTATTGTCGTTTAAAGTAGCAATGGTAAAGATTGGGGAAAACTTTTGTGCCTTCATGGATAATGTTTGAAAACTGGAAATCGAGGAGGAGTAGCCTGCGCCCATTTGGGCTGAAATTTATTTTGATAGAATTCATATGAATTTGATTAAGCAAATCATTTCTATGACTTTAATTGTATCATGATCTTTGTACAAGTTTTATTTTAAGTTAAATTGATTGCAGCAAGTTTTATAAATCCACAGAATACATTATACCACCATGAAATGCACAAGGAGTTAAAAAAAAGTAAAAGGGAGTTTTGGAGAACATTTATAGGATGATGTCTTGTTTTAAATCAATTCAAACTCTTTCAAATCACTGCTTCTTTAAATTTGCATACAGCAAGTCTGAAGCTGCTGTTGTGGTGGCTGACTCCACCTTCCCACCCCAGGTTTTCAAAGTCTGCACAGCCAAGAAATTATTAACCCCTTACTTCTATTCCCCCAAGTGTTAAGAATTGAGGCCTGCTTGAATATTAATTAATTGAAATTTTGTTTAAGTTGCAATGCTGAATGTAAAGATATCATGCTGTATTAGAGTTTTTTTTAAGTGTCAGAACTTAATTTGAGTGGATATTTACCAACTGCACTCCCCATGGTAGCAGGAGGAAATCAGAAAATTGACAAATGCGTGTTCTGCAGATTAACCCATTCAAGGGTTCTCCAGAAGAGGCACAATGGGTTTTCTGTTCTTTATTACAGGTGATTGTGGTTTTCAAGACCAAGAGTTCAGGGAAAAAAAATGAGTGCACCCGTGAGAAACATAAATCAACAAGGAACAACTCCCAAACAGTATCAATCAGGAATCAATGCACAATCTAGTGAAAGTCAGGAAAGAGTAGTCAGAATAGTTAATTAATAGCTTTATCTTGGAGATGGTTGTGTTCTTGCTTACACTGAACAATCAGAAGAATGTATTTTATAACCTGGCCACTACCTGAACCATTGGGACCATGCAGAGGGCACTGATCAAAGATCTCTACGCTCCCCGATCTTTTGCTAAGATAGCCCGTAGGCGCAGGAATGGCTTGTATTTGAGGTCACATGCGGTATGATCTTGGGATACTGCTGTGTGCGTAGATGGGATATGTTGCGCGTGAGGCAACTAGGGCATGGAAGGCATGATGAAGATGCACTGAAGAATGGTTCTCAGACATGCTCAGTCATGTTGACAACACCACTACATGAAATGGTTAATGTGGCTCAAGAGACTGAGAACGTACTGAGTTTCAGGCTGATAAGAGTGGGCTAACCACACTGCCTCTTCGCAATGTTTGTGTCTGGTGTGGTCAATGACAATTGAGCTTAACCGCAACTTTGCACCATACTGGGTGTGGGGACAACCGATTTGTCATGGATAAATAGATACCTTGATACCCATAATCCACTTGCCTGGATGAGTGCAGCTCCAACAACACTCAAGAAGCTCGACACCATCCAGGACAAAGCAGCCCGCTTGATTGGCACCCCATCGACCACCTTGAACATTCACTCCCTTCACCATCGGCGCACTGTGGCTGCAGTGTGTACCATCCACAGGATGCACTGCAGCAACTCGCCAAGGCTTCTTCGACAGCACCTCCCAACCTGCGACCTCTACCACCTAGAAGGACAAGAGCAGCAAGCACATGGGAACAACACCACTTGCACATTCCCCTCCAAGTCACACGCCATCCCGACTTGGAAATATATCGCCGTTCCTTCACCGTCGCTGGGTCAAAATCCTGGAACTCCCTTCCTAACAGCACTGTGGGAGAACCTTCACCACATGGACTGCAGCGGTTCAAGAAGGCGGTTCACCACCACCTTCTCAAGGGCAATTAGGGATGGGCAATAAATGCTGGCCTCACCAGCGACGCCCACATCCCATGAACGAATAAAAACAAAATCCAAGAGTGTACTGGGTTATGTTGGTCTAAAATGATCTTTGCTTGAATAATATGCCTTTGTAAAGGCCACCTGCTTGCAGAACTTGAAAGCAAGCAAACTTTGGCTAGAACAAGTGTTGAACATATGGTGCCATTTTTTAATAATGAAAATTACTTGGTGTTCTACAATGCTTTTGATCTTATCTGATTCAGACTATACAACCAGCCAAAGACTGTGGATCCAAACACTATTTTACAAAACTCAAATATAATGGCAATCGCCTGCAACATTGATTTGGACATAGTCACATTACCAGTCACAGGGGATGGTAATGAGGGCAGATGTTTTGAAGAAAGTTTACTGAGGTATCAAGGGCCAAATCACAGATTTCCCATACCCTAATACACTGCCGCAACCCTAGAGAATAGGGAGAGATTGTTTCCACTAATTGGCAAATCGGTAACAATGGCCAAAGATGATTATCACTAGACTAATGAAGGGGAATGTTAGAAGCAAGTTTTTCACAGAGGATTATTGGAAAACGGAATGCTTTACCACCAATAGCTATTCAGGCAGAGGCTATAACATCATTTAAAGGGCAATTGGATAAACATTTGAAGAGCAAGAATATAAAGGGATGTAAGAAAAGGGCAGGGAAATAGAATTAGAGCAGATAGGTCTATTTGAAGAACTAACACCGGCAAAGGTATGATGGGCCAAATGGCCTCCTTCTGTGCCGTAATTTCTTTGATTCTATAATGATTACCTCTGCATTTAGTATTATTTCAACACTCACTCTCAGGAAGGTGAAGAGTGTGTTTGGATATGTAAGGCAAACCATGAGAACGGAAAACAGACAGTACAAAGAACTAGTTGGAAACATGTGAAAATGGTCATTTCCAAGGAGTGCGAAGTCACAGTGATTTTTTGACCGTATGCTCCAGATGGTCTGGTAGATACCTGCTCCAGACCTTTGCCAAAGCTTCAATTAATGCAGTCATTAAGAGGTGTATGAGTTGATTCATCTCGCAGATAAGCATCTGGTTTCCATTTGGTACCCCATCTGGTGGCCTAGCTGAGGATTCACCACATGTAGGTAATGGCAGATCCGCATCCTACCATTCCTTAGGGAGCAGGAAGTAGACTACACCAACAAATTAGAGTTCTCAAAAAGATTGGATGGATCTGTGATGTCACCATGCCCGAATAGACTGCTGGGAGTCACTGTCTAGGTTTCCATGTGAAGAATGAGCACTAGGGCAAGGTACCGGAAGGCTCTGTTCCCCATGAAACCGTACCTGACAAGGGTCAGTGCCTGAGGTGGGGATATTGGGAAGGGAGAAAAATTATATCCTGCAGCAGGATTCCATTGGGTGATCAGATGGTGGAAAATTACCACTTTGTAATCGGACATTAGCAGGAGGTAATGTAAGCAACGTTGCCTGTTTATTAATAACTTAAAACAAATAAGGCTCATCACACGGTGCTAATTAAATACAAATGATCATTTAACAGCTGAGAAAATGTTGCATATATTAAATGTTTGGATTGCTTACTGAGCACTGCATTGTCCATAAGGTTCAGGACATAAGACCACATTTTTGTGCAGCTTTTTATAATCTGCAAAAGTATGGGTCCAATTTAAGAGATTTAGCTGGCCACTGCTAAAGGCTCAGTGTGTAGTCAACTTAGGAACAGGAGTAGGCCATTCAGCCCCTCGAGCCTGTTCCACCATTCAATTAGATCATGGCTGATCTGTATCTTAAATCCATCCACCCGCCTTGGTTCCGTAACCCTTAATACCCTTGCTTAACAAAAATCTATCAATCTCAGATTTGAAATTTTCAATTGGCCAACAGTTTTTTGGGGGAGAGTGTTCCAGATTTCCAGTCCCCTTTGTGTGAAGAAGTGCTTTCTGACATCACCCCTGAATGGCCTAGTTCTAATTTTAAGGTTATGCCCCCTTGTTCTGGACTCTCCCACTGGAGGAAATAGTTTCTCTCTATCCTATCAAATCCTTTAATCATCTTAAACACTTCAATTAGATCACCCCTTAATCTTCTATATTCAAGGGAATACAAGTCTATGCAGCCTGTCCTCATAATTTAACCCTTTTAGCCCTGGTATCATTCTGGTGACCAGAAAGGCCCAGTTTCAATGCCCGGTCAGTTCTGTTGGCTGAGCTCAGGTAAGGAGCGCGCAAGGTGCTAGCTTTTCTTCTCTCCCCTCCAAAAGGCACTTACCTTTTGTTTGGGTATGACCCTATGGTACCAGTTGCCCTCCAGTACATTGCCTAAATGGCCATTATACCATATGAGTCTTAACAGTGGGTGTCGGCAGGCTTTTCAAATGTGGAGGAGAGAGGTGGCCCAGCCCAATCCTCTCCTCCTCCAACATCCACACACATGCACTTCGAGAAGAGGTCAACAACAACTTGCATTTATATAGCACCTTTAACGTAGTAAAATGTCCCAAGACACTTCACAGGAGCGTAAGCAGACAAATCTGACACCGAGCTGAAGAGGGAGTCATTAGGACACATTGGTCAAAAAGGTAGATTTTAAGCAGCCTCTTAAAGGAGGAGAGAGAAGTGGAGAGACAAAGAGGTTTTGGGAGGGAGCTCCCGAGCTTAGGGCCTAGATAACAACAACAACTACTTGCATTTATATAGCACCTTTATTGTATTAAAACGGCTGAAGACACAGCTTCCATAGGTGGAACGAAGGACGAAGGAAGTGGGGGATGCACAACAGGCCAGAATGGTGAAACGCAGAGTAGTGCTGCAGGAGGTTACAGAGATAGGGAGGGTGAGACCATGGAGGGATTTGAACACAAGGATGAGAATTTTTAAAGTCGAGGCATTGGAGGACCGGAATCAAAATGTAGGTTCAGCAAGCATAGGCATGATGGGTGAACATCAGAGTTTTGGATGAGATCAAGCTTATGCAGGATGGAAGATGGGAGGCCAGCCAGGAGAGCATTGGAATAGTCGAGTCTGGAGGTAACAAAAGCATGGATGAGGGTTTCAGCAGCAGATGGGCTGAGGCAGGGGTGGATGACAGGCAATATTACGGAGGTGGTAGTATGCGGACT